>NC_059074.1:138686037-139311037 GCF_020497125.1 Mauremys mutica
ACTGCAGCCGAGTCCCTCCAGTGTGCAGTGGGAGAGGAGAGGAGCCCGGTCTCCCTTCCATAGTTGGGTACTCCTGCTCCCCCAAGCACCACTTGGAGCACAGCCAGGCAAACTCCTGGGGGGGAGAAGGAGGTCGGAGGAGAGGACAGGGTGTCCAAAGTTAGGTGAAACTTTCCCAGGCATGTGACCATCAGGGAAGTACAATAACCATTGTGGCCACATGAGGAGGACTGCCCCCTCCCACAATTACTGCCTATCTGATTAGGGAAAGGAGTTATTAATAATGGGCCATCCTGGCCCTGGGTGCAAGTGTTGTTTTGCTGGGTTTCTCCTCTTGAATTCTGTGTATGGTTGCATCTAAATTTACGAACAGGCAGTATACCATTTTTTTCATTAACAGTTTATCACCTCTGGGAACATTATGTTTCTTCTTGCAGTAAATTGCCTGTAAACTTTGGGAGGAACCAACATGCAATGAAAGAAAGACAGATGTATAAATGAAGCATGCACACAACCAGCTGAAGCATAGCTGGAGTTTGGCAAGAAAAAAAAAAGAATCATATCAAAAGTGACACTCCAGCAAGAGCTGAATATAAAAGGCACTGATCAAACACTGAATTTTCTGTTAAGTGCTTCCTATCTCCTACAGCACACCACTCCGTGTAGCATGATGTTTTTATATAGTAGGCAAAGAACAATCATGGATCACAAAAAAAGCAATCATTTGAGTGAGAGTTGAACATCCCGAATTCAACATACTCCTGCTTCTGTTGGTCTCTCATGGTATATGTGTGAGAAGCACCTCAGACTTTATTCTGTGTCCCATTATTATTTATATTTGTATTAGAGTAGCATTTAGCAGCTCACTGAGATTGGAGCCCCATGCTGTGGGGCCCTGTACAAAACCACACCAAGTTGAAGTCCTTGCTCTAAAGCACTAGCAATCTAAACAAACAAGATAGATGAAGTACATAGCATTACACTCACCTTGAGATGTGGAACTGAGGGAGACCGAGTGACACACCCAAGGTTGCCCAAGAAGTCTGTGGTAGAGCTGGGAATCAAACCCAGCTTTACTGTTCCCAGTTGAGAGCAGCCGCCACAAGCCTGTCCTTTGCCTCATGGGAAAAGCCCCCTAGGTTTGCACCAATGACAATCTTTACACTAAGACAAGGTAGGTAAGGTAATATCTTATTCGGGATCAACTTCTGTTCATGAAAAACAAGCTTTTGAGCTACCCAGAGCTTGTCTTCTTTGGATCTGAGAAATGTATTTTTCCCAGGTACCTTTCCCAGACCTGCAGAAGAGCTCTGTGTGAGCATGTCTCATTCGCCAACAGAAGTTAGTCCAATAAAAGATATTATTTTACCCACCTTGTCTCTCTAATATCCTGGGACCAACACGGCTACAACAACACTGCAAACAGACTTCTCATGTGAGTAATAGGAAATCTGTCCTAGCAGCAGTGTATTTCAAGTTGAAATATCACCGATTACTTTGTGAAGTCCTTCAATGGCCATGTCAGAGATCAAGATGCCATGAGAAATGAGTAGGTTTAGCTTTTCCTCATTCTTAATAAAACTGTCATTGGCACATTCACATTGTGGATTTTGATTCTCATTCTCAGCATTCATGGTATTTTCCCATTCATGTTTGAGTTTCACATTCATTGTGGATTCCTAAGAAAAACAAAACTGAACAAACCTGCCACCACGCTTCTACTTTTACAGAACTTTTTAGTTTGTAGGTATTGCTTGCATCATCTGTTTCATAGGGAAAGTATATTCAGGGTTTTTTTACTTTTTAAAAAAACATGCATGCTTTACCGCACATTGTGGGTATTGTTTATATTCCAGAAACTGACCCCTGCTGACAAAGGCACGGTTACAATGGTGTAGTCTGGCTAGGATCCACAGAACCAAGTCAATTAAGCTTTGGATCAGAACCCCACACTATTCAAAATTTAAAATATGATATTGAGAGTTTTAAAGGTTAAAGATCAGTGGCCAGTGATCAGAAGGCAATTGATCTACAGCAGATTGAGGCAAGTGATTATTCCCCTCTATTTGGCACTGCTGAGGCCACACCTGGAGTATTGTGTCCAATTTTGGTTCCCCCCCACTACAGACGGGATGTGGACAAATTGGAGAGGGTCCAGTGGAGGGCAATGATTAGGGGGCTGGGGCACATGACTTACAAAGGGAGGCAGAGGGAACTAGGGTTATTTAGTCTGCAGAACAGAGGAGTGAGGGGGGATTTGATAGCAGCCTTCAGCTACCTGAAGGGGAGTTCCAAAGAGCAGGGGCAGCTCTAGGAATCCCGCTGCCCCAAGCAGGGCGCCGCGCCGCGGGGCACGCTCTGGCGGTTGCCGGTCCGCGGCTCCGGGGGACCTCCTGCAGACGTGCCTGCAGAGGGTCTGCTGGTCCCGCGGAGCATCCACAGGCACGCCTGCGGGAGGTCACCGGAGCCGCGGGACCAGCGGACCCTTCGCAGTCATGCCTGCGGGAGGTCCACTGGTCCCGCACCTCCGGCAGACCTCCCGCAGGCATGACTGCGGAAGGTCCGCCGGAGCCGCCTGCCGCCCTGCCGGCAAAATGCCGCCCCAAGCGCGCGCTTGGCGTGCTGGGGTCTGGAGTCGGCCCTGCCAAAGAGGATGGAGCTAGGCTGTTCTCAGTGATGGCAGATGACAGAACAAGAAGCAATGATCTCAAGTTGCAGTGGGGGAGGATATTAGGAAACAGCATTTAACTAGGAGGGTGGTGAAGCACTGGAATGGGTTACCTAGGGAGGTGGTGGAATCTCCATCCTTACAGGTTTTTAAGGTCAGGCTTGACAAAGCCCTGGCTGGGATGATTTAGTTGGCTTTGGTCATGCTTTGAGCAGGGGGTTGGACTAGATGACCTCCTGAGGTCTCTTCCAACCCTAATATTCTATGAATGCAGAAGGCAGCAAACAAGCAGCAGTTTGAACATGAACAAAGAATGACATAGCTTCTAGTTCCTGCAATCAAAGATAAGGCAAAAGTGGACATACTTAAGCTGCAACTCAAGAGAAAAAATCAGTGCCCTAATCCTGCACCACTAAAATCAAAGAAGTCAATGGGAGCTTTGCCACTGACTTCAATAGACATAAGGTGTCAAACACAGAACTCTCTGTCTGCTGTTGAACCTAGTTAGCATTGAAACAACGATGTCTAAGATGGCAGTTTCTGTGGTGTAAACAGGCCCCTAGACATGATATTATTGATGTAGTCAACACTACAGCACAAGTGTTGTAATCTATTCTGTTACTAATGAAACTGCAATTCAAGAATAAAACGAAGTCACACAATTCTCTTGTGCTCAACTCCAGGCTATGGAATGATAGGAAAATGAGCATGCAGAAGGAAAGGCACAAACACTTGCACTCCTGCAGTATTGTCAATTAATTACATAGTTCAGCAGTTCACAACATCAATGAAAGAAAGTGCTAAGAACTATGAACATCCTGGAGAAGTCCTGTCAGACCATCTTTACTAAGAGCATAGAATGTGACCAGACATTTTGGGCAGGATTTTCAAATACTAAGCGCTAAACATCAATGAGAACAGATTTAAGCCAATGCTGAATACTTTTGCTCGTTGACTTGAAAAGGAGCAATGCTAGGCCAATGCTGAGGAGGGCAGAGTTGGTCAAGGTTTTTTTGAATAAATATTTGTTGGAAAATACCAGTTCACCAAAATCAAAACTTTTTGCAGGAAAGAGTCAGTTTCAATGAGTTTTCTGTTTAGAAAAAAATTCAAATTTGTTGAAATGTCTTGTTCTGATATTTTCAAAATGAAGGTTTTTTTGGTTCAAAATGATTTTTTGTTTCTAACTGAAAGTTAATATGTAGCTAAAATTGTAAAAAAGAGAAGAAAAAAGGTTGAAAAACTAAAAGATTTTTGACATGATCAAAATGAAGCAATTCAATTGCCCCAGACTAGATTTTTTTATTTTTTTCAAAATTTTGGTTTACAATTTTTGTTGTTGTTGAGATTCCAGCTTTTTGGCCTGATTTGGGATGGGAAAATTGTTTCCCACCCAGCTCTACTGTTCAGTGATATTGAAAACCCTACCCTTATTATTACATATAATATCTTATAACAACTATTCATTTAAATATCAGAAGAGTAGCCGCGTTAGTCTGTATTCACAAAAACAACGAGGAGTCCAATGGTACCTTAAAGATTAACAAATTTATTTGGGCATAAGGTTCCATGGGTTTTTGGTTTTTTTTTTACACCCACGAAATCTTATGGCCAAATAAATTTGTTAGTCTTTAAGGTGCCACCGGACTCCTTGTTGGTTTTATTCATTTAAACATTCCAATAATAGCCTAAACATTTGGGACCCTTCACAAGCCCACAACACACTTGGGCTGTTGGGTATCTGGCCCTGCTGCTCACACTCTTCCTACAGCACTGGAAAGATCGGTTTGTCGGCATATCAAGTGAATGTGTAGAGACTTATCTATTTCTATATTAAGCCAATGTTTATGTATCTTTCAAACTAGTGAGACATGATTCATAGTCACATGAAAGTGCACGATTCTGTTTAGTGGTAGCTGGTAAACATGTCAAAAAATTAAAACAAAACAAAAAATGAAAGGTGATTAAATAATAAATGTAAACAGTGCTTATGATTTCAAGTACATTGTAATTTATGTACCATGAATATTCAGTAAATTCAAAAGTCAGAGCTGTACATATTAAGCCCTCTGCCCCCCGCAAATACAGAAGTCAAACTCCACCATACCTACAGGCATGATAGCTGTAACCTGTGCAGCACCTCAGAAGTGTGCTAAGAGTAGTAGAAAAAGGTACTAACCAAATTTCATTTGACCTGTAAGACATTAGAGCGCTCTCTATTGTCATTCCTGGGGTAACAGGTTCTTTTTAAATCAACAGCACCTTATGGCATCTTGAAGTATCTGTAACTCTAAGTGCACAAACAAAAAACTCACACCTCTCTCCCTACTGGTCTAGCCCTCTCCCCTTTTTCTTCCTTCTTCTTCTCCACAATGGGATGAATCTTCCCCTGGTGTCCCTGTAGTGTCTGTTCAACACAGAATGCAATCTGATTGAAGTGTTTAGTTCCCCTGAACACTATGGGGCTATTCAGGTGAATAGGGGCTGCAGGATCCAACCCTTATACTGCAAGTTTCTTAGCTCAGGGACTTTATTTTATTTCAAAGTCTCAATAGTGCCATATGATACATAGCATACTAGCTGTGCTGGTTGTTGTGAAAATTCAGCTGCTATTTATTTATTTTGTTCTTGTAATTCAGGTCAGTGTTGCCTATCAGATGGATAGGGTCCCCTTTTTATACCTGCATCAGTCAAAATAAATATATACAATAAAAGTGAATATGCAGACAATAAATAATTAATGGAAAATTGATACAGTAAGAAAGGAGGGAAACTGCAAATAAAACAGAGGGAAAAAAAAACAAGTAAGACCAGCTGAGCAAGGAAATCCACCACTGCCCCTCAAAGAGAATTAACAGTCACTATT
Organism: Mauremys mutica; assembly: GCF_020497125.1. Taxonomy (NCBI): domain Eukaryota; kingdom Metazoa; phylum Chordata; order Testudines; family Geoemydidae; genus Mauremys; species Mauremys mutica. Next base: position 138,691,572 of record NC_059074.1, read on the forward strand.
AGCTAAAATAAGATCATAATTTGCAAGCGATTCAGATTTCATACACGTAATAACTGACAAAACAAACTGCTAATTGCAGATAATAAACCTACACTACTGAAGGACAAAGACCGGTACAGAATTATGCACAAGGAGTGGGAGGTTTACAAGAAGAGAAATGTTTCAGTCTAGTAGACTGAAAATGTAACATACTAGCCAAGAAAAGGCTAAAACCACCACCTTGAAAACAAGCTGTAATAAGCTACTGACAGAAAGCAAAAAGGGTACAGAAAAGAAGTATTTATATAAATGGTGGGCCAAATTCTGGCCCTGATACAGGCGTAGCCTAAGCTTGCAGAGGAGAAACTCATGCTGGGGATATATGCACATGGGTACAAGAAACAAGGGGATGAAATTCTGATTCCATAGAAGTTAATAATCCTGGTTTTCAACCCAGGACTTTGTATAATGTCAGGTTTTGACATAACATTATAATGAGTTATTGGTCATCTAGTAATAACTTAGGCAATATTTGCCAGATATAAGTTTAGGGTTATTTACCTTTCATTAGATGAATAAACATTTGAAATTAAAACCCCTTGATTTGACTTCTGGTGATTGCTGAACTTGGATTAATCATTGATAGGGCTATGATTTTCTCATGGAGGTCATGGAAGCTATGGAGCCACCGCAGGCGGCCGGGGTACCCCAGAGCTCTGAGCTGTCCCGGGTGGCCGGGGTGCCCCGGAGCACTGAGCCGCCACGGGCGGCTGGGTTTATTCTCAGAGTTTATGCCAGTGGAATGAATTTGGCCCAGAATCCTCATTTCTCCCTCTCTCTTTGGCAACTGGACAAAATCCACCTGACAGTGAAAGAGGAGTCTGTGATGCCAGGCACTTTCATCAGCATCAGAGCGAACTGGAAGCTTATTTCACTTCATGTCACTGCACTTCTCCAAGTCACATCACACCCTGGGTTCTCTAAGTCTCTAGACAATCACAATAAATGAGTTGAGTCCAAATGGCTTTCATTTTCTCTATCGGGACTTCCTCAATAACGGATTTTTCTCCACTCTCCCAGTGATATTTGTTGGATCAGGAGTTGAACTAATAAGGGCTAACACCTATGCTTAGGACCTAATTTACAGAAATGCTGAGCACTCAGCTGCAAATGAAGTCAATGGGAGCTGTGCTTTGAATATATAAAGTGCTATAAGAATGGTGAACTATGAAAAACCAGTGTCTCAAGCCTGGTACTGTCACTTTGGCCTTAAGTTTGTGCCTCGGTTTCCCACCTGTACAATGTGGATAATAGTACTTTCCCACCTCACAGGGATGCTGTGAAGATGAATTCATTAACATCTGTGAAGCACTCAGCACCAATAATGATCAGCATCATAGAAATGCCTAGGAGGAAATTCATTACGTATTCTGTGTGAGATTTGGATGATGTGTGATAATTAAAGCCTGGGGCCACACATTGAATGATTAAGATAAAAAGAAATACTGCACATTTCCCAAAGAAAGAATGCCCATTGAGGGAGTGCTGCCCATTCTGCACACTGAGGGCTTGATTCTTCTCTCACTAAAGTCAATGGAAAAACTCCTATTAACTTCAGTGGTGCAGGATCAAGCCTAGAGTGAAGAAGGGGTCCTGCAGAAAAGATAGTACGTAATCTTGTAATTAAAGGCTGTATCATAGTGCACATGCACAAAGAGGCTGAATAAAGATTGTATAAAGAACCTTGATTGTGACATTTCTGAACCTTTTGGAGCTTAACTTTGCAACCGAAACAACATTCTTTTAACATAGATTTATGAATGTAATTTATATTGCCATAGCACTAATGGGGATCAGACAGCAAGAAGGCACGGACCCTCTTCCAAGGAGTTTGCAGTCTGGGAAGCCAAGTAACGCACAAAGGGTTGGGGGAGAGAAATGAAATCATTTTATTTGGTCTCCCTCTCAGTCAGTTCAATTCTGCTCTCCCATTCATGTATTCTCTGCTTCTTGTTGCCCAATCAATTACATCCTGTCCCCAGATTTCATTTCTTCCTCCCCTTCCCAACATCATATGCTTACTTCAGAGGCCCAGGCAGCTCATTCCCAAAATTCCCCTTAGCTGGCAGGGAATCAGGTAGATCTGTGGGAAGGCTCCTGGGCTGGATGGGTTGAGGTCCACGCTGGGGCTCCTGCTGGCTTTGGGGTAAAGCTGCAGGAGTCGGGTGAGGGCTCAGCAAAGCCACCCCCACAGCAATTCACACCTCTCCCTATTACTGAACAGGAAGAGGCCTGGAAGCTTCCTGCTGTTCAGCACCTCTCTCTGCTTCTCATGGGTCCCTGCTGAAGGAGCAGAGTGAACCCTCGATGACAACAGCACTATTGTAGATGGCTGGGAGGCCCTGGCTGCAGCATCTCCAACTGCTTCCAGGCAGCACATCAGCAGGAATGTGCTGGGACCGGAGGCAGAGTGGCCCTCTACCCAGGCACCAATCAGCACAACATGAGAGATTGGGGGAGCACTGCGTGCCCACACTCCAGGAAGAGAACACACAGCTCTCCCTCTTATTTTCCTCTGTACATCTGTTGTCTCCTATATTTGCCAACATGCCTCTACCTGCCTTGTCCATGTCTCGGGCTAGAAATTTCAACCTGAACCCAGCTCACTGTCTGCCAGTAACGAGACATGGCCCTATTTTCTTATAATTCCCTTTTAACTTTTTTGTACCCTATTGTAGGTATGAGTTACTGACAGACAAACATTCATCTGTTACAGTTCTCTTAGAAACTCATAACCTGGCTGTCTGGACAACTCTGATCAAGACAAAAACTTTTTGTATGACCTACATACACACCATCATAAATAAACCATTTAACATCTGGTAACAATTCACATTTGTTCCAAAATTTTGCAGCACTACTGTGGGAAGATTTTTTGAAAAACAAATCTGATTGCAGTAATTATCAAATATGCAACAGTAAAACTATAAAACATATTTTTCAAACCATCAGAACTAAAAACTGATCAGAGCTGCATCTCAAATATTACAGGAGGACAAAGCTACCCCTTTTGATATTCTGATGGAGTCTTACAAAATTTTCTCCCTGAATGTCAAAAGAATGTCAATCCTGTGAAAAGAAAAACATACCTTCTATCTAAAAAACCCTAAAAACTGATCTTGCCTTTTGACATGAGACTAAAGCATTCTCCAAGGAAGATGAAAAACTCAGGAAGCGATGGGTATGGGATGTATTTAATGCTTTATATCTCTCCAGACAAGAGGGGTATTTATTATTATAAATAAAAAAAAAAGTACCATCTTCCATGCAGTGTTCTTCCTTAGACAGAAAAAGGCAGAGTTCTTATACTGGCTAGGAAAACAACAATAGACCAAATTATGCATATACATATGTTCCAAATGAACAATCACAGGTCTTTTTAAAGAGTCAAATCGGACTAATTTCTAGGGATGCAGCTGGCCAGGGTATCATGAGACGAGATTCTAGTAATTCCTTTAGACAGACCTGGCAGGGTAAATGGCAGAGAAAAAAATGAAATGCCTTTCAAAGCAAATTGCTAAGGCAGAACTAGGAGATAATCACACCTGTGCCTGTAATGGACAGCAGAACATTCGTTCATTTAATAGTTATATATATATATAAATTTTGTATATATATTCTCCCATTCATTGTGCTTTTCTTAAAAGCATTAGTACACTGGAGAAATCTCTCTGCTCATGTACAAATTAGCTTCTAGTTGATAGGAGCAAGAAGTACATATAGAATTGTATGGACCATGAATCACCTGTTCATACAAGATCCTTTAATTTCAACAAGGCAATAAAAATCACCATAACTGATTAATGGCACACCAGAAACTAACCTACATGTTCTCTGGGAGGCAGCAGAAGTGATAATTAGGGGGAAATGATTTCCCTAGCTTCCTGGAGATAAAATTTAGCCCAGACACAAGTGAAAGAGCTTTATGGCCAATTAGCACATTTGGAAAACATCCACAGACTGATTCCTAATCAAGACGTTCCCACAGAGATATTGAAACTTAGCAGAAACAAACAAACCAAACATGGAATAAGAAAAACAACAAGATTTCATTATGAGAAATCCAACAACGCCTTAGTATGTCTTGGAAAAGGATAGAAAAAAACTTGACATGTCTTCCTTCCTCAGTTACAACACTCCAAACACAGGACGGTAGTCTGATACACAAAAATGATCAGATACAAGTGACTTCCTTGGATTCTATGAGAATCTTTATAATTCAGCACAGTCAACTGACATATCCACAAACTGATTAGGATACTTTAAAAATGCCTGTCCAAGAAACCTGAGCGAGACAAAGGAAACTGAAGCTAGCAAACTTATAAAATCCTTAGACTTAGGAAAAGCTTGCAGCCCTGATGAGATTGCAACACAGTTTGACGAAAGCCTTACTGCAAATTCCCCTCCTTGCTGAAGTTTTTAATTGTTCATTTAAAGCATACAGTTCCAGTTTTGATGTTAAATTCTAATATCACCTGGTGCCTCAAAGAGAATAAACCACCAGAAGAATGTTCTCACTACAGACTCCATTTTATTCCTTCAAAATTAAATGCCATAGGATCATATACCAAATGGCCGTGGCGGAGTCTCCATCACAGGCAATTTTTAAATCAAGATTGGATGTTTTTCTAGCAGATATGCTTTATCAAACAAGCATTAGTGTGGGGCACTTCTATAGCCTATGTGACACAGGAGGTCAGAATACATGATCACAGTGGTGGCCTTGTGGCTTTGGAATCTATGAATCTATTCCTCCACACTGCTGGCAGATGTATGGCAACAGGGCATTCAGCAACATCATTAGCAGTGGCCATATCCCCAAATCCAAAATGTTTGTAACTCAAACAACTGTAATTATAAAAATCACAGATCTAGATACAACTCTAGATCCTTCCGCCTACTTACTAGGGGTTTTCCTGCAAATATCCTCTGGTGGGGCAACATACAGATACCTGTTCTTGGCTAATTATGACAAAATTTTAAATGCAAATGTACAGATTCCATCTCTATAACTGGCTGACTTTGAAAGAATCTGAGACATTCTAATCATGGAGAAATAAACCCGTTCTCTCAAAGGGTATGTCTACTCTTTGAGCTGGGGGTGCAATCCCCAGGTCAAAAAGACATACCTGTGAGAGCTCTGATTGAGCTAGTGTGCTAAAAATAGGGTGTAGTGACTGCACCCTGAGCAGGAGGACAGGCTAACTTTCCCAAATACATGCCTAGCATCTTGGATGAATCGAGGTGGCTAGCCCCTCTTGCCACTCAAGCTACTGGACTATGCTAGTTGTGATACAATATAGGGCCCTTTTTTTCCCCAATCTGTGAGAAGAGAAACCCCATTGGTTCACTAGCTGCAAACATATTTTAGAAAATGTTTGAGTCTCGCACTGGTTGACATCCAGATTCTTCCAGGGCTGCCCAGAGGATTCAGGGGGCCTGGGGCAAAGCAATTTCGGGGGCCCCTTCCATAAAAAAATGTTGCAATACTAGAGAATACTATATTCTCGTGGGAGCCCCTGCGGGGCCCGGGGCCTAGGGCAAATCGCCCCACTTGCCCTCCCCCCCCCCCCCGCTGGGCAGCCCTGGATTCTTCTCACAGTCTTAATGGAATAAATATCATGGTAATATGACATATTTGCAATTGCTATTATATTGTAATCAGATTTCAGAATGGCTCAAAAGTGATCTCTTTTACCAAAGCAAGAATTTCATTAATATTTCTCTTGTTTCATATCTAATCATCAGATTAAAAGAAACTTCATTAAATACAAATTAACAGTTTTTAGTTGGAAAATATTCTTCACTTCTTTTCTTAAGACACAGGGATAGACTTAAGTACATGCTTAAGCTTAAGCATATGCTTAAGCGCTTTGCTAAATTAGTGCCTTGAACAATTGCTGATTTCTGCATTTCAGAGGTGGTGATAGGATTCATATGGAGAGTTTGCTTTTCAATTTAAAATTATACCTGAAATTTAAAAAAAAAAAAAACACCACTGCTAGCAGATTTTTTTACATCACTGTTCTACTTTTGCTTCAAGTAACACCTAAGATTACTAAAAACTGAAAGAGATTTAAAACATTCTCTATTTTTCCAGTTTATTTGTACATTTGACATTTTCTATCTAGTCAGTTTAATTGTTTCTCATGAACCGTCAGCAAGTTGCCCCTGCTTGGTTAGTTAGAACACTTTTTAAAAATACAAAACTGATTGTGAAAGCAGGGCCTCAGAGACAGGTGTAGTACCTGAAGCTACATTTAACTTACATTTTTGAAATTGGCTAGATTTCAGACAGGACAGTGTACTTTTCAGTTTCTAAAGAGCTTTGGAATACTTCACAATGAAATGCATGATGTATATGTGAGAGATCATTGTAACATACATTGCAGTTAACAAAAAAACATAACAAAGCAGTCGCTCATTATAGAACAGGTTGCATCTTGCCATCAATTGCATGGGGAACCCCCACTGAAGTCTCTGGGGTTTTGCATAGAAATTGATGGCAGGATTTGGCAAAAGTTACGTCAATACCATTGACATGTTATTTTATTTGTTTCACTATTCCTCAAAAGAGAAGAATATCCCATCCCAGAGTGCAATCATTCTTTCAGGTTGCATTGCCTACCATTATGGTTGCGATGACTTAAAATTGTAATCACATGGCCACTTTTTTACCATTTACAAACTGCCAATATCTGCTCCATCTAAAGTGATAAAAGAGTTTTTGGAAGATGAATGAAAACTCTGAGCCAAGGTAAGCTGAAGAATTATAGGGCATCACCATTAAACAAAAAGGTTTAGTTTTACACATATTTCATTTGTGTCTATGAAGTAACAGCATTTTAAGTGAAAGAAAAGAGTTATGCTAATATAGCAGTCAATGGTATAATAACGTAAAGACCTTGGTCTTACCCTTTGTTTTCAAGTCGTTTAATACCTTTGATTCGGTGGGCAGTATATCGCTCACTAGTTTTATTTCAATATTTCGAGATACCAGTTCTAGCAATTTTTCAAAAAGATGCTGACCCTGGGGAAAATATTAAAGGAAAGCAAGGTTAATAAAATGAAGAACTGTTTGAATTATACAGCAATAAAAAAGACACATATAAAAGCAAAATTATACTGGACAGTAACTGGAGTAAACAGCAGTTAGTCCACAACTATGCTGAAATCTGCCTAAAGACAGCCTCAACCCCTTTCTTGAAAATCCATTTTGAAGATCAAATTTGCCGCTCACTTATTCCAGATTGTGGTCAGTGATGTTGCACAGGTGTAACTGATCAAATTTGGCCCTCAGTTCTTAATACTGCATTAACAGTTTAGGATTTAATTTCCTTGGTTTAAATAAAACAGAGACAAAGGATTTATTTTGTACTGAACAATTAGGAAGGTGGTCCAGGAGTAGTACTAAGAGGTCCAGTTGGGCACTAGTTTGTCTTTCTGCTGCTCTTGAATATACACAGTTAAACTGGTAATGAAAGTGGCAAGTTGTGCATGCTTAAGTGTGTCTTGTTCAAACATTCATACCTTTTCTATTTCAAGCCACATTTTGAAGATTTTGCAAAGAGTGAATTTCTCACTGAAGACAAGATCCATGTTAAGTCTGACCTTTCAAAACAAAGCCACTTTGGAATTCTCTAGTTTTGTTAAAAATGCATTTTTAAATACTTATATAATTGTAAACGCTAAAAGGGATTTTGGCTAAACTTTAAAAAAAGGAACCATTGGACTGAGACCAAGCATGAAATATTTAAATCCAAATGAAATATGCTGCTAAATTATAAATATCTAAAATGAAGAGTCCAGAATATAATGTCCAGCTCACTATTAACTATGGTATGCTACCACGATATAATGAGGGTTTGTGTTTAATTGCTGCTATTTTAGCTCATTACATACAGATGTCATAAACGATTAGAAAAACATAAAATAAAAAGTATGCAGAAGTCATGGTTTTATTTAACTGACTTAGCCAGGGTCTACCCTCAGAATACACATACACATTTCCCATGAAAGTTATTGGGAGCAGTGCATGATCCCAGAGTAAAATCTAGCACAAAAACTTAAAAGGAAAAAAAAAGCAAGTTTTCAAGAATCACATTATATTAACCTGCAAACAAACCATTCTATACAACACCAGCAAGGGAGAAAAAAAAAATCTACAGAACCATGACAATCGGCTCCCGGCATAAAACGTGCACCCTTCCCAAGTACATTGATCCCACTAAAGCCTTAATAGGGTCCATGCCAGGAAAATGATCCATGCGAAAAATAGTATGTGATTAAATATCATAATGCATATGCACAAAGGAATGGAATTAAGGTTGCACAGGCAAGCTAAATTCTGGCATTTCCTAACTTTGCTTGACTCTGCAACCTAAATCATGTTGTTTTAACATAGCTAAGGCTCCACTCAATATCCTTCCTGTTCCTCCCCACCTGCACAGGAGTGAGTAGCAACCCCCAGCAGCTGCTCTCCCTCCCACGCACACATCTGTGATGTATGTAGTCTGCACAAGGAAGTAAGGGAGCATCTTCCATCCCTTTATTCTACTGTGTGGAAGGAAAAGGCATCTCACTATTGAGTCCCATGTCATTGTATACTTAGCATAAGTGAAGTACAGGAGGTCTCTTAACCAGTTCACAATTCGGCTCCATTTCTAACCATTCATTTTCAATGTGCTATGTATACATCAAGGCAAAATAAGAACAGCAGGCTTTTAAAAACAAGTTGAAATGATTCCTCCAAATTATAGGGAAGCCACAGGGTTGCTATTACAGTAAACAATTGTTTATTTTTACTTGTGTTACATACAAAACCACCGCCCAGCTGCTGTCTCAGCACAGAGCTCAGAGAAACTCTATGAAACAATTGGGCTCTGCTGCTATGAATGCACCAGTGCTTCTTAAATGCAGAAACTGCCCCAACTGAAATAGCTTCTAATGGGGCTGCCCAGTTCATCTCTTTTCCAGGGCAGAAGTCACTGACCAGCTAGATGTAATAGGAGAATCAGAAAACATTTTTATTCAAATTGCTCACTATAATTCTGTTCCGCCTTTCCTAAGATCATTAGAAGGCCCTACACACAATATCCCCCTCTCCTTATTCCCTAAGGACTAACAGCATAGGCGCCAACTCTGTGGGTGCTCTGGGGCTGGAGTGCCCACCAGCAGCCCTGCGAATCAGCTCCTCTCCCACCAGTGTGTCCCACCTGCTGGCAGGCCCCACCAATAAGCTCCTCCCCCTCCCCCTAGCACCTCCTGCCCGCCATTCAGCGGCATGCAGGAGGCACCAGGGGAGGGGCAGAGCAAAGGTGTAGTACGCTCAGGGGATGGGGCAGAGGTGGGAAAAGGTGATGGGTGGGAAAAGGCAAGGCAAGGGTGGAGCCTTGAGGGAAGGGGTAGAGAGGGGGCAGAACAGGGGTCAAGCACCCCCAGGGAAATGAAGAAGCTGGCACCTGTGACTAAAGGCATGATCCAACTCCCACTGAAATAAGTGGGAGTCTTTCTGCTGTCTTCAGTGGGGAGTGGATCAGTCCCTTAGCCCTTAGGGGCTCAAAGATGTTTAAGATTGCACTTCTATGGCCTGACTGATGGCTGCTGGTGCATAGCGAAAGCAGGCATCTACTCTGAAAATCCAGAGCAATATTTTTACTATCAAAAGATACCCAATGATATAACCCTAGAAAAAACAGTTTTCTCTGTCGAAATACAGTGTTTGTATTCTTAAATTGTAAAACATTGAAAATCTCAATACAGAAAATGTTAAATAAAAACCAAAAACATTTAATATAACAGCCAAGGTCATGATGCTAATGAAGGCCATGTAGTGGCTAGAAAGAGTGGTAATGTGTGTTCACCATGAGTAAGAGTGCTGAGAATTGTTAGAAATACACAAATGAAAAGATTTGCCTTTTTCCTATTTGTCACTGCATGGTCTATGCTTTTGGCAGGTGCTCAAACCCACACAATGCTGAATTTAGACTCTCAAAACAACTATGAAAAACACTGAACTCTTTGTATTTAAAGCCTCTTATATCCCATACTCGTAACTAGGGGAAATTTTACAAATATTTCCTAATACAACCCAGGATTAAGTCTCTTAAATGATGCACTGTATTGGTTAAACTATCCTGCTTTCTTTCCATTTAATATTTCGAACCCAGCTGGTAATATTTCTTGATGTGTTTATTTGTCATTTTACTGTTATTGTTCTCTGCAAAAGGACCAGGGAGAAGATCTGAAGAGTTTTGTCACTGCTGTCAGCAGCCTTGAAATGTTTCTGTCAAATAAGAGTCCTCATGCTGTAACTCAGGGATTTGTGAGACAATATCAGACTGCTGTGTGACTACACGACAGTCTCCAGTATCATTTCATACATAGTCAGCTTATGAGATCTGAAAAGAAATCAGGTACCAGACCAAGTACCATGAAATTGCAGCATGCTATTATATAACCTTTATGAAACCATGCCTCTTAGGAAGCTGGCTATATTCTCTTGTATTTTGCACAACCCATTGAAACAACCGTCTGAAAAAGGCAAAGTATGACATAACAAAATATGTTTTACATGAATAAACTGTCATTCTCTGGACAGTTTTGGATCTAAATTGCCAATGATCCCCAATGTCAATCCCAGCTATAGATGGAAATGGGTGCATTAAAAGCATCACTGAATTAAAAAATGAAAGTCAAGAAATGAAGCCAATTTCTTCACTCTCACCAGATGACCTGATTTTAGACTGGCTGATTTCCCTTGCTGCTGTTATCTTTATAAGCATGCACGTCTCATTCAAAATAAAACAGGGGAAGTGCAAGAACAGAGAACTACATTTATTACAGCACTACAGGAAACTGAATTATTTCTCCCTTCAATAACTTGGGTACCTAAAGTTTTGACAACGCTTTACGGTTTTATCTCTCTGAAAAAGCAGAGAGTATAATTCATGCTATTTTTATTCATTTACTGTGTTAGTATTGTTAATACTTATCTAATGGCCAACCCTCTGGGTACATTTACAGCTATCAAGCATAATAAAAAAATCATAACACACTGGCAGTAGCAAATAGGAAAAATAAATTCCTAAATTCAGCAACCAATGCTTATTGTAAAACAGACACACTCTTCCAATCTTCCAGCCAGCCTTCTAAGACAAAGACGTGAGCATCACTTCTTGGCTGATGTGATTGCAGAGCCATTGGCCATTATCTTTGAAAACTCGTGCCGATCAGGGGAGGTCCCGGATGACTGGAAAAAGGCTAATGTAGTACCCATCTTTAAAAAAGGGAAGAAGGAGAACCCGGGAACTACAGACCGGTCAGCCTCACCTCAGTCCCTGGAAAAATCATGGAGCAGATCCTCAAGGAAATCATTTTGAAGCACTTGGAGGAGAGGAAGGTGATCAGGAACAGTCAACATGGATTCACCAAGGGAAAGTCATGCCTGACCAACCTGATTGCCTTCTATAATGAGATAGCTGGCTCTGTGGATATGGGGAAAGCAGTGGACGTGATATATCTTGACTTTAGCAAAGCTTTTGATACAGTCTCCCACAGTATTCTTGCCAGCAAGTTAAAAAAGTATGGATTGGATGAATGGACTATAAGGTGGATAGAAAGCTGGCTAGATTGTTGGGCTCAATGGGTAGTAATCAATGGCTCGATGTCTAGTTGGCAGCCGGTATCAAGCAGAGTACCCCGGGGTCAGTCCTGGGGCCAGTTTTATTCATCATCTTCATTAGTGATCTGGACGATGGGATGGATTGCATAGTCAGCAAATTCACAGATGACACTAAACTGGGGGACGAGGTAGATACGCTGGAGGGTAGGGATAGGCTCCAAAGTGACCTATACAAATTGGAGGATTGGGCCAAAATAAATCTGATGAGGTTCAACAAGGACAAGTGCAGAGTCCTGCACTTAGGATGGAAGAATCCCATGCACCGCTACAGGCTGGGGACCGACTGGCTAAGCAGCAGTTCTGCAGAAAAGGACATGGGGATTACAGTGGATGAGAAGCTGGATATGAGTCAGCAGTGTGCCCTTGTTGCCAAGAAGGCTAACGGCATATGGGCTGCATTAGTAGGAGCACTGCCAACAGATCGAGGGAAGTGATTATTCCCCTATATTCAGCACTGGTGAGGCCACATCTGGACTACTGAGTCCAGTTTGGGGCCCCCCACTACAGAAGGAATGTGGACAAATTGGAGAGAGTCCAGCGAAGGGCAACAAAAATTATCAGGGGGCTGGGGCACATGACTTACGAGGAGAGGCTGAGGGAACTGGGCTTGTTTAGTCTGCAGAAGAGAAGAGTGAGGGGGGATTTGATAGCAGCCTTCAGCTACCTGAAGAGAGGTTCCAAAGAGAATGGAGCTTGGCTGTTTTCAGTGGTGGCAGAAGACAGAACAAGGAGCAATGATCTGAAGGTGCAGTTGGGGAGGTCTAGGTTGGATATTAGGAAACACTGTTTCACTAGGAGGATGGTGAAGCACTGGAATGGGTTACCTAGGGACGTGGTGGAATCTCCTTCCTTAGAGGTTTTTAAGGCCCGGCTTGACAAAGCCCTGGCTGGGATGATTTAGTTGGTGTTGATCCTGCCTTGAGCAGGGGGCTGGACTAGATGACCTCCTGAGGTCTCTTCCAACCCTAATCTTCTATGATTCTATCTTCAGCTGGAGCTCAGAAATGTCTCCCCCAGCCTGTCAGTGGGGGCCAGGGGCTGGGCTGTTGAGCAGAGGAAACAACCCCTGAGAGTAAGAAGTAGGGGAAGGGCAAGCTTGGCCACTCTGTGGCCTGTCCCAGAATGCTGCCTGGGTACTCTTTAATCTTTGCTGGTAGGTTTAGCTGGTTATTGTTGGTACATGGTGGTGGTTGCTAACATTTTTTTTATCTGTTATGAATAAATAATTTTCAGGAGTGTCTAGAACCTGGGATGTCACCTTCTCCTGCCCATCTTCAGACATATAAATAAATAAATAATGTATCAGAAAAGAAGCCACCTGACTCCACCCTGTATGTGGCATGGATGTTGAAGGTACCAAAGAAAATCACCGCCGAAGGCTTCGGTACCCCCCTAGACAAATAGCTCAGGGAGGAAATGTGAGGTGGAGTGGGAGAGTTTGCACACCAAATTAATCCTGTCCTGGGACTTGCACATCAGCTTGATAAATGTGGGGCTGGCCACTTCTTTCACTTGAGGATGGTTGCAAAAAGCACAGCTTTCCCTCCTTTCCAGCCTTCTCCTAGTTAGTGTTAAAACAAGCACCCATACAGGGAAAACTGTGGCAACACAGAGCCAGTTAAACACCACACAACAGCGGATGCTGCTAACTTAACCTCACACTGAATAATATGATTATTTGCTGGAATTTTACAGTGTCATTTGCACAGGTTTCTAGTGTGTAAACTCAATATCAAGGGTGCAGATTTCTTGTGAACATAGGCTTTATATGGTCACTAGTGTCACTAAAGTTACATCTACCCTGATTGCTGTAGTCTAGAACAATGGTCTCCAATTTATGAGCAAGCCTTTTTTGATGACACGATTAGTCCACAGAGCAAGGAAAAGTGAAAGAGAAGGAAGGAATTCTGGGAGTTAGGGAAACGGCATGATCCTAAATTTGCCCCATTCCCCACTGAAAATGTGCTGGAAGCTACCCCTGAAAGTTTCCTCTGTCTAGTCCCATTGTGTCTCATAACTAAGATGGCCAGGGAAGGAACTACTATTCTGTAAGTTTTGGAAGCAGTCCAGGACCTTTTGCCTTCTCCCAGAATATCTACTTCTATTTTGAGAGCACATGCAGGCTGACTATGCAAAATCACCAATGCAGGCCCATTCCTCTCCCCAGGAACATGGAGCTTTCTGCTGAGAGGGTGAAAGAAGAGGTGAGGCGGAATCAGCGGAAGAAAAATATACACAACATTTAATCACAAGATGTTCACTTGAATTTCTACACTGTAGAAGTCTGTACCAGCACAAAACATTGTAGAATCATATTTTACAGCTGAACAACCCCATACTATCAGCATTATACTCTTAGACCTCAGAGTGCAGCACGCTGTAACCTGAGGCATCAGTAGGAATATATTTATTTAGATTTATAAAGAACAAACCAAAAAAGGTGCCTATCAGAGACATATGTGGTAATTCAAACATCAAAATAAAAGACATCCAACGGCAAACTCCATAATATACATTTTAAAGGAAAAAAATATTAACTAAACCTTATGGCAACAAAATGAGAAAAAATACTCTACCCTCCTCAAATATTCTCCTCCAAGAAACACACCTCTCTCTCGAGAAGTCCCTGTAGAAAGGTTTGCATGGCAGCATGCTCTGAAGATCAACAAATTTGGGCTACTTCAGAGCAGGGTGTGAGTGAGTTCCAAAGCATAAGGGCTTTCATGGAGAAGGCCCATCCTCCCTTGGTTTCTGATAAAACAAAGACTCATATAGTGAAGCATCAATAAAAATCCAAGACGACATATGAAGCATCATATGTACTTGGCAGTTTCTGATCTAGTTGCTTTGTCCTCATTTTCCCCCATTGCCTAGTTTGGGGCAAGTTTCAGTTTACCCAAACTTGCAAAGACTTGAGGACACCTTGCTTTTACTTTTGTGAATTATTAGATTGCAATTATCAAAAATTTCAAACTTCTGCGATTGCTCTCCCACTTGACAAGGAACTTTGATTTTTCAAAACAAGAAAATGCAGAACTCTTATTTAGCTAAACTCTTATTTATTCTTCTTTCCTGCAATAACTTCGGTGCATGTTTGGGTGGAGAATACTTTGTCATCAAGCCTGGAATCCATCTCTGAAGATTTCTTCAGCATACATTTATCAGCTAGTCTGCAGTTACTAGCCCTTTTGGATGAAAAAATTGGGTTGATAAAAGATCTATTGACCATTCTGTGTTCACTTTGCTATGCAACTGAGAGCAGGTCTATGCTACTGGTAGAGTCAATCTAACTTACGTCATTCAGAGGTGTGAAAAAAACACCCCTCCAAGAGATGAAAGTTTTGTGCTGTCCACACCAGTGCTGTCTGTGGGAGACATTCTCTCACTGACATAGCTCATGCTTCTTGCCAAGGTGGCGTAATTATGCCAATGGGAGAGCACGCTCCCATTGGCATAGTGCATCTTCAACAGACGTGCTACAACTGCCCAGCTGCATTGGTGTAGCTTCTACTCCTGGGGGAATTCTGCATCAAAAAATTAAAAATTCCGTGAACAATATTTTAAAATTTTGCAAAATTCTGCATATTTTATTTGTCAAAATAACACAATATAATCACATCAGTTTCAATTATTTTTGGTCATTTATTTAAAAAAAAAACTGTCAGCAAGTATGTCTGTAACGGTACAGACAAAAAAGATTCAGAAAATGTTTTTTGGCAAATAGATTCCTTACTAGGAATATTAATACAGTAATAATTCATGTAAACTACAATACAGAACCATATTTCCTGCAGTCCCCAGAAATAGTGCAAAGGTTGGGGGGAGTTAGGGGTAATGGAGGCGCTGAGGAAGAGGGAAATAATTGCTGGGAAGGAGCTTGGGTGTGCACTTGGAGGGCGGTTGGATATGGGCAGGAAAAGTATGGAACAGGGTTGGGTTTTTTGGTGGGGGATGACTGTTAGGGATCTTCCACCATGCAGATGCTGGCTGACTGCTAGCCTCTCCCATTCAATCAGGCACATGTGTCCCTCCATCCCCACTCAGACACCCACTCTCCCCATCTACAGTCCTTGCACCCCTCTCCTCCACCCCCTGTACCCATGTGACTCTGTGCCCCCACCCAGCCACTCTCCTGTTCCTATGTCCCTTTCACCCCTCTCCATGTTCCTGTGTCTCCATGCCCCCACCCAGCCACTCTCCTGTACCTATGTGTCCTTTCACCCCCTCTCCATGTTCCTATGTGTCTCTGTGCCCTGACCCAGCCACTCCCATCCCTATGTAGCTCTGCACCCCCTCCCACATCACCATGTGGCCCTGCACCTCCACTCCCATTCAGCCCCTGCCCCCAGTCTGTCCTCCCCCAGCACTCCACACTGTCTGTCTCCTCATTGCCCGTCTCCTGACCTGGCCTGACGAGTGCTGTGAAGAAGGCAGGACAGTGTCTTTCTCTTCCCTTGCTCACTGGGAGCAGCTGCTGTGTTCTATCACCACAGTACCCTCTGGTGGGCAAAAGCAGAACTGCTACAACTTTTCAGCAGAAGCTTTTTTCTGCGCAAAAAATTAAAAATATGCACAACATTAATTATGTGCACGTGCAGTGGTGCAGAATTCCCCCAGGAGTAAGCTTTGTTGATGTAGCACTGTAGTGTAGACTTGCCCTGAGAAAGCTGCAGACTTTTTTTTGCAGTCTTTAGTGGAAGTAATCACTCACTGTTATAAACCTGTCAGCAGGCAGAAATAAATAGAGCTGAACATTATGAAAAATACATTTACTTTTGCTTATTTAAACTTTGCATTGAGGGAGAGGGAACAAATCTGAATGTCTCCAGATCCTAACCTTACCTACTCTGCTAATGGCAACCATGGCTGTAATTTTTGCTTTACATCTGAATGCATCACAGTGAATTAATTTGATGCTCAACTCCCAATTTTTAAGTTTGCTATTTTTGTTCTCTGTTTGAGATTTGTTAGGCTCTGCTGGTTCAGAAGTAAATGGCATGTTGAATTTTTTCAGATGAAAATGTTTTTTTTTTAATTCATGCACATACCAATAACTGAACATCTAAGACATTTTCTCTTCAAATTCATCTGCTTGAATGACAGTGCCTGGGTTTCAAATATCTTAGAAAATAAATGTAAATAATTACATTGTGTAATGTCTCACTGTTTTAACATGTACTGAGTTTATTATATTCCAATATTATTATGTATTCTTAAAGGATGAGTGGGGGTGGTGGTAAATTGTGCCTTTGGCTTCCCACCTCAGTTTTTCACTCATTTAAATCAATATATAAATGCACATTTTAGGGCATCATGTGTTTCTATATGTTTTTAGGAAAGAATGGAATTATACGCAGTCCTATTGAGGGTTATAAACTTCCTCTTTGAGAAGAAGGAGAATCCAGTTCATGACTGAATATACTGGCCATCCAAAGCACCATATTTTGTTTTTTTTAGAATACTGGTCATTGTCTGTTATGCAGTAAATTGAATTTTGACTACGTAGTGTGAACTGGACTAGAAAGAAAGAACAGTTTGTGACAGTGTAATATGGTGGATTCCTTACAACTGAAATAGTTTTCCCATCATTCACTTTTCAGCTTGTTCCCTGCCATTTTACTGAACAGCCTGTTTCCCCCAAAGACTCAGGTAGTGTAAAGTAAGCACTAGAAGATGTGCACTCTACTTATTAGGGTCTGAAATATCTTAGTTCATCAGGGTGAGTCCATTCAAAACTATATCCCAGAGATATGCTCTTATATGCTCAGTGTTTGATGATGTAACATAATGGGGAATGCATTTTGTCCCTTTCTCCATTAGACAGGAACTGTTGTTATTTTGAAAGATTTTGATATCATAAAACCAGAGAATGAAAATTTACCCCCATACTTTCCAAGATGAGACATGGCCTCTATTTTTTGTGTAAATTCTGTCCACTTATTTTGACTGCAAAAATAAACTACTTGTTCCTCTGATTGCCAGGTAATAATCAAAATACTTAGCTTTGATACAGTACTTTTCATTAGTAAATGTCAAAGAATTTGATATCATTATCCCCATTTTACAGATGGGAAACTGAGGCCCAGAGTGAGGAAATGACTCAGCCAAGGTCAACCAGAATGCCAAAAACAGAGCTAGGAATAGTCCCGGTCCGTCCACTTGGTCACACCGTTGCTATGTGATTCCTAAGTGTTCCTCCCCACTCCTGTACATTTTGTAATAGTGGAAAGGGAATAATGGTGGTGCTTTGAAATGTTCAGTGTCAGAAATCCCATCCATGATTTATGTCAGTTTCATTACATGGTGGTTACAGTAATTCAAAGTGAGCGAGAAAACTAGTGTGTCTCACTCCTTCTCCACCCCCTTCTTCACCACTTCCCCACAACATGTAGCCTCCACCAACATTTCCACCTCCTCTTCCCTTTCCCATCTCATTAAGCCAAACTTCACCACTGTAGAACCCATTAATATGTAAGAAGCTGCTCCTTGCTCTCTCCTGCTCTGTGCCACTGCATCCACATATCACAGGCAGCAGATTAGGAAGGTTACATGCTACCACCTCCAGCTGACACACTTGACCCTGCTTCTTCCAGACTTCTCCAGCCATGCCCCAAGGTCCACCTAGTCTACTCTCCTCCTAAAAAGGCTCCCACACACTCTGGCCAGTTCCCACTCCACACAGGGATGATTATTATCTTAAATATTAACTTTTGGGATTTCAGATGGTTAAATTTGCATTGCCTGTGTATCTCCCTCTCCTCCCTGCCCAACCCCAGCTCACATGGAGGGGCAGGGAGAAGGGCCCAAAGACATCCCAAAAGGACTAGGGTCCTCCAGAACATACACGGAGCAGGATAATTTCTGTATAAAGTAGAAAGTTTTTCTTTCTCACTGCCACTGCAGGCATGTCTAGGATCATAACGGACTTGATACCTGTCTTTGGGATAATGATATACAATAATCAATTACTTGAATAAAGAATATTTTATTAACCACCAGATTTTTAAACCCAACAAGTTCTGTGGCTAGCAGTCTGGCCAATGCAGACACGCGAACAGAATTTTATATATAAATTACCCTTATTTATACATATACACACACACACTCTTAATACTTTAATTTTACATAAGAGTTTTACCTTTTTTCCTTTTCCTACTTGCCTATTTTACAGATTAGGGGTGTAGTGGGTGGGGCTTGTTTTTAACCCTACCTTTATTTACTAAGGCCATGTCCAGACTAGAGACCTAACAGTGGCACAGCTGTACTGATGCAGCTACACCGCTGTAACATCTCACATGTAGCCACGCTATGCCAATGGGAGAGAGCTCTCCCATCAGCATAATTAAACCACCCCCAACGAGCGGCAGTAGCTATGTCATCTCCCGCTGACATAGAGCTGACAGCATCAGTGCTTCTGTCAGGGTAACTTATGGCACTCTGGGGTGTGTTTCTTAAACCAACAAAAGTGCTAGTATAGACGTAGCCTAAGTTACCTTTCACATTTACATCAGCCATAGCCTTGCTAGAAAAGATGCTGAACCTTATAAATCATTGCTATGTTATTAAAATACTACATTAAATACCCCTAAACAAAGGCAAATAGTGGTAATTAGCTTTGTTTTAAAATACATTATCTACATTTAAAAAAATTAAAGTTTTTATAACATGACTTTCTAGGCAACCAATTTAATTTTAAGCCAATTTATGTTAAAAGCAATTTGGTTTGTCAGTTTCTCTTTTTACATACAGACAAAACTGCTAGGGAAGTTACTTCCCCTTTAGTGTACAGCAACATATTGGCCGCTGGCCAAAGACTTTTAATGACTTTTGATTGGTTTCTGTAAATTTGTTTTTTAAATGAAGATTAACTGGGAATTACAAATTAAGAGCACAAACTTAGTATCTTTAATGTTATAAGTACTTGATAAATTATTAAGATGAACGGATAGATACTTAATGGAATCTTTTAAAAAGTAATTTATTTCACCCATATACTTTGCATAACTATTTCTACCTTTATTACAGCTTGCAGTCCTCCCCCACTGGGTTATAAAATACATAGTTACAAGGCCTCTAAGACCTGTGATTAACTAAGTTTCCATTATTTTCTTATAAATGGAGATTACTTCTTTTGGTCTTTTGAGACTCCCACCCACTTGACCGTTCCTTTACTTGATTTTTAAGCTTTTTACAATCAGCTTTTTGGGATTCTACTTTGTCCTGCAAGGATGTCCCTACTAAATATTACTGACACCTTAAAGGAGTGAAGCCAAATAAAGTTATAATTAATAGAGCCCACTTCCAGGGCTTTTAGATACTCTTAGGAAGGTATTCCTTGCATAGCCTTATTTGCGCTCTTATTCAACTGGTTATTTTTATACCAAATCCCTTTAAAATCCTCCACAACTCACTAAAGGAACTGTCATTTCCTCCCTTCTCTATTCGCTGCCAGGAAGCACTTGTGGTGCTTTTTTCCCCGTCAGCTACTAGTGGCCAAAAATCCTTCAGATCGCAGAGCTTCCCTTAATCTTCTGTCAGGGCACAGTCCAGAGAAGTCTTATATTTCAGGGATCCTCTGGTCTGTAAATAACTGTAGGGTCCCAACACTACTACTTATTCAGTTAATATCTAGTACCACTATTTATATATCACAATATCTACCCATTAACATCTGTACATTTGAAACAAAAAATTCTCTTCTTGTGAAATTGCAAAATGACTAATCATTACAATTTACCTTTTTTCCCCACAGAAGACGTCTCCCTCCAAACTCCTTTCTTGAGAAATTCCAACCCGTGTTTCTTCTTGAGAAACAAGAGAGCACTCACCCCCATTCTCTTATTTCTTATCTTTAATTTCTCTTATTTTTCTTTTTATTACCCTCTATTTTCTTTATGGGCCCATAATTTCACAATGACAAAAGAAAAAGAGATGGAACTGAGAAGTGGAAGTGCCATTCCAGGTTGATTACACAACTGTGGCAGTTTGCCCTGCTCAGAGTCAGACTATGACAAGGATTTTATTCCCAGGCTAGCACCAAGGATGGTCTTGATCTATCTCTGTCTCCCTAGACGGTGGCCTTCTTCTCTATGTGCTCTTTCTGGTCCTATGGGGTGCCAAATCTGTAACTTAACTGATGGATTTGTGTATTGATTAATCTCTTAGATGGCAGTGGTCAATAAGGGTTCAGTCTCCTGAGTGGCTACAGAATTAGGAAGAGTATTATCAGTATCATTAGACTGAGAGACACGAGGAGCACACAAGAAACAATTGTAACTGATCACAAGTTCCTTTATTAATAAATACACTAAGCAAATAAACAATCCCACAACATTGAAGTACAGCAGCCAATAGAGAGACAGTGCAAAGCGGTTAGCCTTGTGACTGCCATCACTCATATTTCCTGCTTGGAAACCCTGGAGTGTCAGTCATCCTCCTCCTCCTCCTCCTCACCAGAGGGTGTCATCCTGGTGTCTCCGAAGGTGCACAGGCCCAGATACAGATTTTATAATGTGTTATGCTGACACCCACTAAGGTTTGTACATATTTATGAAGGTTTCAACTCCTTTTCCTTATTTATACTTCCACAGCCCACTAAGTTTGGAGTGGCCACTTTTATAGACTATCTTGTTAGTTCCTCTTATACTTATTAACATTTATGTCACTCAGTCACCATAACAACTTGTGGTTAGCACATTGCTGACACCCTATGTTTGCAAAAATCCCCAAAATACTCTATCAGGCTTTAACTGGTACATTGCAATATATATTTCCTAAATATCAGCACAACTATTCCTTTGACTGTTTCATCTCATAACATAGGCTGACATGAGCAACTAACCTATCTTTAGGCCTGAGACCTTGATTGGCTAAGCTAAATATCTTACAGGCCTGAGGCCTATAAGTCCTGAATTACAACATTAATTAATACTTATATTTCACCTCTATATCCTAAATATACCTGGTATCTTTTACTACTGGCTATAACCCTCCCTAACCACCAAACTTCCTTTGCTATCACTCAGATTCTCCAATCCTGTCCATCCTCGCCCCTTCCACTCCCCTAATCTCTATCCTCTCCTCCTTATCTGAGACCCTCAACTCCTCTTTACTACCCTCCCACCCATTCCATTCATTCCCTCTCGTAATACTCCCATCCCTCACTACAGACCCAAACCCCTCTCCCCCATTCCCACCTAATCACACCTCCCTTCTCCAGGGAACATTCACACATGTAATTTATTAGCTTTTCAAAAATAATTTCAGCACCTTCTGAATATTCTGCCATACTCAGATTTCTTAAAAAAAAAAAGCAAAAAAAAAGCACCACATCACACAACTTGACAGTGACAGATTTTTCCAAAATGTTTACAGTTCATTCTCAGATTTCTGCTCCGGTGGATTTCAAAGCTGCTGGAATCTGTGAACTTGATAAGATTTCTTTTTTCTGGGGGGGAGGTATCTCAGGAACCCCTTGTTCAAATAACCCTACATTTGTATAATTAACCCTACTTGCACTCCCACAAGACATAGCAGAGATGAGTAGTCCCTGGCCCCTCAGATCCTGGCACACACAGAGCGGGAAATGTGGGGCTGAGCAGCACACCCTGTCCCTATTCTCCCCCAGTCCCGTTACTCACCCAGTATCCCCTTCCATTCCTCCCCATCTCCGTTACCTGATTCCCCAACCTCTCTCCCCTATTCCTACCTGCTTTTCCACCCCAGCCACCCTCTCTTCACATTGAGCTTTTGTTTGTGTTATTTATTTTCTTTTTGCAAAATAATTTCAGTACATTGTGAATATTATGCTATAATCAGATCACATTTCCTAAAATACAAATTGCCTTTTGATAGGTGCAGATTGGAGCAATATGCCTATTGGTTCCCACTCCCCCACCCCCGACCTGGGCTGGATTTGAACTGGAAGTAGTACTCAAATTTACCATTAAATTCCCTCCGAGCCACACATGTCCAGGGATGGAGAGGTAGTTTTCCAGATAGCCTCTCTCTGTGCATGAGTCTTAGAACTGTTTGTCATGTGCCTAACTGCAAAAACAAACTCATTTTCAAATAACATTTGAATTTGATTTCTCTCAAAATGCTAGCGAGTGCCATACACTCTCTTGGGGGTAACCTGTGTGGGGATGGAGATCCATGTGCAATGATGTAAATCCTGGTTTGACCTTTATCTGTCTGCAGTAAATGTTGCCAGAACAAGTCAACTTTAAGCAAAGGTGGGAGGATTTCAGGGAGCTGTACTTTGGGAATCTCTTGATCAAATGGCCCCACATTTGGATCCCTATCCCTTCCCTGAACTCCCATGAAGCATACCAAATTTCCAGGCAATCCAATCAACCGTATAGATTTTAGAACACAGAATGTTTGAGCTTTACACACAACGCTGGTTTTAACCTTAACTACAGCAGAGATCCCATTCTGCTGCTCTGCTATAATAGATTGCATAATTAGGAGGTATTTCCCTCTCCCCTCCCCCGCCTGATATTCAGCCAAACAGCTCTGTTAAGCCACAGTTCCATAGTCCAACAAAGAAAGAACATGAGCAGCAAGATACAAAACTAGATTCCGAACAGAGGGGTGACAGTTTAGACCAAAGCATACCTGACATGCAGATGGATGACTGTGATGGAGGTCCCAATGGGAAGATACTATGTCAACAGACTTTTCAGCCATATTAAGCAAATTCATCCAGCCTTGGAAAAGAGACAAGTGGGACGGTGCACTGTCTGAATAGTTTATACCTTCAGGAATGTTTTCCACAAGGGCAACCCTAAGAGGAGACAAAAAAAAGACATTTAATAAAACCACTTTTTACAAAGTCTCCCATTTTGTAAAAGTATTGTTAGTTTGGGGGATTGTTTAGTGGGCCCATGATTTAGGGCCTGATCCTCACACATGCCCTAAAAACCTACAACTCTTAGTAAAGTAATTAAAGTCTGTCTAAAGTGCAGCTGGGAGCATGCTTCCAAGCACTGGTAGACTGACACACACTAGCTCTGCTTGAGCTAGCACGATAAAAATAGCGTAGCCAGGGGCAGTGCAGGTGGCAGCTTGGGCTAGTTGCCTGAGGGTGTACCCAGAGAGTCTGGACAGGTTTGTATTCAAGTGGCTATAGCCAGGGGTAGCATGGGCTAGCCACTTGAATACAAACCTGTCCAGACTCTCTGGGCACAGCCCTCAGGCAACTAGCCCAAGCTGCCACCTGCACTACCCCTGGCTACACTGCTATATATAGTGCACTAGCTCAAGCAGAGCTAGCATGTGTTTGTCTAGCCACACTAGGAAGCAGTGTAGACGTACCCTAAGAATTGCCAGTGCTTAGCACTTCTCAGGATCAGGTTTTCTATGCCCATACAATAAACATGGACGTGAACAATTTTTAATACTATATAATTAATGAGGTTCCTGAAGCCCAGCAATTTCTTATTTGCAGAACTAGTTATTTAACCCTTAACACAGTAAGGATGAGTACATCCTGAGGATATTAATAAACTAAACTGGTCTCCTATCTCCTTTTTAGCCCACCAGGACCACCTCTCCTCCCCACATTCCCTCCCTCTTACTTGCGCAACCCTTCCCTTAAGTGCCCTCCTGCTCCATGTGGAAGACGCACACTCCCTAGCACCATTACTTGCCCTTACAGCTGGTTTTTTTTTTAAGCATGGAACAGCCTCTAGGCTCAGATTAGCAAGCCTTCACTCCAAGTTTCTGCTCTGAGCCACCCACCCTGCTTTTGTTTACCTACATGATGCAGGGATCAGGATCCAGCAGCAAAGGAAAGCAGGGGATATAGCTATTTCATCCTGTACCTTTTCTCCTTTTTGCATCTACTTTTGGGAAGGCTCCTTAAAATTGTTTTCTATATTTTGCCTGACACTTGCAAATTACATATGTCCCAATGTATCCAAAAGTATGGAGATCACTGCTCTAAACAATTGTTCAAAATAGATCACTTTCTGTCAGGAAGGAGACACAATTCATTCAGCATACTGCTTCACTGCTTGACTTCCTCAAATTGAAATTGAAAACTTTAGCAAATTATAAGGCCCTACTTTCCAACAAAATCAGTTTGTTTGAAACAAATAGGTCCAATTATGTTCTCAGATACACAATTGTGTTTGATTGGAAAGCAAAGGGTATGAAAGTACATTGATAGGAATCCCAACATAATTAATTCTTGCCAATTCCAACTCTTTCCAATAAAGACACATACCCTCAGTTTTTGTCTTTGGTCCAAATCGTGACCCTAACAGCATCCCAATGCAAGAGGGCAAGGGGCTCACTGGTATCTGATAGTAAGTTTCCACTGGCTTGAGCAGTTCAGTGTACCCAACTCACTAATGTCATAACTGTATCTAAAAGGTGTCACATAAGATAGCAATAGAAAGTTAATAACATATTGTTAATATTATTGAAGGATATAATGTACAAAGGACAAATTCAGAATTACAAACATATTGATAATTATGTTAATAAAGCGTGTCTGCCAGGTGGGGCCAAAGTTACCCCACCCTAGACAAAGGAATGGGGGTCTACCACCTTAAAGGTATCTCCAAGGTATTAAGCAACAATGGGAATTCAATTTACATAGAAGGTAAACAAAACCATCAAGCCAACAAAGGGAGGAAACAACTACTCAGCATCACAGCAATGGGAAGAGACTGCAGGAAAGAGTAATTTGCATTTTAGCAAACATCAGCAGGGGAAACAAACAGCATGGAACATCCTTCAACAGGAGACTTCATGTTGCCTTCCTCATAGCTTGAATGAGCTTTATCTTGTGGGAAGCAGCTAATCTTCAGTGAACATTTAAAAGGGATTCTTCTGGACTATAAATGAAAGGTGGTAAGAACCCCAAGTGATCTTTCATCTAAGACGACAAAGGAACTGAGCACTTTGGACTTTATCAGAGATCCTGATCAGCGGTGTGGTCAGCCACCTTGCTGGAATGTAGTGTGACGAGACTCTGACCTTGAACCACAACTGCAGTTTTGTTAAGTCTTAGTCTCTAGAAATTGTTTTTCACTTTTAATTGCTTGTAACCATTTTTAACTTTATTCTTTATATCTGAACTCATGTAAAATCCTACTAATACATTTGTTTTACCTTTAATCTAAATCAACCCAGTGCTGTGTTTGATTTAAAGTGAATGTTAACCCCAGTCAATGTGGCAAACTGCTGGGTATTGTATCTTTAAAGGAACAAGCGAACAGGAATCGCTGTTAATGGTTCAGGAGAGGACTAGATATTGCAGAGCTCATAGTTTGGGGAAAACTTGGGACTGGCAGATGTTGCTGTCATCTTGCCAAGTGTAACCAGAGTGTGACTGGGGTGTAACAAGCAGGCTGCTGGAATTAGAGTTGAGAGTCAGAGCTGCCTAACACACAGATACTCAGTGTATGCTTGTCTGTTGACTGGAAGCATCCAGGCATGGGCAGTACAGCAGTGGAGCATTTAAGGTACCCAGAGTGACAGGTCAGGCAGTGACAACCTCTCACTGGTCTGAACTGCACCTCAGACCATGACACAAAGAATGATGGGGTTAATTCTGGTAAAATTATGATCCATTCATGTACCTTTAGCATTAATACTAGGTTAATTACCTACTTCATTAAGGCAACGATGCAGTACTGGATTGGAAATATAACCATTCCTATTTGAAAAATTAA
The DNA here is from genome assembly GCF_020497125.1 of Mauremys mutica. Lineage (NCBI taxonomy): Eukaryota > Metazoa > Chordata > Testudines > Geoemydidae > Mauremys > Mauremys mutica. The sequence continues at coordinate 138,717,981 of NC_059074.1, forward strand.
TATTTAGTGTTTGGAAGCCCTAAACCACCATCTCATATTTCTGTTTTCACTACAGGTCCTTTTCTTTCCACTACAAAGATTTAGATTATGTGCTGAATTTATTTTTCAATAGGATGGGTGGAATTTTAAGTGGCAGAGTACTAAGTCCCTGATGCTGCTGTCTGACCCTATTGTCCATGTGGATCATAGACTCAGAGATGACAAGATGAGAAGAGACCTTTATGATCATCTATTCTGACCTCTTACATAATACAGGCCATAGAAACTCACCTAATAATTAATCAATCAATCCTATAACTTCTGTTTGAGTTGTATCATATCGTTTAGAAAGAAATCTAATATAAAGCTCTCATAGGTGAAGGGAAGATCAGACATGATGGCATAATCAATCCTGCAATAACAGCATATGAAAAACAAAGTAAAACAGAATAAGTCTAGCCTTTTGGCTAAAATGAACCCTTTCATGATCACAACATCACTAGTAGGAGATGACAACACCTTACACTTGATATGCCCACTTTTTCCATGTTTGATGCTCTTTATATACTTGATCTGATTAATATTTACAACATCTTTGTGAGGCATGTAGGTAATTTTACAGAGATGGGGAAAAGTGAACAGAAAATTTAAATGACTTTTCCAAAGTTACAGAGGGAGTCAGTGCCAGAGTCAGGATTCAAACTCCCGTTTTGGAGCAAAAACATAGTAATCAATGCAGCCATATTTAAAACCTGGCAAAGAACAGAACTAGACCTCATTAATAAAAACCTGAGCTCAGCCATATGACTCATGCTTATTAATTCCCAGTGAGGTCTGGCCCAGTCTTAGGGCTGTTCATTTAAACTTTGACATAATTGTATGACAAGAAAGCCTGATTCTGATCTCACTTACACCATGGACTAAACAATGCAGATACTCCTAATTTACTTTGGTGTTAATGAGATCAGAATCAGGCCTTGGATACTGACAGTGCTCCCAGACCATGTGCGTGTCCCTGCAAAGGTTTTTTTTTTAAGTCTCAAAAATTTGGCTATTTATTTGTAATAAGTATATGATTATGAAAGGTGAGCTTTATTGGTATTCCAGTATGCACTCCATATGAAATTATCTGAAGAATTGCATGTAGTTCAGTTTGTCTGAAATCCTCTCTCAATCCAGACATCATCTTGGAGAACGTCCAGTTCTGATATACTTGAGGGTGACCATGACATCCGAGTTCATTTATGATTAAAGTCCACAGACATGACATGAAACATTTTTCACCTAGACATCTTGTTACTGATAACACATCAAATAATAAAGAAATGAAACATAGCTAATGGTTTTTATTTCTATTGAACTGCAGAGATTACTCATGGGAGTTAGCACTATGCTCAGTAGTAAGTGTTGCAGGATTGGGCTCTAGATTTCTACCTTCTTATTCTTCATATCATTTTTGACCAAATAAAACATATTTAAAGTGATTCATCTGCTAAGTAATGGTAAAGTTATTTATGTATCTATCTGTATTATGGTGACTAGGTCCAGGTCCCCATTGTGCTAAGTGCTGTACAAACACAGAACAAAAAAAATGGTCCCTGCCCCAAGGAGCTTTCCATCTAAGTAACGGGAACTGCAGAGATTTCTGAAAATCAGTACAAAGGTGTGAACATTGTTTGCAAGATCAGGTCCCTAAATATGAATATAGACAGTTTAGTAATTAACCAGAATACACAGTATAAAGGAAAAATAAAATCATAACTATGATGTTACATACCACAATATTTGCTCCCAAATTAATTACATCTAAATCCTCCAATATATAAGGAGCTACTAAATTAACTACAAACTGTATAGTAACTTGATCATTTCTTGCATGAGGGAAATATTTTTTCACATTTTTAATTTTTTTACTTTTATTTATTTATTATCATGAATTTACTTGAAGTGAATTTGGGAATAGTGGAGACTGGATTTAAACTGTATATGGACTCAAAGTAAAAGTAAAAAGGAAGCTATATAATTACCATCAATTGGACACCACCACAAGCTGTTTGTATTGCAGCCCTCTGTATATTTATAATCTCAGTCTTTGAATTTTCTACCTCCTTCTCACTCCCTCTTCATTTCCCCCCTTCCCTCCTCCCAGAAGTCATTCGATCATCTGTTCTCTGTATTTTGTGCCTGAAGCCTTTGATCCACAGATAAAAATGTATGAAACTGAATGGATTGCTTCAGCTGGTACTGCTAATTAGATCTTCAGTGAATGCAGGCAGAAATCTTCAGATTTCAGGTGTTAAATACAGATCTTCCTGCTGAAACTTAGCACTGGGGTCTGGGGCTTCACATTTGGAGCTCTGGTGCCTCTTCCTCAGCATTTTTGGATTGTGGGAGGAATAGGACACTGTTATCTTTAAGCCATGAAGCTGCTTTCATTTTATCCCTCTTCAGATTTCCCATTCCTTGCTATTTTCAAATCAAGTCTGGATGCCTTCCTGGAAGATCTTTTTTAGTGAAACAAGTTATTGAGTTCAATACAGTGTTAACTGAATGAAATTCTATGGCCTTTGTTAAGCAGGAGGCGAGAATAGATAGTCTTCTCTGGCTTTATAATCTATGAACCTAGTTTACAGTCTGAGGTCTCAATGTAGAGAAATACCTAAAAATATACTTTACTTAAATCTATTAGCCCCCATTCTATTGCTGCCCAACTGTGATGTTGTCTGATTAAAGTATGACTATGCAAACCATTGTTGCTATCACTGTTCTATAATTACAACAAATCTTAAACAGTGTGACACATGGCCAGAAAGGGTGAAGCAGCTTGCACGCTAAATGACCCAGAGTCAACTTTTAGAGACACGCTAGAAAAGTATGTGAATGGTAATTAGAGCCATTCCATGGTAGAGAGGCTAGAACTTTGAAATGCAAATCTATCTTGTTAGAAATTAGAGGTGATATCATTTTGTGTGTGTACTCATATTTTGTTAAATGTTAGTCGTGTAAACAGACAGGAACTGTCTGTCACTATAGCTATTGATTCAGAGACCAAAAGGGCATATTAACATTTAGATGAATCTTGGGTGAAGTAATGTTGTCTGCAGGTCTCTTAAAAGTTTGTGATAGACTGCCTAATCATGGATAAATTGCCTTATGCCAATTTATGTAGTTAATTACTGGTGAGATTTGGGAAACAGAAGGTTACATCAAAAGCCTTTTGTTCACCCAGGAATATATGGTCAAGTGGCTGCTAGAAAACTGTATAAAAGACCCTTAGGTCCTGATCCTTTTTATCTCAGACCTACTTAATGCTTCGTGCAGGGGAAGCTTAAGTCCAAAGGTTGAGATCTCCAGTCCTGACTAGAATATAAACATTGGACTATAACCTATGAACTACTTCTGAAAGAACTCTTTGCAACTACAAAGTTCACCATCTCTGCTATGAATTTAATCTCAAGAACTGTACTCATATCTGTATGTATACAGATCTTTTAACCAATACCCTCCTTTCGTTTTTTTAGAAATTTTAGTTTAGTTAATAATTCTACCAATGCCAAAGGATCGGACACATTAACTCCCAGGTTAATTAATACTTCAAATCTTACCTAAATACAGCCAATTCTTATTAACTAAACTAAAATTTCTAAAAAATGTCAATAGAAGTTGGGCTCATTTGAGCTCTTATGTTTCTGACACCCAAACTATAATGACTACATAGTAATTATTTAAAAATGTAGCACACTATTGCTCCCATGCATAAATTATTGTATTTATTGTGATGTACAGGCTCCACCTGGCATAGAAGGAGGCTGCCTACCTTATCAGTGACTTGGGCCACTGTGGACACATCAGGCCCATGCTCAAGTCCTTCACTGGCTCCACTGCCTTCACTGGTGCAGTTACCTTTCAATACCAGTTTAAGGCCATAGGCTTAATTTTCAAAGCAATTAAATCCATGAAACACTGAATGAAACTGATTTGCCTATTATATTTTACCTGCTTTAACCTCTCAATAACTCATTCTTTTTTCTTACTTAATAGATCTTTAACTAGTTTACTATAGAATTGGCTACCAGTATTATCTTTGGATCTGGGGTAAGTGACTTGTCCCTGGGGACTTGGAGCAACCTACTGTGGGGTGATTTTAGGTATGAGTAATTTTTTATCACAAAGTTCAGTTTGTCTGGGTGGCAAGATAGGCTGGAGAGTCTAAGGGAACTGTCTGTGACTTTATGGTAAGACTGGTATACTGATCCAGGAGTTCACATTTGTTACTGGCTTGGTGAAATCTAATTATAGAATATACCACCAGTTTGAGGTGTCTGCCCTTGTTTTCTGACAGTCTGCCCTGAGACAGGCACTCTCAGTGGTGATTCACTCCAGACAGTGTGACAGTAGACATGAAACTTCGAGATCTCTGGCTTAAAGAGAAATAGTGACAGAAAATTGCTGACACCTTCTGTAATTTTTGTGTATCTGTTAAAAATCCATTCAAAATTTTAATGCACCAAAGCTCTCAAATTGACCTAAGTTTCAATGGCTAAATAAGTACATTCAGAACTCAACATAAAATGAAAGTGTGCCTGGACTGATTGATAAGGCCACTAGAGATGTCAAGCAGGCAAAATTTAAACTAAATTCATACAGCACCCAGACGCTCTCAATGTATTGATGGAGAGTGAAATTTCAAGATTACTAATCAGTTAAAAAACCCACCATGATCTGCACACCTTGGGCCCTATGATACCTCATCAGTTGACAAACCTTTGATTTTCAAAGTGTTTTAGCTGAAGAATTCATATATTGTTACCAGAAACAAGTTTTTGAAGGTTTAAAAATAACTTTGTCTCAGTGAAAACTTGTCTGTCTGAAACACTCCGAAAGTTTTCATATAAAAACCAGAAGTGCCTTTATTGTAAAGAAAGTGTCTTGTTCTCACGGATACCAAATCATTCATACCAGAATGGGTTAGAACAAAGAGTCTCAAATATTAAAGATACAAGAATATAAAGGTCAAGTGTTGCTCGTGATGTGTTATGCTCACGGCTTTCTTTGTGCGTAACACAGACACAAACCTTGGGGATGTGCATGAAATCTATTTAATGGACAGAGTGTGAAAAAGGAAATTGCCATTTGTTCCAACTAAGTATGTGCGCTTTCTTTAAAAGCCTTCCATTAGCTCTTTGTATCATACCAAGACCATGTCATACCGAAGTTGTAAAACTGGTGTGTAACAAAGTTCCACAGCTTCCTGTCACATCCCAGAAGAACAATTTCATATTAGATTGTGTTCTCACAGGGCTAGTCTACACTTACCGTCCGGGTCGACGCGGTGAGTTCGACTTCTCGGAGTTCGAACTATCGCATCTGATCTAGACGCGATAGTTCGAACTCCGGAAGCGCCGCGGTCGACTCCGGTACTCCACCACTGCAAACGGCGGTGGTGGAGTCGACGGGGGAGCCGCGGAGTTCGACCCCGCCGCGTCTGGACGGGTGAGTAGTTCGAATTAGGGTACTTCGAATTCAGCTACGCTATTCATGTAGCTGAATTTGCGTACCCTAATTCGAACCCCCTTTTTAGTGTAGACCAGGCCACATACACAGTGTTCAAAAATAATAAGGAGGAAGCTCTCATGCTAGAATCTTTAGTTAGTAGTATTGTAGTATTTGAGTATCTAAGCGACTAGGAAGTTAAAAGTGGTTGTGTTAAAAACCAATATTGGGGATGAAGGGAGAGAACATCTATTCGGTGTGAGTAATACTGAAACCAAAAAAGGTATAATCTATTTTTTCCAAAAATAAAATAAATATATTTTTAAAAGGCTTTTTATTGCTCTGAAGAGTTTCAAACTTCTACATACACATGAAATAAAATAAATACTACTGTGTATGTCATACCATTATAAAAACTGCTAAGTATTTATCCCAGGAAGAAGGAACCACAAAACAATATGAAATTCAATAAGATTCAACAAGTAACACATCACTTTTAAGGCATAAGTGAAAACATAGCTGTAAAATGTTGGATGCTAAAAAGAGAGGAGTGGGACAGATCATTGACAAAAAATAATGGAAAAGAGTACGAACATAATGCAATGCCACAAATTCTTTCTTGAATGCCATTAGACACAGAAATATTCAAACATGGAACAGAGCTTTTAACCACTGACACTTGGAAGTGGATCCAATCTATCTACATATTGCCAATGGAAACGAGTTCCCACAAACAAAATGAAAACAAAGGAATAGGAGATACAGGGTAAAGAGAGTATCAGAGGGGTAGCCGTGTTAGCCAACTACAAAAGCAGTTTCTCCTCCTTTGGTGTTCATACCTCAACTGCTAGAAGAGGGCCTCACCCTCCCTGATTGAACTAACCTTGTTATCTCCAGACTGATTCTTGCCTGCATATTTTCAGTGACAGCAAATAGACTCCAAAGAAAATTCTTGCATCACTTTAAAACTCACACTACCCATACTGATGATTATCTGGTAACCAAAAATAAAAGAGGATGGTGAGAGAATGACACAGAGGAGGACTCACCCTAAGCTTGCTATAAAATAGATTCTACCTTAAAAGGAATCTTCAGAAAACACAGTTAGCAATACCTCCAAACAGAAGAATTTGAATATGTCATATGTTTCAAGGCAAAAAACAGGTTTAAACACACTTCACAGATCTGCAACACTTCAATTTAGCTTTGTCATAAGCAAGTAAGCCATAAACTCTTCTGAATTTTGTCCAGAGAACAAATTCACTTTGCTTAATACCTATACACAGAAAATCCACTAATAGCTTGCCAATATTATAAAGAAGGAAACTCAGATAATTGTACTCCACTAAACAAACCAAATGTTGCAAGCATGGCTGGTGCTACTGCAGTCACGTTTCATGCACCAAGTTAAAGCAGCACTTCTGTATGTCTCACTCAGATTAATTGCAAATATATTTAGAATGCTTTCCTCAAAGGCCTTTTATATCTCACACTTATAATGATAGTCCAAAAGAAAACACAATAATGAAAGGGAGGTTTTGGGTGAATGGCACGTCAATATGAGATTAACATATAAGGTTATCTTTCATTTATCCATCAATACAAATTGTTCCAATACAAAACAGTACTCTACCATATGAATAGGAATTTAGTAATGGCCCTTTACACTTACAGTGCTGATCTGATGATTGCAAAGTTCCTTGTAAACATTAATTAAGTTTCTGCACCTTTGGAGATGGGGCACAATAGAGAAATATTTTTCCCATATTATCTTTGGGGGAAACTGAAGCTCAGAGAGTTTAGGAGACTATTCAAATATCACCCAAGACAGTAGCCCAGCTAGGATTAGAATCCTGTAGCTATAACAGAGATACTCTTATGCTTTTTCCTAGTCCTGCTCCTTTGGTAATGTTGTTCATTACTACTGTATTTTAAATTATCTGGGATTAGGTATTGAATTTTGCCATTTTGAGAGCTTTGATAGAAGGAGGAGACATTTTACAAACAACATTTGCATTATTTTAAAAGATCAAATAAATTTATCTTGTATTTGTTATGATTTAGAAATCTAGAGCTAGAACAGATTTGTAGTTTGAACCCATCTCTCTTAAAACTTGAAATATTCCCCTGTTGATTAATCCAGTCCACACGGAGGAAAGAGAAGTGCTGTTTACATCGTTAACTTTGAAAATTAAATTGCAGTTATAAGAGAAATCACTGATCCACAATTATATAGGTTCATGAAGCTGAAGTTACCTCTGCTTTAAGAATCTTTAAATATTAAAGCAAAATTTTTTTTTTAAATAAATAAAGTCATATCATTGCCTTCTCCCTACCCCCCAAACAGCACATGAACTATAGGTATAATAACCGTGAGGCTATGCATGGAAGACAAGCATTCTACATGGCTTCACATTTTATATCATTAATCAAATAACTTAGGGAGGGCCCTAACAGCTGAAATGAAGTTTAAAAAATTACAACTCAGTCACTTGAGGTTAACCGCATACCTGTAATGTTAAAAGATAAATGATCTCTTTAAAACATAATTTAATTTACACTTACGTTGTGTTTTTCATCTAATGATCATAAAATGCCTTGTAAACATTAACTAACTCCCTCATGTTGGGCTTAGTAGAGAACTATTTCCTCCATATTACATTTGAGGGAAAACTGAAGCACAGAGAGCTTAAGTAACTTTTCCACTGTCATGCAAGACAGAATTATTTTCTTCTTTAGACCTTGTCCTAACAGATAAAGAGGATCTGATCGCAGAACTAAAAAATAATGATGCTTAGGGACAAATGATCATGACTTCATCACGTTTATAATATGCAAACACAACACTTGGTGCTTTAAAAGGGCCAGTTTCACAAAGCTGAAAACAATTACAAGCCAAATCTGTTAGAAGGAAGAATTTAATCAGAAAAATAAGAACACCTTACTAGATGCCCAAAAACCCACAGTCAAAGACGGCAGCTGTGCAGGTTAAAAAACTGACCTGGATTGGAAGGGAAGTGAAGGCAGCTCTAAAAAATAAATGCATATAACAAATGGAAGAAGGGGAATTTGATAGCACTGAACATAAATAAGAAGATAGGAATTGTAGAAAATTGATAAAGGAAGCAAAGGAGAAGTCTATGGCCAGCAGAGTTAAAGACAATAAAGAGAAGTTATTAAAATATATTGGGGAAAAATACAATGGTATTGATCCATTATTAGATGGAAATGGTAGAATCATCAGTAATATGCAGAAAAGGAAGACACATTCAATAAATATTTCTGTTCTGTATTTGAGGAAAAACAGATAATAAAGTCTCCTCATATCATGATGATAAACTTTCTTCCCATTCCACTAGTATCTCTGGAGGATGTTAAATAGAAGCAACTAAAATCAGACATTTTAAAGTCAGCAAGTCCATATAACTTGCATCCAAGAGTTTCAAAAGAGGTGGCTGTGGAGTTCACTGGACTGTTAATGTTGATTTTCAAAAAGCCTTCGAGCACTGGGGAAGTTCCAGAAGACTGGAAGAAAGCTAATATTATGCCAACTTTTAAAAAAGAGTAAATGGGATGATCTGAGTACTTATAGGTCTGTCAACCTGGCATTGATCCCAGGCAAGATAATGAAACAGGACTTGAGAAGAATTAAAGAAGGGCAATATAATTAATGCAAGTCAACTTGGCTTTACGGAAAATAGATCCTGTTAAACCAACCTGATATCTTTTTTTAAATGAGATCGCAAGTTTGGTTGATAAACGTAGTAGTGCCCACGCAAAATACTTAAGGCTTCTGTAAGGAGATTGACTTGGTACTGCCCAACTTTTTGATTAAAAAACTAGAAAGATATAAAATATGGCGGGCATTAAGTGGATTAAAATCTGACCAACTGTAATGGGGTGACACTCACCTCTTGAAAGTGCCTCCCCTGTCAGAGTGCATGTACTCGCTCTCTCTTTGTGGTGGGTCTTCAGCAACTCAGCCCTCTGGCCAAGTCCCACATAATCTGTATGCAAAATACAAAGTAATCCCCTTCCAAGCTTCTAGTCCAACACAGGACCTAACTCAGTGCCCTCTTTAACATCTCTTTATCTGCAGCCCTATCCCTGGGCTTGCTCCTCAATCAGTCCAGCAGGGCCTATCACAGTACCCTGGTTCGATCGGTCTCTCAGCCCCTTCTAGGCTCTCCCAAATGGCCCCTGCTCTGGTATAGAGTGGTGCCCCATGACTCCCCCTACCTGGAGGCAATGTCTTCACACTCTGGGGCCCTTTCTGGTCCCAGCTTTCCTGTTAGGCCACTAAAATAGTTCAGTTCCCCCTTCTGGGGTGCATCAAAAGTCCAGGCCACTTTTCAATGGCTAATGGGGGAGGGGAGAATCCAGGCCCACCCACTACTCTGGATCCCAGGCAAGGGACCCTATAGATAGCAGCCATTCGCAACATCATTTAAATAAACTGTGTCACTACTACAATTCCCTGGTCCACTTTCCCACAGCCCCAGCACATTCGTCACCCTTACCTCAGGGCCTTGTCCTGGTTGAGTACCATTATCCAGCCCAGATCTCCTTTTCACATCCCCCTAGTCTCTGCCAGCACTGCTCTGTCAAAGCTCCTATAGCTCCCTCAGCCAGCTCCACCAACCATGCTCCTCCAGCTCCATCAAGAAACTGAACTCTGTTTTTTGCACTGCAGCTCCTTTTATATGGGCCTGCTGGGCCCAGATTGGCTGCTTCCTGCAGCCCCTCTCTGATTGGCTGCATCCCATGCCCCCGCTCTAGACAGCATGGAGGACTATCTCTACTGCCCTTTCCTGGGATGGGGTGTGGCAGGGCCATGAGGCCTCCAGCAGGGGACCTCAGAGCCTAGGCCACCCTGTCACACCAACTAATACATCTCACAATATAACTGTATACAGAGAATTGTCATCAGGTAGGTGTATTTCCAGTGGGGGCCTGAAGAGATTGGTTCTTGCCTCTATGCTATTTAACATTTTTATCAATGACTTGGCCTAAAACATAAAAACATCACTGATAAGGTTTGCAGCTGATGCAAAAATTAGGGAAGTGGTAAATAATGAAGAGGATGAGTCACTGATACAAAATGATACAAAGTGGATGATTTGGTAATCTGGGTGCAAGCAAACACTATGGGTTCTAATACAGCTAAATGTAAACATATCTAGGAACAAAGAATGTAGGCCATAAATATAGAATGGGGGACTCTATCCTGGGAAGTAGCGCCTCTGAAAAAGATGTAGGGGCCATGGCGATAATCAATTCAATATTAGCTCCTAGTGTGACACTGGCCAAAAAGAGTTTAGGAGGTCCTTGGATGCATAAACAAAGGAATCTTGGGTAGACTGTAAGCTCCCTGGGACAAGGACAGTATCTTTCAGTGAAAGAGAAAACCAACAATAAATAATATTTGGCTGCAATTTGTCCTTCAAATTTATAGTCATGTAAATTTATAATGGTGGATTTTTAAAAAGCATTTTGTTTGCTTTTGCTCTCAGACTGTTATACATGCCAACGAGTTCTCAAGAACTATTTAGTATACCAATTATATGGACGTAACAGACCATAACGGATGCTTCAGTTCCATTTTTGTGACAATCTTCAGCAGTGCGAAGATGAACTGCTGAAATATTCTTTTCTCCTTCTTCAAAAAAAAACACAAAAAAACACACAGAAAAAGTATGCTTCTATAATGTGTCCTTAATTTAAAGGGAAAGTTGTCCCTGTATGTGCAGTACTTTTTAATAAAACACTGAACACATATATAATCTTACTTTTTAAAATTGTGTTAGATTATCTCAGAAATAATACATAATATATCATGTACTGCAGATGTGATACCTTAAAAAGCAGCTGTAGTCTGGTGGTGAATTCATGTTTACAGTCTTTCAGCAAATTCCATCGAGAGTTTTCAGTGTACAAATAAAAGGCCATTTTTTCTAACTGCTAGCCCTGCAAGGAGGACATGGAAGCTGGGCTCTTTCCTTATCATCTAACATCGCCAGTAATAACAGTTCTATCAGGCTAATTAGGGCCTCATTGACACGTGCAACAACTGTAAGTGATTGAACTTTGTAAACCATTCTGTTACTGTGAACGAAGGCACATAATCCATTTCAATTCCTTCTCCCACCATTGTTTTGGTTCTGCAGATTTAATAGGAGTTTAAAGTAATCAAGAATTTAATCTATGAGCAGCTCTGACTCTGCCCGCACACAAAAAGCAGGTTTGTTGAGTAAAAAGGTGCTACTGTAACAGCCAGTTTTAGAGCAGAACCCCATACTCCTGCTTTTTTTTTTTAAGTATTTTTAGCAATTGGTAATGAAAATATCAGTGTCTTCTACTATGACTATGTAATTGAGGAACTGTCCACACTGAAACAGAGGTAGTCTACACTGCAATTAGACACCTGTGGCTGGCCCCTGCCAGCTGACTTGGGCTCATGGGGCTCTGGCTAAGAGACTGTTTAACTACGGTGTAGATGTTTGGGCTCAGGCTGCAGCCCAAACTCTGGGATCCTCCCACCTTGCAGAGTCCTAGAGCCTGGGCTGCAGCCCAAGCCCGAACGTTTACACCACAATTAAAGAGCCTTGTAGCCTGAGCCCCGCAAGTCTGAGTTTTTAATTGCAGTGTAAACACCCGTAGGGTGTAAATCTACAACACACTAGCCTGCTGCACAGTAACTGGCCATGTGGACCCTGCTACTGCACACTAAAAGTTCTGTAGTGCACTATGACCTACTGTTGTTACAAACCGCAACAGGTCAAGGCACCCTATGTATTACCATGCCTGGCAACAGGGTCTACACAGTGACTTAGTGCGCAGCAGGCTACAGTGCTGTAGATTTACACCCCAGCTTGTTGTGCGCTGAGTTTCCATGTGAACAAGCCCTTAATTTTGCCTTTTTTGAATCCATAAGTGACTGATTCTTCCTTCCAAAAGTGGAAGGTTCAGAGATACAGAGAAGGAGAAAAATAATGGAAGAGACAGAGACTTAGAGGAGTAGGGGGTATAGAATGAGCAAAGAGATATAAGAAAGGAGGATGGGGAGTGCTCAGGGATCAAAGGCCTAAGGAAAAGTAAGCAAGGAAAATAGAGCAACTGGGGAGGGGGAATAGAGAAAGAAGAGGTTCAGGAAGCTATGAGAGGACAGGAGGAAATTGATGGAAGGGTTGTCTGCTGACAGTGATTATTATTCATTTGTATTTGGTTGAAGGTAAGCTTGTTTCGAGTATTGGGTACTCAGTATTGCCAACCTCAAGAGATCAAAAATCATGAGTTGGACCCACAAAGGTCATGAGACTGGCAGCCATTTTCCCTGTAGACGTGCCTTCAATCTCATTGAAAACTGTGGGAGGGGGCAACCAACTTTATTAAGGGCAGTCTCACTTCCACTTATAAAGTGTAGAGAAATGGCAGCTATTGTGCTGGCTTCAGCTCCATTGTCAGTAATACCCCATTTTGAATAAGGGAAAATTTATGCCTTTGTGCATTTCATCACATTTTCATGAGACAAGTTAGAAAGCACCATGGGTCCCAGCTAGAACGGCGATAAAATTGCAAGATTTGGAAGTTATGGGTATGTGTTTCCTATTCTGATGTTTCATTTCAGGATTATGCCGACAAAGCTACCCATCTTCCAAACTGCTGAGAAAGATTTCAGGATCTGTATCACAGATAGAACCATATGAAACTGCAGAAAAGTTTTCCACAAAATATTATCCAGTTATTTTGCTTCTTTGTTTCAGGCAATTTCTCACCACCCAGATTTTGCTACCCATGAGAGATTTTTCTTTTAAATTTCCAATATGAAAAATTTCAAGTTCAAACTTTATAGACATATTACAATTCAAATACTGTATGCCCACTGTTGCTTGGAAATGGGATCATTTTCATTGGAAGTTCACATATTTAACAAAACTCGGTGAATTTTGTTATGAAATTTTGTGACTGAATGCCAAAGTGACTCCTTGAAATCTGAGTTATCATTCGTTGTGAATATTTCTCACACCAAACACCAAACCTTTCTTGTTTGGGCAACAAACAATGATTCAATGAACACAGACATTTTATTGCTGTTGAGCTACTCTTGCTGCCCAGCTATTCACTAACCCCAATCCCGGTCATTTGTAGGACAATCACATTGCACAATTCAAATGAGGCAGATTTGAAAAAAATATATATGTGATATCTTAAATGTTTTGTTCAATACCCCCTTTTTAAGAGGGCTATACTTTGAAAAACTACCTTCAGATTAGTTTAAAATGAGGGAGTCTTAGTAGGTGTGATTCTATCTATGCTATAACATGGTACTTCATTAGTGATCTCTGAAGATTATACAGATCTGGGTGTATAAACTTTTAATGCTGATTCTCCTCTGTGCTTCAGTTCAACGGTAAACTTCTGAACAGTATTATTATATATTTATATTATAGTAGGGCCCAGTACCCAGTTAGGGACACCACTGTGCTAAGCACTGTGCAAACATGAGAATCCCTGCCCCCCAAAGCTTGCAGTCTAAGGGTAGGTCCATACTTACCCGCCGGGTCGACGCGGAGAGTTCGACTTCTCGGAGTTTGAACTATCGCGTCTAATCTAGACGCGATAGTTCGAACTCTGAACGTGCTCCCGTCGACTCCGGAACTCCACCACCGCGAACGGCGGTGGCGGAGTCGACGGGCGAGCCGCGGACTTCGATCCCGCGGTGTCTGGACAGGTAGGAAATTCGAACTAAGGTAGTTCGACTTCAGCTACGCTATTCGCGTAGCTGAAGTCGCGTACCTTAGTTTGACCCCCCCCGTAGTGTAGACCAGGCCTAAGACAGAAAAGATATAACAGGTGAATTAAATAACCAAGCAGCTTGGGCTGTGGCGTGGAGATAGAGTAACAAAAATAATAGGATGTGCCCAACTTTTAGGCTAGTCAGAGCAGCAACCACAGCTCATCACCTACCTAGCCATTATCAGGTTCCATTTACTGTATGCATTATAGAAAAGGTATGTTTTGAGAAGCGACTCTCAGGAGGAGATGGTGGCTTTACTGGATAGAATATAAAGGCTTTATTAAATTTAAAAGGTCCACGGTTGATGTAAACAACAATTACTGCTCATGATTTTTCTTAGTAATTATGAGTTCCAATTCAGGTCAGGTACAATTCTGAACAGATCTTACAACAGATCTTACAGATCTGATCTAATCAGATCTTACAACAGTATTGTGTTAGTATCATACAACCCCCAAATGGGGTGGATATTACTTTGCCTGAAACAATTTTACTTTGTGCTCCTTAAACAGAAAGGGGCATATAGTCATAATTTCATACATTTTGTGAAAGAAAGTGTTGAGAGTTGCATTTTAACTTGCAGCAGAAATACAATCCACCTTCATGAATAGCAGTAAAGGGCTTTGATTTGTCTCTTCCTGCCTCTGACATAGAGATTCAGTATTTTTGTTACAAGTACATTAAACTCCATTACATTCAAACAACTCCAAAGCTAAGCATAATGCTGACCAACAATGAATGTGATCTTATTATTTAGCAAACCATGCACAGATATTCTAGAACTCAGTGAACAATGGGACAACACCCCCACCGTGCAATTATAATGGAACAAAAAACTATGGACAAGGGGACTTGAAAAGTTTTGTTACCTCTGTTTATCTTATAACAGAGATAATGACAGAGACACAGGGCATTTCCCGGGGATTAATGAGTCTTAACCAACCAGAGTTAATTAGCCTGAGACATAGCTAAAGAAATCATCTTTTCCTAACCCATAATTAATGCCCAGAAAGTGCTCTGTGCTACAATTATTACTTAACACTCATGTTTGTCTCATCTGGATGGCATCAGAGGAGAGCAAGTTGGATATTAAGACAAGCTGAAATAAATCAAACAATTATCTGTCTTCATTACCAGAGTATTAGCCAATTAGTTCAATGGACTTCTTCTTATTTAAAGACCAATAAAGTTACACACACCATCACCACTGAGGATTTCCTGGAGTCAAGGAATTGATAGTGAAATAAATGTTTAAACAAAAAGTAGAGTGCATAAAATGGTCAGTTATTCCCAGACAAAAATAAAACAAGCCCTCTCCCTTTGTTTTTAGCTTGTGAAGACATCTAATAGGCTTTGGACCAGGCCCATAATGTCCATAGAAAGTCTTCCATTGTCTTCAGTGGGCTTTTGAATCAGACCCTAAGTCAGACACTTCAATGTTATTTTTAAAAAAAGTTCCAAAGTTTGGAAACTTTGAGTTTAAAGATCTGCAGACATTATTGTTCCTATTTATGAGAAGTTGAGACTAAAACAAGACTGCAAAAAGTATAGAATTTCACAGTAAAGGTTCCACAAACAACTTTAACTTCAACAATTTCCACCCCACCATCAACCTCAGCCTGGACCAGTCCGCACAAGAGATCAATTTCCTGGACACTACCGTGCAAATAAGGGATGGACACATAAACACCACCCTATACCAGAAACCTACTGACTGCTATACCTACCTACATGCATCTAGCTTTCATCCAGAACACACCACATGATCCATCATCTACAGCCAAGGCCTAAGATACAACCGCATTTGCTCCAACCCCTTAGACAGGGATAGACACCTTCAGGATCTCTTTCAAGCATTCTTAAAACTACAATACCCACCTGGACATAAACGAACAAACAGACACTGTGCTATTTCAAACTACAGAACTGAGAGATAAAAAGAAAATCAGTATGACTATTTAATCATGTATTATTTTCTGATCAAAGTTGGCTGGCTATACTAAACCAGAGCAGTGTGCTAATTTTATATTCCCTTTGAAATAAAATCCTCACATCATTTCACTTTTTACATCCACCTTTTAAATAAAAATAAAACACAAGAACTTCACCAAGCCAGTATTCCACTGGCAAAGCCAAAGGCAATAAGATATCTTAGAATCCTAGAAACGTAGGGCTGAAAGGGACCTACTGTGCTGAGGCAGAACCAGGTAAATCTAGATCATTCCTGACACTGACAGGTATTTATCTAACCGGTTCTTAAAAACTTCCAGGGATGAGGATTCTACAACCTTCCTTGAATACCTATTCCAGAATTTAACTATCTTTGTAGTTAGAAAGTTTTTCTTAACATCTAACATAAATCTCCATTGCTACAGATTAAGCCAATTATTTGTGTCCTACCGTCAGTGGCCAGAGAAACATAGAAGTGTAGGACTGGAAGGGACCTCAATAGGTCATCTAGTCCAGTGCCCTGCACTCATGGAAGGATTAAACCATAACTAGATTATTCCTGACAGGAGTTTGTCTAACTTGTTCTTAAAAACCTCCAATGACAGAGTCCACAACCTCCCTCTGCTGCAATTTGTTCCAGTGTTTAACTACCCAGAAAGTTAGGAAGTGTTTTTCTAATGTCCAACCTAAACTTCCCTTGCTGCAATTTAAGCCCATCACTTCTTTTCCTATCCTCAAAGGTTAACGAGAACAATTGTTCACCCTCCTCCTCATAACCTTTTATATACTTGAATATTGTTATGTCCTTGCCCCTGCCAGTCTTCTCTACTCCAAACTAAGCAAACCCAATTTTTTTCAATCTTTCTTCACTGGTCATGTTTTCTAGACCTTTAATCATTTTTGTTGCTCTCTTCTGTACTCTCCCCAGTTTGTCTACATCTTAAAGTGTGGTGCCCAAAACTGGACACAATACTCCAGCTGTGGCATCACCAGTTTCAAGTAGAGCAGGACAATTACCTCTCTGTGTCTTACCTATGACACGCCTACTAATACACCACAGAATGACATCTGCCCTTTTCACAACAGCAGCACATAGTTGCTTCATATTCAATTTGTGATCCACTACAACTTCCAGATCCTTTTCAGTAGTACTACCACCTACATAGTTATTCTCCATTTTGTATTTGATTTTTTTTCTTTCAGAGTGTAGTACTTTTGATTTCAGACCAATTTATCAAGGTTGTTTTGAATTCTAATCCTGTCCTCCAGAGTGCTAGCAACCCCTCCAAGTGTGGTGTTATCTGGATTACACCTTACTGATGCTCTGGAAAGAATCAATGGGTGTCACCAATTAACATGCCCTGCTGAGTGGGGCTTACATGGTATTCAGTTAGTTTCCAGTCTTAGGGATTTTTTTTTTTACTAAGACTGTGGTATCTAAGCTGTAGCAGGGACCACTCCTACTGCTTTCTTGAGCACTGGGGAGTCTTTGTTCATCAGCAGAGCAGAGGGAAGCATTTAAGCCCTATATTATCCGGGAAAGGTATAGAAAATGAGTATTCTGCACTAAAGTTATGAAGCATTGATAAACAGAGAATCAAAATACCAGTGATCTTACAGAAGGCAGAAATGCTCAAAACTCTGCATTCCAGCTGTAAGAGCTCACCAAAACTCTCATGCAGCAAGGAAATATTTTTTAAAAAACCACATTTCTTCGCTTCTTGCCCTTCAGCAGAAGGAAATTTGCATTTTTATAGAATTTCTGCCTGTCAGCACTAAAATATTTGAATGGGCTTTTCAGCTGGGCAAGGAGGATTTAGAGATGGTCAATGGACTCATTACAGCAGGTTGCTGAGGGTGGGGGCGGGAAATGAATAAAGGTCGATGAGTCAAGAGAAGCCATGACTAGACTTTGCACTCCAGGGAATATTCTGTGGATCAATTTCATCTTTATTAAAAGACACCAGCACATGTGATTTCATGACCAATAGGCTCTGTGCTGCAAGGAACATTAAAATCCCTATCACTGCTTGATCTTAATAATGGGAAGTAATTTTTTCAGAAGTGTATAAAAGAGAAAGCATTACCGATTTCAACGTTATCTCTCATATTCTAAATATAGATGCAAATTCTTTTTAAAATGTAGAAATACTGGATCCAATAAACTCCACGAACTCCACTGTTGGAAGCTGGCAGAACCCTGGCATTAGCAGGAAGTCTACTTTGGAGGAGGCTGCAAAAATGCAAGCTGCCTGCAACTGCTATTCCATCAGGGGACAGGAGATAGTTGCACAACCTACGAAGTAAGCAGGGCTAGCCACCCAGGGATGAAGAGATGTCAGGCAGCCTGGGAAATGTCCTGCACATCTCCCAGAAAGAGTGCCTCACAGGGCTCCTATGGGGCCCCAGCCAGACTGTAAAGCCACCATTCCCCAGTAGAGTTCTCACTGACTATTCTTCCCCGAAGGAATGAGTCTGTGCTTGAACATCCTGCCTCGAGTAAATTAAGCCCCAGGGTTAAAGCAAGAGGCAAGAAGAAGGAAACATGGATCCCACTCCTCTGCTTAGAGCAGAGGGACAGCTATCCCTCCTCACTTTGTCTCCATTAAACAATGTTTCCCCATATCTCCCCCTGCTCTTGGGCTGGGGCAGGGTGAGCTGCACTTCCTGTTTCAACCTGCTTGAACCATTGATCAAATCCACTAACTGCAGTCAAGCAAAGAACCATTATTAGAAATTTAACAGCCTAAGTTCTATGACCCCCAAGTTTATGTCAAAGATGACATCCTTTAGGCACAGTTATCTGAAAACCCATCATAAGATGCATTCTCCTCTCAGTAACACCTGTACACATACAGTGAAGTAAATGAGCCAAATTCTGCTTTCAGTTACACTGATGTAAATTGATTTCAATTGACTTATTATAGATTTGCAACACTGTAAACAGTGGCATTAGCATTACCTCTTGAGTGTAAGAGAAGATAATTTAGCCTGGCGGTTCTGAAAAAAATGCCATATTTTATACCTATAACAGAGTCATTGATTAAACATGACCCAGAAAAGTCCCCATGTGAAATCCTAAATGAAATACAAGTGTGCTGCTGCAGAGAACAAAGTCATAAACAGAAGAAAGGGAAGGTGGGGAGAGAGAGAGAACAAGGATAGAGAAGTATATCAAAGAAGGAGGAAAGATAATACATGAAAAGGGAAAAGGGAAAAGAGAGCAATCAAAAGACTCCATCTTCTTGCAAAATCTCATTAGAGCATCCAGGCCAAGAGAGAATTAAGGCCAAAGAGCAGTAATATTGCCTCTAAAAACACCCAGGGAGGTGATTGCCTCATCCCACACATAATGTATTGTATAACTTGTTCAAGCCTGATCCTGCCTTTCTGAGAATTCTTGGGCTTATTGCCTTGCAAAAGGAAAACCTGCACAGAGTAAGAGCCAAATCTACTTCATGTACTGGGGGTGGGGTGGGGGGTTAGAGAGGGCTGTTCGACCATGCATCCCTGCTGCAATCCCCAGAATCAGATGCAGGGCTCTATGTAAATTTGAGCAGGGTTCAGGGTGTGGTTTTTTTGTCTGTTTGTTTTGCATTGGTGGTTACATATGGGAGGGATGAGGCAGGGAGTTGTGTAAACTTTAGGAAAGAATGATTTCCAAAAAGCTAGGATGTCTGTCCGCAACATATAACAGCTAGAACAAAATCTCTCAGAAATCCCTCAAATTTACACAAAACCCCATGGTTACAGAGTTAGTTGTGCAGCTGTACTGAACCAGCATAAATACAGATACATCACATCTCCAGCTTTGGATGCCCATCAGAAATAACTAATCCCTACATTCTTTTCAGAGTTACTCCTTTCCAGGAGAAGGGCCCCCATCAGATAACTGTGACCTACATTTGTTGTTCCTAGATGTATGAGCATGCATCTGTTTGTACTGGGAAAGCTAGAAAACAGGAGGTTGAAGTGGGTAAGGCTAAAACACTGGACAGGGACTCAATGCAGTCAGCAGATTCTGACCTTTGCTATGTAAGAGGAGCATTATACTTTTGTAATCCTCAAGCCATATCATGGGAGATGGGACTGGAATCAGTAAATAAAGATTAGCTTTTTCCTGGCCCTCCTGTAATGAAGGTGATACACATGGTTCCAGAACAAAACAAAACAAAACAAAAAACAAGAAAACCACCCTAATCTTTACCAAAAAAGAAGTGTCCTGAATCCCTGTGTCTGAAGGGTATTTGGTAGTGGGAAGAATGGTCCCACCCCATGAAGTTTAGAAACAATGATCTAATCATTCATCTTCTGGGGTTGCCATACTCCCTTGCAGTGATAAGTGCTCAGATATTACATTAAAAGGTGAGAAGGCTGGATTAGATTAGACACTGAGAAATCTACTTTTGAGTACATACTGGCAAAGTCCCAAAAGGCAATTTGGAGTGAAAACTCCATGGAACATATTTTTATGCTCAGTTCTCCAGATCATGCTATGAGATTTTAATAAAACCAAGAAAGATGAGGCAACAAAGATAAATGAGGCTTCAGCTGGAAAAGAAACAAAAATGGACAAATTCAGTTGATTAAACTTAATCTGTGAGGTATACCTGATACTCTGTTTATTAAAGCAAATGTAAACAAAGTGCTAATGTAACATCCTCTGGGTCACTGAAATAGTGTTTGGGCTCATTTGTTTCTGTCTGTCTATCTAGAGGTGTATAATACACCCAATCATGGTGATGTCTGGGCATTGTTTCAGTCAGGATTTGCAAACAAACAAACAAAAAAGTCCATGTCTGCTGATCTTAGTTTTCTGTTTACAAATTCTATTTTTGAGCCAAATTAAAATATTAGTTTCAAAATTCACCAATTTATTTATCAATAATCTCAATTAAGGGTGTGATTAATTGTGCTTGTAAACAATAATAGAATACAATTTATTTAAATATTTTTGGAGGTTTTCTACATTTTCAAATATATTGATTTCAATTACAACACAAAATACTAAGTGTACAGTGCTCACTTTCTCTTTATTTATGATTACAAATATTTGCACTGTAAAAAAACAAAAGAAATAGTATTTTTCAGTTCACCTCATACAAGTATTGTAGTGCAATCTCTTTATCATGAAAGGCAACTTACAAATGTAGATTTTTTTTAACATAACTGCACTCAAAAACGAAACAATATAAAACTTTAGAGCCTACAAGCCCACTCAGTCCTACTTCTTGTTTAACCAATCACTAACAAGACAAACAAGTTTGTTTACATTTGCAGGAGATAATGCTGCCCGGTCCTTGTTTACAATGTCACCTGAAAGTGAGAAGAGGCATTCTGATGGCACTGTTGTAGCCCGAATCACAAGATATTTACATGCCAGATGTGCTAAAGACTCATATGTCCCTTCATGCTTCAACCACCATACCAGAAGACATGCGTCCATGTTGATGACGGGTTCTGTTCGATAACAATCCAAAGCAGTGCAGACTGACATGTTCATTTTCATCATCTGAGTCAGATTCCACCAGCAGAAGGTTGATTTTCTTTTTAGGTGGTTCAGGTTCTGTAGTTTCTGCATCGGAGTGTTACTCTTTTAAGACTTCTGAAAGCATGCTCCACACCTCGTCCCTCTCAGATTTTGGAAGGCACTTCAGATTCTTAAACCTTGGGTCAAGTGTTGTAGCTATCTTTAGAAATCTCACACTGGTACCTTCTTTGCATTTGGTCAGATCTGCAGTTTAAGTGTTCTTAAAATGAACATGTGCTGAGTCATCATCTGAGACACTATAACATGGCTATATGGCAGAATGCGGGTAAAACAGAGGAGACGTACATTCTTCAACAAGGAGTTCAGTCACAAATTAAATTAACACATTTTTTTAATAAGCATCATCAGTATGGAAGCATGTCCTCCGTAATGATGGCAGAAGCATGAAGGTGCATATGAATGTTTAGCATATCTGGCACATAAATACTGTGCAATGCCAGCTACAAAAGTGCCATGTGAATGCTTGTATGAAGTGAATTGAAAAATACTATTTCTTTTGTTTATTTTTACAATGCAAATATTTGTAATAAATAATAATAATATAAAGTGAGCATTATACACTTTGTATTCTGTGTTGTAATTGAAATCAATATATTTGAAAATGTAGAAAACCTCCAAAAATATTTAAATAAATTGTATTCTATTATTGTTTACAAGCACAATTAATCACACCCTTAATTGAGATTATTGATAAATAAATTGGTGAATTTTGAAACTAATATTTTAATTTGGCTCAAAAATTAACCAAGTTGTGTGTGCCCAGCACCGCTGAAAATCAATCCTTCGGGTACCCACTCTCTTTCCCCATCTATAAAACTGACCCAGTAATCCTAACATACAACCTCACCAGGGATTTGAGAAGATTCATCAGTGTTCATAAAGCTCCATGTAAGTGGTATTATTACATAAATAGGAAAACTGATACTTCATTTGTTGTTTTAATTTTATTTCTACATTGCATTCGTGCTCATATAAGCCCACGAAGAACTTTTTTAGCGAGCACTAAATGTTGCTGGGAAATACAGTATCTCAAGACAGTGAGAGGAAAATTAGTTGATTTTTAAAACAAAACTGGGAAATAGTAATGTATTTTTCTGTCATCTCATATGGGCTGTTTTATATGTTTATGATCTTTTGCCATTGCATGTTATGTGAAAAAAAATTATTTATTACATATATTCAGCTAATAAAGTTAATATTAATGGAATAAATGGTCAGAGAGCAGTACAATGAGAAATGTGTCTATTGTTGCTATCATGCTGTAGTAAGATGAGGCCCTGAAACATAAAATCTTGTATCAGAGGCCCAGTATGAGGCTTGAGGCCTGAACTAGAGTAATAGTCAAGACATTGTTAAGCAAAGCTCGGCTGTGAGCCAGAGGCAGGTCCCACTCACAGAAGTTGGCAAGAAGAGGGCTGCTAGAAGCATGTATTAAATATATAAGTACTAATAAGATGAACATGTGCCAGAGTGGCACCAGAACAGCTAGGTACGAACACATCCCACACAGACAACAAGGAACAGGCAGACCCAGCCTAAAGTCAGTAGAAATGGATAGACAATCATGAATAGACAATATGATGGACAGACAGTATGATGGATAGAGAATATCATGGATAGATTTGTTCGAACCAACCTGTGAGAAAGCAACCAACCAACCCATGAGAAAGGCAACCCCCTAATAGAGGGGCTGTACCTCAGTACGTTTAATGATGCGTAACCTGTTTGTACCTGTGTATAAGAATGCATACCTGAGTGGACGTCTTTGTCTGGCCTAGGGGGCAGTGGAAAGTCTCGCCACTGATCGAGCTGTGTCCATTGTCAGAGAGCACATATATACTAGCAGACCCGTCGATATCTAATCCGGTGAGCTAGAGACTGTGTTCTTTTCGACAATAAACCTGACTGGGTGCCTTCGTACCTTACTAGAGTCTGTGGTCATTGGGGGTTCTCTCAGGGTCTCCGGTGCCAGCGATCTGCAGAACCGGGGCAGCACACAGAGGGAACACACGCACACAGCCGACTGATTGAACAGAGCAGAGCACCACACCGGTAGCATCTAACAACACATGCCATCAGCCTATGTTCTCATTTTTCTTTCAACTTATTAATGCATCTTTTCTTGATCTATGTATCTTTTAACCGTTTACTTTTGTTTCTTGATGCAGTTTGTGTAGGAGCTCTGATACATGGCTGTATTTCCTATCAGTCATTGTCAAGAAGAAGAAAAATAATATTTTTTGTTCTTGAAATTAGCACATTTTTGTATTATTATTACTATTAACTAAAAGAGAGACTTTCAATAAGAAACCTTCCAGCCCCAACCCCACACAGAACAGAATCAAAGGGGCCACTATATGCTGCTAACATTTATACAATCCAGCAATCCCTTAAATCTAATTCCCTTCATGGAGAGACCAAACAAGATACTTTGTAAAACAATCAAGGAAAATTCAAAGGTAAAAAGCTCTGACAGCAGCTCTTTGCAAGCTGCATTGCTGATTCAGCGGACATACTGCAGCTAAAGATGGTAATAAAAATCCACAAATGAAAGGAATAATGTATTCTCAAAGTATCTATTCCCAAAAGATATAGGCCATACTCAAATTACGGAAACACAGTGTTATGAAAATTCTCCAATATGCCCTAAGAGTGCGAACATAGATGTCATAAGAGTGCTGATACCTACAGGAGTTAATATCTGTAATGATGCTCTTAATAAAATTAGGGATTAATTAAGGCAAGTCTATGTTGATTTAGATGCCATTAAGAATTGAGAGGTAGAGGAGAGAATCAGTGGGTCAAACTCTGGCCAATGCAGGGAGAGTGATATGATCACCCCTAAAGGGCTGCACATAATCTATATGCTGCAAAGGCATAATTAATATTCTTATTATTGGCCCATATTTTAGCCCTACGCAATTGGGCAGTAATACTCTTTCAGAGTCTATTAAATAGTGTTAACTGAGATACTAATAACTGCTCTATACAGTGAAACCTGTAAAATATCTTTTAACAGGGCACCTCCTGACTTTAGAGACAGAGACAAAAACATCCTCAAATGTACCGAAAACAGTTCTACTCTGACTTTATTAGGCATTCACCTCTGTTATGGAACTCAGTTTTCTACCTACCTTAGGAATCTGTATGGCCCACATCAGTGCAATTTCTGTTCATATGACCCCCATTAAACAGTACTTACTTCCCTATCATCCCCATTTTACAGATGAAAAAATGAGGTACAAGGAAACTAAAGACAGAAGAGACCACTGTGATCATCTAGTGTGACTCCTTTCTATCACACACCATAGAACTTCTCTGAATTAATTCCTGTTCGAACTAGATTATATCTTCTAGAAAAAATCCAATTGTGATTGAAAGATTTCCAGTGATGGAGAATCGACCACAACTCCTGGTAAATTGTTCCACTGGTTAATTACCCTCACTGTTAAAAACGTGTGCCTTATTTCTAGTCTGAATTTGTCTCGCTTCCACCTCCAGCCATGGGATCATGATATAGCTTTGTCTGCTAGATTGAAGAGCCCATTAGAAAGTTCTCATTTCCCACGAAGGTACTTATAGACTGTGATCAAGTCACCCCTTAACCTTCTCTTTATTAAGCTAACCAGATAGACTCAAAGAGCTCAGTCACTACAAGGCATGTTTTTCCAATCCTTTAGTCATTCTTGTGGCTCTTCTCCAAACCCTCTCCAGTTTATCAACATCTTTCTTGTTAACACCAGAACTGGATACATTATTTCAGGGTCACACAGGGAGTTTGTGGACAAGCAGGGACTTGAATCTGGGTCTCCCAAGTCTCCAGCTAGTACCCTAAATGTTAGCTATTCGTCTTCACTAAGTTTTGTCATTCTTTTTAGTGATTACATAAAAGGCAGAGTTCACTGTATATATAAACAGCATTGATTTGTGTAAAATGAGTCTTCAAAAATCTTAAAATTGTTCATATTTATAGATAATACATTCTGATTTAGCTATTATAATAAATAACTTTACATTTAAACTTTTGGCAAGTATTTGTGCACATTTTGTATCTAAGCTATTAGTTTTCACATATTTTTCTCCAGTACTCAAACAGTAAAAACAAACCTATCATTTTAGACATTGACTCAAGTCAAACAACAAGAGGAGATACCCACCAAGTGACAAAGAATATAGTAAAGCAATTCTAAACAGTGAGTATAAAGAATGATGCTGAGTGATCAGTCAAGATAGATGAGCTACATGATAGATGAGTTTAGCTACATTCCAGCCAGAGTCTACTCAAACTGACAACAGACCTCCACGTATCATCTGTACTCCTATATGAATGCAATGTATTCATCCTAAGAGTTGCAAGGGTTAAAGAGATCTTGCTCTTTTCCCTAGAAGTCCAAGCTAGTGCCATTTAACATCCATCACACAGCCAGCCTCAGAGGCAAGGTAAGTTCTCCCCTTCTTCTTGGAGGCCAGTCAAATCACCAATGGACCTGTGAAGAATCATGTCAGTACTATGTGAAGAAATGAAACCAACTTTTATACTAATCAGACATGATGTCATCATAAAGATAAGATTTGCCACTCCAAGCATCTCAGGAAAGCACGTCATAGACAGAGGGAAAAAAGAGGTGGTCATCAGATAGGAAATTCTAGCTAGCAAACACCAAGATATTTTTAAAGTCAGGATGACAGGAAGAGATTTCATTTGGGGAAAAAAATGACTCCAGATGAAATGGAAAAAAACAACAGTTTTGGTAATGTAGTGGACCAAGACCTCTAAATGGTCTTTTTTCCCCACAGACAAGACAAGAAGGAATCAGTGGTGTCCGGGCATGGTTGAATGTAGCAACTAAATTTATCTTTAATTAACAAAAGTATTAGTTTAAAATGCTTTAAGGGGGTGGGGGCTAAGAGTTTTAGCCCGTTCAAGATGGCAGACCCAGATTATGCCTTTAAGGGACAGCCCCCTGGTGAGGGTAGTGCCCAAGCTGGACTAAATATTGCATCCTAGATATACAGGGCTGGAAGGAACCTTTAGAGATCATTGAATCAAGCCCCTGCACTGGCAGGACCAGGTAATCCTGGACCATTCCTGACAGGTGTTTGTCTAACCTGTTCTTAAAAACCTCCAGTGATGGGGATCCCACAACCTCCCTTGGAAGCCTTGTCCAGCGTTTATCCACCCTTACAATTAGAAAGTTTTTCCTAACATCTCACCTGAATCTTTCTTGCTGTATATTATATCCATTAGCTCTTGTCCTGCCTTCAGTAGACAATTGAGAACAATTGATCACTATATCCTCTTTACAGGAGCCTCTCACATTTGAAGAAATATCAGGTCCTCCCTCAGTTTTTTTTCCCCAAGGATAAACATATCCAGTTTATTTAGCCTTCCCTCATAGGTCAGGCTCTCTAAATCTTTTATCATTTTTGTTGCCCTCCTCTGGACTCTCTCCAATTTGTACACATCTTTCATAAAATGGATTCAGTACTCTGAGGCCTCACCAGTGAGGGGTAGAGTGGGACAATTATGTCCCATGTGTTACATACAACACTTCTGTTAATACAACCCAGAGTACTAGCCCTTTTTGCAGTTGTATCACATTGTTGCTTTGTTTAATTTGTGATCCGCTATAACCCCTACGTCATTTTCAGCAATATTACGCTGAGCCAGTTATTCCCCATTTTGTATTTGATTTTTCCTTCCTAAGTATTTTGTGCTTGTCTTTAATGCTTATGGCCCTGGCACCTGGAGTCCGGCAATTACATTAGATTCCACACTTTAATTTAAGGGGAGACAAGAAATTTCCTAGTGCTCATAGCTGCAAAGAAAAGCTTGAAAATGAGACCCGGGTGTAACCGAAGCAGAAATATCTGCAGACAGCCTGACACAACACCTCTGAGAGGGGCTAACTGCCCCATGCATCTCAATGGAGTGTTAATGCCAAGACCCCCAGCAGAGGGATGTGTGCGTGGCAGGAAGATAAGGGTCCAATGGGTCCAGCTCATCCAACCAAGCAGATACATGTTCCAGGATTTATCCCATCACTCATAGAAGTCTCCCTGCCACCATTATTGCTCTCTAATGGAGAGAGGACTCTGCTGCTGCTCATGGGGTAGATGTGCCTTCTTCTCGCATTTGCGGTGCTTGCCAAACCACCCGACAGCAGTTTCATCAGCAGATTGAAAGGCCCTAAGGCCACCATGAAGTCTAGTTAGTTGACATTCATCGACAACATGTGCCATTGACTGACAGATACCACACTGATAAAGTGGGCCATCACACAGACCCCTTGTGTAGAAGTTCAAAACCTGTTCAGCAAAGGTGATATGCCAGGTCAAATCCTGGTGGTTGAACCGTCAGATCAGTCTCAAGGAAACCATTCCAAACATCTTTAGCCAGACATTCATCATGCCATAGAGTTCCTGCTGACAGATTGTGATCTGGCAGTTGAGACCACGATGGGTGCCTTGATGTAAGTCATGCTCTGGGGTGACTGAAAGTGTCCGTGTACAGTGGGAGACCTGGGTTGGCACATACCTTTTCCATCAGTCTGTCTGTAGACTCCGTGTGATGAATGTGTTGCTCAGAACTGGTAACCAGGAGTGGGGCAGAGGATGCCTGCGATGATGATCATGGTTGAGTTCAATTCAACATTAACCAATTTAGTGTGAGGTGAACGACACCACTCAGAATTCCACCAAGGAATAGCACAGGACCAGAGCTGATGTGCGAAGTTTCTGTGCGCCCGTGTCCCTTGTCAAACCAGCTAATTTGCTGATTAGATTATTCCTAGTCCTGACTTTGGCAGCAGTCTTTTGGGGGGTAGATAAGGGGACTCCATGACACTGCTTCTACTCCTTTCGGAAGGCAGCCCCTTGGCACCGCCCTCAAAGTGGTGAGTGAGCCAGTCACAGGAGGCCCTGTGTCATCATGAGCCTAGGGCCTGGGATTGTCTTCATCCATCTCTGCTTAGTTTAGGAGCACACTGCTCAAGGGGGAATGCCAGGAAGCACTGTGGGATTAGACACAGCCTAGCCCTACATTTAACTCAGAGCTTATTATATGAGCAATAAAAAAGGCTAAATCTAAACTATGACAAGTGCTTCTTTGATTCATTGCTCTGAGGGTGGAGAAGTGATTAAAAATAAATGGTGTCATTGGCACAGATGGTGCCTGGAATCATAGGCAAAGAATAAGCCTTGGTTGAACAGTCAAAGAACCTAGGAGTAGAGCAAAAATTCAAAGATTCTAATGGAAATTTTAATTGCAACTAATGCCATTCCTTAGAAAACAATCCTTAAGAATTATCTAGGAAGTTTAATCTGGACAAGTGGGTCACCGGCCACAAAGCAGGATAAAAAGACCCCCATAAACTGAACACGTTGATCTACAAAGTGATAGGGACCTGCTTTCTCAAGGTGACAAGATTTCCCCTGACCAGAGTCCATAAACGCAGAGCAGGGAATGTGAACCAAATACTGTTGTAACCCTTCGCCAGGTGGAGCCAGCTGTAACAAGGGCTGGGCTCAATATCCAGGGGTCCCTCTTAACAATACAACACAGAACTGGCTCGAGCCCCCACCCAGTAATCCAGGAAAATTAAACACCACCCCTGGGCACCTCTAAGGGGCAATACTTCCCCACTCGCACGCACTGAGTCTGTGCGTAGCAGACAAAAACTTAATAAAAAGGGGAAAGAAACCTGGCATTAATTTGGGAACACACCACAACCATGATTTGAACACATCTGACCATGAGCAAAACTCCCACCCTAGAGTACCTTGGGCAGTATCCTTTGCCTCCATTTCTCACCTTGCGATGTGAAAGTCCAACAAACAAATGTCCCTTTAACACACCACACTCCATTCACAGCTGCTGTCCTGGGTCAGCAAAGACTCAGAGCTCACAGGTGCATTCATGTGAGTTCACCTCCCACCCAGCAGGGCAGGGGGGAAGGAACATCGAACCATGCATCTACTGCAGCTACTGTAATTGGCTCATGGTTGCTGCCATTCACTCTGCGTAGCTGCCTTCGCTGCACCGGCATTCACTTTGCTGTGGTCATTTGTCATGCCACTGTTCACTCCACCATCCTGTTGTCTGCTCCATCCCCAATGGCCCTGCGCGATCACCTCCTGCTGCCATCTGCCTCTGCAAGTCAGTCTCTTGAAGTTCCACTCAGCTCTCAGTGATTTCAGCAGCTAGTGGGGGAACCTCACTGCTAGTGCAGGCTGGGCCATCTCTTCCACAGAAACACTGTCCCGCAGCAGGTCTAAGGCTTAACACTTAGACTTGCTTATCAGTGATTTCAGCTCTGGTGATCACTTAATAAAACAAAAAACTATTGAATGAGACTAATCGGCTCTGTCTTTAAATAGTGGAGAGGGGCAGGTCAAATGGTGCCTATGACTCTTAGGCAGAGCCCACACCACCAGACAGAAACACCTGTCCCCATCCTCTCTCTCTCCACTAGGTTCTAGCATCTGAACCCCCTGATTAGCACGCTCAGTTCAGTTGAGGATGACCCCCCTCAATCAGGACAGGCTAAGTATAGTTCTGTTGCCCTTTACTCACAGAAGGAGGAAAACAACATTTCATTACCGCTGTATTCAATACTAAAGTAACCCCAAATCAGCCACAATTGATCACTTGGGCAACACAGCTCTGTTTGCTCATACCTAGGCAGAGTAGGGATAAATATAATCTGGCCCTGAAGTCTTTTCCCCTCAGCTTACCACTAGCTGTCAGGGGAGAGCTCATTCAAACCTAGCTTACACTGTTTTAAAAGAGTCCCAAGAAAACAACACGGAAATTTCCCTTTTGTCCCCAGCCAAGTGGTGTGTGCTGGATAATAAGAAAAACCTACACTTTGGAAGGCACTAAACCAGCACTTCATCTTAATAAACTCAAAGGGAGACCACTAGCTTCAGCAAGGACTCTGAGGATGACAGTGATTCATGAATTCAGAGAAAACTAATTAAGGCCCAATCTTGCTCCCACAATTGAACAAATTATAGTCTTTTTATTGACATTAATGGGAGTTGGATCAGGCCTTGAGTCAGGCACCTTGGCAAACTTTTTTACTTTTATTTTCTCCTTTTGCACAGGATTGGACTAGAAAAATGAAACCCCTATACCATGAGTTTGATTATATGGCTAGAGAAGACAGAGCAATGTACTCTCTAAAGTTACAGAATTATCGTTAATATCAATAGCCATTCTGTTTTCATACATCTTAAAAAGAAAAAATGCAGCTGCTTGCTGCTCGACTCCTGCAAGGTTCTAAACCACCTCCACTGAGGAGCCGAGCATCTTCAACTCTCTTTGAGTATAAGAGGGGCTCGGGATGCTGACCAGCTTGCAGGAGGCACCCAGCTCTTTGCAGTATCCAAGGCATAGGACTCTTTTTGTTACTGGGGCAAAAATAAAGATGATGACAAGCCATAAGGGTAATCTTAAAAACAAGGAGTTTTACAACTCATCCCCCAAAATGGGAGAAGGCATTTTTATGCTGATTGGCTTAGGTGTATGGTAAACAGAAATCTTGAGTTGCTCTTTAACATGCATGTTTTCAAAATCATGAACACCCTGCTCTGTTTAGACAGTCTATTATTATGCCTGTCATATTTTGTATGTTAAACTTAAAACCAATAAATAAACCCCCACAAAACTGATAGAACTCATGCAGTGCTAGAGAAAATCTCATTCCCCTCCCTGCATCATCACAATCTATCGGAGATAGAACAGTTTTAAGACAAAGCCATGCAAGCAAGCACTATATTGTGCTCGCTTAATGTCATAATACCTTGCTTTAGTTTATATTAGAGAGGACATACGTAAGAGATTTTTTTGTTTTTATAAACAAGTCATGGACTTCTATTTATCTTCTCAGAATACAAGAACAAGAGAACAACTAATCAAATTTAAAAACAATATATATTTTACTTTAGCTATGGAACTCACTATTCCAGGGTATAATTGAATCCTAGAACCTAGCAGCATCCCAACAAAGATTCAGTGCATCCGCAGGTACATTTCAAAGGATACAAACAATCTAAAGGATATATAAATACTCATGCAGTGATGGGCCCATCAATTTTTCAAAACCAGTGTGAGAAATGGCAGGAGGCTATCCCTTCCTTCCTAGACTATGTCTACCCTGCCCTGCAGTTTGCACTACAGGGCTGTGAATGGCAGTGTGCACCAGAGTGCTCACTGTAACTCCCCCTTCTGGATGGTGTCCGTGTGAACTAAAAGGTTCCTCGTTTGCATTAATGTAGTAATCTTCTTCAAACACAGCACCATAGCAGAGAGGCAGTGGCAGCATGTGATATGGCTCAGGTTAGTTCCCTGAGTACAAACCACCCCGACCACTTAGGTACATGCTTGGGTGTCTAGCCTGAGCCACTGCCCGTGCCACTGCAGCCATACTTCTATTTTTAGTACACTAGCTCAAGCAGAGCTAGCACGTGTCTGTGTAGTAGCCACTCTGGGCAGCCTCCTTCCATCTGCTGTGTAGACATATCCTAAAAAGCACTACCCCTGCGCACAAACACGGAGGCAAATTTCCTTCAAAACATATACACACCAACCCCCCATGCAAAGGCAGATTTCCCAAAATCACTTGCCTCCGCCCATCACACACAGAGGCAAGCTCTCAAAACAAACAAACCAAAAAAATCACCACTAAACCCCTCCACCATGCCCTTAGAAACACGGGCAAAGGCTCCACATAGCTTATTTTCCACTGTATTCCTCTTCCACACTGCTGTGCCCTCAGCTTACAAAGAGCTACTGAAGGGAGCAGTCAACCACCTAAGCCAACTGCTGATGGAGAGATAAAGTTGCCCCATGTCCTGCAAAAGCCCCAGCAGCCTCTGTCACCAGTACAGAGGAGAAGATGAGTCATATTTAACAGATGATGCTGTAGGGACTGGATCGAGGTTTCTTGTGACACCTCAGTTTAGAGAGCTGAGACACAGAGACCATTTTTTGCTATTATGATTTGTCTTTGTCTTTCCCCTGGATAATTTTACTGTAGAATTACCAGCCAGATTAAGTAAGGCAGTAATGTCTTGGCTAACATCACATCACAAACTAACTAAGATTTATTAATAATGGTTCTGACATTAAAGAGTACTATTTTCAAATTACAATAATCTAATTGTATAGATGCACTGCTTAATGGACCCACAGCAAGATAGGCAGAGTTCCCAGACTGCTAAGCATCTCCTCTTACCCAGCTTCATCTGCCAGTGCCTCTTGACAATATTCCTGTGTGTGTCTCTAGAGAAAAATTTGGAATCAAAAACAACACACAAACTACAACAACCTTCCAACCTGATGTGACTGATTTTGTTAATGGACTTCTATTTTTCCACTCTCAAAGTACAAATTCATGTTATTTATTCCAATAAAAATGATTTAAAACTACATCTGTTTTGCTAAGCAAGGCATCCTGAAAGTTCATAAGGAAACAAATACATCTCATTGGGCCAAATCCTAGAGGTTCTGAAAGCTCACATCTTCCACTGAAGTCAACAGGAATTGCGGGTGCTCAGCACCTCTTTGGAACTGGTCCAACTGAATTGAAAATAATCATTTTAATTATAAATAGTACATCGGTGCCAGTCTTTGGCCTGGTCTACACTGGGGGGGAGGGGTCGATCTAAGGTACGCAACTTCAGCTACGTGAATAGCGTAGCTGAAGTCGAAGTAGCTTAGCTCGAATTACTTACCCGTCCTCACAGCGCGGGATCGACGTCCGCGGCTCCCCCGTCGACTCCGCTACCGCCACTCGCTCCGGTGGAGTTCCAGAGTCGACGGGAGCGTGTTCGGGGTTCGATATATCACGTCTAGATGAGACACGATATATCGAACTCCGAGAAATCGATTGCTACCTGCCGATCCGGCGGGTAGTGAAGACGTACCCTGAGAGTCAGTGGAAGAGACTGGAAAAGAACATCTTACATCTGGTTTAATACAGTTATACCCAACAATTGAGTTCAGCTGCAGCTCTTCTGTTAGCTGTTTTGATCTAAACTTGGAAGCCAACAGTAGGGCATTTCTGATGAACCCAGAATCAGCTCATTTTATTGGTTTGCCAGAGCCTGAGTTTACCGATCCTCAGATCAGGGTGCTTGGCCTATCTGGTCATCAGGCCTTAGCCCGAATACAGCTTTCCATGCTCGTATCTATTGACTTCAGTGGGAGATACAGGCTCTCAGCATCTCCAGGATTTGGCCCAACAAGAAGTGCTTATTCGCTTACAGCATTCAGAAAGCTGCCCTTGGGAAAATGGATATACTTATTTGCATAATTAACAGTGCCTGAAAATGGCTATTTTGGAGTTGGTTAGAGATGATATTTTCAATTTTTCTTCTTTATGATGCTGGTTGGTAATTAATTTGGCAAGTGTCTCTTTTCTCTTAATTGTTATCAGGATGTTTGTATTTTTTAATTAACTGGTTTTTTTTAAAGATGCAAATGCATCCAGAGGCTTGAAAAATGGGCCATTTTAGAAGTATGGAAATTAAGGAACAATTAAATGAACTTCAGTGTATTAAAAATTAAACATATTTTTTAAAAATGTCACACATTAAACCTTTTCCAATTGCTAACAGCAGAATGGAGACTGGCTTGCAGCCTGTAACAATCTGACCCTATGTTGCTAGGATCACAAATGACCTCACTTTCTGCAAGATCCCAGTCACCAGTGGGTGACTCAGATAACGCAAATAATATTATGCTCATATATATTTCACATTTTGTTCAAAAATGCTTCTTTTATGACCTTTTAATACGATGAGCAAAATCTGTTCTGTATTCCTTTAAAAATACCAAATTAATAGCATACTGCATCACTCCCTTGATATATGTTTGTTACACAGACTCCCAACAAGAATGCAAACAGCAGTGACGACTGAGATGATTTGTGCAAGGTACCCAATGTCCTCGCACAATAAAAATGAAATGATCAACAGAAGATATGCCTGATATTGAAGGAAACATCCTATACAGAGAATTTATATTCACAAATAGCCATTTTATGTAGGTTACATAGAAATGCTTTTTGCAGCAGAGATCTGGAACTCACAGATTAGTCTTCTTATTTATAAATGGTACAAAACATTCCTAAATGGGACTGGTAGTATTCTGATCCCTCTAAGTAGCTATAAAAAGGAGATGAACATCAAGAAAACTGGGCAAAAATCTTTGTTTTCACTTTGCTGGGGTTTTTGGGAATAAGTAGTTTGTTTGTTTGTTTTTAAGACCAGAATTCTCTCACGACAAATTATGCTAAAAATCTCAAAGTTGAAGATGACTTCCAAGAGTTTAAACAAAACATTGAGATTTTCACCTGAGCAACAGTGGCATGTCCCCTACACAATCTCTAGGATGCTTGAGCTGTTTAAAAGACAAACTTGAGTCAAAGAACATACACAATCTTACACTGCACATTAATTCCATCTAGAAAAGGGAGCTTTGGATTTTTCACCAGTCTGCATCAGCACATCCCCTGCACATGTAAACTGCAGCTCCTGAATTTCAGCAAAAGTACTCAGACAGCTGAAAGATAAGAATTCTTGCCTTACTTTTTCAAAGTGCTTACCCAACATACTAATGATATGCCATGGAACAGCAATTGATCTTGTACCACATTAGTTAAGTCTACAATATGTAAATACATAAGGGAGCCTAATTTCATCACATCCAGGAGGATTGGATCACAATCCATGTTAGCAGGTGGTCAGCACTTTAGATACTGTAGTGACAGATGCTATTAGAAATACCTTGGGCAAATTATACAGACAGCATCAGTGCATTTTCTGAGCCAAATAATAGCAGTTAGATCATGCAGTGAAAGAAAGTCTGATTTCAATTTCATCACTGTAAATGCAGAGAAATCCCATTGACTTTAAACATATTAGGAGTCAATGGGTTTAAACTGGATTTACACCAGCAAAGATTAGAATCTGGCCCTCTGACCAGAAAGGAAGAGGGTGGTATGTACCAATTAACACAGAATAGTACATAGATCAATATTATTCATAAAGAGAGATTAAGCACAAAGTATATTTTAGCCCCATTTGTTTGCAAATACAACTGTGAAAAAAAACAAAATCTAAATAATAATTCAGTTATTATTTATATCATGGCAGTGACCAGTCTGTGCTAGGTATGTCCAGAAAGGCCTTGTCCCACAGATCTCACAACCCAAGACAGTAAAGAAAGGCAAATCTGGGTATAAGGGGTAAAATATTCTCATGTTTTATTTGCCTATTTTTAAATTACATATTAATTATCCTCCCCTGGCTCTGTAGCTAGCCATTATCAGTTGGCTAATTTCTATACGCATCATGTTAGAAGTGGGTCTCGGGGGAGGGGTTTTGAAGAGGGGAAGGAAGTGTTCTTAAGAACCAAGAGGATGGTCCATGTGTAAGATAGGGTATGGAAGGAGGAGTGGAGACAGCTGTGGAAGAAGCAGATGAGTATGGTTTGAAAATACTGGCATCAGTCACCAGGGAGAGGCACTGAGCAAGACAACCGAAGACAAAAGTGGATAAGTAGAGTGGGGACAGTTGTGAAGGGCCTTGGTGGTGAGGACAAGAAGCATGAAATAGATGGGTTGGAGCCAATGGAGGGCTTCAGAGAGAGCTCTCTATCTAATCTAATCACCAGGGCTGAAAGGAATTTGCAACTGGGCTGCACTTCAACAGAAGTCTGAGTGAGATCTGAAAACATCACAGCCACCACCCCCTCAGCCACACTTGTTCTCATTATATGAGTCAGTTGTGCTTGGACTGTATCACAATGAACCATCTCAATTGCCCTCCCCAAAATCCTATGCACAGTGGTGTGGGTGTAATGAACAGCAATCGGTTACACTGAAGGCAACAGTGCTGTAAAAATGTTGTCGGTCTTGCTCAAAATTGTCCAGAGAAGAGATATGCAGATCTAGAAGCTGTGTCCTATTCTCTGAACTTTCACAGGTATGGGCTCAGGTTGGCCAATGCACTGACTATTTCAGAACAACATTATGGCTCTCTCATTCATTCTGCCTGTGTATGAGGAGTAAGAGAAAGCTGCAGGATTCTTATTCTGCTTTATTTCATCAGAGTTAACAAACCAACCTTAATATCATAAAATAAAGAGCATAGCACTCTGGGAATGTCTTTTTTATTAAGCATCATTATATAAACACATTGATGTCCTTGCCCGCCCCAAAAGAGAAGTTTTGTTTGTTACCTCTTACCGACAGTTATTTTGACAATTCTTTTCTGAGAGTCCATCCTCATCTTCTCCCATTATATCCACTGCAGAAAATATCAGTGCAACCAGAATCGCAAAGCAGCACACCAGTGCAAAGATCACAATGCATTTTTGCTGGGACTGAAAGAGATTAAGAAGATTAAAAATATATACATATATATATATATAAAAAGTTTCATGGAGTGGGCATCGTTTAGTCAATGAACAGAGATTCTAACACTTTTCAATAGGATCTAAAACCATTTTGAATATACTCCTGACATAACTGTCAACAAGAAACACATTTTGGGATGAAAATATTCTTTCAAAACCATCCTTTAGTATCATCTTCAAGTTTACATTAAAATGTAGAAGTTATTGTTAAATAATTCATGTCACAAACAACATTAGGATTATAAAACCCTTTTCATTTATACCATGATGAATGTAGTATCCAATAAAATAGCCATTCCTGCATTAATTACATATTTCTGATTAGGCACCATAGATATGACATATATGACAGTTTGGCATTGCAAAAGTCTTGAGTACTTTTGTTTGTTTACTTGAAAACAAACATGTCACAACAAGAAGGCTGAAGAGCAAAATGGCATTTCCTATTTCTGTATGCGGTAGTTGACATGAAAATTAGTGCTGTCAATTAATTGCAGTTAACTCAAGTGATTAACTCAAAACAAATTAACTAGATTTTAAAAACTTAATTGTGATTAACCATAGTTTTAATTCCACTGTTAAACAATAATAGGTCAGCTGAAATGTATTATATATATTTTTGTCTGTTTTGCCACATTTTCAAATATATTCACTTAAATTACAACACAGAATACAAAATGTACAGTGCTCATTTTATATTATTTTTATTACAAATATTTGCACTGTAAAAAAAGATAAAGAAATCATTTTTTCAATTCAACTCATACAAATATTGTAGTGCACTCTCTATCGTGAAATGAAACTTACAAATGTAGGATTTTTTTTTACATAACTGCACTCAAAAACAAAACAATGTAAAATTTTAGAGCCTACAAGTCCACTCAGTCCTACTTCTTATTCAACCAATCACTAAGACAAACAAGTTTGTTTACATTTACAGGAGATAATGCTGCCCACTTCTTATTTACAATGTCACCTGAAAGTCAGAACAGGCATCCACATGGCATTTTTGTAGCCAGGATTGCAAGTTATTTACATGACAGATATGCTAAACATTTGTATGCCCGTTCATGCTTCTGCCACCATTCCAGAGGACATGCTTCCATGCTGATGAAACTCATTTAAAAAAATGAAACGGTAATTAAATTTGTTACTGAACTCCTTGGAGGAGAATTGTACCTCTCCTTCTCTGTGGTTTTACCCACTTTCTGCCATATATTACGTG
Organism: Mauremys mutica; assembly: GCF_020497125.1. NCBI lineage: Eukaryota > Metazoa > Chordata > Testudines > Geoemydidae > Mauremys > Mauremys mutica. The sequence continues at coordinate 138,756,403 of NC_059074.1, forward strand.
TTATGGCAGTCTCAGATGACGACCCAGCATATGTTGTTCGATTTAAGAACACTTTCACTACATACTTGACAAAAAGCAAATAAGATACCAATGTGAGAATTCTAAAGATAGCTACAAGACTCGACCTAAGGTTTAAGAATCTGAAGTGCCTTCCAAAATCTGAGAGGGATGAGGTGTGAAACATGCTGTCAGAAGTCTTAAAAAAGCAACACTCCAATGCAGTAGGGTGAACTGATGTGCCATTTTTAAAGGGGGCAGTCCCATATTTAAGCTCTCTTGCACATTTCCCCATTTTTTCTTTAAAATGGGCAAAGTGTCCCATATTTTCTGTCTCCTCCCCCCCATCAGTACTGGCAGGTCCTGCTGCTGGCTGGATCTCTACTCGCCAGCTGCCCGCCCACCAGCAGTGAGTGTGTGTGTGTGGGGGGGGGGTGGTCCAGTGGCCAACAATGATGGTGAGCATGAAAGGCTGGTGGCGGGGCAAAGATGGATCGCGTGGGGCGGTCCGTTCCCCCTGCTGGTCCATCAGTGCAGACCTCACTGTGTGCTGGCTCTTGGCCAGCAGGGCCCCACCCCATTTCTGGCTGGCACTGGCAGCGCGCTGCGGTGGCTGGTGAGTGCGGACAGGCGCCAGGCAGCAGCCAGTTGCATGTCACCTTTGCTACCCACCCATTGGCCCTTTACGTGCCTCCCCTTCTTGCTGTCCTCTCTCTGCTTTGCCCCTTAAGCTCCCCCAGCCCCACTGCTCCTCCATATCCCCCTCAGCAGGGTGTGTCTCGCTCCCAGTGCTGTGCAGAGAACCAGCCCTGGTCAGAGCATTCAGGTCACAATAGCCTGGCTGGCAGGCTCCTTCCTTCCCCCACTGCCTCTGGGGTACTGACTAGGAGGAGCCAAGCCCTGCGTGTCCCAAAGCCCCACAGGGCGCTGGCGTGGAGATGCCTCTCTGCCCATCTGCTAAGCTCTGGAGTGGGGGCAGGGAGTGATTTAGGACCCTCTTCACCTGACCCCCCCCCCACCACCCTGGGCCCTGCCCCCAGGGAGTGCAGGGCTGCTCGGTCCCCTAGGCAGCCTCCTTTGCTGAGCCACCTCTCTGGCCAGGTTCGCTGAAGCCACTGCAGTCAGGTTCCCTGGGCCCTGGTGCACAATGCATCCTTAGGGCTTAACCACTTCCTGCCCGCACTGTTGCCAGGGGACAGGAGGAGGCTGGGTTATTGGGTTATGTCAGTGGCCAGCAGCAGTCTGGAGGTGTTAGCTGCCTTTCGACACTGTGAGGATCAGGTAGGTCAGTCACCCGCTCATGTGAGAGAGGTGTACGGGAGGTGGGGGGAAAGAAGAGAGTGTGTGTGTGACCTCTCCCCATTTGTGGGGAGGGGTAGGGGTGTGTGTGTCACCCCTCCCCATGTAAACCCTAAAGCCTTAAAGATAAAAAGATAAATAAAAAAAATCCATCTCTTTTTAACAGGGGCTCAGTCAACTTGATGTTAATTTGAATGTTTGTACTAAATAATTCTGATTGATTGCCACTGAACTCATTTGAATAAAAATAATTTTACCAGGTGTCTCATATTCAGCATAGGAAAATATAGTCACTCTACAATGCAGAAACTACAGAACCTGAACCACCAAAAAAGAAAATCAACCTTCTGTTGGTGGCATCTGACTCAGATGATGAAAATGAATGTGCATCAATTTGCACTGCTTTGGATCATTATTGAGCAGAACCTGTCATCAGTATGGATGCATGTCCTCTCGAATGGTGGTCAAAGCATGAAGGGACATATGACTCTTTAGCGCATCTGGCACCTAGATATCTTGCGACGTCAGCTACAACAGTGGCATGCGAATGCCTGTTCTCACCTTCAGGTGACATTATAAACAAGAAGCGGGTAGCATTAAATGTAAACAAACTTGTTTGTCTTAGTGATTGGCTGAACAAGAAGTAGGACTGAGTGGACTTGTAGGCTCTGAAATTTTACATTGTTTTGTTTCTGAGTGCCGTTATGTTAAAAAAAAAATCTACATTTGTAAGTTGCATTTCATGATAAAGAGATTGCACTACAGTACTTGTATGAGGTGAACTGAAAACTACTATTTCTTTTGTTTTTTTACAGTGCAAATATTTGTAATCATAAAGAGAAAGTGAGCACTGTACACTTAGTATTTTGTGTTGTAATTTAAATAAATATATTTGAAAATGTAGAGAACATCCAAAAATATTTAAATAAATGGTATACTATTGTTTAACAGTGCAATTAAAACAGCAATTAAACGTGATTTCTTTTTAATCTCATTATTAATTTTTTAATAGTTTGACAGCCCTAATTAAAATGTTGAAGTGTATTTCCTTAAGCTTAAAGTAAAAAATACTGTGGCAGTAACTCAGATATGACTGTTCAGTAACTATGGGTAAATGTGAACTTTTTAAAGGTTACCTATGAACATGTGTTTTACACATATTAATGAAGTGTGTAAATTATCTTATTTGCACAAATGAATTGTGCAGGTATGTGCAATATGTGGATATCACTATCTTTACAGCTTCACCATGTATTCCTAGTAGTGAAAGAATTGCACAACATGGAGAGAAAAAGAAAACAAAACTTAACTGCTGCTTCTAGTTACTGATTTTGTTAATTTTCAGTTATTCCCTTGTAACTGTAATTTCTTACTTAGAAAATACCCAAACCAGAATTTATTATATCAAGCAATCTTAAAGAGTATTAATCTCATATTTGCAACTGAACAAGCAGTGGCACAAGTCTAAAGGTAGTACATTCTCTCTGCATAGTCAGTCATTTATATCAATAAAAGTAATATAACAACCACCTCCCCTTCTCACACAGACAGGACCAATTTTGCAATATGATTTGCACCCACTATTTCTATCTGAATGTGTATCCTAGGAAGGAGTGAGCTAAAATACTTCAGAGCAAATCATCTACTGTGTACCACTGTTGCCAGAGACTGAAGTACATTGCCTATTTAAAACACAGCAAGCTCAATTTTGTCCTCAGATGCACAGGGACAATGTTCCTCTAGTTCAGTGGAAGCTTCAGTAGAAGTATCCTTCTATCAAGGATAATTGTGGGCCCACAGTGTTAAGCAACACACATTTTAAACATCATTAACACTGGACAATTTCATAAATGTAAAGTCTATGTTTTATATTATAAATATGTTTGCCATGCATTATACACAATATACCAAGAATGCTGACAATCTATGCAATATAATTTATAATGGCTGCATTTTGGCCCCCAGGCCCAGAGGCAGCAGCTGTATGTTGACTGGAAATTAGAAGACAAATGTTGTTAAATACTGGCTCTGACTCGATGGAAAGGGGAGCCCCAAGTCCCAATGATGAATCAGTCATTCAGATGTGGGACAGACATAAAAACCCTGCTTTCTTATTTAAAATAGATTTCATTGTATTTGTTCAATTAAGGATGTGCACTGATGTCTTTCACAAGATGCACAGTGACATCTGAAAATTAGAAGTACCTGCTCAGTGGATATGGTACCCTGACTTTAAAGGGAAGCCCTCAGTGTAAAAATCATAGTCCTAATTCTACACTGCATTTCACATGTATAAATCTGGAGTCTCTCCCCTAAATTAATGGAGTTGTTTCAGATTTACAACAATATAACAGAGCAGATTTTGCGCCCATATATTCTCACTTATTAGGCCAAGAAGCTATAGAGTTCTCATCTATTGAGCTGGGCCAGCTACTCCACCCCATCTTCAGTACCACTAGGGCAGCTAGTTATCACACAAGTGTGATGTTTGCACTCAACTTCTTCAAAGTAGTAAGCATTATCACCCCAGGAGCAAACCAGAGGCAGACCAGGCTCACAACAAGAAGGCTGCTTCCTGTCCTCCTGCTGCCCCTTACAAACAAAGAAACCACAACTGACCATCCCCTCTGCACACATGTATCCCTTGTCTCACCCTCCACTCCATTAATCAAGCTTTGCCCTTAACAAGGGCCACCACAGAAAACTCTCTGGACAAAAGGACAGCATAACAGCTAAAAACTGGAAATTTGGAGAACTGGAGCCTCAGTCCCTTCAAGGAACCTGGGACCCACCTGTTCCACACCCTCCCAAATCCTAACTATCATGGAGATCTGGCAAATCTCATCAAAGAACGCTATCATAGGAACACTCCTACAACGAGGCACCTAGGATCAATCCCACTATCAGCACCTACAGCCAAAAAGAGGAGCCATAGCCAACAGCCTCAAGCTTCAGTAGATGAATGGCAACTAAACTAGCACCAACTTGTTGTATCAACCAGGCAAGGTACTAACACACTTCAACAGGACTTTATTTTTAAAGTGGAAACCTCTGTACCAAGCTGCTGCTGCACCCTCTGTAACTCTCATTCCGCCTCCTCAACTCCTCCCCCCTCCTTCCTGTCCTTTCAGACTCCCAACAGCCAGTGCTCCCAGTTCTGATAATCACAAGCAACATCTAAACACCACACTCCGTCAGATAATTCAAGCCGATAATTAAAGAGGGGGATAAAAAGTTAATAGACTTTGAATTTGTCTTTTCTTTGTTATATACATGTGCCAGCTGAAACAAAACGAGGGGCTGGATTTAAACAATCCCCTACACTATTTGTAACCCAGACGTTGGGCTGGTGCGTGAGAAGCAAAAAATGGAACTGACTAGAGAAGGTGACTATTCTATTTTTGTTGTCCAAGAGCAGTGCAAAGGGCAAACAAAATGGTGACTAGTAAATTAGTTTTGGTAAATCTGTGTTCTTTATGGTGCTGGTGGGATATTAGTGATCCTGATCTTCTTAGCGTATGAGCAATGTGCCTGAAGTGGCACATGACTAGGATTCACCTCCCAATTAGGTCCCCTGTTTGAATCATTAACTTATCCAGCTCTGGCCGGGTACTGATGGGGAGTGCAACATGAATGCTGATCCATGCCCCTCAGTGCTCCTGATGAGATCATGTTTGGAGCATTAAGAACAGGTTGGACAAACACCTGCCAGGGCTGGTCTAGATTCAGATGGGCCTGTATCAGTGCAGGATGCTGGACCAGATGAACTCTCAAGGTACCTTCCAGTCCTGCATTTCTATGATGTGACGCAGTCATTAGTGAGTCATACGAGTGACTGGAGGGGCCTGATTGGCCATAGAGAGAGAAAGAACTAAATGGGTGGAGGGACTCTAATCACCACTTCACACAAGCTATCTTGTTTTATTTTTTAAAGTACTTATCCTGCAAACAGGTGTGGTAGTGTAGACACTTATACTCTCTCAGACTCCTGCGGAAGTCAGCAGGACTCCTGGTGGGCTCAGGGGTGTATTTAGATTTGAACATCTGGCCTGCAGTTCTAAAAAGCATTTTAGGAAAACTTAAATTAAACTAAATATTGCTGAGCTTGAACAACTTGAAAAGACATTGGGTGAGGGTGAGGACTCCACTCCTCTTTGAAGCACCATTCCACTGGGTTAGTTTTACAGCCAGGCTATTAACTCTTCTCCATCTTATTTTACGTGAAGGAGGAGGAGAGTCCTGTGACAGCAGTGAGCTCTGCTATCAGAGAGAGCACTGCATGTGCACAAACAGCCTTATGATACTAGCACTCTGGGTCCCTACCGTAGGAGAGATGTGTATGTGCGAAGGAGCCTTAATCTCATGTGTTAGGAGAGGAGTTACTTCTGCATCTGAGACTGGAGGGGAACAGGGTAGATATTCTGCCTCTCTTCTTTGTTTTGTTCTGGGATCCTTCATGTTTTGATTAGCTCATAGGGGCTTGCTGGGCTAAAATAGGGCACAACTGGTGTTAAATTGGATCTAGGCAATTCAGGTAAGATCAGGCCTCTCCTCTGAAATCAGATCACAGTTGTGTGGTGTTTAGATGTTGCTTGAAATTATTAGAACTGGGAGCACTGGCTGTTGGGAGTCTGAAAGGATTGGAAACAGGAAGGAGTGGGGAGGAGTTGAGGAGGCAGAGTGAGAGTTACAGAGGGTGCAGCAGCAGCTTGGTACAGAGGTTTCCACTTTAAAAATAAAGTCCTGTTGAAGTTTGTTAGTACCTTGCCTGGGTTGATACAACACGGAGCCCTTTTCAAGCGTGAAATTTGAGAGCAGGATTTTGAATGTCCTCAGAAAAGCCTGACAGCCATCTTGGCATTGCTCCCTCTGAGCCACAAGTTCCTGTGGCTTCTTCTGAAACTTCAAAGTTTAATTTTTAAATTACAAATCCATATTTGAACAGAGCCTGTGTTCAAATAAGTGTTTATACTTGAAAATAAATCTTCAAAAGCAGCTACTGTGTGCGGCACAGCTCCACTGAAGGAAGAAATGTAAGACAGGCATCAGGTAAATCTCCGGAGCCTTTAATTGAAGCTTATAAATCTTAGCTGTCAACTACCAAAGCCCACACTCCAGGCAAAATGTTAATAGGCCGTTGCAATTTAAAAAAAAAAAACAACTTTACTGTTGGGAATCTGTTGCACCACCTCTCCCGCCTTGTGTGCAATTTTGAAATAAACTCTTAAAAATGATGGCAGACTTCCCAAGAGCAGTGAATATAAAAATTGAGGCCAAGAGCATATGCAAGGAGCTCAGCTTCCAGGGGAGCTACTGCCCCGCCATAGTTTATAGTGATCATGTTATGTGGACTGGACAGCTCAGCCCACCCTTCTCACCACATCAGTTTGCTTCATTTTTGAGAGATTCAGCCTAAGGGCACAATGCTTGTTTAGTCTGAAAGCCCATTCTGCCTGTGGTGCTGCTATAGAAAATGCCAACAAATATGCTTATTATGACATGAACACATCCCTTCAATGAGTGGTACTGAGACCACTACGTCACAAAGACTACCAAAGCCCCATCAGATGGCAACAAGATTTGGTCACTAGTCAACTGAATGACCTTGCTAGTAAAAGAATTTCTATTCCAATAGCAAATCCTTGAGCCATTCAGCTCCAGGTGCTACTTATTTTACTCATTCAGAACCTTAAATCAATGGGACTCCTCACAGAGTATGGCAAGCTGGATCTGGCTGCCAATCCCATCTTTGAAAAGTATTCCTATATTTGTATGCCTTTTTAAAACAACAAAACCTATTTTAATTAGGATACCTCACTTCCTGATATAAATTATATCTGCCAGCACAGTACCTTGGATTTATATATCTTTTCCATAAACTTCAGTTTTTCCAAGCTCTGTTCAGGCAAAAAGAGAGAGAGAGAACCCCTAGGTTTTCGTGTCATTATCATGCTCACAGAGAATGCCTGGAGGAAAATGCATGTTCACACACAGAAAGGGAGAGGGAGATCTTGGGAAAGGTCCCAAGATGCTAGGTTAATTAAGAAAGTTGAGTAACGCTGTCATGAGGTAGGGCAATGCAGATCCAAGTGGATGGAGGGCAAGTAATGGCTTGGACCCTCTGATCCCTGTGTCCATGGGTAGGAACAGATTATTTATAAAGACAAAGTTCCTAGACACCACGGTGCAAATAAGTGATGGTCACATTAACACTACCCTATACCGAAAACCTACCGACTGCTATGCCTACCTTCATGCCTCCAGCTTCCACCCCGAGCACACCACACGATCCACTGTCTACAGCCAAGCACTGAGGTACAACCGCATCTGCTCTAACCCCTCAGACAGAGACCAACACCTACAAAACCTCCACCAAGCATTCTCAAAACTACAATACCCGCACGAGGAAATAAGGAAACAGATCAACAGAGCCAGACGTGTACCCAGAAGCCTCCTACTGCAAGACAAACCCAAGAAAGAAACCAACAGGACTCCACTGGCCATCACATACAGTCCCCAGCTAAAACCCCTCCAACGCATCATCAGGGATCTACAACCCATCCTGGACAATGATCCCACACTTTCACAGGCCTTGGGTGGCAGGCCAGTCCTCGCCCACAGACATCCTGCCAACCTGAAGCATATTCTCACCAGTAACTGCACACCGCACCATAGTAACTCTAACTCAGGGACCAATCCATGCAACAAACCTTGATGCCAACTCTGCCCACATATCTACACCAGCGACACCATCACAGGACCTAACCAGATCAGCCACACCATCACCGGTTCATTCACCTGCACGTCCACCAATGTAATATAAGCCATCATATGCCAGCAATGCCCCTCTGCTATGTACATCGGCCAAACTGGACAGTCTCTACGGAAAAGGATAAATGGACACAAATCAGATATTAGGAATGGCAATATACAAAAACCTGTAGGAGAACACTTCAACCTCCCTGGCCACACCATAGCAGATCTTAAGGTGGCCATCCTGCAGCAAAAAAACTTCAGGACCAGACTTCAAAGAGAAACTGCTGAGCTTCAGTTCATCTGCAAATTTGACTCCATCAGCTCAGGATTAAACAAAGACTGTGAATGGCTTGCCAACTACAAAACCAGTTTCTCCTCCCTTGGTTTTCACACCTCAGCTGCTAGAAGAGGGCCTCATCCTCCCTGATTGAACTAACCTCGTTATCTCTAGCCTGCTTCTTGCTTGCATATATATACCTGCCCCTGGAGATTTCCACTACATGCATCCGACGAAGCGGGTATTCACACACGAAAGCTCATGCTCCAAAACGTCTGTTAGTCTATAAGGTGCCACAGGACTCTCTGCTGCTTTTTCAGGATTAGAGCCATCCAGAGCCGGCTCTATTGTTTTCGCCGCCCCAAGCAGCGTGCCGAATTGCCGCCGCAGAGGGCAGGGGCAGTCTGTGTGCTGTTAGGGCGGCATGCACATTTCCACGGCGGTGGCAATTCGGCAGCAGCTTCTGTTTTCAGCTGGAAGACAGAAGCTGCACCGCCGCGGACAGCTAAACATAGAAGCTGTCACTGAACTGCCGCCGCTGCGGAAACGCGCCTGCCACCCTATTCGGCGCGCTGCTTGGGGGCAAAAACACAGGGACTGCCGCCCCTTGCAGATTGCCGCCCCAAGCACCTGCTTGGAATGCTGGTGCCTGGAGCCGGACCTGGAGCCATCAGACTTTAGGAAACTCCACCTAGTTCAGAACACTGAAGCATGTTTCTTCAGCAACATGTGCTACCACAAGCACATCAGACTTCTTGTTACACTGGCTTCCCATAGAATATTGAGTAAAGTTCAAGGTCTCAGTCCTTACCTTCAAGGCATCCAATAGCCTTGGCACAAAATATCCAGAAGATCGATTAATCCTCTGGGATAAGGACCATGGATGACAGCTCTGCTCTTCAGATTAACTGGAACCTTCTACCATAAGAGTAAAAGCTTGTCTGTGTGGAAGATAGAGCTTTACTCAGGGTCTATTTGATATTCTGGAACAAACTCCCCTAGGATCTAAGGACCACCACAGACCTTGCCACCTTCCACTATAAGTGCAAGGTGTATTTTTTCAACCTGCCTTCACTAACTTAAAACTCACAGTAGCTTGTACATTTTAATAAACAACTCCAAAACCAAAATCCCACCAAAACAAAAACACCACACAGCATATAAAGTTCTCTCCCAGGGAGAAGATGAGAGACAGAGAAGGAACAAACTACTTGTGACAGATGTGAGTCACGTCACTTAACACACTACCAATGAGAAGAGAGGATGGTCTGATGACAAGAACCCTATTTGTCAGTTTGTTATTAATAAACAAATACATCTAATGACAGTTAAGGTGCATCAAGACCCACCCCTCTCATGTAAAACCTTAAAGGTATAGCAAGTAGTAGTTGTGGGAAGAGTCTCCCGTGTTCTTTTCAAACTTTATATTGTCTATAACAGTGGCAATAACAATATGCCATAAGGCTTTCACTTCCATCTCCAATGGATACCCAAAAGCAGTATGTACCCCCTCACCCCACTCATGCTGTCATGCAAAACCTTAACAGAGACCTCATATGCTCTTACATCAACAGATTGGCATTTCTGACTGTCACACAGCCCTTTCACTAGAGGAGTTACTCCCCCTTAATCCAACATCAATGCTTTTTTTGTCGGGGGCGGGGCATGGGAAGATTACATGGGTAGTATTTGGTAGGCATAGGAAGATTTAAATACATTTTTGACATTAATTCCAATTTGAATATTTAATTAGATATATTTTGTGCTTGTACCCAGAAGTATTTGATGGATGTATTTTTAAAAATCTAAATAACTGATTAGTTAAACCTTCTGGCACAATTAATTAGTCTTTATACACATTTATGCATCCAATTTAAAGGACTTATCCCTAAAATAGACTCAGAGTTCTCTTAAAATGAACTCTCTGAAGTGATCTGTGGAATACACAGATATGCACCCATGTAAATAAGAAGTAGGAAATTAAATGTTGTGTATAATTCAAAATTGTGAGAAAACTGAACCTAAAGTAATGAAATATGTTGCGATTTTGAAATATAACTGTATTTGTATATTAGTGTCTAGACTAAAGAATGAGGTGATATGCAACATGCTAATAAGGACATCTGTTTCTCAGAGCCATGGAGAACTATAAGAGATGGGTAGAACATATTTTCTGTACGTCAGTAGTCTGCTTCCCCCACCACCACCATCATGAAGGGGTGTGATTACATCACATCTGAGTTATGTCTGAATACTGAGGTGAAGACAGACACCTAACTATTCTGTTTAAATCTTAATGACTCAATCTAAAGTCTTTAAAGTTAGATAGGGAACAGAAAGGAAAATTAAGATCTCATGGAGATGGCCTACCATCATTTGTCACAGAAAAAAGAAGTATTCTAGAACTATTCTCCAATATTGGGATGTTTTACATCCAGTTTACTCTCTAGCTGCAGCACTAAAATTTCCTGTAGGTTGATTAATATAGATTAGCATCAAAGTTACAAACAAGAGTCTTTTCATTGCATTGGTGGGCAGTGGTGGGCAAACTGCGGCCTGCAGGCCGCACGGGGCCCATCAGGGTAAGCTGATTGCAGGCCGCGAGACATTTTGCGGACTTTGACCATCCGCAGGCACGGCCCCCCACAGCTTCCAGGTTTGCCATTCCCAGCCAATGGGATCTGTGAGAGGCGGCAGGCCACAGGGACGTGCTGGGTTAGAGGTACTAGTCTAGGACATGAGGTACCTGGCTTCAAGTGCCTGCCCTACCACAGGGTTCCTGTGTGACTTCAGGCAAGTTGCTTAGTCTTTCTGTGCCTCAGTTCCCCATGTGTAAAATGGGGATAAGAGTACACCCTACCTGATAGGGGTGTTGTGAGGTCAAATGCCTTAAAAGATTGTGAAGTGCTCAGATATTATGGTAGGAGGAGCCAGAGAAGTACCTAAGAGAGATAGTTATGATTTATTGATTCCTGATTATTTTGTAATCCTCTTCTGAGTCCCAAACAAACAGATACTATGGAATAAATATGATGCGCTAATCTGAATAATAATGTCCTGCCATAAATAGTTGGTTCATGGTAACTTTTGGCCATGGGTAACACTTGGAAGAAAAAAGTCAGAGCTGATGCTCCAAGCCTTGCCCTTTGTTCTTTGATCCAACAGTTCTGACATATAATACACTGACATTTACCATAAATAGTAGAATAATAAACTCTTTAGGAAGACATCCAAGGCAATAAGGGTTAGTTATGTGACCTCCTCCTCCACAAAAATGTGTCATGTTACAAATAACTAGTAACATTCAGAGTTCAAAATCCAGTAAGAAAATCAAGGACTTCAGCACATAAGATAACCCCTAACATAGCTCTGTCTCATCTAGAATGAATGTGGGAGAGAATAGTCTTAGCAGGTTCAGTGTCTGCTCTAGATTAGGGCCCTAAACTCCCAACCAGACTGATGTTTTCATCCAGCATACACCTACATTTAAGATTCTACTGCAATTTGGCCCTACCAAAAGAGGCCCTGGATGGTACTCCAGTGTTTTGCACATTGCTCTGTGGAAGTAAGGTCATAGTCAGGCCCAGCATTTGCTGCAAAGGGAAATTGTCTAATATTGCCCATTATTCGATCATACCTATGCTCAATAACTCTACAAATTCCTCACCAGTGGAGTCATAGTGCAGAGAGGATTTCCACAACAAGACTCATTTTTACCACTTATTAATTAATCCCACAGGCTGTTTACTAGGGCTCTCAACAGTGATAACATCAATTCAGCCTCCCCAATGGGAATTTACTGTTTGGGGTAAAATTTGCTAGAAGACAAGGCTACAGTAAATTTCTCTTTTCAACAGAAAGCTTCTTCACATGATAAAAGGGAAAGTGGCGAGGATTAGTAACTCCCCAGATTCTAGCACTTTAAACAATAGCCTGCTGGAAAGTGAATCTGAACTTCACCATTACTGTATGTAATTGATTCAATTTAACCAGTTTTAGCTCTCATTTATATTTCTTTCTTTTTATGAATAACCCTTTACATTTTAGATTCTAAAGGATTGGCAACAGCATGATTTATGAGTAAGATCTCACTTGTATATTGACCTGGGTCTGGGGCTTGGTCCTTTGGGATCAGGAGAACCGTTTTTCTTTTACTGGGGTATTGGTTTTCATAACCAATCATCCCCATAACGAGTGGCACTCGTGGAGATACTAGGAAACTGGAGTGTCTAAGGAAATTGCTTGTATGACTTATGGTTGGCCAGTGGGGTAAAACCGAAGTCCTCTCCGCTTGGCTGGTTTGGTGCCTTAATAATAAAGGAAACCCAGCCTTGGGCTGTAATTGTCCTGCTCTAAGCAATTTGTCCTGACTTGATACTCTCAGTTGTGTCCCACCAGAGGCAGCATCATTACAGTTCCTCAGAGGGCAGCAGGGCTTTCCATGAAATGGCTGCTGAGAGGAACTAACTATATGCCATGAAAAGCACTTCTGCTGCCTTGCAGAGACCAGGAAAGGGAGGTAAGATGAGAAAGGGTACTAAACAAGAAGAAAACAAAAGGAAAAAAAAAATCAAACAGCAGCAAAAGGGAAAGAGCAAAGAATAAAAAAAGGGAGAAAGACTGAAGAGGTGTGAGAGAAATAAAAGAAAGAGAATAAGAGATAGAAATAAAAAAAATAGAAGACAAAAGGGAGACAAAAAAGGAAAATGCAGAGTGAAGGGATACACAAGAAGCAGAAATAACTTTGACCTAACAGAGCTAAAAAATGATTCTACCAAAACGTTCACCCCATGATGATCAATGCCACACTTAGCTACTAACTGTGAATCAAAGTTCTTATTAGAGCCCTGCTTTATAAACCTGGTCCACTAACCCTAATTAAAAAGGGGAATTAATTAATTAATTAAGAAGAGGGCCTCATCCTCCCTGACTGAACTAACCTCGTTATCTCTAGACAGATTCTTGCCTGCATATTTATACCTGCCTCTGGAAATTTCCACTACATGCGTCTGATGAAGTGGGTATTCACTCACGAAACCTTATGCTCCAATACATCTGTTATTCTATAAGGTGCCACAGGACTCTGTCGCTTTTTACAGATCCAGACTAACACGGCTACCCCTCTGATACCTAATTAAAAATGTAATTCTGGCTTTCCAGAAAATCAGCCAAATATCCCCAGTTAAGAGCTCAGAAAATTTCTTACAGGGGATAAGTAATTCTTGCCACAAGCAGTATCATTAGAAAGAATCACAGGTTATAAATAAATTAACTTGCATCGCTGCTCTTCTAGAGACCTGGTATATATCTGTCTTCTGTTTGTTACTAACTAAATGAGTTTTGGGGTCTTAGGCCTGGTCTACACTAGGACTTTAAATTGAATTTAGCAGCGTTAATTCGAACTAACCGCTCAACCGTCCACACCAGGAAGCCATTTAATTCGAACTAGAGGGCTCTTTAGTTCGAATTTGGTACTCCACCCCAACAGGTGGAGTAACGCTAAATTCGACATGGCTAGTTCGAATTAGGCTAGGTGTGGATGGAAATCGAACTTAGTAGCTCCGGGAGCTATCCCACAGTGCACCACTCTGTTGACGCTCTGGACAGCAGTCCGAGCTTCGATGCTCTGACCAGCCACACAGGAAACGACCCGGGAAAATTTGAATTCCTTTTCCTTTCTGGACAGTTAGAATCTCATTTTGTGGTTGGACATCGGGGCGAGCTCAGCAGCACCGGCAGCAATGCAGAGCTCTCCAGCAGAGGAGTTCATGTAATCTCTGAATAGAAAGAGGGACCCGGCATAGACTGACCGGGAACTCTTCGATCTGATCGGTGTGTGGGGCGAGGAGTCTGTGCTTTCGGAGCTGCGCTCCAACAAACGGAATGCAAAGACCGACGAGAAGGTCTCCAAAGCCATGATACAGACAGAGGATACAGCCGTCATGCAACGCAGTGCCGCGTGAAAATCAAGGACCCCAGACAAGCCTACCAAAAAATCAAAGCGGCCAACGGATGCTACGGAGCCTGCCACCACTGCCCCACCAGTGACCATGGACTCTGATGATGGGACAGTGTCGACGGACAGTTCCTCGACGATGTTCACGGACGGGGAAGATGAGGAAGGGTTTGTGGAGGACGAGGCAGGCGACAGCGCTTACAACGCTGGTGTCCCCGACAGCCAGGATCTCTTCATCACCGTCACGGAGATCCCCTACCAACCCTCCCCGGCCATGAACCCGAATCCTGAATCAGGGGTAGGAGCAGTCGGTAAGTGCTTTAACCATGTTAACTTTTATTCTTAATATAACAGCAATCTGAAGTGTGTGAAAAGGAGGGCTCTGTATATATGGTGATAGAACAGAAATCCTCCTGGGAGATCTCCACGAAGCTCTCCTGCCATTAATCGATAAGCATCAGCAGGAGGTTCCTGGGGAGAGCTGCCTTATTGGGTGCTCCGTGATAGCACACTTTTCCGCGCGAGGCTTTCATGCGGTATTCAGGGAGCACTGCCTCCCAGAGCACGGCTGCATAGGTCCGTGGTTCGTGCTAGATTTCACGCAGCATGCGCTCTCTATCTCCTTCAGTGCCCGTCCTCACGGTTATCTCGCTCGGAGACTCCTGCATCTAAGTAGGGGAATTACTGTAATGTTACGCCTGGTCCAAAGTATTTTTAAAAAATCTCCGGACAGACGGCATAGCACAGACTCAGCACGCAGCTGCGTGACGAGCGTAACGGAAAGCCAAAGAATCAAATGGACGCTCATGGAGGGAGGGGGGAACGAGGACGCAAGGTATCCCACAGTTCCTGCTGTCTCCGAAAAGCATTTGCATTCTTGGCTGATCTCCAAATGCTTCTAGGGTCAAACACAGTGTCCGCGGTGGGTCGGGGCATAGCTCGGCAATTTACGCACCCCCCCCCCGACCCCCAGAAGTTAAAGGGAAAACAATCCTCTGTTGACTCTTTTACATGTCACCGTATCTGTACTGAATGCTGCAGATAGACGCGCTGCTGCAGCACTCAACAACAACATCCTTCCTCCCACCCCGCCATGGGTGGCTGATGGTACAATAGGACTGCTACCCGTCCTCATCATCAGCCTATTGGCACATG
Organism: Mauremys mutica; assembly: GCF_020497125.1. Taxonomy (NCBI): domain Eukaryota; kingdom Metazoa; phylum Chordata; order Testudines; family Geoemydidae; genus Mauremys; species Mauremys mutica. Next base: position 138,771,843 of record NC_059074.1, read on the forward strand.
GGGCAGTGCAAAAGGACTGGTAACCATACCAACTTGCTTGGGACAGGTCGATCAAGGTCGCCTGGTCCTAATTTTTCATGGTAGATGGTACAGTATGGCTGGTAACCGTCCTCATCATTGCAACAGGGGGCTGAGCTCCATCAGCCCCCACCCTTCATTGTAAAGAAAAGATTCAATTGCCCCTGGACTAGCAGAGGGATGATTGGCTCCCTCCTCCACACCCCTTAATGTCATCTCTGGACTATCATTGCAGCTGGAGGCTTCCTTCCACTCATTTCTCACAAACGACTACCTGTGTCTTATTCATGCATTCTATATTACTTCATCACACAAGTGGGGGGACAATGGTATTGGAACCCAGGAAGGCTGGGGGAAGAACGGAATGAACAGCTGGGGTTGTTTCAGGAGCACACCCTGTGAATAGCATTCAGCTCAAAATTTATGCATGATTGGCCAGAGAGCAGCTGTGCTCTCTGGTTCTATGATACAGTGGTTCTCTAGTACAGTTGCCCATATTCTAGGCAGGACTGATTCTATTTTTAGATACCCAAAAAGGAGGGATTGACTCGGGGAGTCATTCCCAAATTTTGCTTTTGCGCCCCTGGCTGATCGGCCAGGGGCACTTATGACAGCACCAAATGGCGCAGTGCAAAAGGACAGGTAACCATGACCATCTTATTACCGTCTTCTTACCAGTTCATGGTATGGTAGACGGTACAGTATGCCTGGTAACCATCGCTGCTGTCATGCAAAAGCAAAAGCATGCTGCTGTGTAGCGCTGCTGGTCCGCCTCTGTCAGCGGCATCTAGTACACATACGGTGACATACACAAAAGGCAAAATAGGGTCCATTGTTGCCACGCTATGGCGTGTGCCAGGGCATTTCATGGAAAACGTGCTCGAAATGATTGTCTGGCGTTGCTTTCCCGGAGGAAGGAATGACTGGCGACATTTACCCAGAATCCACCGCGCAAATGATTTGTGCAACAGCAGGCACAGGGGTCTCAACAAAAAATTCACAGAGACAGCCTAGACTCAGTTAATTGTTCGCAAAAAAGTATCTTTGCAAGGAATTCACTAACTGTTTCCCATCTCACAGCTTCCACTGTCTCCAGACCTTCCACAGCATCCCCCTCGCAGAGGCTGGCGAAGATTAGGCGGCGAAAGAAAAAGACAAGGGACACGATTTTCGATGAATGTGTGGGCTGCTACCTAGCCGAGGCGGACCAGCAGAGGCAGTGGAGGGAGAAAGTCTCTCTGTACCAGCGCTCACACAGCGAATGGGAGGAGAGGTGGCGTGAGGAACACAAGCAGGCGACTCAAGCAATGCTTGTACTAGTGAGGGAGCAAACGGACACGCTCCGGCGACTTGTGTATGTTCTGCAGGACCGCTGCAGGACAGAGCCCCCGGCAGTATCTCTGCAACCGTCCTCCCCCACCACAAAGTCACATACCCCCCTCACCCTAAATAACCAGGAGGATGCCCGCCCTGGGCCGTGAATACTGTCACTGCACCCCAGCAGAGTGCTCAAGTAACCAAAAGCTCTCATACCCTACGTTTGCATAAGTCCTTCCCTTCCGGACTCAAACAAGTCCCAATCCCAGTCCCATCCCATAACTGTGTACTTAAGTAATAAAAATACTTTGCTGTTAAGTACTGTTTCCGTCATGTTTTTTCACTGAAGACTGTGTTTGAATGGGGTGCGTGGGGAAGTGCGTTGCTAATTGCATAGGACAGGCACCTTTCCCAGGGTACAGACACGGGGACCGGATCAGCAGCGGGTCACACACACAGTGCAGTCAGTAGGCACCGTGGTCGGTATGGGAGGTGGTTTCCAGGATCTGTGTGGGCGGGGGAGATGTGACTTTGCAGCGGGGGAGGGCGGTTACAGATCTTATACAGCGGTCCTTGTCCTGGACCGCTGAGTCACGCAGCAGAGGAATCTGTATCCGTCCTCCTCCGCCACAAGGCCACATAGCCCCCCGCACACAGAATCCCAAAAAGGAGGGATGGCAGGCTCCGTTGAAACAAGCAGTCCGGCAATGCGGACCGCTGTAGGAGCAGGAGCCTGTCATTCCTTGAGTTTAGAGGCGGTCTTTACATCAGCGCACACCTACCCACCACAGTCTGCATTCCAGTTTCAACCCTTTAACGAAAAGTCATGAATAAAGAAACCTCTCCTCAGTAACAGTGTGACATGTATTTTATTTTTACACGTGTCTTGGAAGTGGGGGAAACGGGGAGAACGGGGTATTTAACCGAAGAGGAGAGTCAACAGTAACTGGGTAAAGAAACAGGGGCAGGTTCAGCTTCTCTGTAAAGAAACTGAACAGTCACAGGTCACGCTGCTCGCTGGTATTTGAAGAGTTCCTTGTCGCTGTCCCAGGCGCCTGTATAGGGCTTCATGAGCAAGTGCATTAGCGGGCAGGCTGGGTCACCGAGGATCACTATAGGCAAATGCACATCCACAACAGTTATTTCGTGGTACGGGAAGAAACTACCTTCCAGCAGGCGTCTGAGCAGCCCACAGTTCCTGAGAACACACGCATCAGGAACCTTGCCCGGCCATCCGACGTTCATGTTGGTAAAACGTCCCCTATGGTCCCCCAGTGCTTGCAGAACCATTGAAAAGTAGCCCAATTTCTCAGCAGCTGAATGTGGAAGAGGTGGACGATAAAGTGCGAGGAGGAGAAAACGGCGAGGATCGCAGCGGGCTCCATGCTTGCAGTGCTGTGGCGTCCACGCTGTCACTGACCAGAAAAGTGCACGAACAGATTGCCCGCAGGCGCTTTCAGGGAGGGAGGGAGGGAGGGCGTGATTGACGGTTCAATGACGACAGTTACCCAAAACCACCCTCGACACATTTTTTCCCCCAGCAGGCATTGGGGGCTCTACCCAGCATTCCAATGGGCAGCGGGGACTGCGGGAACTGTGGGATAGCTTCCCACAGTGCACCGCTTCCAAAGTCGACGCTGGCCCCGTGAATGTGGACTCAGAAATTCGAATTAGTGTATTTAGTATGGATACACAAATTCGACTTCATAAGGTCGAATCCACAAATTCGAACTAAGTTGATTCGAAATAGTCTTGTAGTGTAGACAAGGCCTTAGATCTTAAGGAAAACCTAGATTAGGAAACCAGAAATATTGCAAGTCAAGATTTAGCATCTGGTGCAGTAACTTTCTCATGTTGTGGCTGCCTCTTGCCACTGATTAATACTCTCATTTTCATAAACATTAACACTTACTACCAATACAGTTTTCATGGGTTGTTTCAGTTTCCATTCGAATCCTCATTTTTCCAGTTGCCCAGACTTTTGGAGTAAAGTTTGCTTTAAGCCCAATGGTGAATATTTAAAAAAAAACTGAACTAGTCTGGCCATTTTTGAGTTAGACAGCACATTTCCCAAATGTTTTCCAAACAGTTACACGTGTCCCAAATATTCTGGATGAGATGTATTCATAACTCAAAAATGGGAAGCAGGAAATTTCAGAGATGTCTCATTTTAAATTCCTCATTAAAGAAGTAAAAACAGTCTAGGTTTGAACTAGATAAGTTCAGTTGTTTTAAATTTAAAATATTTTAAGTTAGAATATTTGCAGACATGTCTGAACTATTTTTCTATTTGGTTTTCACTGTTTACTGAAGTAGGCTGGAGCACACAGGACTAAATTCTGCTCTGTTGGTGGGATGAAATAGTTAACTTTTAGTTGTAAGAGTCTTCAAATTAGCCTTAGCACTGAGCCAAATTAAGTATTTTGGTCCAAATTAAACCCTGGAGTAATTCCATTGCTTTTTACCTATATAGACAACGTTAAGTGCCGTTAGGGTGGGATTTTCAAAAGCCCAACACTCAGAGATTCCAATGTTGAAAGAGACCACTGTGATCATCTAATCTGACCTCCTCTATAACACAGGCCATAGAACTTTTCCAAAATAATTCCTAGGCACGTCTTAGAAAAACATCTCATCTTGATTTAAAAGTTGTCAGTAATTGAGAATCCACTACATCTCTTGGCAAACTGTTCCAGTGGTTAATTACTCTCACCATTACAAATTTATGCCTTATTTCCTGTCTCAATTTGTCTAGCTTCAACTTCCAGCCACTGTGTTGTGTTATACCTTTCTCTGCTAGATTAAAGAGCCCGTTATCAAATAGTTGTCCCCCATGTAGCTACTTATAGACTGTAATCAAGTCACCCTCAACCATCTCTTTGTTAAACTAAGTAGATTGAACCCCTTGAGTCTATCACTATAAGGCACGTTTTCTAATTCTTTAATCAATCTGATGGCTCTTCTCTGAACTGGAGTAGGAGCAGAGTAAAACCAACACCGAGTACTTGTGGACCCTCCCCACCCAAGGTTATGCTTTTGTGTTGTTTGGTAAGGGTGAGAAATCAAACACACAAGAGCCAGGGCATTCAAAAGGTTTTCTAACAGATCAATAGCTTTGCCTTATTGGGCACAGGAATGTTTTCAATTGACATTTTTCTTTGTTAAATGTCAACATTTACATTGCTTTGTATAAGCCTGAGCCCGAATGCTTTGTGCACTAAAGGGCCCAATCCCTTCAGAAGTCAGTTCACTGAATTCCCAGTGAAGTCAGTGGGAGTAGAGGATGCCCACTACTTTGTGGGATTAGCTCCTAAAATTCCCATTGCAGTTAAGGAAGTTAAAGATAATGAACAAAGATACAATGCTGCACCTTCTGAAGTTAAAGTTATTAACAGTAAACGTAAACCTATGATTACCACAGAGTAGTATCAGTGTTCCTAAAGTAGGGGAAAATTCTTGATATCTCAGATACAACTGCATGATATGATTGGTCACCATTAAAAAGTCAACATTTATGCATAACCGTAGAGAAATACACTAATTTTATACTCTTGAATTTTAACTGACATATGGAAAAGCCATTGCTCTATTTTTAAAAAAAAGGGAATTGTAATTTGTTGCCATCTTAACAGTGGAAAAAACTCCTTAAATTAAAGTGACAGAGAGAGAGAGAGAGAGAGAGAGGCAGACATACAATTCATGAACCCTGCTAAAAGGACAGCATCAACATAAAAAACAACCACCCCTGTGATAAATGAAGGGGATGAGGGGGTAGTTTCCTTTTATGGGCACCCAGCCAGCTATAAAATCCCTGTTAGTAGCTATTCTCTACTTGCTTTACCTGTAAAGGGTTAAAAAGTCCATAGGTAAAAGGGATGGAGTGGGCACCTGACCAAAAGAGCCAATGAGAAGGCTAGAATTTTTTAAAGTGTGGGGGGGACATCCCCTTGCCCCTGTGTTGGTCTTCCGGAGAGCAGGGACAGGGCTGGAACTATGCTGTAAAATGTTTAGGCCAGGTATGAAAATCATCAGATCATACCTAGAAACTACTCGTTTGAAACCCCAGATATGTAAGTAGATCAGGAAATGTCTAGGAAGATGCGATTAGGTTTCTCTCTTATTTCTTTAAGGCTTGTGGACTCCGCTGTGCTAACCCCAGGTGCTTTTGTTTTGCTTGTAACCTTTAAACTGGACCTCAAGAAGCTATCTTGATGCTTAATCCTTGTAATTGTTTGGGTTTTTTACCTAGCAAAAAGCCTAAGTTTCAGATGTATTTTCTTTCTTTTCGTTTTTAATAAAATTTACCTTTTTTAAAAACAGGATTGGGTTTTTGTGTCCCTAAGAGGTTTGTACATATATTGTTTAATTAGCTCGTGGCAACAGCTGATTTCCTTTGTTTTCTTTCTCAACTCTTCCCCGGACGGGGGGTGAAAGGGCTTGAGGGTACCTCACAGGAAGGAATTCTCAAGTGCGCCTTCCTGGGTTCCCAAAGGGTTTTTTTTGCACTTGGATGGTGGCAGCATCTACCCATCCAAGGTCAGAGAAAAGCTGTGACCTTGGGAGTTTAATACAAGCCTGGAGTGGCAAGTATTAATTTTTAGAATCCTTGTGGGACCCCACCTTCTGCACTCGAAGTGCCAGAGTGGAGAATCAGGCTTGACAACCCGCCACATACATTCCTATCCAGAAGTATTTTCCCTAATATAGTTAGTTTTAGTAATTTTAGGTATAACTAAATGAAATTTGGGAAAATAATACTTTTCTCCATTATTTTTAGTTTGCCCAAAGTATTGTAGAGTCAGTTAAAGATTTTTCCAGCCAGTCAGTTTTCTTTGTTGATGATGTGAATCTTTCAAAGCAACAAGAAAAAATATTTTAAAAATATTAAAGTGTGCTTGCAAGTCCATAAAAATTGGCAGGAAGACTCAGAAGCAGGTGTAGAATGGTACTTGCAACTACTTTTAACTCACTGTTTAGATTGACAACATTATAAAGTGCTAGTGTCCATTTAATAGTGGAGTATAAAAAGTTCAAGGACCCAAGGAGTTTTCAGATTATTAAAAAACCTATTTGCTTTTCACTTGATGTCATAGGGCACAATAAGGGAGAAAAGCAGTCAGATTAGCCTGATTATAAACTGATACATGTTCATGAAATGAAAACAGTCTAAGAGATGGGGTGTTTATTTTTAGCTCAGTGAATTTCTAACTATATTGTGAGTTCACATAGAAATAATAGCTTGCTGGGCTAAGTGGCAAATCTAATTCCATTGTTACAGAGAACATAACCAATGTCACATTCACAGTATGAATTATATTCTACTTTAAAGAGAGATAAAGGAAATAAGGAGAAGCTTAATGTTCCATAGCTAACCAGGGAATAAAGGTAAACTAGATAATTATAGTGATTATATATATCTGATCTGTGCTTTTATTTCACTAGGAAAAACTGAGAGGTAATTCAGTAACTATGTATTTTATCTTACTAAATTTTGTATTTAAAATTGAATTAGCACTATTGGTAATTTTTATATTTAAAAGTTATTCAATTTGTTAGATAATACACTGACTAACTGAAAAATATGACACAGTGAGCACAGATGCCCATTTCTGTTTTGTTTTTTATGGGTAGGCAGTTGCCAGGCTGTGACCATTCCTTATTACACCTACCACATTGTTGTACTGTTACCTTGTGCTCCCCCATATATTTGTTGTATTCCTCTTCGACCATCAGCACTTTAGAACAAGGACCATCTTTTTATTATGAATGTGTACAGTGTGTGGCACAACAGGACCCTGGTCCTGACTGAGGCTCCAATGCATTACTGCATTACAAATAATACATTTTATAAATTGGTATGTACATCCTGTTTCAAAGAATATCATGTAAGATGTCAAAGGAAAGCGAGTGTCACAATGGTTATGAATATTATTATAAAGAGTTATGTATATAGATATATTGGAAATATGTTTGTATATTGGCATTAAATCCCCAGCAGAGGTGAAAGACTGGTTTCCTGCAAGACCAAAAGATGTTTATCCATCTATCTGTTGAAGTATACATTGAGTATCATCTTGTTCACAATCACCAGTCTGAGCTAAAGGCAGATGAAGGACTGTGAGATTTAACAGGAAGAGAAGAACAGCAGGGGGAAATAACTTTATATGAGGGTGCAGTTCAGAGGTTTACTGGGCTAACTGGGGGGAGGGACAAGGAAAGCACCCTGTTATCCTTCACATAGGAATTAAATGGTCAGTGTGTTAACATTCATAAAAATGGGATCACAACCAGCCTTGGTTGGAAATGCTGCAAAAGGCTTTGGGTGAGATAAATCTGATCTAGATAGGAGGTTAGTCTGTTAAATCTAGTCTCTAGGACTTGTGTTATGATTTTGGTTTGGATGTAACCTGTTTCAATTACCCTTATTCATTAACTCTTGCATCTTGATCTTTGATGATAAACTTATGATTGTTTCCACTGTACTATATTACAGCGCTGTGGTATTGTACAGGGAGCTAATCCTGAGTTGAATTATTCAAGACGGTATATACACTTTCCCTTGTGGACAACAGATCTGGTATTACTGTGAGCGTTGAGTGGATAAAGGGCTGGATACTACTATACTAGTATGATTTTATGTTTGTATTTTATATAATTTAAAATGAAAAATAAAGAATAATAATGTAGCATGTATTAAATGTTTTGGTGTATGATTGGATCATATCCTTTCAGCCATCCTTTTTGAACAAAAAAAAGAAATGGCCTAAGAGGCCATTTGGTAAAAATTACATCAGCCGGAATCTGTATCTGGGCTTATTTCAAAGCAGTAACAGACCTTTTAAGGTCACTATTTTGTTGTAGGGTTAGCATTTTAAAATAAGTAAAAGAATGCAATGATTGTTTTTCTTCTGCGTTGCAACTTAATGTTCTTGTTCAAAATGTTCTGTGTAAATCAGTTCCGTTTTGTGTGTAAATAAAAATTTGTGTGTTAAAAAATAAATGCGAAAGCCATCACTGAACCAAATGTTCTAGGGAGGAACTGAAGACAGACTCAAGGGTGCCGGGAGGATGCAACACGCCCCTGTTAAAATATCAGAAGAGGGCAAATTAACGACTCTAAAAACAAGACAGGCACCTATCAATGGGGACAAAATAGCTGTAATCAAAACCAGTGTGGAATAACTCCCTGGAAAACTTAATAAAAAAACAAAATTAAAAAAAAATTAAAAACAAGCACTCATCAAAGAACAATTAATTACAGCATGATGGTGCAAAACTCATTTGTCCCAATGAAGGAAAATCACATATAAAACATGGTGCCTTGCCGTAAAACTTTGGGTTCATCCTGCCAAGACTTCCCCAGAGCATCATGTCATGACCAACGGAACCCAGTTCCTCCCTACCCGTGATCAACCTACCTGGCCACTAGATTGATCTGGACTGGTAACTATAACATTGACTGGCAGGACAGAGAGTGAGTGTGTGTGTGAATTAAATGCATATGCTAATTTTTGTATCTTCAATAAACGCGGCATCTTGCCTTTTCCCCTGAAAAAGATCGTGTGCTTCTTATAAGCATAACATTTTTGGTGGAGAATTGCAAAAGGGGGAAGACATGCACTGTAATTGTTGAAAATACTGCTAAAAAACGAATAAAAAGTATACCATACATATAAAGTGATTGATCATTCAGGTATGCACACCCCAGGTCATAGGAGTGCCTGGCAATAGAGGGACGATTAGAGTCCTCGCTCCGACCCATCTGTTGGGGAAAAAATCTATACAAATAAAATGGATACAAACTGTCTAGGTATATAAACTCCCGGCCATAGAGGACCCAGGCCATAAGGGGGAGAATTAGAGTCGTCGCTCCTACCCGTCTGTCAGGGAAAAATTGCATAGGTGAAAATACCCTCGGTCACAGCAGAATCAAGCCCACAAGGTAGGGGGCTTAGTGTTTCCCCCTTCTGCTCTGTCAGGCAGAGTTTTTAGTGTGTATAGACTTTTTGTGTTTTGTAAGTCCCAGCACAAGTGTGGGCAAATAAGGAGTAGATTTCTGTAAGACCTCACTCTGAAGGATATAGGAGTGTGGGATATTGTTGTGATTTCACAATTTAAAAAAAATGTTTAAAAAAAGGGACCAGGAGGTGTGGGGGCTAGTCAAGAAGCCCACCCACCCTCCTTGCTAAATTGGTAGTGGAACAAAGTCTGTGTCTATGGAAGGAATGGCTCAGCGAGGAAAGCAGGATCAGGCCCGGACAAGCAGGCAGGCAGGCAACCAACAGAGATTAAAAAACAGGTTGGGAGCCCTAAGGACATAGTTGCAAAAGTAAGGAAAGGAGTAAGTACAGGCATGGGGAATTCAAATCCCTGAAACAATACTTGGAATGGTAATATCTGAGTTAATGAAGGTGGCATTTTGGGAAATAAACAAGTAATTTTTTTTAAAAGGTAAAAAGTTAACTCTGCAAAGGCTAAAAAAATAAGCAGTTAAACGTTGTATATTTAAAAGTATTATAGAAAGAAAAATCTTGGTTTCTTTGCAGCCATGCTGAAGGGAAAATGGGCCCTTTTCCAAAAAAGTCTGTCAATAATCCAGGCAAAAAAACAATCTAATTTAAATAATTTGACTATAAACAATTAATAAGGGTTTTCTATTAAAACTTAACTGCTCCCAAATGTATACAAATGTAATCTATGTTCAGCTGTGTATAATTATATTGTGTAAATATGTGAAGTGTTTAAAACCTAAACCAACACTCCTGGCTTGTAAAACTCTTTTGTAGGTTTAAAATAAATTTTTGTTTTGTTTTGTTTTTAAATAACACCACTAACTAATTCACCCTTTAACTTCCCTGTGTGGCCAGTCCTAAAGGCAAATGGCCAATCCTGGAGTTTAACCATTAATTATAGATTAGCAGGTAAATATGCCCAATGGTCTGTGATGGGATGTTAGATGGGGTGGGATCTGAGTTTCTGCAGAGAATTCTTTCCTGGGTATCTGGTTGGTGAGTCTTGCCCACATGCTCAGGGTTTAGCTGATCACCATATCTGGGGTCAGGAAGGAATTTTCCTCCAGGCAGATTGGCAGAGGCCCTGGGTTTTTTTTGCCTTCCTCTGCAGCGTGGGTCACAGGTCACTTGCTGGAGGATTCTCTGCACCTTGAAGTCTTTAAACCATGATTTGAGGACTTCAGTAACTCAGACATAGGTTAGAGGTTTGTTGCGGGAGTGGGTGGGTGAGATTGTGTGTTGAGTAGGAGGTCAGACTAGACAATCATATTGGTCCCTTCTGACCTTAAAGTCTATGACTCTATGTAAAGGCACACAGTAAAGAAACGGGTATAAAGGCCACCTAAAATAATTGGGTAAATATAATAACCCGACAGCATGACATAGCAGTTGTAACCAAAAGTGAAAAAAGGAATGTCTGTGCTGACACATCTAAGCCAACAAATGGCACTACAGACCATCTTAACCAAATTCCAAAAAAAATAAAAAGACGAGTTACTTAATGTAGCCCATCAGTTTATGCATAAAGAAATGGGAAAAAAAACTTTTAAAAGGCTAAAGCAAGTAGCAAAATGGGAGTGTATGAAAAAGTATGTTAAAACATGGGTGTGAAATTCTGTGCGGTGCACTCAGGACAAGGCTTGTCCTCCACACTGGCAACCCATAATGCACCAACAAAGGCTTGGGCTGTGGCACAGGGTTCAAATTAATTTTATTAACAAATTGCCATGAAGTAAGAAAAAATTCCAGTATTTATTGGTAATAATTAATTCCTTTTCAGGATGGGTGAAGACATGTCCTACTACAAATAATAGCACTAGGGTAATAGCAAAAATGTTTTTTTAATAAGGTAGTATGTAAATATGGCACCCTTGAAATAATAGATTCTAACAATCGGGGAGCATTTGTAAAAAAAAAAAAATCTTTATAACAATAATATTAACCTTGGGAATTAAACAAAAGCTCCATATACCATACTGGCCTCAGTCCTCAAGCCAAATAGAGCGCATGAATCGCACTATTAAGGAAGCACTCCAAAAAGTAATAAATCACACACAAAAAAACTGGCCAAATAAACTGCCTCTAGCTTTGGCTGCCATCCGCAGCAATAATAAACTAAGAACAAAAATTCAACCCTTTCAAATTCTGTTTGGACATCCAATGCACCTAATAATTAATCCTAGTTACCTGGTACAGGGTCAAAAAATAGCTCTAATATAAACCAGCCGAATTATTTTCAATGGCTCAAACAGTTACAAGAAAATAAAACCACCCTCCAGTATAGGGTTAATAAGGCCATCAAACACAAAAACAACAAAATTCAAAAACAAAGGCCCGCAAAAGCAGCCCTGTGGGAAACAGGGGCCCAAGTCATATACCTTAAAATGGGAAAAAGGGGTCACTCACTAAAATCAAAATAAATAGGCCCTTACTCCATAGTGAACTGCCTTAGCCCATTGGTATACCGTATTAAAAAAACCAACAAAATAAAATGGGTACATGTTTCATAAAGTTAATTGTTTACATAAATAATAATGTTTAAATTCTTTGCAAAAAAGAACATCCCAGAACCTGAGCACAAGGCACTGCTTAATCACCACAATTTTAATCCACAAAAAATAAAACTCCAGTGTAAGGTTTGGCTTTACCTGCTTCTGGAAACTTTTAGTGCCCAAATAATTTGAGCAACCATTTAAAAAAACCAAAAAACAAACAAAAAAACCACCACACACAGCCCTCCTTATAAGCCAATATTTAAAAAATAATTCACTCCCTGCCAACCAATTATGAATTCCTACACATGATCTGGTAATCCTCCTAAAATGGTATAATAAAAATATTAGGCAAATCTTAAAACCCTTAAAAAATACCAATATGTATATCTAAAAAGGGAAAGTGGGACTTAAGGTTCACCTTATAAACACCACAAAATTACCAAACCACTAAAAAATAGGGGTTAAAATAGAGGGTCCCTATAAAAATACCACCTAAAAGTTCCAGCTACCCACAATTACCATATCAGTAAAATAAGCCTGTTAAAACAAAAACTATACTAACAGTTATTGTGGAATACTGTCCAATACCCCGTAGTAAATTGAACCTGTGGTTCCCAAACACATGCACCAAAATCTAAACCAAAAACTATGCATTCAAAAAAGGGAACCCCAATTAAAATAAAAAAAACAACAAAATTGTTTGTAACTCAAAGTAATCCAGTAAAAATTCTGTTAAATCCATTATTAGTAAAAATTAAAATGAATATAAATTGAACTCAGTTAAACGTGTCTAAATTGGAACCCAACTCACCCCACTGGTCCGATTATAACAGCCTAAATAAAAACATATCAACACTTCAATGGCCAAGCAAAACAAAATGTAGTAAACACCATATTAAAAAAAAAAGCTGGTTTTAAAGCAAAAATTATAATATTATAAACCTAAAGTTAATTAAAAATAAATTAAGTTCCTCATCACAACTGCAAAATAATCTCATTCACAAGCAGGCAAATACTACTATAAATTTGGTACAAATAAATCTAAAAAACCTAAAAGCAACATAAAATATGTAGTGGTGGCTAAACACCACCTCCTAGCTGCTACATAAGCAACAAATAAAATTAAAAAATAAAACTGCCTTGGCCATAAAATGTACTAAAATGCAAATTCTTAGTTTAGCATCACTTAAACACAAAATGTTTGGGGTAATATCTAAAAATATTCAGGTATTAACACATCTTTTAAAACAACAAAAATAGTCCTTGTTTAACATCTACTAATATAAATAAATGCAATATGTTTCCATCATGGTTATGCCTAATTTGTTATTAAATAAAATTGATCACCAACAGTCTATAAAAACAAAAATATTAAAAATAAGCCTGCTCCCAAAATTAACCATGGAATCCTTTTGGCTACTCCAGGTTATGGGTCAGTGAGCTTAAAAAAAAAAAAAAAAATTTTGTACACCCAAAGGTGTACAAAGTAAAGCCCTCAGAAATGGGTGTGCTTGTCCCTACCTGTCACCACAAATCCATGTAGCATCATTAAAAACATGTGCATAAAACAAACTAAAAAATGTGACGTGTTTTGTACAACAATGTGTATGTGTTAGATCCTAAAAAACAATATTTTAAAAAAATGTATTTTAAAAAAGTGTTAGCCAATGCCCAATAAAGAAATGTAAATGTAATGCCCTTGTATTATATACTAGCAATATAAATAAAATATAAATAAAAAACAACACAAAGCACTATAACTGCCACCCCAGTTAATTTCTCTGTTACCCTTGGCCTAAATGAGCACAATCTAACTAATCACTCATTGTCAAAAACCAAAATAACTCAGTTTTTACAACAAACACAAAAATATAAAAAAGTGTGTCATTCAAATATTACATGCAAATAAAATATGCTAAAATTTGCTAATTCTAAAAAAAACCTAACCGCCTATCACTGGTACAACGTTTTTACAGGCTGGTACCCGAACTCTAAGGGCATATTGTCTATTATGTGTCACCCATTACTCTGTGTTTTCTTGCTAAAACAAAAAAAAATGTTTATTAAATTATAACCACAAGCTCAAATTGCCTCTCAGTATATTGATATAAAACAATTGTATAAAATATGACCCACTCAAGAATTGAGGGGTTAAAAGGGGGACATATAGTAGTAGGATTTTATGTTTGTATTTTATATAATTTAAAAAAAATAATAATGTAGCATGTATTAAATGTATTGGTGTATGATTTGATCATATTCTGCCAGCCACCCTTTTTGAATAGCAAAAAGGAATGGCCTAATAGGCCATTTGGTAAAAATACATCAACTGGAATCTGTCTGGGCTGATTTCAAAGCAGTAACAGACCTTTTAAGGTCACCATTTTGTTGCAGGCTTAGCATTTTAAAATAAGTAAAAGAATGTAATGATTGTTTTTCTTTTGTGTTGCAACTTAATGTTCCTGTTCAAAATGTTCTGTGTAAATCAGTTCTGTTTTGTATGTAAATAAAAAATGTGTGTGTTAAAAAATAAATGTAAAAGCCATTACTGAACCAAATGTTCTTTAAAAATAAAAAAAGGCAAGTGCGCCAGGAGGCTGCAACACGCCCCTAATAAAATGTCGAAAAAGGGTAAATTAACAACTCTAAAAATAAAACAGGCACCTATCAATGGAAACAAAATACCTGTAATCAAAACCAGCATAAAATAACTCCCTGAAAAATTTAATAAAAATAATAAAAAATAAAAAATAAATTGAAAAAAACAGTTATTCATCAAACAACAATTAATTACAGCATGACAGAGCAAAATTCATTGGTCCAAGTAAAAAAAAAATCACTGTATAAACAGGGTGCCTTGCCATAACTTTGAGTTCGTCCTGCCAAGACTTCCCTGGAGCATCATGTCGCGACCGACAGAACCCAGCTCCTACCTACCCATGATCAACCTAGCTGGCACTAGATTGATCTGGACTCTGGACCGGTAACTATAACATCAACTGGTGGAACAGTGTATCTGTGTGTATGTGTGTGGTGTGATTGAATGCATATGCTAATTGTTGTATCTTCAATAAACATGGTGTATTGCCTTTTCCCCTGAAAAAAAAAAATCCTGTGTGCTTCTTATAAGCATAACACTACAATGGAATACTTCAAAGAGGGAGCAGGGATTGGTGTGCACTTATTGTTATCCTGCAAGGCAAAATAAGGGCTGACATGGCCCAGAGGAGATTGTTTGGGTGGCTAACAGGCTGGTGGTGTCAGGGAGCTGACATACATTTAAGCACAAGCAAGTCTCTCTCTCACTGGAGAAAGAGGCAGGTAATAAGTTGACTCCCAGCCCTGGTCACCCTTGAGACCCATCACAAGGGTGTACCAAGCTAATGTCTTTGGTTCAGCGCTAAACCTTGCACAGATCTCCACATTTCTGTAGAGAAGAAATGTGGGGAAGAGTTCTGCCTTTGCAGCATTTCCTACCCTTGCCTTACTTCAATGGTTCTCTGCTGGCATTGCAAATGAAGTCAGATCCCTGTTGCTTTAAGGTCAGAAGAGATTAGGTGCCACTCCCCATAGCACCATTCCCTACCTTGCACACACATCTAGGCTGGAGGTAAAGCAACGCTGAGTTACCACCCCCTGCAGCCACACCACAAATGCTACCTACCATGGGGAACCTCATGAACTTCTACTCATCTTAGTCCTCTGCTGTGGGCCCTTTGGTTTTGTTTTATGATAGTTTCTAGAAAAGCGGAAAGAACCTAAACCAGTTAAAGATTCCGTGCTTTATCTTCAAGGTTCCAGTAGCTGGGACTGTCTAAATCTAATTTCCAAATACACCTCTACCTCGATATAACGCTGTCCTCGGGAGCCAAAAAATCTTACAGCATTATAGGTGAAACCATGTTATATTGAACTTGCTTTGATTCACCAGAGTGCACAGCCCCCCCTCCCCCCCGGAGCGCTGCTTTACCATGTTATATCCGAATTTGTGTTTTATCGGGTCATGTTATATGGAGGTAGAGGTGTACCACGATGTACTGATCTAGCTTATCGTTTGTGAAACACAGGGTCAGCAAGATACCAGAATTCCTGACATAAATTGCACTGACTCAAGGACTTCAACATCTCAAGTAGTTCTAATTTATTAACAAACAAAAAGACAAATAGCAAAACTGGTTTGTCAACTGGACCCTAAGTGCCTTCATTTGCTTCAGGTCTTTCCTCAATAAGAGTCTTCATCAGAATAAGTTCACTTTGAGATTGCTTCCATTATGAAGCACTCCTGAAGGGACATTCATTCCTCTGTGATGGAATTCACCCACACCATCAATTCACCCCACTGAAAAAGCTGAAGATAGAACATAACTGAAGCAATTTAGCCAATGTTTTGGGATGCCCTCATCTTCCACCTGCATATTCACACCTCCTCCTCCTGTGTTTGTCCTGGTCCCTCCCTTCTCTAAACCAGAAGTCTTGTTACTCCCAACACTGTCAGGCCTCATCTTGCACTCTACTATTGTTACACATTGTGTCCTCTGGCTGCTGTCTTCCCATAGTGCAGTGTGTAGGAAGGGAGCATGGTCTCCCTCCCTGACAGATGGGGAGAGAGCTGCGACCACCTTCTGGTGGGCAGAGCTGGAACACCTGTGATCACCCCACTGGAAGGAGAGGGGCGGACAGGAACCGCAATATAAAAGGCAGGCCTTCCAGCTCAGTTGGACAGTTGCCAGGGGAGTAGGACATCTCCCCCCTGCTGCTGGAGCTCGGACCTGACGGAAGCCACTACAGCGCCAAAGACCCGGAGGGACTGCGGGAGCTGCCAGGCACCAGGAAAACTGAGGAGCTGTTGTGGCTGCCACTGGCCGTTTATCCCAGCGAAACTAATGATGACCCTGGAACCCAGGTACTCCCTGAATGGGAGTGTAGGAAGGAGCCCAGGGAAGCCGAATAGGGTTCGGCTGTGTTACTGACTGCAAGCCATCCAGCATGTTGCGACCGGATTTCCCCACTGATGGATCATTCCACCACTGTTAGGGCTCCATGGTGGGATGCAGTGGAGTCAGGTGGGCCTGCATCCCCCTACTCCCTGCCACCCCATCTTTAGGCTAAGAGGCCTGCATTGGTCTGTCGCCCACTCTAGCTAGGACACCAGACGGTTTTGCTGTCTGTCCCACCAGAGAACCGATCCCCCTAGACAGCTGCGTTGCTCTGCCTGACTGCAGGCCAGAGTGTAGGGATATTAAAGAAGGTACTAACAGTGATTCCCTCAAGTGACAGTGAGCCCACCCCCAATTTCACCAAGTACAAAAATCTTTTAGTTCTGTTAAAACTTGTAAGCTCCTGTCTGCAGAAAACATGGATTGTATCTGTCCTGTGAAAGAGACTCTATTACTGTGTAAAACTTACAAACAAGTTAATTGACTTTGTTCTTGATGTAAACACTATGCTAGCCTTAAGCTGTAATTGATACAATGTAAACAAACAGACCCCACCCTCTGTGATTACAGGGCTGGAGTCTCATATGAATTAACACACACCCCAAAGTGGTGGAGACAGTAAATTAAAATATGGTTAAGATATGGAATGTATGTTAATGAATGCTTAATGTGCATGAATGGTTAGGGAGGTGCCAGCCTAGAAAGGGAGTATCCATCGGCCGAAGAATGTGTCAAATGGATCACCAGACAACCCCCGGAGGGTAAACTGGGATCCACCCCATCACCTGGAAGGATGAAAAACACAAACTTTGGACAGTGTAAAGCCACCAGGAATATGCCACTTTAGACAATGTGGAGCCATCAGGAATGTGCCATCTGCTGATTGAGTCAGCAACAGCAGGATGAAACAGCTCCCATAGACTAACATAGGAATTAATTCCTATAAGAATGAACTCCAAAGACTGAGGACTTTGAGTCTCTGGTTCTGCTGCCAGCCTCCAGGAGCATCAGGTGCATCTGAGACAGACTCGGCTCCATCCTCATGACCAAGATACCTGGCCAGTAACTTGGCATGAGCAACTTCTAGGCTGGTAACTATAACACCTATACAGAACTTGAATAAATGATTGTGTGAATGTATCACTGCTCTACAGCCAAAATGCTTCTGAAATAAATGTAGTCAAACGTTACTAATTCTGGGTCACTGAGAACGAAAATGATGCTTAAAATTGTTGACTGGCTCTAGTTTTCAAGATATGCTATTGGGTCAGTATATACGACCCTTGACTTGGGAATAGCGGAGGATAAGTGAGTTATAAAGGGAAGGGATCTCAATTTAAACCAGAAATGACTAAAATACATCTTTGACTGGATCTATGAATAAATCTATGACTGGGTTTGGACAGTACTTGCTTATTAGGCAAAACAATGAATGATGCAATCTGAAGCTGGTATTGCGTCATACATGATATGAATTGCATCATGTTATTCCTAGAAGTCATGGATGATGCAATCATAACGAAGCTTACATCACTCTGCTGAACAAATTGCCCTAAATCAGCTCTAGAAATCATACAGTGTCGTGCTCTCTTATTTGTCAGTGTTTGATTTTGCAAAGGGACACATTTCTGTTTAGCCAAAGTGAGCAGAGATGCCTCATACTTGTGTGAACAGTGCAGATAACTTCTGCTAAGTTTGTGGTGAAGTGACTTTTGCATCACAAAAGCGCAGTATAACCACTATGGTTCAGAAAGCCTATCACCTTTATTTTGGCTGCAAAATTGGAGATCAGGACAAGAGGTGGGCCCCACACATATGCTGCAACACTTGTGCAACAAATCTTCGCCAGTGGTTGAACAGGAAAAGGAAATCCATGCCTTTTGCAGTGCCAATGATTTGGAGAGAGCCAACAGATCATACCAGCAATTGTTACTTCTGCATGGTGCCTCCAGTTGGGAAAGGCGTGTCAAAGAAGAAAAAGTGGACTGTGCATTATCCAAACATTCCATCAGCTATACGCCCAGTACCCCACGGAGAAGGACTGCCGGTTCCTGATGCACCAGAATCATTCTCACTTGAGTCAGACGAGGAAGAGGAAGAGGATGAAACTTCTGGTCCTGAACCATCAATGTCACAGGACCCACATTTTCTCCCATCCTCCTCCTCTGAACCACACCTCATAACACAAGGTGAACTGAATGACCTTGTCAGGGATTTGGAACTACCCAAGAGTAAGGCAGAGCTGTTGGGCTCCAGACTACAGCAGTGGAATCTCCTGGCAGGTGATGGAAACCCTAACATGTTCCGTGACCGTCAAAAGGATCTTGTCCCATTCTTCTTCATGGAAGGTGATCTCGTAGCCTGCAACAACATCAATGGTGTGATGGCAGCCCTCAACATCGTTCACGATCCAGATGAGTGGAGACTGTTCATTGATTCATCGAAGACGAGTCTTAAAGCTGTTTTACTGCATAATGGCAATGTTTTGCCATCAATTCCAGTTGGTCATGCAGTCCATATGAAAGAAACCTATGACAACATGAAACAACTTTTGAGGTGCATAAACTATGACCAACATCAGTGGCAGCTTTGTGGTGATTTGAAGGTTGCTCTGCAGACTGGATACACAAAGTACTGCTGTTTTCTCTGCGAATGGGATAGTCATGCAAGAGATTCCCACTACATCAAGAAAGATTGGCCACTCCGACAGTCATTGGAGTCTGGGAGGAAAAGTGTTCAGCATCCACCACTTGTTGAATCAAGGAAGATTTTGTTACCACCCTTACACATCAAGCTGGGTCTGATGAAGAACTTTGTCAAGGCCATTGACAAAACACAAGCAGCTTTCAAGTACCTCCGTGGAAAATTTCCAAGGTTAAGTGAAGCTAGATAAAGGAAGGTGTCTTTGTTGGTGCTCAGATTCGTGAACTTCTTCGAGATGATGCATTTGACCATGCACTGCGTGGCAAGGAAAAGACGGCATGGAAAGCCTTCCAGTTAGTGGCAATAAATTTTCTCGGAAACAACAAGGCAGACAACTACAGGTTCGGGGAGGGAGGCAGGGATAGCTCAGTGGTTTGAACATTGGCCTGCTAAACCCAGGGTTGTGAGTTCAATCCTTGAGGAGGCCACTTAGGGATCTGGGGCAAAAATTGGTCCTGCTAGTGAAGGCAGGGGCTGGACTAGATGACTTTTCAAGGTCCCTTCCAGTTCTAGGAGATTGGTATATCTCCAATTATTACCTTATTATTATTACCTAGGTTGTTGGTGGAAAACCACCTCAAGGCATACAAAAGCCTTGGTTGCAACATATCACTAAAGATACATTTTTTGCACTCTCATCTAGATTTTTTTCCACCAAACTGCAGAGCAGTGAGCGACGAGCACGGCGAGCGATTTCACCAGGACATTGCAACAATGGAGAAACGCTATCAGGGCAAATGGAGCCCATCAATGCTTGCAGACTATTGCTGGACAGTGACAAGAGATGCTCCATTTAATTAATACAAGAGACAAGCCAAGAAGCGCCGAGTAGACACTGAGTAGGACTAAACTATGTACATAATAGTTTTTTGCCTTTTGTTTCATAATAAATTTTAGTTAGATAACCCTTTTGCTGATTTTTAAAGTGTTACATAAACAGGACAGGTGAAATATTATCATGTAAAGCAACCATAAACACATGAAAAGACCTAGGTTTACAATTTATGATTAAAACTCTACTATCTACACAATATACATAGACATAAAATGTAAAAACTTACATAACTTAGAAACAGTAGCCAATCAGTTGTTTTAATTGTCATATTTGAATTCAGCACATCAAAATACATAATAAATAGCACATTTTATCTCTGAAGCAGACGACTTCTCAAAAATTGTAGACCAGTGATGTGTGTGTGTGTATAAGGAATAAGTAGTAATAGGAATTAGTCAAACAACGTTGTTTACTTTTGTCTTTTGCTTTATTATTATATTTACAATAAATGTGGCATCTTTGCCTTATCTCTCTTAATAAGATCCTGCTGGTTTTTATTATATTGGTATAACAAGAGCCATTAACTGTTTGCTGCCCCGCCCTGGCTGAGGGCCAGGGCTCACAGATCCAATTGTTGCCCGGCTTGGACTGCAGGCTTGGGCCTATTAACTGTTGGCTAATTTCCCCCTGAACTGAGTCGCTCCAGAAGCATTGTAGCAAGGGGGTGTGGTCAGGGAGAGATGGACAGGGAGAGAGCCGCAACCACATTACATGCAGTTATGCATTCAGAATGCAAGTTATGGCTGAACACACCACTTTAATTTCCCCCCCTTGCAGGCATATGTTACAATACGGTGTTTAATTATATGGCTGTGCACTTCTCTTCAAATAATACATTATATTGTACTTGTCTTGCCCAAGGCACTATGAATCCACTTGGAGTAAAAGTTTGTCAAACTTCTCTCAAATAGCCAAACTATTCCTTTGTAAGGAAACACTAACAGCGGCCTGCTCAACAAAACTTTTGCAAGGAAAAATGTTCTTCAACTATTAAAGCCTTTTCTTTTCTTCAGTCTTCAGTTGTCAGACTTTGAGAGCTCCATTTTCCTAGAGAATTTGAAAGTTAAAACTAGAGATGGGTCTAAGCCAAGGCCCAGATGTGACTCAACTCTGAACTCAGATTCAGATTTTACCACTGAACCAAAACCCTGGATCTGAACACCCTATTGATTTTGGGGGTGTTCAGAATACACATCCCGATGGTATCTTTCTGGCTCAGGCACATCACTAGTTTAACATGGTCATTAGGTCAACCCTGTAAGCAAATAAGGTGATTTCTACCGTGAGTCAGGTATGGAACAAATTATCAGTTTGATGTTTATTTAAATAAATGCCTTGATCAAAATCTTAGTGAGACATAAGGTGGGTGAGGTCATATCTTTTATTGGAGCAACTTTTATTGGAGAAACAAGGTTTTGAGCCACACAGAGCTCTTCTTCTGTGTGGTTCAAAAGCTTGTCTCTGTCACAGGGCCAGCTCTAGACCCCAGCGTGCCAAGCGCGCACTTGGGGCGGCATGCCGCCGGGAGGGTGGCAGGCGGCTCCGGTGGACCTCCCGCAGGCGTGCCTGTGGAGGGTCTGGTCGTCCGGCGGACCTGCCGCAGGAATGCCTGTGGAGGGTCCGCTGGTCCCGCGGCTCAGGTGGACCTCCCACAGGCATGCCTGCGGATGCTCCACCGGAGCTGCAGGACCAGCGGACCCTCCGCAGGCACGTCTGCAGGAGGTCCACCGGAGCCGCGGGACTAGTGACCGCCAGAGCGCCCCCCGCGGCGTGCCGCCCTGCTTGGGGCGGCGCAATTGCTAGAGCCGCCGCTGCTCTGTCACCAACAGAAGTTGCTCCAATAAAAGATATTACCTCTCCCATCTTGTGTCTCTAATATCCTGGGGCTGACATGGCTACAACTACACTGCATTGATCAAAATCTAACAGATAATTCAAAGCATCTGAAGCCATGTAAGAATCCACATATTGCCAGGAAGATATGACATTTGAGTTTTGCTTTGTTTTCACATACTTCAAGAGAATTATGGTTTTCTTTGGCTTGTTTGCTTCTGTCAACCTTTATAACAAACCCCTCCTGCTACAGCCAGATTCTCAGTGATTCCAGACTATCTTTTTATATGACTGTTATGTCCTTGTAGAGGTAATTTAAAAGAGTAAATCTCCACACTTTGTCTACTTTAGATAAAAGGTTGGATTGGGAATTTTTAATCCTTAATTGTTTCTGTCCAATGCTTAATTACTTAATCCCACTCTTGAGAAACATGAATAATAAACTGAACAAAACCAGCATTGCTCCCACAAGAGACATCTTTGCTTCTCTATGTGCTTGGGACCAAATTCTACTCAGACACACCAATCTAAATCCAGAATATTCCCACTGAATTAATTGAACTACTTCAGATTTACATCAGTGTAAATCCATTGGTTTCTGTACTTTAGCTATACTACTTGTGACTGACAAAGTGACCTTCCATCAAATGTATCAATAGGCTGAACCACCAACCAAAGATGAAGAGGCCTAGGTGCCAGCCATTCCATTCTTAGTGTTTCATTTTCTTGTGAAACTTTCAGTGTACACTTTACAGAAAAAAAAACAGAGGTACAGAGTAAAAGAAGACAGGACAAACTGCACTCAGTCCCCTACTTCATACTATTATTTTCTACACACAGACAAAAATACCTTATAAAATAGGCTAAAAAGCCTCAACTATTTGGTAACACCACTACAGAACACTTGCATCTGACGAAACAGGTATTCACCCACGAAAGCTTATGCTCCAATACATCTGTTAGTCTTTAACATGCCACAGGACTCTGTTGCTTTTTACAGATCCAGACTAACACAGCTACCCCTCTGATACAGAACACTAGTCATTTTAGATAGTTCTCCAGACTGCTGTAACTGAAGCACAGAAACAAAGTTTACAAATAGGAGGGGAAAAAAATTCTGTGTAGATCTTCAGCAACACCAGTCCAAATTGATGGAGGCCATTTAGCAATCTGCAAAGTCATTAAATATATTTAAGAACAGTTTTCAATGACTGCTCTGAGGGCTTTGCCTCTGTTACAACATCTACACAAATGAAGACATTCACCCCATAATGTTTTGCAGAAGTGCGAGCCAATTTCTAGGTGACAACTTATCAGATTTCTTTGCCTCTCTACCATATGAGAGTGAGTGCAGAGGCTTTAAGAGCCTATCTGGGACCTTTGAAAAATTGTGACCTAGCTCTATAGCTCTAAAACTGTTGCTGGTGGGTAGTTCTAATGGTCAGTCCTCCTCTAGGCAATCCCAAAGGCAGCATATGTCAATATACTTCTTGACTCAAATGGAAAGCAATAGTAACTCTGGGAGATAGAAGGAACTATTTGGTACATCACTTTAACCCTAAGAGAATTAATATAGGGGGATTGATAAGATATGACTGTCAACTTCTAACTATGTTTGCTGAGATAAATGCAAATTTTCAGAGAGAGTATTCTTAAAAGTTTCATCTCGTGGTTTGGACTTTGTAATTTTCGGAAAACAAAAATGATGGGTCCAATGTTCCAGTCCATTAGAGTAACTGTGTACCAGTATCCCTGAGTAACTGTGTACCAGTATCCCTGAGCTGAACTGGCCAATCAAATTCCAACTGTGTAGGAGAACCCTTATGTAGCATAGAGCTGCTATATTATTTTTTATTCATTAGATGCTCTCGTACCTTGTGACACAAGGCAACCCAGTCTTTCCACTTCCATCTGCCTAATGCCAGATTTCTTGCTCCACTGTAGCCTGTTTCCATGACAGCAGCATCTTTTTTAATGGTTTCCTTCTGTCATCTGTGGTCCTCCTCTTTTTCATCTTCCAGCAGGTGGTATCCAATCAAGGGCTCGTCTAGCAAACTTTTTTAACATCCGTATAATGTGTCCAAACCACTTCAGCCTTCTATCTCAAATCATTGTCTCTCCAGCCTGATGGCCATTTTTTGGTAACACATCAGCATTGCTTACTTTATCCCACCAATGGGCACCAAGTATTGTTGGCGAGCATCTCTGATGGAATGTGTTACATTTTCTGTTGTGGGTTTCCAGCATTTGCCATGTTTCAGAAGCATGTAACAATGTGGGTATCACCATGGCATTGCATAACTATCTTGATTCTTGCGTGAATCTTCTAATTTTTCCAGATCATTGCCAGAGTCAAAAAGGCTCCACTTGCCTTCCCAGTGCTTACTCCCACCACCTCACGGACAAGGGAACTAATTGTGCTTTCAAGATATACAAACTCATTAACCATGCCACATTTTTCACTATTGATCCAATATGCATCATCTTTGCTGACTCCTAGTATAAGAGCATGGCAAGAGAACAGGAAGCCTAGCCTGTTCTGCCCTCTGCCCTAGACTGGAACAGCTCCTGGAGGCTGTTGGCAGCCACCACAGTTTGCAGGAGCCGTCAGACTGCTCTAATCCGTACGGTGAGATTAGTGCTGAACTGGCCAAGAATAAAGAAGTTGCAAAAGTGGTTGAAAGCCACCTTTCCCTACTGCAATCTTGACATACTTAAAACATGGAGATTAAAATTGAGTTGGCATGTGGTAGGCTGTCTACACAAGAGCTCCCAACATTGCTAACACCAGGAGGAAATTTTTGAAAAAATTCCCACTGGTAGACAGAGCCATAGAAAAAAAGGAACATGGTCACCTAGATGTCATCTTATTGCTTCTTGTCAATCACTATGAGGAAGAACATCTCTACAGTCTAGAATGATGGAGATGCGGCTGGAGAAAAGTGAGACATGGGGAATACTTGAAAGAACAGGAATTTAGCCCCACACTGAGTGCTGATAACTTAGTAAGATAAATCATTCAGGTAATTAAAGGTAGAATGTGGGAATTTGTCTTTTCAAGCTTCCAAAGTTAAAGTATTAATCAATGAATTACTGAATCACAGAAAAGGTGTTGACTTAGGGGCAAATCAAGCAGCAATTCCAAGTAGAAAAGTTTGGGTCCTGCAGGGCTAAAAGGAACAGAATGATCTTCACCTCCTTCAGGGCTACTGCCTCCGGACTACAGGAGGAGCTGAAGAACTTGTGTTCATTCTACATGGGGTTGGGGATGGGGATGGACAGTAGATCATCTGTCAAGCTGAGTCTGAAATTCAGGAATCCTTTCTGAGACGTCACAACGAAGGTCTCTTTGAAGCCCTTTTTCTTGTTTTATTTATTTTTCATCGTAGAAGCCAGAATGTCTGCTATATCAAGGAAAAAATAAACAAGCTTTCTCTAGTTCATTGACACTCCATTTCTCATTTCTTCTTCCTCTGCAGCTGTGATATCTTGTTACTACCACTGACTGATCTTCTCTCTGTTTTGGCAAGTTTCCTGCATTTATCTTTGAAAAAAAAAAGACATTTTTCCACTACAGAACAAGGTACCTTTAGACTCTCTGAGCAGAGGTGTTCGATGTGCAACAATGCCAGAGGCCTCAGTATGTTCTGCAAAACCTTTTGTTTGCTGAAAGCAGTACCAGACAACATCAAAGTCCTTTCAGAATTATGGGACAGTGCTGGAAAAAAAAAAGCAACATGCAACTATTTTTTGTGCTTCTGTAGATAGCGCATATTGTAAAGGACACTCGGCACTCATACTTCACTCACACCTCAGTCCGGTGGACCTTTGAATCTTACCCTCACTATCTTCAGTGTACCACTACTTCTAGCAGCTAAGGAATGACTTACTGATCCATCATGACGCTACATGGAAAACTGAGCAAAACAACTTAACTCACCTCACCCATATTGGTAGAGCCTTTAACAACTATATTCCGGTGTTAAAGTAGCCCAGTAAGGGATGGAGTGCAGATCTCCCTGCTCTGCTGAAAGCAAAGTAAGAGTTTCCCTTGGGACCTTCCCTTCTCTCCATGGGTCTGTTCAGTGAGCATTAGGAGATATTTCCCTCCTTGGCTGGTGCAGGGATAGCACCCCTTACTGTTTCAGTCTACTTTAGCCACTGATCATATTTGAATTCTATGAGTTAGACCACAGGAGAAACATGACTGTGGCTCTTTTATCATTTTGTAAATGCAATACTGATGCACCCTGGCACACAGTATGAGGGAAGCAATGAGTGCAATAACTTCCTTTCTAACCCTCACCTTTTTCATTAGATCCTATCTCTCTCAAACAAGTTCCTTTGAGGCTGAAAATTTCCATCCTTGGTCTCAGTATAAAGATGACATTTTTGTTTGGGTTTTTTTTTGTGTGTGTTTGTTTTTGGTTGGTTGATTTCTAACATCGAGCAAAATTGGATCAGCCATTTTTAGGATATGAGGAATTAAAAAAATTCTATGTTCAGACAGAAAATTGCTGAGTATGGAGATGTCAAACATGGATGGTTTTATAGCCAAGGAGGGAAAAAAACAATTGCGTGAGATTCTGTGCTGTGCCTCTGAGACCACACAGCACAAAACGCAATGCCTGAGGGAAGGAAGGCAAAGGTGGCTTTAAACCACCACTGTGCCCTTCGGATCCCGGACAGCTCTGAGGGCTGGAGCAGCCCCCAACATAATTGAGCTTTCTAAATTAAAACAGCCTGCCCAGGCTGCCCTCTGGGCAACAGAACTGTTCAGAATCTCTGTGGTGCTATGTTCTTCCCCCCCACCCCCCGCCTTGACAGCCCCCTCTTATCCCCAGCCCTGCCCCCAACATGCCTTCTATGCCAGGGTTTGCAAGAGGGTGCTTTGAAGGGACTCTGTAGCTGTCTTCCTCATTTCCTGCACCAAGGGACTTTTCCACTGGTTGGATCCAGGGCTTTTAGAACCCTTTTGCATCATTCTTGCCCCTCTACCCAGCGTAAAAGGGGCAGGAGGAGGGAATGAAGTCTGAAGCAAATTGGTTAAGCATTTGTAGAGTTATGGCATTTAATACTGGCTCTTTGTGCATATACATTAGAACTTTTTTTTTAAGGGGGAGGAGATCATATAAATTAGGGTGTTCTGAAGATTGTGAACAGATAAGGAAGCCTCTGATAAGGCCACATTTATAAAATTACAGTTCTATTAAGAACACCAGTGTATTAACTTGGTCTTTATATTAAAGCACAAGGGAACTAAATGCATAAAGTAATTTCAAAGCAATATTAAGCTTAAAGAAGTCAAACACTCAAGAAAGAATTTCCCAAAGTTAAGGTTCACCCACAATATTAACAGGGCCACATTGAACATACATACACTATTTTCTATGCCTGATCTCCTTGTTAAATGCAAACTGTAACATATTACTGTTTGTTCTATTAATGAATAACAAAACACATACAGAATGTTCAATGCATCTCTATTATTGATGCAAGAGAAACTTTAACTTGGAATTTCTTGATTTCTCAGGGCTTCACTTCCTAACTTTAACACTGCATGAATACTAGTTTTTGCTGTTCACCTCGCTAGTGCTGCAGAATGCCCCATTAATAAAATAATAATTACTTATTTAGTCTTAAAAGAAAACTGGAGTGATTAGTTCAACAACTTATGGACCCATCCAGCAAGGCACCCAGCACTCTCAACTTCTACTGAGTTCAGTGGTTGTTGTGGGCACTGAGTATCTGACAAGTTCGGGCCCTTCAATAGCTAAAAGATTGGTACACATGGGTCAGAATGCTGGATGTGTAGCGCTCCACTGCACAGCCCAGCCTGACTATGTCACCATGGAGAGCAAATGGAATCCTAAAGGGATGGGAGGGGAAGTGTGACTGTGTTGCCATTGCACGTCTCTTGAATGCCATGGTCATGCCTTCTTGGGGATGATCACAGGAATGCCCTGCAAATTCACAAACATTCCCACAGTCCATGGGCAGTTTCATGCGAGGCTGGAAGGGTTGGATTCCACAGCTCAGTTGCAGAGAAACGTGAAGAGGCCAAATGGCTTGAGCTTCCCATTAGTTACAGCTCCAAAATGGAACAGTCATTGGACAGGAGTGGCAACCATCAGAGCAAATATTTCCCCCTTAGTAGAATATCCCATCATACTTTAGGCTGCAAAAGCATCTTAGCCCACTACTCTCCCAGGCAGTTGCTCTGCAGAAACCTTCTCTCTGCCCTGTAAGAGAATGGAGAGGGATCCAAATTCATGAAGGGCTACCAGGCAACACTGGGTGTACAGGTTGGGTGCTGCAGAGTGAATAAGGCAACTATTCAGTAGTTATTTTAGCCTCACTGCGCAGTGGATGATCCGCTGCCTCATTCACTTGTGCAGTAAATTCTACAGGGATCTTTAAGACCTTTGCCTCAGTTACTATTCACTGTCCAGTACAAGACTTTATTCTGGCCCGGATTCTATAAAGTAGTTAGTTCTCTTTGTAAGATGGTTAGCTCCTCTTGTGAGATGCTGAGTGCTGTAACCTCCCATTGAAGTCAATGAGAATTGTGGGTGCTTATCTCATGGGATCAGGATCTTCACTGGAACATACCATTCTCAAGGATTTTTTCAAGATTTCTCTCTAATGTGGGGTGCAGGAGTGCGTGAGCATTAATATTTCTCTATATTTTTTATCTGGAAGCCATTAGAAAGCAGATATATTAGTGAAGAGAATCTCATCCCTCGGGTTTTTTTAATAATATTTGCTTTTTTCCCTTATGCATGGCACATGAAAAAAATAAATGAACCTAACACTCCTTCAGAAAAAAACTTTAAATATTTAGGGGCACTGGTATTTTGATTGATGGCAGTATTAAAATACTCACACTGTTATGGTTTATTCAAATTAATGACCACAATGAAAACAGCAACAGCAATATATAAAACACTGCTCAGAGAAAGTTAGAAAACTGACTGCAGTGCAAAAACCATCTACAATAAAACAAACAGCATCCCAATCCAACATTCAATCTGTCATAAAATTAATCCATCAATCTAAACCCACCAAGAAATATATTGATCTCAGTCTTCACGGATGGATGGGTTTTTTTCTCATTATAATATAAGACCTTGGAGCTCCCCAGTCCCTTGTGTGTTAAGGTATATCTCACCAGCAGCCAGGAAACAAGATTCATGAGGATAAATTCTATCTTGTTTACTTGATTTTTTCCCCTTGATTTTACTTTTAAGAATGATGTGTATTAAGAAAAATCAATATACACAGTGTAAGAAAAATCAATACATATAAAATAATGCAAATCAGTCTGAGCTACAGAATACACAAAAGGCCACAGTATTTTTGCAAGTTATGCTGTTTATTTTCACAGTTAATATTGGGAGTGTATTATTATTTATCATGTTTACTACAGTGGTGTCTAGGGGCCAACTGAGAACGGGGCCTGATTCCCAGAACAGAATACTCAGCTTTACCTGATTTTGAAGTCTCACTTTTAAGGAGATTTTTGTTGTGGCGATGGTTTGGGTTTTTTACAAAAAGAGTACGGATAGTCATCATCACTGAAAAATAACTAAAAGAATATATTTTGATCTCCTTGGGTTGCATGGAAGTATGAAAGACTTGCATTAGTCTCAGCAACACAAAGAGCCAAATTCTGTTTGTCGCATTCATGCAAACAAGTCCCACTGAATCTAATGGGACTACTCTCACAAAACCTCATAAAAGTCAATGGAAAGAGCCCCACTGAGCCACTGGGAGCTGGATCAGACCCAAGATGACCAGGATTTGTCCTCTAGAATACTGATGTTTACTAGCCTATGTTGGTAATGACCAGAAGTCCTTATATTCTGATAACTAAATGGTCTAGCTTAAATGAGTCAGTGGCTGTCTGTGGACATGGGTCACTATACACAAATCTTCCATCACAACTGAAACTAATGGCCAGTTTTCCTGGCAGTCCCAATAGAGAAGCCGAGGACTCAATGGCCAACGAGACTGAACTACTCTCTTGTCCCTTAGAAGGCCCCACTCTCTAGAACACTCAGGGCTGAGGCAAACTGGCAGCAGTTTGGGGAGCCTGGCACCATCAATGCTGTATCATTTCTGTGGATAAATAAACTCCACACTTCACAGGGATGTTAATAGCCTTCCAGGAACATTAGCACTTCTGTATTTTTTATAAATGAGTTATTCAAGTAAAATAAACAAACTAGCAATTAAAAAACAATGTAGTCAATAAAATGATAAAATAAAGCTGTGTCAGGACTCCACTGATCTATAAATAGTGGAATCTCATCTGTTTAACCTCTTTTTTTCTTTAAGACAACCATGTTGAGTGGCCCAGATGGGGAATAAGCAGGTGATGACTGGTTAAAATGAAGAGGGTAAGGTAGGGAGACATGGACTTACAAAAGTGTCAGAGACTAAGGCATGGGAGATATCACTCACATTCACTCTCTTCTGGAGATAATTAATTTGATAATGTAAGCTTCTCCTCCTACTTCCCATGTTCTTTACCCTTTTTTGCTTACTCTTCCTTCTGTGCCAACCACCGATCTCTTAAGCCATTTGATCCCACAAGAAAGTACTGCAGAGATGTCACTCAAGCCGGCATAGAGAGGTGTCAGTCACACAACCCTGAGCAAGTAAAGCACCGGGGTACCTCCAGGAGGGATTTGCTCCAAGGAATGGCAGACAGAGTTTGCATTTCCACCCTCCATAAATCTAGCTCACCTTAAACCATGTCTTTCTCCCAACACTTGCCACTCACTGTTGAGCTGAAACTGACTCTGGGTAACCCCAATGGCACAAGGGAGGTTTCCGCCATTTTATATCACAACGCTGCTTCCCACCTCAGAGGCCTTCTGCAAGGATCTATTCTGACTTCTTCCAGTGTAGACCCAGGAGTACATTGGACTGTACATGCATAAAAAGTTAAGCAAAACAATTAATTGTATTTGCCTCAGATTAAAATCCTAGAGCAGACTCAACCCATTTTATGGTGCTAGAGGGAGTCATCAATCATGCTATGTGATGGATTTGGGTGAATTTAAATCAGCATGGTTTTGGTTTTGCTTCTGGGTGTGGTACTGTGTCCCTCTACTGGGACTGAGACCAGGGGTGGCCAACCTGTGGCTCCAGAGTCACATGTGGCTCTTCAGGAGTTAATATGCAGCTCCTTGTACAGGCACCAACTCCGGGCCTGTAGCTACAGGCAACAACTTTCCAATGTGCCGGGGGGGAGGGAGTGCTCACTGCTCAACCCCTGGCTCTGCCCCCACTCCACCCCTTCCTGCCCCCTCCCCTGAGCCTGCCGTGTCCTTACTCCTCCCCCTCTCCCCCAGAGCCTCCTGCACACCGCGAAACAGCTGATTGGGAGGTGTGGGGAAGGAGGGGGAGGCACTGATTGGCGGGGCTGCCAGTAGGCACTGGGAGCAGGGGGTGGAGTTGAGGAGGGGGATGCTGAAGTATTACTGTGGCTATGGCTACACTTGCACTTCAAAGCGCTGCCGCGGCAGCGCTTTGAAGCGCTAAGTGTAGTCAAAGCGCCAGCGCTGGGAGAGAGCTCTCCCAGTGCTGTCCGTACTCCACCTCCCTGTGGGGAATAACGTACAGCGCTGGGAGCCGCACTCCCAGCGCTGGGGCTTTGACCACACTGGCGCTTTGCAGCACCGCAATTTGCAGCGCTGGAGAGGGTGTGTTTTCACACCCTGCTGCAGCGCTGCAAATTTGCAAGTGTAGCCATGGCCTGTGGCTCTTTGGCAATGTACATTGGTAAATTCTGGCTCCTTCTCAGGCTCAGGTTGGCCACCCCTGACTTAGGCTTGGCTACGCTTACACTTCAAAGCGCTGCCGCGGCAGCGCTTTGAAGCGCTAAGTGTAGTCAAAGCGCCAGCGCTGGGAGAAAGCTCTCCCAGCACTCTCCGTACTCCACCTCCCTGTGGGGAATAACGGACAGCGCTGGGAGCCGCGCTCCCAGCGCTGGGGCTTTGACCACACTGGCACTTTGCAGCGCCGCAATTTGCAGCACTGGAGAGGGTGTGTTTTCACACCCTGCTGCAGCGCTGCAAATTTGTAAGTGTAGCCAAGCCCTTAGAGAGAGAGATTAAATGAGTCTGCTCTACAACCCTAGCTAACAGCTAGTTGGTTTTTAGCTCATGCTATAGAGGCTCATGCACTAAGCTCCAGAGGTCCCCAGTTTGATCCTGACTGCCAACAACCAGAGTCTTGTCGGTGTTACACTAGGGCAAGTGATTTGGTCACCAGAGCTCTTTAAGACAGTTATACATTAGTGTAGGTAAACAAATACTTCTACATGTAAATGAAACATCAGTCATGCTCATGTTTACTCCATTGTCCACATCAAAACTAATATCACAGTATTGTAACCTACATTGAAATGACTTGCTTTGGGAGCAGAACTAGCAGTTAGTGGAATAAGATTAGACTTGATGTAGCACCAACTTGCAAAGTTTGTACTGTGTTCCTGATAGCTTTCACTTGTCACTTTTAGTCAGTTTGTCCTGTAGGCCAAATTTGTTGACTGCAGCATGATGATGCTTGCATTGCCTGATGAAACATCACACTTATAACACAATGGCAAGACATTGTGATACCTCATTATCATGTTGCAATGCCCCTCATGCCTGGGAGGAGCTCCCTGTAAACCTCCAGAAAACTACTTCATTGTTCTCCTTCAAATCCCTCCTTACAGCTATCCTTTGCCCTGATGCCTACCAAAAATTTAACACTGGTTAGGCTGTTACTGTGCTGAGACCAAAGCCTATTCTGCTGATAAATAGCATCTCACTGTTTCCTTGTACTCTCCTATGAGTCTATCTGTATCCATCTGTATCCATCTGTTGTCTCCTGTCATGAAACACTTCTAATTTGCATCATGAAATCAAAATGTAAGGTTACTTGTCTTCCAAAAGTACCGATTCTGATGACAGAAAGGATAAATTCCAGTATGGATGATGAATTAAGCTTCCCCCGCTTCTCTTCCATTAAAGAGGACATGCCACCTATGTAGAAGTGGTGTTTGTAGTGCAATTACCATTACATTAATGCGTGGTGAATTGCTTAGAGGGATGATAAAAGCCGAGATAGAACTTGATGTTGAAGAGGTTTATAGTTTATGGCACTAATAATTGAAGTCTCTTCATACTGTACATTCTGCAGAAAAAAAAATGGTATTTACAACTTTTTTTTGAAACCCAAGGGATAAATTTCAAAGTGAAACCTGATAGAACAAGCTATGAAAAATGATTCAGTGACCCAAAATAGTATTAAAAGAATGACATGCCTCCTTAGCTATCTGAGTTAGCTACCAGAGGACAGAATTTAAACAATAACTTCCATTGCTTCCTATCAGCTTCTCCCATAATTGTAATGCTGTCATTTTAATTTATGCTTCATAAATATTCTTGCCTTTTACAGGCCAAATCACAGACTCCTTGCCAAGCCCACAGAAACAAACTTGACACAAGGGATTTTCTAATTGCTGGAGAAGGAGAAAGGCGGGAACACAACCAGCGTCTCCTGAATTCTTCTCTCTCCCCACCACCAGGGCCGGTGCAACCATTTAGGCGACCTGGGCGGTCGCCTAGGGTGCTAGGATTTGGGGGGCAGCATTTTCTTTGTCAGCAACCGCGGCGGCCGGATCTTCGGCTGCCCTGGTCACTGCCGGCATTTAGGCGGAGGGAGCTGGGGCAGGAGAGCGTGGGGAGGGCCTCCTGCAGCAAGTAAGGGTGAGGGGGCAGCACGCAGGGGAACTCCCCGCTCCAGCTCACCCTTGCCCCGCCTCCTCCCCGAGCACGCCATGGCTGCTTCACTTCTCCCGCCTCCCAGGCTTGCGGCACCTAAGCTGATTGGCGCTGCAAGCCTGGGAGGCGGGAGAAGTGAAGCAGCGACGGCATGCTCAGGGTGGAAGCGGGTGAGCTGGGGTGGAGGGGTGCCTCAGGGCAGAGGGGAGGAGCTGACGTGGGGGGGGGCTCAGGGCAGGGGCTCGGGGACGGGGGAGGACGCAAGGTGGAAGTTTCGCCTAGGGCGCGAAACATCCTTGCACCGGCCCTGCCCACCACCATTCCTCTCCTGGGAGAGGTGAAGGGAATAGGCCACTCGATCTGCAGAGTTGCACATTACACACTCCCTTACAACTACACTTAGGGTGGAGTTTGCTCAGTACATAAACAATGGGACTTACTGCTCCCTGCCCCCACCTGCCCAGTGAAAGCACACCACTCCTGAGACTGATTAGGCAATACACACTTTCAGAGGGGATAGGACACTATCTGCAATCAGTGCTTAATCTAAGAACACTGGAATGAGCAACAATATAAAAAACTCTGCGGGCAATGCATTTATTTTGTTTTGCATAACATCATACCAAATTACCTACTTCCTTAGTGGCAGATCTACTAGATTCTAGCTGCAGAACAGAGGCAGGTGAGAATGGAAATGAGGATGGGATCATGATAGTTCCAAAATATAACCAGGAATGACCTCGAACAAACGAAGTGATAACTTTAAAAATATGCATCTATCGTCACAGAAAGATTTTTTTAATGCAAATGTGTAACATTAGCTAGACCTCTCAGATTAAGTAAGACACATGGAAACCCTTGTGATTTATCAGGTGTTTAAAATTCAACCTCTAATAACTAACTCTTTGCATTTCAATTTGGAAAAAGAATTAGCCCTCTGATCTATTTCTCAATAAGGATTAATGCATAAAACAAGTTCAAAAATTAAAAACAATTTTTTCTACATCACATAAAAATTGTACTATTAAACTTTGAGTTTAACAAAAAAGCTCCACTGTACACTGAATTAAACAGAGACTACACATGATAAATTTCTGGTCAAAAGGAAAAAAATTTCCCCCCAAAAAGTTTGATGGAATTTAGGACTTAGAATGGAGACTATCTTCCAATGCTAAACATACTAAGTCACAGATTCGCTAAACTAAGCAACAGTAGGGAAAGCTTCTATTCTTATTTGCCTTTTTACTTTTGGTCAGCCAAAATACAGTTCCAATACATCTGCTAATTCAGTGATAGTTCAAGAACAATACAATGATTTCCTCAATAACCTTAACTATTTCCACATTACCAGCTAGGTGAACTAGATCTCTGCAAGACTTGCAAACAAATTTTTCCTCCCACTCAGAAGCAAAATTACACTGCTGTCTGTTAAAATGGCTGTTTCTGAATGATTGTCTAGGACTTTTACCTGATTCGAAGCTAACTTCTAGCAGGATGAATGCTCTCAAAGACCAGCACCAAAGAAAGACTGAAAAAATGTATTGTGTTTGTTCTGATCAGCATCTGGAAACCCAAGCAAGATAGGTTATGATTTTAAAGTTTTAAAATAGATAGATAGATTATTAACCCCGCTTTACAGGTTTCTTTCCTGATCTTTTAGTCCCAGACACAGAAATGGAACCGCAGCACCTAGATTTTCTTTGGGAGATTTTCAGCCCCAGTACAGACCAGGGCAAACTCTGCTTAACTTATAAAATCTATGTGATCAGGCGATAGGCCCAAAATTGTGTTCTTGGACTATGTTTGAACATTGCTGATAGAGTTTAGGGGCTTTGGCTTGTCCTGTTCTCCAGTGGAGTTACTTTGTGCACTTTTGAAGGAAAACACAAGTCACTTTTCATGACACAATGTTTTCAGATTTACTGGGCAAAGACTGAATGGGCACAAATCATCCTGTGCCCCCTTCAGGGTTGTGTCATGTTGACAGAACAGCATGAGGGAGCTTGAACTGCCACTGTTTATGCTGTACCTATTCCATGGGCAGGCAGGTATCATCTACCAGAACTGTTAAGCCAACATTTTTCACAAACACTAAATTCACCCAACACCCCTCTTCCCCCCATAAAATGTTTAAAAAGTTGTATACAGGGTTCTAAAGTAAAGGCTCTGTAATTAATTGGTTCCTAGGAACCCAACAACAGTGTTTTCAAACCTAGGTGCTTAAAATTATAGTCCTAAATTTACACTTAGGCTCCTAAGTAGATGTTACATGATTTCCAGATGTCCTGCTAACCTGACACACCCACTGACTGCACCTCTGAAGAAAAAAACAGGTTACTTATCCGGGAACTTCAACATGTATTTCGGTGCCTAGACTGAGGCAGTCACTCTTTTAAATTGTG
This sequence comes from Mauremys mutica, assembly GCF_020497125.1. NCBI lineage: Eukaryota > Metazoa > Chordata > Testudines > Geoemydidae > Mauremys > Mauremys mutica. Next base: position 138,808,178 of record NC_059074.1, read on the forward strand.
ACTTGGGTATACTAAGGTGCTGATTTTCAGAGATACTGAATAAATTTGTGTGAAATTTTTCAAAGAGTTTATTCAGTAAAAAATGCAGTTTAAGCCAACTCAAAACTATTCACAATCACAAATGTGCCATGAATAGTTTCAGCCATCCACAAACAGTGGAAAAAGAAACAGAGGAGGCAGTGCTCCTATGGGGGGGGGGGGAGGAGGAGAGAGAGAGAGACTTTATAACTATTACTCCAATGTTAAGACTCGGGTTTGAATCTCTGCTTTGGAGGAGACCCAAAATAGACTTTTCTGATTAACTAAAAAATTTCAGTTTTGACTCAACCCAAGCTGATTTTTTTTCAGTATTTCAGAACTGCCACTGAAACAAAAACAAGACAAAACAAAAAAACAATTATTTGCCCAGTTTTAATACTGAACATTTACAACTCACTGATGTCATTAAGAGCTGTGGCTGCCCAGATCCTCTGAAAGTCAAGCCCCTAAAACCATGAAGGTACTAAGATTAGACATATTTATCTAGATAAAGATAAACCTGAATCTAGGGAGACCCTAGCATGACACACCTGGAAGCAGCCTGTGGAAGGCCAGTTTAAAAACTGCATGTCTCAGTTGCATAGGGAGCAGCAGTGACAGAGACCCCACACAGCAGGACACAGACACTGACCCCTCCCTCCAGGCTGCAGAGATGCTCTTCATACATTCCTATTGCCCTTCACAGAGGAGATGGGGAATTGTGCAAGCCAAGGGTCTGTGAATGAATCTGCTGAATATTCCTCCTCACAATGAAAATGAACATACTGCCTTGCAAATTGAGGATTGGGCGCCTCCTGGGGTTTGCCTTTTTTTTGTTTTTCCTTTCCTTCTTTTTTACACTTCCAGTTGTCAGTCTTAGTTGCAAGCATGAGAATCTTTGTAGAAAATCATCTTGCAATGATTAAAAGAATTACTTTAAAATCTTACTTACCATATGAAAAGTGAAATGTGCATGATGGCAGATGGGCATCATGAAAAAGGGTTTTGTTCTGAATAATTTTGATTTCAGTAGCACATAAGCTCTTGTGCAGTTTTCTAAAGCAAGGATTGACATCTGGAGAACTAATTAGTATAGCTTTATGCTTACTTATTTTTATACTGGTTCTTGCATTTGTGCGTGCATGTGTGTGTGTGTGAACGAGAGAGAAAGGAAGGAAGAGGTAGATATTGACTGGCTAAATGATGATTTTACATTGCTTATAATACAACAGCAAAACCTGTTATCTGTGCTTTTCTATGGCCTGTATGACACTATCAGCTGATTCCTACTGTAACTCTATTATAGTGACTGGAGTTACACTGAGGGTGCATTCGGCCTGTGGGTTAAAATGCTATCACAAAAGAGGTGTGCCTGCAGCTCTTATACTGTAGAGTTCAATAAATAACATTCTAGGGAAATAAAGAAACAACTCTCTTCGATAATCATAGTCATTCTTTTAATTTATAAGACAGCAGAAAAACTCACTCTAAAGATGGAAAAATGTGCAGGTGGTAGAAATGCATCTGAATTCTGTCTCAGCTCTTTCGGGGATAGAGCTATGGGAATTTTATCTTTCAAAATAATTTGAAATCTTCAGAACATTATTCTCTGTGGTGTTTCCTAGAAGCTATTCTCTACTACTTTAAGCAAGAACAAACAACACTGAATTTTAATTAGCTGTCAGGTACAGCAGTGTACATTCCAACCCTCCTCCGGGAAATAACTATTTTAGAATCTATGATATAAGATGCAACAAAATAAATAAAATGCTCCTCGCTATATCCCCGTGAGTGGCAGGAGATAAAGCTAGAGAGAAACTAAAAAATATCATGGTCTGTAAGATTCTGATAGTTTAGGATTCATTTTTAATTCTTAAAGGTAAAAAAAGAATGCTTTATATTTAAACACATACACACACACACAAATGCTGTTTATGAACATAAGCCATTAACAGAAAATGCATGTATCATTATTAAAATTACAAATTAATTAGATATGGGCTCAAGAGACAACATCTGGATACAAATTTTGCACATTGTGAAAGTTTGGTGTTGGGATCAGGGCTCCATTCAACCAATTGAAACAAGAGGGGATATTTTTAAAAGTCAGATATGTATCCAGATTAAGATTATGAACACCCCTAAACCTGGAAATATTCAGTTCCACAGTTTTGGTGTAGGTCCATCTCTAAAACAAATATAATTTTAAAGAAAACTGATTTTTTTTTTCCTCCCAAGACCCCAGTCCAAAGTTGATAGCTTTCTTGATCTGATTCTCATGGAAGGTTTGATGACATTATCAAAACCTATTGCAGAACAGGGTGTTTCAATTCTTATATTCATGTAGATAGTTGTAAAATTGGGGCATGGAATGATGGAACATTCCCCCTCTGCCTCCCTCTCTCATTTATCCCTCCCTTCAGTTGGCTGCCCTGAGAACTGTGGGGATGACATCACCATCTGCTTTGGGCAGTGGCTTTAAGTGTTTGCAATCTCATGAAAAAGTGAAGGAGAAAAACAGACCCCTATAGTCCTAGCATGTAAATTAATAAAATAAAACAAACATTATGCTTGAATTTGAGAGACATTAGTCACATTTATACTAAGGCTCCTTTGTATCACTTTTGCAGAATAAAGAGCCCTTAGTGTACGTGAGAATTATGCTGGTAATATTGTAATAGTAGGATTTTGTGTTTGTATTTTGTATAATTTAAAATTTAAAGAATTTAAAATTATAATTTAAAATTTAAAGAATAAAAATAATAATGTAGCATGTATTAAATGTATTAATGTATGATTTGACCATATCCTGCCAGCTACCCTTTTTAAATAGCAAAAAAGGAATGGCCTAATAAGCCATTGGTAGAAATGCATCAGCCAGAATCTGTGTCTGGGCTGATTTTAAGGCAGTAACAGACCTTTTAGGGTCACCACTTTGTTGTAAGGTTAGCATTTTAAAATAAGTAAAAGAATGCCATGGTTGTTTTTGTTTTGCATTGCAATTTGATGTTTCTGTTCAAAATGTTCTGTGTAAATCAGTTCTGTTTTGTGTGTGAATAAGGAATGTGTGTGTTAGAAGATAAGTGTGAAGGCCATCACCGAACCAGATGTTCTAGGAAGGAACCGAAAACAGACACAAGGGCTCCAGGATGCTGCAACATGCCCCTATTGACATGTCAGAGGAGGGCAAATTAATGATTCTAAAAATAAAACAGACACCTATCAATGAGAACAAAATAGCTGTAATCAAAACCAACATAAAATAACTCCCTAAAAAACTTAATTAAAAAAACAAAATTAAAAATTAAAAAAACAAGCATTCGTCAAACAATAATTAATTACAGCATAATGGTGCAAAGCTCTTTCGTCCTGCCAAGACGTCACCGGAGCATCGTGCCGTGACCAACAGAACCCGGCTCCTACCTACCCCGTGATCAACCTAGCTGATCGCTAGATTGATCCAGACTCTGGACTGGTAACTATAACATTGACTAGTGGAGTGTGTGTGTCTGTGTGACTGAATGCATATGCCAATTTTTGTATCTTCAGTAAACACGGCGTATTGCCTTTTCCCCTGAAAAAAATCCCATGTGCTTCTTAGAAGCATAACAATATTAAAATCCAATTCTTGTATTTTGCTAGGACCTTTTTATCATTCCTTACCCCAGGCAAAACTCCCACTGAAGGGTGGTGCTCTAGGTTTTCAGTTAGAAGTGTTTATTTATTTAAACATCATCTCATTTCATCCTTCACTTTGACTTAAGTGTTCGATCACATCGAAACAGGAGCAAGAAAAACTCTTCTCCTTCATATTTTACTTTATAATAGAAAACACGACAAAGATCATTTTAAGTAAATTGTACCTGAAGCTGTAGTTAACATGATTATGTTCTTGTATTCAGAGTGAAGATGACTAAAACAGCCCAAGGCAATCCTCATTACATAATAAACAATGACTTTTTAGCATAGGTGCTGGAACTAGGGGTGCTACTGCACCCCCGGCTTAAAGTGGTTTCCATTATATACAGCAGTGGTCCCCAACCTTTTTGTCTGGCGGGCGCCAAATGAAGGACCATGGCGGCGGTGGAGCATCTGCCGAAATGCCGCCGAATTTCTGCGGTGACACCTCTCGATGACGTCACTTGTCGGCGGCAAGCAGCATCATCAAGAGGTGTCGCCGCCGAAATGCCGCAGAAATTCGGGGGAGACGCCTCTCGATGACGCCGCTTGTCAGCAGCAGGTGGCGTCACCGCTGAAATGCCACAGAAATTCGGTGGCATTACAGCGGATGCTCCACCGCTGGCCAGGACACGGGCTCATTTAGATGCCCCCGCAGGCGCCATGGCGCCCGCGGGCACCGCGTTGGGGACCCCTGATATACAAGGTTTATAGTTGGGTTCAGAGTAGTAGCCGTGTTAGTCTGTATCTGCAAAAAGAATAGGAGTACTTGTGGCACCTTAGAGACTAACGAATTTATTGTAAATTTATTTACGAAAGCTTATGCTACAATAAATTTGTTAGTGCCACAAGTACTCCTATTCTGTGAACTCCTATTGAGTTCAGTGGCTCTCAGCACCCCCACTATACAAATTGTTCCAGCACCCCTGCTTTATAGTAAAGAAAAACATCTATCATTAAAATAGAGAACAATAATAGGCCTAATGCTGCTCTCAGTACACCAACATAACCCCATTGATTTCAATATTAATATTTCTAACTGTAAAGTATATTAACAGTTAAGCAAAACCATTAGTTAAATCTTATAAATGCCCCTTTATTCTGCTATGGCAGTAAATTCTCACTGAGTGCTTCTCTCTGTTCTCCTTCAAATAGGCCTGCGGCACAACAAAGAATAATGATCTCTCTGAGGCCTGGTCTACACTAGGACTTTAATTCGAATTTAGCAGCGTTAATTCGAACTAACCGCTCAACCGTCCACACCAGGAAGCCATTTAATTCGAACTAGAGGGCTCTTTAGTTCGAATTTGGTACTCCACCCCGACAGGTGGAGTAACGCTAAATTCGACATGGCTAGCTCGAATTAGGCTAGGTGTGGATGCAAATCGAACTTAGTAGCTCCAGGAGCTATCCCACAGTGCACCACTCTGTTGACGCTCTGGACAGCAGTCCGAGCTTGGATTCTCTGACCAGCCACACAGGAAATGACCCAGGAAAATTTGAATTCATTTTCCTGTCTGGGCACTTTGAATCTGACGTCCTGGCTGGACATCGGGGCGAGCTCCGCAGCACCTGCAACGATGCAGAGCTCTCCAGCAGAGGAGTCCGGCCAATCCAAGAATAGAAAGAGGTCCCCAGCATGGACAGACCGGGAAGTCCTGGATCTGATCGGTGTGTGGGGCGAGGAGTCTGTGCTGTCGGAGCTGCGCTCCAGCAAGCGGAATGCAAAGACCTTCGAGAAGGTCTCCAAAGCAATGATAGAGAAAGGATACAGCCGGGATGCAATGCAGTGCCGCGTGAAAATCAAGGACCTGAGACAAGGCTACCAAAAAGTCAGAGCGGCAAACGGACGCTCCGGAGCCCAGCCCCAGACATGCCGCTTCTACGAGGCACTGCATGCCATTCTAGGTGGGTCTGCCACCACTGCCCCACCAGTGACCGTGGACTCAGTGGATGGCATAGTGAACCTGGACAGTTCCTCCTCGATGTTCGCCGATGGGGAAGATGAGGAAGGGTCTGTGGAGGACGGCGCAGGCGACAGCGAACACAAAACCGCTTTCCCTGACAGCCAGGATCTCTTCATCACCCTCACAGAGATCCCCTACCAACCCTCCCCGGCCGTTAACCCGGACTCTGAATCAGGGGAAGGATCAGGCGGTAAGTGCTCGAAACATGTAAACATTTATTTTTTATAAAACAGGTATAAAAAAATAGAAATACTATATATAAAATTTTCAATGAAAAACTATATGAAAAGTAGGTCCACACATATAGGGATTGAACAATAATCCTCCAGGGACAATTCAAGAAAGGTCTCATTTAGGTCCTCGAAAAACCTCCGCAGGAGGTTCCTGGGGAGAGGTGCCTTGTTGGGTGCTCCGTGGAAGCACACTCTTCCGCGCCAGGACATCCTTATGTAGATGGGAATCATCGCATCCACAAGCATGGCCGCATATGGTCCTGGTCTCTGCAGGGCTTCCCTTAGCATCCGCTCTTTGTGACTCCGAGGGACCCGCATCAGGGTGATCTCGTTCATGAAATGCTGCATCTAATTAGGGCAATTAGTGTATTGTTACTGTTGTGAATGGTTGACCTTTACTTTGCATAACAATGACCCTCGCTTAACAGCCACGTGTTGTAGGCCACATAGGAAAAGCATACATTGATCTTACCCGTGCACTGGCGGGAGTGGCTAGAAAAGGGTCAGAGTATATGATTTCCAGATTGCCTTTAGCGGGAGGGCACAGCTATCCATTAACTGATAAGCAGAATGTACTGTAAGGCTTACCAGGACTGTCTGCTAGACGGATTCAGCTGTCTCTCCCCACTTGTCCGCTCTCCTGTGCAATGCCGCAGCCAATGAGAGCGTATTCCGAAATCTCGAACTTGTCCTGAGATCTCGTGAGACTTGTTGCCCTGTATGGTCTTGTTCAGAGAAACTGACTAGACTGTGTTCACTGTTCGCAAACATGTATCTGTTCAAGGAAATCAGTTACTTTTCCCATCACACAGCTTCGGCTCTTTCCCAGACTGCCCCGGCATCCCCCTCGCAGAGGCTGGCGCAGATTAGGCGGCGAAAGAAAAAGACTAGGGACGAGATGTTCGCGGAACTGATGGCCTGCTCCAGAGCCGAGGCGGCAGAGCAGAGACAGTGGAGGGAGACCCTATGTCAACAGCATCGCACACACATCGAACGGGAGGACAGGTGGCGGCAGGAAGACCAGCAGGCGACTCAAACGCTGCTTGGGCTAATGAGGGAGCAAACGGACACGCTCCGGCGCCTTGTTGATGTTCTGCAGGACCGCAGGCAGGAGGACAGAGCCCCCCTGCAGTGTATCTGCAACCGCCCTCCCCCGCCAAGAAGTCCTGCCCCCCCTCACCCAAAAGTACAAGACGGAGGGGCGGTAGGGGCCGTGAGAACTGTCACTGCACCACTGCATAGCGCTAATGTACCACACACCTCTCACGCTATACATTTGTAGAAGTGCTTCCCTTACAGGCTCACCCAGTCCCAAATCCAAGTTTCATCCCCCCACTGTGTATTAGATTATTAAAAGCTGTTTGCTGTTATTCACTGTTTCGGTCACGTCTTTCGTGTCAGAGGATTTTTTTGTGTATGGGGGGGGAGGGGATTTATAATTGCACGGTATAGCCTACATTACCAGGGTACAGACTTGGGGGCATGATCAACTGCAGGGCACACACACACTGCAGTCAGTAGGCACCAGGGTCACTCTGTGTGGTGTATGCTGCCCCGGGTCATTCTGTGATGTGTATGCTTGTCCAGGGTCCTAGCGCCTGCCACCCCCTTAATGTTAAGGCACGCTGCCCTTACCATGCACTTCCACCGAAGCAACGAGCCTCTCCGCTGCCCTGAGCCCCAACAAAAGCCCTCATCCACGGACAGATACTCACCCTTCCCCCACACCCCTCACCCCTTCCTACGCCCAAACCCGCAGCCCACTGCCGTCATCCAAACCCCTATCCAAAGAAGGCACCACTCGCCCCTTCCTGCAAACCCACCCCTTCCTGCAATCCCTCCCCTCCATGCACAACCACTTGCAACCGTCCCCCACCCCAGAGACCTATGTAGGAGCAGGAGGATGTCATTCCTCTATGGAACAAGCGGTCTGTACATCAGTGCACACCGTGCCCAGCACAGTATGCGTCCATGTTTCAACACCTGAACAGAAATGCAAAGTAAAACAAACATTTATTAATAATGAGTGTAACAATTAATTTGCTTTAAAACATGCTTTGGAAGTGGGGGAAACTTGGAGAACGGGGTATGTAACCGCAGATCTCACTCAACACATAGAGACACAGGCCCAGGGTCAGTTTCTCTTGAAAGCAAGTGGAGAGTCATAGGTTACCCTGCTCTCCGAGGAAACTTGCTTTCAAAGCCTCCCGGATACACAGCGCTTCCCGCTGGGATATTCTCTCGGCATGGGTGTCTGGCTGAGCGTAAACTGCAGCCAGGCGATTTGCCTCAACCTCCCATCCGGACAAAAAGGTCTCGCCCTTGCTCTCACAGAGATTGTGTAGCACACAGCAAGCAGCAATAACTACGGGGATATTCTTTTCGCTGATGTCCGAGCGAGTCAGTAAGCTCCGCCATCTCCCCTTGAGACGTCCGAAAGCACACTCCACCACCATTCTGCACTTGCTCAGCCGGTAGTTGAAGAGTTCCTTCTCTCTGTCCAAGGCGCCTGTATAGGGCTTCATGAGCCAGGGCATTAGCGGGTAGGCTGGGTCCCCGAGGATCACTGTAGGCATCTGCACATCCCCAACCGTTAGTTTGTGTTCCGGGAAGAAAGTACCTGCCTGGAGGCGTTTAAACAGACCAGAGTTCCTGAACACACGCGCGTCATGAACCTTGCCCACCCACCCAACGAAGATGTTGGTAAACCGTCCCCTATGGTCTACCAGTGCTTGCAGCACCATTGAAAAGTAGCCCTTTCGGTTAATGTACTCGCTGGCCTGGTGGGCTGGTGCCAGGATAGGGATGTGAGTGCCATCTATAGCCCACCGCAGTTTGGGAATCCCATCACGGCGAAGCCATCTATGATGTCTTGGACGTTTCCGAGAGTCACTACCTTTGAAAGCAGTAGCTCAACGATTGCGTGGGCTACTTCAATCACAGCAACCCCCACGGTAGATTTGCCCACGCCAAAGTGGTTCGCTACTGACCGGTAGCTGTCTGGCGTTGCAAGTTTCCAGAGGGCTATGGCCACTCGCTTCTGCACACTCAGGGCTGCTCGCATCCGGGTGTCCTGGTGCTTCAGGGCAGGGGACAGCAAGTCACAGAGTTCAAGGAAAGTGCCCTTACGCATCCTGAAGTTTCGCAGCCACTGTGATTCATCCCAGACCTGCAGCACTATGCGGTCCCACCAGTCCGTGCTTGTTTCCCGGGCCCAGAATCGCCGTTCCACACCATGAACTTGACCCATTGCCACCATGATCTCCACGGCGCGGCGTACCCTGCTTTGTGAGAGGTCTGCGCCACTCTCCTCACCGCACTGCCGGAGCCTCCTCGCCCGATTTCTCAGCAGCTGACTGTGGAAGAGGTGGACGATAAGGTGCGAGGAGTTGACAACGGCCATAAGTGCAGCGATGATCGCAGCGGGCTCCATGCTCGCAGTGCTGTGGCGTACGCGCTTAACCGACAAGAGAAGGGCGCGAACAGATTTCCCGCCGGAGCTTTCAGGGAGGGAGGGCGTGATTGACGGTTCAATGACAACAGTTACCCAAAAGCACCCTCGACACATTTTTCCCCCAGGAGGCATTGGGAGCTCTACCCAGCATTCCAATGGGCAGCGGGGACTGCGGGAACTGTGTGATAGCTTCCCACAGTGCACCGCTTCCAAAGTCGACGCCAGCCCCGTTACTGTGGACTCAGAAATTCGAATTAGTGTATTTACTGTGGATACACAAATTCGACTTCATAAGGTCGAATCCACAAATTCGACTTAAGTAGATTCGAAATAGTCTTGTAGTGTAGACAAGGCCTGAGAGCCAAGAAATCCACCAATAAAAATCAGAGTGCAAGCTTTGGTTTGGGATCTTGGAGATTAACTGAGCTGAGGCACTTCTGTTGACCATCCCCATTTCTTACTATGCACTCTTGAGGACAGGTGCACACGGCATTCTCAGAGAGGGTCCCCCCATTATCGAACAGGCTTCCACTAACAGTTTTCCGCACATAGTGCACAGTTCATTTTTTGGACAACCTCTTCCAGATGGATCTGAACTAAGGCATCCAGCCTTGCAAACAGTAAGTGATGTATGCAGTGATTACTGCTGTGACTAGGGACAGCCAAAATTTTACCATCAAAACTCTTTTGACTGAACAAAATTTTTTCATGAATACTGTTGGCTTTCCACAGATAATTTCACTGAAAGCTTTTCAACCAAAAAACAAAATTCTTCTGGTTTTGGGCAAAAAGGTGAAATGTTCCACAAAAACAAAATAAAACATTTTCCAACCAGCTCCAGCTGTGATTAGTCCCACTGAAGCCAATCACAGCACTAAAACACTTCACCCAACAGTAAATGTTTGCAGGATTTGGCCTTAGGAATGTCATTTCATTTCCTGTTCTTCTGATTGCTTTCCGGGGGTCCAGTGGGTTAGTATTGTGTCAAATTTTGACCACTTATAAAATTATGTATGATTTGACTCGATGCCATACATTTTAAAAGTAAAATAGACCAATAGAAAGCTATTTATTAATAAAGTTCTTAAAACTTTGGTAAGTAATTAAACTTCTGCAAATGGCAAGTGAATTTTATGCTGCAAACCTTGCCAACAGCTGACAGTATTAATCTGATATCAAAGTTCTAGTGGTGCATGACAGTGACACAGTATGACCTAAAATTAAATTTCTTTCTTGAGAAACAAGGATCATTAGAACACACACTGCTTTGAATGTAGAAAACAAAAACTGTTTCAGACAGCCCTTACACCACAAGAAAATGAATCAAGCACCCTCTTATTTCAATAAAGTTCTATTTTCCCCTATAAACATCCACTTCTAATAAGGTTTCTCAAGAAGTATTTTCCACGTATCTTTTTCCCTGCACCCATTACATTATACTTTCTCTGAATAATCCTCCAACTCTCTCTTCATCATTGATTGGAGAGACATAATATATATATATGTTTATTTTATTTTTTCTACCCTTGAAACAGATCATAGCAAATAATTTCACCCTCTTGGACTGTTGCAGTGATCCACTGAAAATGCACAACTTTTATTAGCTTACAGTCAGACAGTCCGTATATCTGCCATAAATAGTATTATTGTTAGGGTCATTCCACATCAGCATCCATTAGCAATCTTTTAACCTTTAATCACCCTTCTGGTTCTCTTACAGTAAGTTAAAAGCACTTTCTTCTGTAAAAAAAACAATTCTAACCCACAGTGAAACAAAGTTAAGTATTAAAACAATAACAGAGATGGATAGCATGTATAGAAATATTTTTATACACAATCAAAACAAAAACCTAGTTATATAAATCTCTATCTCAAACTCATTTATGCTTAAAAATATAGTCCTAGAGCATTCTATGGTAAACATCCTCCTATAAATTCTGTCAAAAAGTTGCATGTTCTTTGGCAAATAAAAAACAAGTTTCTTTCAACTGACTACAATTCATTGCACCCACGAACATTTCAGAAATTATTTAGCAAAAAAACCTCATAATTTTCCTAATTTGTTGTTAAATATCTTTCCTTTCTCCAATACCTACTCTAATATACAGTCCTGCAAAGACTTATGCAAGTGCTTAACTATACACACATGCTTAACTCTATACAAATGTGTCATTGAAGCCAATGGGGCTACTCCCATGCTTAAAATTAAGCGCATACATAAATACTTGAGGATTGGGGCCCTCAATACTAATCCTGCTTCCAGTGAAGTCAATAGGAGCTCTTGCATTATGGGGTCAAGATCAACCCCCCTTTAGATTTCCTACAATAGCACCCACTACGATCCCCACCTACTCTCAGTGAAGCAGAGATATTGCCGCAGGCTTCACCCCAAAGCACATATTTTACATCCAGCCACAGAGAGCGAGTGAGCTCCTATAAATACAAAGTCGTGCTTTTTCCCATCTTCCTGGTAGCTCTTTCCCCAACAGTCACTTATTCCAAAAGGAATATCTAGTCCCTTTCCTGGCACCAAGAGATCAAGAAATTCACTGCCAACTTTTACATCTTAATCTTCAAATCTCATAGCAGTGCAAGAATGAATGAGAAATTCTTCTAAGGCCCATTTTCCAAGCCCTTCCACAGCTACTAAAGGGGCAAAACTGAGCAAAAGCTATCATGGTTCAGCTGTGTGAAAGACTTGGAAATAGAGAGGTCATACATGAGGAGTTCTCAGTGGAAGTACAGGGGAGAGTGTTCTGGACAACTGCAGGGCATCGCAGGCAACAAACTTTGCAGAAGAGAAAGCAGTAGGCTACAGGCATTTTAAAGATCAGTTTACATGTGCTGTAGTAGCAACAGACCCGTGACAGCGCAAGTGCCCTATATATCAGGCCTCTGGACTGGGAGGAGGATTGTGTCCCCAGTCCACTGCAACCATTCCCTTGCACATGCAGGGAATCAGAAAGTTAAAGCTGCTTTAGCTACAAATTCAGCTTTTGGAGCTGGACAGTGAAACAAACACTGAAATAAAGCAGTTTTTTAATATATGCCCATCACACCAGATTGTCATACAAAAGAGAGAGAAAAATGACAATTAACAGTAATACACACAGCTAGCTCCGCACAATTAGAAGGTCCTGAAAAGGCAAGAAGGTGCTTAATTCCACATCTCAGCATGGAGTAATGTACTCTCCTAAGAGCCACCCAAATAGTCCTTTACATTTTTCCAGTGCAGAGAATGGTAGGAGCAGAAATAAGAACAGGAGTACTTGTGGCACCTTAGAGACTAACAAATTTATTTGAGCATAAGCTTTCGTGGGCTACAGTCCACTAGCCCACGAAAGCTTATGCTCAAATAAATTTGTTAGTCTCTAAGGTGCCACAAGTACCTCCTGTTCTTTTTGCGGATACAGACTAACACGGCTGCTACTCTGAAACCTGTCAGGAGCAGAAATATATCTCATTTGTCCCAAATTTTGTTGGAGGGGGTGAGTTGAGTAAATGAAACATCATTTCTTCCTCCCCCAAAGAACTGGCGAGCCTAAAGGCTTGTTCTCTGGTTATTTGGTAGCCAATGGTTTGGGAGTGATAGGGGAGGGCATGTCTGAGCAATGCCAAGTGATTCCCCTCCAAATCCGCAGGAGTTTGCTCACATTAGCTAATGCTGACAAAAACAGCACCAGCTTATTCAGTCTCTCACTCCACTCTCTCAATGGGGGCCGGAAAATAAACAAAGGCAGAGAAGCAGTTAGGGCCTGGCTCCTGAGAAAACCATCCTGCTGTAGGAATGGGGACCTGAGGAATAGTGGGACTCAGCACAAGATATTATCAAGTCTCTGCAGATGATCAAAGATCTGCTGGATTTCCTCCAAAATCTGAGAACATCTCTGCATTGGGCAGTCTACAATCCTTCGCCCCCAAGGTGTAGAAGGAGGCTGGGGCCCTATTCCACATTTCTGCTTACGGGATGATTCAGTTTCCCAATCCTCTTGTAGATTTTTCCCTTCAGTGTACAATTTGGCCCTTAAGCTTACAATTTGGCCCTTAAATGTGAAGGTAACTAGAACTCTACCTCTGAAGAAAAAGAGTAGAAAACTACATAATCAAGCAAAAGAATTTCCTGGAGATAACCTGATAGGTTGTATTTTACAGTTGACTGAACATTGTAGTATAAAAGTAGGTCACTGAGTTATGGTAAGTAATTTGGGCCAACCAAACATTTCACCCTTGGGAGAACACTACATCCAATTCAGCAGGTTGGCTGCTGCAGCGAGCTAAGCCTTATGTTTGTTTAACGAAGCCAGCTCCTGAACTGAGGGGTTTTGGCTACATATTGGTTTTCCAAGAGACTGGTGAGTGATTCAGGAATGGAAGTTTAAAGGCAATAATTATCAGAAATTCAAGAAAATAAACAGTGTATTACATATTCGAATCCTACCCAGTAGAACCGCAGCGTTACGAACACCAGAGTTAAGAACTGATCAGTCAACCACGCACCTCATTTGGAACTGGAAGTGTGCAATCATGCAGCAGCAGAGGCAAACAAAAAAGCAAATACAGTACAGTACTGTCCTAAACTACTAAAAATATACAGGGAATTTTAAAAAAGATTTGACAGGGTAAGGAAACTGTTTCTGTGCTTGTTTCATTTAAATTACGATGGTTAAAAGCAGCATTTTTCTTCTGCATAGTAAAGTTTCAAAGCTGTATTAAGTGATTGTACAGCTGTAAAATTTTGAAAGAACAACCATAATGTTTTCTTCAGAGTTATGAACATTTCAGAATAATAAACAATCTCCATTCCCGAGGTGTTCATAACTCTGAGGTTCTACTGTACTTTATAACAAACTTCCTATTACAAGAAATGAAAAATTACATTAATGGAGCATTAAGGTTGTGGAAATAGAGCAAGAACTGACAGGGATTTGAAGGGGATTTCAATGCAAACAGTCCCCTCTGTGAGCAAGAGTCAGGCTAGCTGTAACTCTAATAAAGTGAGATTTGTAGACGCGAGGATTGTGTGAGGCAAGTGGGAAAGAACTGTATGAGAAGTGTTGCGACCTTGTGTTAGATAAGTATGGAATGTAGACTATAATCTAAATAGAAGTGAGAAAAATAAGATATCAGGAAGACCTATGTATAAACAAAATGCAGCTGTTGCTCATTATTGTATGTAACAAAAGGTATAAATGCTTGCTGTAATTGTTTATCTGTACAGAGACCTGTTTAGCTCTCTCCCTCCATGCAATTGCTGGAGAAAATAAAGTGTATCTGACTTGATGCACGCAACCTGAGAGTGAGAACTCTGTTTTTCTCTGACAATTTGGGGGCTCGTCCTGGATGGCAACGCCTGCTGAGACAGTGGCAACTGCTGCGGATCGTTCCCCTTCGAACCCCATGGAGCCACAATAGAGGTATGAGACCTTCTGAAATCTCTATTGGGGTGTCGGAGGAGGACTGTCTGTGGGGCCGTTTGTCCCTGTTGGCCTTATGCCATCTGAACTTATTGACTGTGCAGCAAGATCAGATGCAGAGCACTACTGGGGAATTGTTTGCCACCCCCAATAAGGTTAATTTGAAGTGGTACTGAGGACTTAGTTTGCCACCCTCAATAAGGTAGGTGTATGCGGTACTGGAGACTATAGTTTGGCTGCCTGCAATAAGGTTAATGCATAAGGGAAATGCATTAGGTTAATGCACCGGTGCAGAGGGGTTGTTACCGCATCAAAAGGGAAAGTACCTTATGTCCAGACTCAATACAAAGATGCACCATGGTATTTAGAAATAGAGGCCTTGGTGTGTGTGTGTGTGTGTACACCAGTGTGAATGAGAGTCACCGGAAGACGCCCAGAGTATCCTGCGAAGCCGTAGGCTCGTGACCAGAGATACTCTAACGCAAGCCCGGTGAGTCCACCTAGTGGACCAGTAAAAAGGTCCTGACTAAGGCAACTCCCTCTGCCTAGCATCGTCCAGCAAGGGGCCTGCCCGGGTCTAGAATTGTGTGAACCCATCTTCCCTCCCCTTTTCCCCCCCGCATGAGCCACTGACTGGTCTGACCATCTCACTAGAAGCAATTAAAGTAAACAGCACCATCTCTCCGAGACTAGCCGAAGCTCTTTGCTGAAGGGAGGTGTAGGAGGGTCATGGACATCCTCGTTAATCTTTCCTGTGTGAGAGACCTGTGGTGTGATACCCTTAGTTTATGAGCCACTAGTGGACAGGGCGCCCTCCCTGTGTGTGTGAGATTGGAAAATGGGTGGGGGACAGTCTAAGCATTCCCCCTCATCCCCTAAGGGTACCCCAGCATATTACATGTATGTACATTATGGGCCTAGAACCTGCAGGTATGTAGACAATTGGAATCACCAAAAAGCCTCGGACACACAGTGGGATCAAGTTGTCTATTCAGGAAAGGAACGGGTTAATTTGAAATTCAGCTTGGCCCAGAGATAAAGAGAAAGTCGCTTTGCATTCAAGGGCAAGAATTGACACAGATCATGCCAAGCATAGAAAACAACACAGTTTAGAGGCTGCAGTGATGGGAAAAAAAAGACAAAACAGCGAAAGGAGGAGCCGAGCTTCGTGTCCCTGGAGCCAATGTGGTTTGGGGACGCTGAAGAAGCCACAGTCAGCCAGCCTGGACTGGAATACCAAGCAAAGGTCTCTGAAAGGGATGCCCAAAAGACCTCAGACCCTCCCTGTCTCTCCTACTCCCGGGCCTGGCCAGCCCGGGCAGCATGTTTGTGAGTATGAAAGTGGGTCAGGATTTGAGCATTAACACTTCTTTCTTCCTTTGAGTGACATGAAAGCAGTTCCCGCACTCACCGCTGTATTATTAGTTTATTAATAAAGCTTTAAAATTCAGTCACATGGTGTGTTCCTGTATCTTACCCCCAAACAGTCCTGCGGTCTCAGACGGATCACCTGAGATCCTAAGCAGATTGGTAACAAATATCTGTCACAGTTTTGGTGGAAATTTGAGTAAGTGGGAAGCCCTGCAGAATGCACACCATCTATTTGTTTTGCCCTTGTTATTTTAGGTTTGCTTTGCTTGGTACTGTTGGTATTATATGTAAAGAATTGCATGATTAAAGGTGCAGTCTCTCAGCCGCAGTAGATCTAGGAACCGGAGAGGTGTTTAGCATTCCTCTCTCCACCCCAGTTGACGGGGAAGGGTTGCAAGTGGATCTACTCTCAGTTGTAGCAGGACTGGGCAATAGAGGAGTTGGGGAAAAGGGAAGAGACGTGTACCTGACACCTAGGAAAAACTGAGCAACTGAAAGCATAGATAAATTGAATAGTTAAAACTCCAATTGGCCATGAGCCTTGCCAGGTGGCAAACTCACGAGGGAAGACTCAGGTAGCCTTGTGAGTAAGAATGTTTAAGGGAAGAGACCAAAAAGGGTGGGGGCTGGTTGAGAAGCCCACCCTCCTTGCTAGATTGGTAGTGGAACAAAGCTGGTGCCCATAAAAGGGATGGTTCAGCAAGAAAAACAGGATCGGGCCCAAGCGGGCAGGCAACAGAGAGAGAGATTGGAAAACAGGTTGGAAATTTGGAGGGCATAGTGAAAGAAAAGGAGTAAATGACAGGAATGGGAAATTAAAATCCCTGGAACAATAACTGGAATGGTAAAATCTGAGCTGAATGGGTGTCATTTTGGGAAATAAGCAAGTGATTTAAGGAAAAAGAATGAGAAGTTAACTCTGTAGTTGCTAGAGGAAATCGAGCACTTGAATTTATGTAAAATGCTAAAGAAAATTCCTGCTTTCTTTGCAAACATTCCTTTAGAAAAGGCCCATTTCTTCTTCAGAATGGCTGCAAAGAAACCAGGAATTTTCTTATCAATTCAAATGCACAAAAGTGAGAAAATTAGAAAGTTAAAGTATGAATCTGGCAGGAGAAGGGGACTTTTACACATTAGAATAGTGTAAATTATAATCAAGTGCAGAATCTTAATTCTCAACAGATTGGTTCCTGTGTGTATTTACTGTTACATATGCTCACTTTCATAGCAACTGTACATTTTTACTACTTTTACTCCTGTTTGCATTGCATTGCCAATACAGCTATAAGAGAGTGAGCTAGATGCCTTTCTGGCTCATACATAAGAATTATTATCTACATTCTAATTGCTGAACCAAATTCTGTCTTTCCACCTATGCGACACCATTGAGAGGGCAACAGATGTAATTTCTGTGGAGAATATAAAGACATTGGGATTACGCTGGTGCCACATGGTTCTAGAATTGGCAGTTAGTAACATCCTTTTACTTATAAATTGTTCAGATTTGGTCTGGCATTTACTGAGAGACCATAAACATGGAACTCTCACAATGCTGTTTTTATAGAGTCACCTTTCAGGGTAGAACAGTAGTCTTAGGGTGAGCGTCTGTGCTCAGCCTCTAACAGAGCAGTCCTGAACTCGCCACCCAAGCTTAATCCACCTTTGCACTCTCCTGACCCTGGGCTGCTCTGACCCCACTATAAATTATTCAGGTCTGGGGGCCTGAACAGCCTCCCAAGGCTTCTCTGTGGGCACGCTGCTGTCCAGAATTTTTACCGTGCCGCATGCTGTGGATCTGACACCAACATACCACTTCAACTCCAGCCCTGCTCCTGGCACACCTGCTATGGGCTTGTGAATTGTCTTTGGGAGACAGCTATGACTGTCTTCTGCCATGCCTGCTTTGGGAGAATTCTCCACCAGCTGGATATAGGGCTTTTAGTGTACCTGTATGCCCCTCTGGCCCTTTTATGAATCATAAAGGAGCCAGAGTGGGGCAGAAAATCTCACCCTTAGACTTCTGTGGTATCATTGATTTGACCACGTTGTACAGTATGTGCAGTGAGAGCAAGTTCATGTTTCTATGGGAACCATAAGTTACATGGGTGAGAGAATGGAATTTCTGCTCAACATTTTGAAGAGCTAATACCAAGGCCCCAAAATGAACATTATCCAGATATGTGAAAATGCATATATCCAGCCACCAGCCCTGGTAGCGCCATCTTTCCGGGAGCTGCTGCCATTATTTATTTCACCTAAAGATGTGATTTATTTTTTCATCTGAACCAACCTTCATTTTTGTTTGTGTGAGAAGAGAAATTAATCTGATTTAGTGTGTAAATTTGTGCTAAAAATGTCCCCTTTTTAATGGCTGCATTAATTATCTGCAATGTGGAAGAGGGGCTGCCATGGAATAAAATGTTTTCTGGAGCCTGGATGTAGCAGGCAAGCTATTATATTATATACACCACAGAAAATAATTTATAATTTCCTAGAAGCAACATGTTTTATGGTATACTGCCAGGGTTCTGGCACTGAGTTCAAGGGATTATATGGGTGTGAAAGAGAGCAGAGTTTGACTCTCAGTATGGATTAAGGATGCTGCTGGGTGAAATTAATTCCATATAAAAATTATGTTAGTTTGGGAAAGGCATAAATCCTGCTCCTCTATTTGTCATGCTTTTCTAAGCAAAAGCACCACAAACCAGGATGCTGACATTTCAAACGCCAAACACTTTTGTGTATGAACAAACTCAGAAATATGTATTAAGTCATGCTATCCTTTGACATATGTTGCTTTGGGGAAGAACAAAATAGGAGCTGTTTTCTTTATACTCATTTTGACGTCCTGCATGAGGGGTCACCATAGAAAAGAATCAATGTGTGGAGTGTGTAAGGGGGTTGCAGTACTTTATGGTACATGATTCAACATGCCGTGCACCAGCTTTTCAGCTGTAGCATATCACCTAGACTAAACCATGCCCAAAGCTAGTCATGGTATATAATGTCACAGCTGAAAAACATGTGAATCACGTCTATGATTTCACCAGGGCAGTACTCTTTTGATATTATGTGTCTCAAACTGCTACACAATCCAGTCACATTCTGAATAAATAATGTACATTGTATTGCGTTCTTTCATAATGCTTTGAAAATCTAGGTGAATAAGGGCCAGATTCTTCAGCTCTTGTTCACGAGTAGTACCAGAAAAGCCAATGGAACTACTCATTGGGAAAGGGTTGCAGGACTGAACTTTATCTTTGCAACAGAGTATTAACAAAGTCTTGACACACATTATCCTGTCCTTAATTAAGCTTATACCGCATACAGAGCTACATTCCTCTCATTCCTTCACCCAACTATTTTTTATATTTACTGTGTATCTTTAAATGCAGAATTACATTTTTATACTGGACTATTCAAATTTTTACTTTGCTATTGGGATAAAAGACTAATAAATGGAAATATGTCCTGAGACATAACCTGAGTTTGAAATCCAATTATTGGGATTACTTTTTATTTGTCTTCATCAGCATGCAAAAGACTTAAAACAGATTTTAGTAAACCTGATGTCTTCTTTCATTAAGATTTAATGTGCAGTGGTCACATTTATATATTTCCAATTTTGCCTTAGATAACTGTGTAAGGTAACCACATTATTTTGAATATTCCCTAAGTATCACTAAACATACTAGGGGGGAAGACTGGAAATAACAAAAGTTATCTAGGGCATCTGGCAACTTTTTAAGGGTGACCACTGTAAGACATTGGACTATTTACATTTCTTAAGGAATGTTATAATTGGAATAATTAGTATTTATTACCAAACTGGTTAGTACTTTATTTTTTCCAACATCATAAAAAAGTAATCATGTCAAACCCTCCACATTAGTAACAGAAATGACTACCCAGTGAAATGACCTACCTAATCCATGAGGCTCCACTCAAGGCAAGTTTACTTTGTCTTAAACTTTATCACACTGGACATGCTGTTACAGTGTGTACATGTTAGTGTTTCCAGAAGCCAATAGTTTTCTTAATTTCCAGTAACAGAAATATAATTACACTGCAATTACAGGGGACTGAGGGAACCTCATACACTTGCAGATATCTGTGTATCATCATTTATTATTTGTTAAGCTCAGTGGCATACAATATAAAGTAGAAGACAAGGTCCCCCCCCCGCCAGTGAGTTTTCATATACTAAGTATCATTTCAAATATAAGTTAAAGCCAACTGTGAGCATATGGTTTTCTGACAAGGAAGCAACAATAAAATGAAATCTCTAATATTTACATGATAATCGGCATATAGGAGAAATTATCAGGGTGCCTCGATTCAGTCAAAACAATATTCCAAGACACAAAGAGCCTTGTTTCTTTATAGCTATTGATTTCTCTACATAGGCTGCATACTGAAAAGGAAAGTCTAAATCTTTTATGCATCACTCTGTGTGTTCAGAATGATATCTTGGCATATATGGGCTGAGATAACATAACTTACTTCACTATCATAATTGCCTTCAGTATCACATTTCTTGTACTCAACTGAAGCCAGTTAGGATGAGGAAAAAAAACAAAAAGCACTGCTGATACTTTATGTTTATATCCTTGTTTTTCTTCTCTAGGTCAACAATAAAAAAATTCAAATTAGATCAAAAAAATCAAAACAGACCTAGTTTCTAGTTTCTGTATAACACTTTTGAAAATTCTCTCAGATATTCTTTTAAATTGTCCTCTCTGCTTTGAATAACAAAGAGAATAATTTTCCACATATCAGCTAAAGGTCAAATAAGCATATTTTAGTGCTTTTCTCTCAAGGTTTACTTAGGCATTCGTTTTCTTTTCTCCCTGATGTTCTGTAATCTCATTATCAATTTATTCCTTTTCTCTGATATGCACTTAAATGAATGGCTGAGTTCCCACACAGGAGATTGGGTTTGGTGCATATTTCAACAAGAAAGCTTTATCTTGCTAATGATTATTATCTACAATGCATACAGTAAATACTTGCAAGACATTCCTTCTTCTCCCCCACCCCTTGTAATTGTTTAAGTGCCTACTAATTTTGTAAATAAAAACACTGAAATGAAATTTCCAAAGATTTTTTAAAGTATTAAAAGGCATTGTTATTGATTTGTAATAATTATTGCAGAGGTTTACATTTATGCATTTTATAGTCTACTTTGCTTTCTTTGATTAATTTAGAATACTTAATTTTTAAAGAGAATAAAAACTGACCAAAAAGTTTTTCACAATTATTTTTTTCCAGTCTAACAAGTACAGGACAGAAGCATACTGGACATAATTGGACTACACAAATTCAAAAATCAGGGAAAAAAGTATATATGATTTTGGACTATTAGATGTCAATATACATGAATATGAGCATCCCTCTCTTTTTCCCTAAAAACTAAGGGAAAACATAGATTCATGTATTGTATATATGGTAAGTATACATTATTTATATTTGTATGTTTAAAAATTTCAGTGGTTACCCTAATCCAAAATTATATTAAAAGATCACACTCCTATCCTTCTGTATTGAAACCAGCAGCAGTCATTCTATATCAAATTTTAGTCAGTAGTATTCACCATTTTAAAAGATTTTATTTAAGCTGCACAATATATTCAGTGCCAAAGATATTTGTCACCAACTTGCTTTGTTGATCTCTTCCAGCAAAATATTGATAGTGCCACTGTATTCTAGTCACTTGCTGTTTGGTTTTAACACCACTCCCTGCTATTTTCACCATCAGCTTCTAAACATTCTTTTCAAAAGTAATAATCTAGATCTGGTGAAAACTGAAGAGCTTCTTACCATTCTGATCCAATTTTTTTCCCTCTGAAGTCCAGCAGCAAGGAGCTGTTGCTGATGCACTGCTTACTAGAGACACCCGAGGCTTTGGAGGCAGAGAATGTTTTATGTGGTAAAAATGTATCACCACCGATTATATTTCAGTCCCTCAATTGCTAGCCTTGATGCTTTGGAAATCAGCCAATCCAAGCAATAAAAGGGAGGTTTGCAACAAGAAGTCTCAGAATTTTCACATGGCATGGTTCAAAAACTATCTGTGCCTCTACTACATTGTTTTTATAGCTGCTAAATGATAATTAAATCTTGGGCTCCCTCTTTCTTCCTCCTCTCTTACAAAATGGGATTCATGTATTGTTCACAGAAGGAACTTTAGCGCTAGCTAGAGCTAGGCATAGTGCACACAGGCATTATGCCAGATTACACACACAACTCTGCCAAGGTACCTGAATCCTGACTTGCAACACCCTGTTATTCCAAACATGGACCTTTCCTAAGCCAAGACTCCTAACTGTGCCAAACAGCATGATGGTTTTTTGATCTAGACAAATGCCCACTTAAGACAAGCATGAGACCATCATCTTTTACTTACAGCATTAATTTCAATATACATTTCTCTTAGTGACGAGGTCAGCTGCAGGAAGATAAAGCACCAAAGAAACTTTAGGAAGCAATAAACTCTCGGTAAAAAGGAAAACATCACAATTTCCAAATAACTTTAGCCCCAAGCTCCCACTTCTCCCTGAGGAATACTATAAGGGGGAGAGCCCTGAACAGAGCTAAAAGGGGGCAGTGCCATCTCCATGGAGTGTTTCTTCCTTGAAAGCAACAGAAGCCTCAGGGAAACATCTGTGCAGGGTTGTGACTCTGTTGATCGCTTAAGTGCCTGAATTTGCTTTAAATTTATTACCACACCCATTAGTTCAGGCAAGCTATCCCGTCCACCCAGGCTGCTTGCTGTATTCATTTGGCCAGTGTGATATAATCAGATTCTGCAGAATCTAGACCTTAATTTAAAAAAAATGTAAGTCTCTATACCTTATAGTTGTGAGGAAATTTTCCTAAATGTGATCTAAGTGTAAATCTGGATAGTGCTGTCTTTCTGAGTGTACAGACAAACAGCCTGAAACAATGGCTCTGAGAACTCTTAATCCCCCCATAATCTCAGTGGTGTGCTGACTCTAAAGCCTACCAACACCACTTTAAATGTCAGCATTACTATTTGATTACTCATCAGTTCAGCAGATGAGATGGAGCTACAGAGGGAACTGGCTGCAGCAATGGAACTGCAGATGAAAGAAGCAGCGAGAGGCACAAAGACAGGGAAACAAAGTCAAAGTAAAGGAGACTGAGAAAGGAAGAGAAAGTAGAGGGCAATGGTCCAAATTTGTGACTATATTTTTCCCATTGAGTGATGCTGAACATAACAATACAATATTTAGCAACTAATAAATCATGATAATAACTAAAGGCCAGATTCTGCCACCTTTACGTTGAGCAGCACTTTACTTTGCAAGTAGTCCCACTGAGATCTCACCTAAGAGCCACATCCTGATACATACTCATGCAATTCATACATCAAAATCAATGAGACTCCTCAAGGAGTATGGTACTACTCCACGTGAGTAAGAGTTCAGGAGTCTAGCCTTACATGTTTAAAGGGATGTTCTATTGTGAAAAGCCACCGCATCCACAGAACCTCAAAAATTCCACCTGTTCTGTAAGAAAGGGAGTCATTTTATAGGAAATCAGGATAAGATTCTGTCAGTCATCCCTCATACTGAGTAGAATATTCATCTGCAAGGATTCCTATTTAAATCAATGGGACTATGCTCCGATTCTAAGAGGCACTCAGATACTACAGTGATGAGCATGGTATAAGAACCTCTACAGAATAGACTACTTACAGAGTAAGGCTACTCAACAGGAATGAGAGGGGGCCCCCTAAAAATTTAGTTACTACATAAAGATCATACTTTGCCTTTGAGCAAATCTCCCACAGACATATGTGAACTGTGTGTTGTGAATTGAGGGTAGAATGCAGCCTTACATTTATATGCCAGCTCATGGACCATAATTAAACATGAAATTAGGCTCTCTGCACAGAAGGAGTTGATTCCACTAGTTTAAAATCAAAACATAGGGAAGTTGTCAGGGAATTGTCTCCATTGTCTACAGGACTCATGGAGATTTCCACCCCCCCCAAAACCTTGCAGGGAGTTTATCCCTTCAATTAGTTAAATACAAAATTGATTACAAAAGAAATGAAATCACATTGAGAAAGATAACTCCCTCACATCTACCTGATGTGGCTGAAATTATAGTGGCATAGCAGCGCCACTATAGTTAAGGCTGCGTCATGACTTCTGTTTAAAGGTCGACCTTAATAAGTCTTCTAAAATTGACATGCTCAGTCAGATTCCTTTGAAATTTGATGTGGCTCAGGAAGGTGCACATTAGGGTTAGTCATCCAAATTTGGGGCCATTTGAGTTAGGGGTTGTGGAGAGATAAGCCCTTAAAATAGTTAGTTTTCAAAAAAAGTTTCTAGGGGGAAACCCTCCTCTCCCACCTAAGGGCTGGAGATCAAACTATTGATGTGATGTGGGTCAAAATGACTGAGTTTTACCCAGGTAATGTATGGCCCCACTAAATCATTGAGGCCCCAAACTGAGAAGGGTATTTAAGAAAATGTAATTTTTTTTTTATTTTTATTTTATTTTTTAACAGGGCACATGCACTAGTACAGAAAAATTTCTAGAGGGTTTCCATTCTCACCATTTTTTTATGCTTTAAAGATAAACTCTTCTATGTGCTCTAAAATTTGAACATCTACTTGGACTGCTTTGAAATATGGTGTGCTTCATGGGGGACCCCTTAAAAGACCCAAGGATCCCTCAAAACACCACTTTCCTTCTGTTGCCTTTTAGTGTTAAATTGAGAGGTACTAATGACTGGATGAATCACAGATGTCATTGATATGGATTGCTGTGAACTCACCCTTCAGTTTACATAATTTAGGATAAATTAATCCCAAATTCCCACCTAAAACAAAAGGAGTTTTGGCCTGAGTAGCCAGATGTTGCTACAATTTCAGAGTTGTGGGTGGGAATTTTATTTTGGCGGGAATGTAACCAAAGTCTTTAGGGAAAAAATTAGACATGAGTGTTTCCTGGGCAGGGAAGGATATTAGGGGGAGGAGCAGTGGGTTTGATGCTGCAGCGAGGGGTGGGAGTTATGGGGAGGGTAGAGAGGTTGGAGACTCAGGTGAGGGAGGCATGGGAGTTAGGGGGAGTGGAGGATTTCTGTCAACCCCACATTCTCCCCTCCCATGCAGATCTAGGGGGCTCTTGCCCCCCAGGAAGGTGGTATGGGTGCAGAGGTGGCAGTTCTGAGGCAAGCGGTCTGGATGCAGGGGGCTCCAGATGCAAGGGTTGAGGTTCAATGGGGTGGGGTTTGGGTATGGAGGGCTAGGGGGTTCTGGATGTATGGGGTGAG
Source organism: Mauremys mutica (assembly GCF_020497125.1). Taxonomy (NCBI): domain Eukaryota; kingdom Metazoa; phylum Chordata; order Testudines; family Geoemydidae; genus Mauremys; species Mauremys mutica. The sequence continues at coordinate 138,833,623 of NC_059074.1, forward strand.
GCTTGGAGAGGGTGTCTGAGTATGGGAGGTCAGCTGCATGGAGGTTAGGTGGATGGGGGAGCAGCTCCCTGTACAGTGAGCCCTACTCTCCTCCACTGAGGAGCTATGGGGGCAGGAAGTAGGGGAGGATGCTGAGCTTCCTGCAGCTGGGGGAGGTTTCTGGGGATGAGTCTGACACAGCCCCAGCCACTCCTTGTAGGGGAAAAGGAAAGCCTGTCCTCTCCTGCCTCCAACCCAGCTGGGACTAGCCTCTCACCCCGGCTCAGGGTAGAGGCCACTGGCTGGGGTGTCACCAGCTCTGTGGTGATTTACCTCTCCTCTGGCTGCTCTGAATGCCTGAAATAATGTACCTGCACAGCTAGGGAGTGGTGTGTGACTGCTCTTGCAACTTCCCTTTGCTTCCCTGTCAGAAAGTCATTTTTCTGCAGGGAAGGTAAGAAATCTGCAGAGGACATGAATTCTGTACACATGCAGTGGTGCAGAATTCACTGAGGAGTACACTTCACACCTTTCAAAGCCTGCTATGCTGCATCTGGATGTGAAGAGGATCCCATCATCCTTCCTAAAAGGACAACACTTCAAAGTGTTCTCTGAGACTTGCACATTGCTACGGATTTTCTTGAAAATTGCTATGCCTACCTGGGGTGTTGAGTAGGTTTAGTGAGCCAAATTTGAGGTAATTTGAGCCAGAGGTTCCAGAGTTATAAGCCCTGAAAAAAATATACATTTTTCAAAAAGTTTCTAGGTGAGTTTTTTCCTTTTGCACAGAATTAGAGAGAAAACTATTGATGTGATACAGATCAAAATAGTCTAAATCAGTCAAATTTTATGCAAAAGAGTGCATGGCACCCACTTAAGTCTTTTGGGGACCCAGATTGTGAATGGTCCTAAGAAAATGTTCATTTCTTTGCTTGTGTAGATGTACAGTCTGGAAAGATTATAATGCACATATGCCAATTAAGAAAAAAATCATGAAAGGGTTTCAGTGCAGTCAATTTATACTTGCCTGGGTAGTTTGAGGGAATGTTCCTATGCCATTGCCTCTGGTGAACAACCCACCACTGACGTTTCAAGTCTGAACCTTTGTACACTGTGCAATAAAGAAGTTTGAGTTTCGCTCAACTCAGCACTCTGCAGGAGGAATGACATACCATCAGCCAACCCTAACACTATGTTAAATACTTCAACAGCAAAAAATGCATTAAGTTCTACCTCACTGAGCTCTGCAGCTTGGACAGAGCTTTTGTTCATCAGCTGCATAACTCAGTTAGAAGCCCCGGAGTCTTCTCTTCGAGGGCTGGTAGAACAACTAGACACCACCCACATGAACTTACACATAGGCAGAATCTCCCCAGCACTATGTGCACAGAGATCCTTAAATATCCAAGGCATCTCCAAATATCACAGCCAGCTGACAGCTCCAAAATGGAGACAGGACAAAACCCCTCCCTTTGGTGTAGGTGGTGTCTATGCTGAAACACTACAGCAGTGTGGCTGTTCCACTGTAGCATTTCAAGTGTAAACAAGCCCTGAGAGAGAAACCACTCTACTCCCACTTCTGCTCCAGCCAGATGAGGCTGAGGAATGGTCAGGTCAGTGCAGAGCTCCTCTACCTGAATACAGAACCTGCATGTCTTTTATTGCTTCATACAAGGGCAGGATCTGGCCCTTCAAATTTCATCATTTTAAAACGTTAAAAATATCTAATATTTAATGTAAGTACTTTTCCATGAAAACATAATTCAACATAAGTCTGTAAATAAGTCAAACACAAAGAGCCTAGTCCTGCAGATAATGAAATAAATAGGCAGATTACCACTGAAATCAGTGGGGGCAGGACTGGGAACAAAAAATACCTAGATGTAATCAAAGTATTACGACCCCTTCTAGGATGCCTTGTTGCATTGCAAAGAAAAATGGATAGCAGAATTGTTCTTCCTCCAGTAGCGATTATTCCTAAAGGCTGTCAGTTTATCTATATTCAGAATAGCAAAGTAAGGGATAAAAATCCATATAATCTAGCACAACCTTTATTGTATTCTCTCCCACCCTGCTTTCTTTCAGTTGTTTTGCCAGATTAAAAAAGCGAAACAAAAACAGATTGAAGCTATTTTTCACCACTAGAGGGGGTTATATCATTGCAAGGGCCCAACTCTTAACTTTAGCAGTGCTGTAAATATAAAACGTAGCAGTATATGATTAGCTGTAACAAATACTTGAAATAAGTTTATTCAGCCAAAGTAAAGCACAGGGAAGAACCACAAAAGGTGCTATTCTCCGCATGTTTTCCAAAGCAGTATTTGGTATAATAACCTGTTTTTTGTTTGATAAAATCTTATTAAAAATGTATAAAGCATTTAATATTGTGGGAAGGCACCTCCTTTCTCCTGACTGGGCTCAGCATTTCCTCCTCTGACAGTGGGGGACTGAAGTAAATCAATCCCACTAGAGAATTTTTATCCTGACTCAGGTTTTATTTTTCACTGTTTTACAAGGTGGGCCTCAGGATAGGCACCAGGAGCACTCTTCAACCAAACCAAACAAACAAATTACCATAACAGTAAAAGGGAATACCTTTCCCTGTCCCGTCTCTGGGGTGTTGCCTTGTTATGGTGGCTCTGGGGTGCCAGTCCTTCCACAAACAGACAGTTGGCTTGGTTGTTTCCCCTGTAGGAAGGAGGACAGTATTCTATCCAGGCAAACTCTTTTCTCCCTGCTGCCACTAGTTCTGCTACAGTTTGTCTCTCTTCCCTCTCTCACCAGAAGGGTGCAGGGAGGGGAAGGGAGGGTTTAAAAGTCACAAGCAATGCTTAATTGCACTTAGGTGGCTCTAGCTGACCTAACGTAACCTCTTTTCAACTTATGGGGAAAAGGGTCTTTTTACCATTCTAGGGCTGATATGCCTGACCTTAACAGGACCACTCTCTTACAGTGGTCCAGTCTGGCTTGTCACAACATGTACAAATACAGCAAGAAGGAAAATGGCAATTTTTATTTTTAATTTTTTTACAAGTAGCTATTACTATGAAATTCTTTGGTCCTTGTAGCGGGTCGGTGTGGCTCCCCTCCTCCCCAGAGAGGGTTGAGCCCCGGACACAGGAAGGGGCGGTGCTACAGAATGGTGAGCCCGCCCCTCAGAGGGTCAGACGGCGACCCGGAAGGATAAAAGCCGGCCCTTCCAGCCCAGTCAGTGCCCAGCCGCCGGGGAGAGCAGACCTGCCTGAGGGAGCTCCTAACGGAGGAACCGCTGGAGCCCCGGGCAGCTGCCTGGACTGGCCGGAGAGCACCCTACCTCGCTACTGGGAAGACTTGCCGGAGCTTCCCCGCGCCACCTACGACGAGGAGCCACTAGGAACTTCCCCGCTACCGTGCGGTTACCCCGAGGAACCCCCAGAGCAGGACTGGCCGGACTTCCCCAAGGAACTACCCGATCTACCCCCCAGCCCGGGTTGTGAGGAACCCATGCAGTGGGACTTCCCGGGACCAGACGCCGTGGACCAGGTAGGACAAGAGGGGGATATTGGAAGTGGCCCGGGGGCAGCCGGCCTCAGTCAGGCTACTGATCAGACAATACCCATGTCAGTGTGTTGCGGTCAGGATCCCCACTGACCGTCAGCGGTAACGACCACTGCCTAGGGCCCCGGGCTGGGACACAGTGGAGTGGGTGGGCCTGTGTCCCCCCTGCCACCCCACTCACGGGTGGCAGTTATCCCCCTTACTGTTTACTACTCAGCCTGCTACCAGAGGCCTGAGCTCCCGTACTGTTTACGGCTCGGCCGGCTACCAGAGGCCTGAGCTCCCGTACTGGTTATTGCTCAGCCGGCTACCAGAGGCCTGAGCTCCCTTACTGTTTACGGCTCGGCCGGCTACCAGAGGCCTGAGCTCCCGTACTGGTTATTGCTCTGCCTGCTACCAGAGGCCTGAGCTCCTGTACTGTTTACGGCTCGGCCGGCTACAAGAGGCCTGAGCTCCTGTACTGTTTACTCGGGCCGGTGTGGCTCCCCTCCTCCCCTCAGAGGGTTGAGCCCCGGACCCCCCTGTTACAAGTGGCACCTGACCAGGGACCTGATCCCTTGCCCCTGTGAGAAGGGGCCGGTAAGAGGGTGGCAGTACGCCCCGTCTCAGCCAGGAAAATGAATATGGACCGGCTGTTCCAGCTGCTGGTGGAAAGCCAGGAGCGGCAACAGGCAGCTCAGCTCCTATAGCAGCAGCAGCAGCATGCCGCCCAGCTGGAACAGCAGCAGCTGCGAGACGCAGCCCAGCTCCGGCAGCAGCAGCAGCAGGCAGCTCAGCTGGAGCAGCAACAGCAGTTAGTCCAGCAGCTGGGGAACCAGCTACAGCACCTCCTGGGGCCCGTACCCCGCCCCGCCGACTGGCCAGCGGGGGAGGGTGCGAGGTGGGGACCACGGTCGGCGGCCCCCCTGTGCCTGACCAAGATGGGCCCAGATGACGACCCCGAGGCCTTCTTGGTCACGTTTGAACGGGTGGCCCTCGTCGCAGGGTGGGCGAGAGACCAATGGGTCTCTCTGTTGGCCCCCTATTTGACCGGGGCGGCCCAAGCAGCCTATCGTGGGCTGGCAACCGAAGAGGCCAGGGAATATGACCAAGTAAAAGCGGCAGTCCTGGACGCTTTGGACGTCAACCCCGAGACGTTTAGACAGCGGTTCCGGCGTTACACCTACCCTGTGGGCGCCCGTCCCCGGATGGTGGCCCAGACCTTAAAAGAAGCCTGCCACCGGTGGCTGCAGCCAGAGGTCAGGACGGCGGAGGAGGTCACCGAGCAGGTGGTCTTAGAACAATTTGTGCATACCCTACCGGCCAAGGGGAGGGCCTGGGTACTCCGCCACCGGCCGACGACCTTAGCTGATGCCGTCGTGCTGATGGAGGGCTTCCTGGCCACTGAAGCCTCTATAGGGCCCACCTTCCGGCCACCTATCGCAGGGCCCGAACGGGCCCGTGAGGAGAGGAAGACGTCCGACCGGCCCAGCCCACGGGGCTCGGGCCATGGGCCAGACTCTCGACCGGGATCCCAGACTTCATGCTCGGAGGCGGCTTCCCGGCTGACCACCCCGGCCTCCAACCAGGGAGCTCCAAAGGGCCGTCGAAGCCCCCCCCCCGAAGTACCCGGACAGGCCTCCCTCGGAGTGGGTGACCTGAGCTCGGTCCCTGCTTTAGGTGCGGGAAGGCGGGACATAGACAATGCGACTGTCCCGAAATGGACTGCAGTTTCGGGCAGGTCTACGCAGGGGACGGCCGGGCCCGACGGCCAGAGGCACCCAAGCTCACAATCCCAGTGATGGTGGAGGACCAAGCCACACAGGCCCTGATTGACTCTGGATGCGGCCAGACCCTGGTTCGCCAGACTTTGGGACCCCCAGCCGACCCCTGTCTGAAACCGATCCAGTTGCAGTGCATCCATGGGGACGTCCGACCCTACCCGAGCGCTTGGGCCCGGCTAACGGTGGACGGCATCACCCGGCAGGTAGTAGTCGGTTTGGCGCCCTGCCTGGCGTATCCCGTGATTCTGGGACGGGATTGGCCCACCTTCGAGAGGATCCTCAGGTCGACGCCAGGTTTGGCAGCCAAACCCCAGACACCTCTGCCAGAGGCGGAGCAGGCTGGTGAGGAGGACGGAGGAGGAGCCCAAGAAGCCAGTGCACCACCGGGAAAACCCCTCGCCGAGCCCCACTTCGACACGGACTTTTGCCGCGACCAGCGCGCGGACCCAACGCTGAGCCGGGCCTACGAGCAACTCACGGCCGTTGATGGGTCCGTGGTGGATCCTCAACGGGCCACTCAGTGGCCCCATTTTGAACTTTGCCGGGATCGGCTCTACCGGATCGACCGAGATCCTCGTACTCGGGAGCCCCACACGCAGTTGCTGGTACCCCGCTGCCATCGAAGGGCCGTGATGCAGTTGGCCCATGACGTGCCCGCTGCGGGGCATCTAGGACAGGAAAAGACCCTTGCCCGAATCCTGGCATGGTTCTTTTGGCCCGGCGTCCACCAAGAGATGAAGCGATATTGCAACTCCTGCCCAGAGTGTCAACTGGCCGCTCCACCTCGCGTACCCAAGGCACCCTTAGTCCTTATGCCGGTGGTCGAGACCTCCTTTGAACGGGTCGCCATGGACCTGATAGGCCCACTCCCCCGAGTGCGGCCGGTTTCCAATATGTCCTCGTCCTTGTGGACTACGCCTCCCGTTTTCCAGAGGCTATCCCCTTGCGGAGCATCACCGCCCGAACGATTGCGGGGGAACTAGTAAAGATCTTTGCCCGAGTGGGCTTACCCAAGGAACTCCTAGCGGACCAGGGCACTAATTTTACGTCCCGGTTGCTCCAATAAGTCTGCAAGCTCCTGGGGGTGAAACAGCTCCACATGTCGGTGTACCACCCGCAAACGGATGGATTGGTAGAGCGGCTTAACCGCACCCTTAAGGACATGCTGAAAAAGTTCCCCCCAGGGGAACTACGGCATTGGGACCAGTTCTTACCACCCCTGTTACTGGCCATTCGGGAGGTTCCCCAGGCCTCAACCAAGTTCTCCCCGTTCGAATTGCTATATGGGCGAAGACCCCGCGGCATTCTGGACTTAATGCGGGAAACGTGGGAAGAGTCGGCCTCCCCAACCCAAGGCCTTCTCCAGTACGTCCTCCAGTTACGGGAGTACCTAACCCAAGCCGGGACATTGGCCCGAGAGAATCTGAGGGCAGCTCAGGCGAGGCAGGGACGAAACTATAATCGAGAGGCGCAGGCCCGGGAATTTGCCCCCGGGGACCGGGTCCTACTACTCTTACCCTCCAGCGAGTCGAAGCTGTTGGCCCGCTGGCAGGGACCGTATGAGGTAGCTCGGAAAGTGGGACCGGTGACCTACGAGATTCGCCAGCCCGACCGACGGAAAAAGACCCAGTTATACCACGTCAACCTGCTAAAGCCATGGTGCAACCGGGAGGGCCTGCTAATCGACCCTTGCCCACCTGAGCCAGAACTGGGCCCGGACGCAGCCCAGACGGGGAGTTTGGAGGAACCCCCGTTGGGCTCCTCGCTCACGGAGGAGCAGCGTAAGCAGGCTAGGTGTCTCCTGCAGGCCTTCCGGAAAACCTTCACAGCAGTACCGGGGTACACGACCCTGGCCTGTCACACGATCCAAACCGAGCCAGGGAAGACAATCCGAGAAGCCACCCGGCCCTTGCCGTACCGGATGCGCCCGGAGGTAGAAGAGGAGGTCCGAGCCATGTTGGACTTGGGGGTCATCGAGCCTTCCCGCAGTGAATGGCGCAGTCCAGTGGTTCTGGTACCCAAACCGGACGGCACCCGCCGCTTTTGTATAGACTTCCGGCGGGTAAACGCCATCTCTCGGTTTGACGCCTATCCGATGCCCAGGGTGGACGAACTCCTGGGACGCCTGGGAGAAGCGCAATTCATCACCACCCTGGATCTTAACAAAGGATACTGGCAGATCCCGCTCAATGAAGGGTCCAAGGAGAAAACCGCCTTTGCCACCCCATCGGGGCTATATCAATTCAACAGGATGCCGTTCGGCCTCCATGGGGCCCCAGCGACCTTCCAGCGGCTAATGGACCACCTCCTGCGGCCACACCAGGAGTACGCGGCCGCCTACCTGGACGATGTGGTGATTTATAGCCGCCACTGGGAGGACCACCTCAACCGGGTCGCCGTGGTCCTACGAACCTTGCGGGAGGCAGGGTTGACTGCCAACCCTAAGAAATGCAGGATAGCCTGGCTGGAGACCACCTATCTCAGCTACATCGTGGGAGGGGGACGAATAAAGCCCCTTGTAGACAAAGTGCAGGCCCTCGCAGACTGTCCCACGCCAACGACGAAACGCCAAGTGCGGCAGTTCCTGGCCCTCGCCGAGTATTATCGATGATTTATCCCGCAGTTCGCATCGATCGCCACACCCCTGACTGAGCTGCTCACCAAAAACAGCCCACGACAAGTGCGGTGGACGGCCGAATGTGAAACAGCCTTCAGGACACTTAAGGACCGCCTATGCCAGGAGCCGGTCTTGTACAGCCCAGATTTTGATAAGCCCTTTCTCCTCCAAACAGACGCATCGGAAACCAGCATAGGGGCGGTCCTGTCCCAAGACGTAGACGGGGGGGACCATCCAGTAATATACCTAAGCCGGAAACTTTTCCCCCGCGAGCGAAACTATGCAGTGATTGAGAAGGAAGCCCTCGCAGTAAAGTGGGCCTGTGACGCCCTCCGGTTCTTTCTCCTGGGTGCCCCGTTCACCCTCATCACGGACCACGCACCGCTCCAATGGTTAATGCGGATGAAGGGTAATAACCCCCGTATCATGCGTTGGTACCTAGCCCTGCAACCCTATGCCTTTAACATCCAGCATCGGGCAGGTAACGACCACGCGAATGCCAACTTTCTCTCCCGCCTTGGGGAAATGGAAGGTTCTGGCCCCAAGAAGTGGGAGCCAGACTTGAGCGGGGGGGGGAGTGTAGCGGGCCGGTGCAGCTCCCCTCCTCCCCGGAGAGGGTTGAGCCCCGGACACAGGAAGGGGCGGGGCTACAGAATGGTGAGCCCGCCCCTCAGAGGGTCAGACGGCGACCCGGAAGGATAAAAGCCAGCCCTTCCAGCACAGTCAGTGTCCAGCCGCCGGGGAGAGCAGACCTGCCTGAGGGAGCTCCTAACGGAGGAACCGCTGGAGCCCCAGGCAGCTGCCTGGACTGGCCGGAGAGCATCCTACCTCGCTACTGGGAAGACCTGCCAGAGCTTCCTCGCACCACCTACGACGAGGAGCAACTAGGAACTTCCCCGCTACCGTGCGGTTACCCCGAGGAACCCCCAGAGCAGGATTGGCCGGACTTCCCCAAGGAACTACCCGATCTACCCCCCAGCCCGGGTTGTGAGGAACCCATGCAGTGGGACTTCCCGGGACCAGACGCCGTGGACCAGGTAGGACAAGAGGGGGATATTGGAAGTGGCCCGGGGGCAGCCGACCTCAGTCAGGCTACTGATCAGACAATACCCATGTCAGTGTGTTGCGGTCAGGATCCCCACTGACCGTCAGCGGTAACGACCGCTGCCTTGGGCCCCGGGCTGGGACACAGTGGAGTGGGTGGGCCTGTGTCCCCCCTGCCACCCCACTCACGGGTGGCAGTTATCCCCCTTACTGTTTACTGCTCAGCCTGCTACAAGAGGCCTGAGCTCCTGTACTGTTTACTACTCAGCCTGCTACCAGAGGCCTGAGCTCCTGTACTGTTTACGGCTCGGCCGGCTACAAGAGGCCTGAGCTCCTGTACTATTTACTCGGGCCGGTGTGGCTCCCCTCCTCCCCTCAGAGGGTTGAGCCCCGGACCTCCCTGTTACAGTCCTCCATCTAATAACATCAGCCTTGTGGAACTAATTCAGTTTTGTCTTCATGTGCAGTACATATGGCATAATTGCACAGGACTACCATAGTAATTTACCATACTATATTAATAGCCACATTCATTGCAGTGTTGCTGAAAGCTACTGTTCAAATGTTTAATATTGGATAGGATAACAAGTAGCTTAATGAACTAATCACTGGTTCAGCACCACTGAGAATATAGCTCAAGTTCATTAATGATTTAATCATCCATTGATTTAGAGGTGTTTCAAATAAGTCTCAGGAGATGGTCCAAACCGTAGGTATCCTTTCTGATCTAAATTCTCTGCTAGTGGAAATGGGAGCAGCTTCACTGGCTTCAAAGGAGTTTTATCCATTTATATAGCAGAGAATATGGCCCTTGGCCTGCAAAGAAGCATAAGCCTGACTAGGTAGGTGGAGTCACTTTATAAAAAGGATTAAATTATGAATAAAGAGTAAAAAGGGACTCAAATTCAGCACCCAAACTGTGGTGGAGGGAAGCATTATGCCTGTGTGTAGGAGTCTAGGGAACCATGGAAGATTCTGTTACGGCTTAGCTTAGGCAGTTCCGCTTTCTCAGCCTCCGGTTATTGTAGGACACAGCATGCTAGCTTTAACCTGCCGCAACCGGCTGGGACTGCTGCATGGCAAGCCCCTGGCTGTTGGCCAGGGGGGCAGCCCCAGAGGGTGGAGAGTTTCTATTGCATTATGTATGAGCTGATATGCTGCTGTTTTGTATAAAATGAGCATGCTTTGTGTTTGTTTTCGGACTTCACCCCAGGCCGAGCTACAGGGCGCTGGGTCCCCGTCTCAGTGACAGCAACGCTTGGGGTCCCCGTTGCAGATGTGTCACTTTACCTTCATTAAAGCCAATTACTCTCAGTGTGGAGTCGGTCTCGTTCTTGCAGAGTACCTCGGACCCTTTTGGGCAATAACAAGTGGCGCAGCGAGCAGGGTGCTCTGGAAGACGATGCCGCTTTGGCAGAAGGTAGGGGAGGTAGGGAAGCCGTTGCTGTCCCTACAGCGCATACCGGGGTGGCCCCAGACGGAACGCTGGGGGTCGGTAGCGCGGACCTTGGCAGGCTGGGCGGCTCCAGCCAACTGGCCGGGATTCCAGCAGGCAGCTGGGGTTACGTCTGAGCAGCTGCTTGAGAGCTTACAGCGGTTGCGGGCGAACCGGCAGTCTGGGATGGAGCGGCGGGCGATGGGGGAGCTAGGGTGGCTCCTCCTAACCACCCTTTGGGCCCAGGACGAGGAGGTGCTCCGCTGGCAGCGGGCCCTGGACGGGAAGGCGTTGGAGTGTACGGCGCAGGCAGAGGCCCGTGCCGGTGCCCCGGGGGTCGTTCGGACCTACAAGCGAGTGAGTTTTTTCGGCAGGGGCCTGGCGAAGGCATTCTACGCTGACTGGTCCGAGTCTGGGACAGTGCCGGGAACACCGTTATGCTTCTCCGGTATGAGCTGCATCAGCTGGGTGTCCTGACACAGGATGCGCAGGTTAAGGCAGCCGAGGGGAGGAAAAAGAACACAATGAGTTAACTGCAGAAAGTTAAAGATAAGAGACTAGCCCCAGTCAAGGACATCGCTTGCAGCTGAGACTTGGCGGACAACCAAAAAAAAAAGGAGGGGGGCTTGACTGTGCCCAAGCCGCTGGGATGGCTGTAAAACTCGGCCAGACACTACCGGAATGTGTTAGATTTCTTTTCTCATGGGTAAAGAAACGCTACAAAAAAAGGTGGGGGGGGCAAGGTGGAGGGCTGGTTAACCTCTCCCTTGTCCACTGGCAGCCCCCATTGTGTCATTGGATTCTTTTGATAGAAGCAAAACCATTACTGGGTTTCTAACTGGGGCGAGCTGGAAAGTCCTGGAGTAAGGGGACAGGGTAGGGATGCTGCTCTCCAAGATCAACTCGCTGGTTAACCTCTCCCTTGTCCACTGGCAGCCCCCATTGTGTCATTTGATTCTTTTGATAGAAGCAAAACCATTACAGGGTGATGTGCTGGTGACCTTACCCCCAAAGAGACTGGAGCTGAACCACGACTGTGTTGGGAAAGAAGCAGAAACACCCAAAAAAAACCCACGCCCCCGAAGAGACTGGAGCCTCAATCCAGGACTTCCTGACCAGGAAGGACATTGAGAACTGACCCTGGTGAAGAAACGAAGAATTGTACACAGGCAGGAAGAAATTTGGGACTCCTGCTGAAAAATGTGGTATTAATTGGATTTTGGGATTTATTCTACAGGCTGCGCCCTGTGTTTTGGATTGTAAATGATATTCCCCCCCCCCCATTACTAACCCCAGCATGTGGACCGGTTGGATTGGGGGGTGAGGGCTCTCACATACCGAACCCCTGCCGGGTTCATGGGGAGGATGATTGTGGGTTATTTAGGCATAAATTTAGGTAATTTGGGAGAATGGCTTTGAATTTATGTGACCCAAAGTACCTTTATGTAAAGTGCTTTTGTTAGCCTTATTAGATTTTTGTTAATTTTGTGTTATGTGCTGATTATTGGGTGTTGTAGATTGCTTGATATTAGATGTAGCCTATATTTAAAATAGATAGGCTGATTGTAGATGTTGTAATTAAAGTTATATGCATGAGAAAGTAGCCCCCACGGTGGGAAAGTACAGATAATTGCTTGCAGTAGAGACTAGAAGGGTGGGGGCTGGTTAAGGAGTACACCCTCCTAGCTAAATTGATAGTGGGATAAGTTGGTATTCAATAAGGAACGGTTTAGCAAGAGGAAATAAGGATCGGGCCCAGGCAGGCAGGCAATAGACAGAGAACTTGGAAAGGAAAAAAGGATCGGGCCCAAGCGGCCAGGCTACAGACAACAGCTTGGGAATTTCAAATATTCAGGGGGATACTTGGAATGGTGATTTAGCTGAATGTATATAGTGCTATGTACTTGTAATTGTATTAGGCTTAAGAGCATATAAGTGGTGATGTTTTCCTTTAGTGTTAAAAAGTAGGAGTTAATAGTAAGAACCCTTAAGCTGTGAATAGCTTTGAATTTAGAAGTAAGCCAGGATGCAATTGTATTACTGTAAATGATTTAATTGATGATGTAATTTTCCTTTTTTGCCTGATAGTAATAAGGGTATTTGTATATTGTATGTAATGATTGCTTGCCCAGTAGGGGTAGTTTTGTTTTTGTTTTTTAGATATTAAGAAAATTGGTGTTAGCTGCATAGCATTTAATGTACCATGCATTTATTTATAGAGTTTACATTTGTGTTTTATGTTTTGTTTTGTGGTGTTTGTTTTTCTGGCCAGAATTATTGTTGTGTTGTTAAGGTTTTTATGTGGTTTATGTTGTGTTTTCTTTAGGACCCCCCCTCCCTCAGTGTCAGTTTGATCACCTGACATATGAGGGATGAATTGGTAATAGAAATTTGTCACAATTTGGTGAGCAATAGAGAAGGGGGGGAACCCTGCAGAATTTATTTGTTTTGTTTTATTTTTGTTGATTTATGTTTGTTGTGTTTGATGTTGTTGGTGTTGTATGTTATGAATTGCATGATTAAAGGTGAGCCCTAATAGATTAAGGAAATACTATTTGGTTTTGGTGCACTATTTAGCTTTGGCTTTGTTTTGTTTAACCGGTTACTGTTGTTTTTTCTGCTCTGTTCATTTGGGCGTTGGGTGTGTGAGCGGAACTGAACTTCTCGTTCGTAATTCCTCAGGGTGGAAGCCATGTGTGCGATGAAGCTCTGAGGTGGTCCTGGGATTTTACAGTCCCGCCCCCCCCCCCCCCCCCGTAACGGACAATGTAATAGAAGTAGGAAAAATCTGGCTTAGACTGTAATTTTCTTTGCTCTCTGTGTAATTTTTTTTTGTTTTGTTTAAGCGCAAGCAGACAAATGGGAATGCTGGTGCTTATATTGCTAGATTAGCTCAAGGTTATGCTGCTGTTGTTGTACCGGAGCGCTTGAGAAAGCGAGGGGAGGAATGTAGGAGTCTAGGGAACCATGGAAGATTCTGTTACGGCTTAGCTTAGGCAGTTCCGCTTTCTCAGCCTCCGGTTATTGTAGGACACAGCATGCTAGCTTTAACCTGCCGCAACCGGCTGGGACTGCTGCGTGGCAAGCCCCTGGCTGTTGGCCAGGGGGGCAGCCCCAGAGGGTGGAGAGTTTCTATTGCATTATGTATGAGCTGATATGCTGCTGTTTTGTATAAAATGAGCATGCTTTGTGTTTGTTTTCAGACTTCACCCCAGGCCGAGCTACAGGGCGCTGGGTCCCCGTCTCAGTGACAGCAACACTTGGGGTCCCCGTTGCAGATGTGTCACTTTACCTTCATTAAAGCCAATTACTCTCAGTGTGGAGTCGGTCTCGTTCTTGCAGAGTACCTCGGACCCTTTTGGGCAATAACACTGTGCAAAACATAATGCCTCTTGAGTGCTGGGGGAAGGACCGCAGATAATGGTGCTTTTTACACCTCTAACAAGTATATAGCCAATGGTCCCCATGTTAGTGAGGCCCCATTGGTGCCTTTCTGTAAACAAAGCATCAAGGTCACACCTGCAATGGTGATGTATGGAGATCTGCCAGTAGAACCTCTAACTTGGAAGCAGTAACAGGCTCAAAAACTGCTAACTATGGTTTAACCACAAATGGGAGACAGACCCACATTTGTGTTAGGTCTAGTCTACACTACAGGGTTAGGTCAATGCAAGGCAGCTTACGTCAATCTAACTATGGAAGTGTCTATGCTTCTATTTCGCTCCCACCGTTGTAACTGCCCAGCTACACTGACTTAATAATTCCATCTCCATGAGTGGCACAGAGTCAATGCCAATGTACTTAGGTTAATACACTGTCAGTGTAGACACTGTGTTGCTTGTTACTGGCTTTCATGAGCTGTCCCACAATGCCCCACACTGACAGAACAATCAATACAAGCGTTCCTGGTGAAAGTGTAGAGACGCACAAACGATGTAATTACTTCAGTGGCTGTATGCTTGCGTAAGTTAGGTCGACTTAATTTTGTAGTGTAGACATGGCCTTAGATGGAGTTACACAAACCTGTAGAAAATATGGATTTGTTTTTGCAGTTTAGTCAGGGACACGAATTTTGTTGTATCGCTCTAAATCCTTTAACAGTTCTGTGAAAAAATAATTGTTTCTAGATTCAACCTTTGCAATATTTTTGGTGTGTTTAAAGAAATCCAGTGTTGAAGAATTTGGAGGTAGATCCTGACAGTAGTGCCAACAGCTGCATTTCCATCAAACTCTGGTGCAATTGGTCACTGTTGTGTGTGACCAATTGTGACCTTCTATATTCCACAAGTTTGATGCCCTCTCAGACAGTGGGGTGCAACCTACAGAGGTCCCTTTTACACCCTTCTCCTTGGTCATGTCCCACAGATTGACCACTACTGTTCAAAGGGACTCAAACCTTTGAATAAGTAAACTTCTCTTTCTTAAGGCCAGGAACTGCAAGTCAGGCCCTTTACTGCCGGACACTAAACTTGTCTCCATCGCTTCAGTGAAAAATGCCTGAAAGCAAATATAAAGGAGACAAAATTGTTTTCTTCATGACAATCAGCATCAGAAGAGGATGGTACTGACTGTAAGATGATGAGCCACTCCTGTGCTATTCTCCAGGCAACCCATAAGACAGGAACTGTATGGGTTACTCTCAGGGCAGGTATATAAACCTCACCGGTGGAACAGCAGCTCAGCCTGCTCAATGTCACGTCAGCGCTTGGAACTCTCTCCATCCTGATGGTGGCAACAAATTCCGCAAACCTTAGCCTGCTCCAGCCTTGCTCTTGTTCCCACCCTGTTCCTAGCCCTGCTCCAACCTTGCTCTAACTCCAGCCATGCCCCAAAACCACTCTGGACTCCTGATTCCAGTTCTGACCACTAAGCCTGACCATCCCCATTATGGTTTCTGACACCAGTGCCACATGACAGCTCCCCACATGAGTCTCCTCAGCCTGTTGGCATTAGGCAACTTTAAAAGCTTTACTGGACTCTCTGCACAGCATATTGGACAAGCTGCAGCTGACTCTGTCCTCCTTTGAGAATATATTTTAATCTATTTTGTAAAATGGGTTGGTCTGGACAGAAAGGAGGTTTGTGAAAAACAAAACCAGAGAAAACTGAAGGTGAATCTGGGAGAGGAAACAAAAAGAGCAACACTAGCCTTCTCTGTACTGTATGTGTGATTAAACATTTTACAGCTATCACTAGAAGCTTGAAATGACTAAAAATTAAATTATGACCAAGACATTTTCATTTATGGATTCTTAGCAGGAGTGGACGGAATAGATCTGATTGGATTCAACACAAAATCCTTATTAAACAGCAACATGGATGAGGAGCGTATATGTGAATGAGACACGGCCACTGTATCTCAGTGCAAATGAATAATTAGCAAAAACAGAAAGCACATTTGTGCTGGTTTAGGGAACACTGGAGACATGACCCGTGACCTTCAAAACATACAGTAAAAGGAAATGAAATATTTTTATTCCTGGTCTGAAATCTTATTTCTCACAAAGGTAAGAAAATCTTTTGCTAAAAAGAATGTTGCAGCTGCCATTGCCTCTTGCTAACTTAAGAGAACGTCATCAGTTGAAATCACATATCTTCTGGGAACAAACACCTGCTAGAAAATTTCTTGACAAGATTAAGGCAGAACACACTGGTGCAAATTCTCACTGTGAGAAAAAAAGATTAAACACTACAACCATGGTGCCGTGAACTGAGAGAACATTGCCAAAATGATTATATATACTGTAAATACCCTTTCTGAATTAACTCCATGAAATACAATGGTGGGATTAAGCATACCAGACTTTAGAGCTATTTAGTTACTCTGATGAGCATCACTTCTTGTTTAAACTACAAGAGTATTTTCAGTAGTTCTATGTTGGTGTCAAGCTGTTCTCCTCGCACACTCAGCATATCAGAAGACAGGCCAAAAATGGAAATACAGTGGCTACTGCACTTGCATAGGAGTCAGGAGAGCTGTTTCAGTTCCCAGCTAAGCTACTGACCTACTGTGTAAGCTTGAGCAAGATATTTCACCATTCTGTGCCTCTGTTTCCCCTCCTGCCCTTCATCTGTCTTGTCTATTTAGACTGTGAACTCTTCAGGGCAGGAACTGTCTCTGCATTTGTACAGTGCCTAGCACCCTGGGACCCTGATCTGAGTAGGGGACTCTAGGGCACTCCCGAAATACACACAAACCAACCACCAGAACATGCGGGGATATAGCATAGTCTAGTTCCCTAGGAATCAGAGCTGGGGAACCCTGAATTCCAATCTCAGCTCTCCCTCTAATTTGCTCTGTATTCTTGGGCAAGTGACTTAACTTCTTAGTTTCCTAATCTGTTTAAAATCATCAACAACAAAGGAGTATACAAATACTTACTTATTTCATAAGGGTATTGCAGGGATTACAGCAGATAATCGCCAGTATTGTGCTTTACATCTTCAAAGTACAGTAGAGATGCCAAATATTAAATGTTAAGATATAGAGTGGCTATTTTAATTTCCTGACCCAAAGGGATTTTTTAAGTTAGTATTCCACTGTGGAGCTGAAATGGTTATTTAAAATTGCAGTTTCAACCCTTCTCTCTCTCGCTTTCTCTCTCTCTTTGTATTAATGATACAGTTTCCCTGCTTTTCTCCTCACTCATGTAACTCTCTGTCCTTTGGGCATCTGTCATATTAAGCCAAAATTTATAACTATGGGAGATAATCTACTATGTCTGTATGGCAAACACACTGTCCAAAATGAACAGCTTGCAATTCTGCAAGTAGAATGTAAGAACATGGTAATTGAGTCCCCAGTCTACTAACGAGTTACATCTACCATTCTTTTATATCTGCCCTTAGGTAAAAATCCATTTTTCCCAACCTAGTGGCTTTTTCAGCACATAGCTTATTGGAAAATTTTGACCAAGCTACTCTGAATGTGATAAAAACATGCCCAACTGATACATGTTTTACAGTAGTGCCTAGGGGCCAATCAAGAATGGGCCCATCAAGAATGGGGCCCCATAGTGCTAGGTGCTGTACAGAGTCACAGACAGTCCCTACCCCAAAGAGTTTATGGCCAAACAGTGACACGGCAGGAAACCTCATGTTAGTGCCATGTTTATATAGATTTTTTTCAGGGGGTGGGTTTAGTTAGGAGGGGGTCAGCTAAATGAGGAGAAAGGGGATAAAGAGGAAAGGAAGGGGGAAGGTAAGAGGGGAGGTGTGGAGTGAAGCTAAAATGAAGAGCATGGGAGTAGGGGTGCAAGGAAACAGCCAATCAGCACAGGGCAGAGACAGTCCAGTCAGAACTGTAGACAGTTCTGAATACCCAGAGGTCCCTGCTTTGGCTGCCCCTACAGGCTGGAGTCTCAGCCTGGCTCGTCTCTGCTGTTTTTCCCCAAGGCCACATTGGCAGGTGGAGAGGAGGCACCATATGGGTCCTAGTACTCCCAGATGGGGTGCGGTGTTTCTCCTCTGAACAGTTCTGGCTCGTAGGGTGTTGGAGAAAGAAGTGGCCCCAGCTGGGCCCCATTTTACATCCCCCAGTGCAGCAGTCCCTGCTTTACCTGCTTCTCCAATTGCTCCTACTGGGAGGAGTTTCTGACTGGATACAGAACTAGCTGTCTGAAAAAGAAGTGGTGGCCATCAAAAGTGTTCCTTGGATGTTCTGATGTGAACTTTACCTCACATACAAGGGCTATGATTGCCTACTATGCAGTACTCCAAAACCCTGCAGACACAGAGAGCAAGACAGGTATCACAATACAGAACCCTAGCACTAGGTCACCAAGTCAGATCAAAGCAGGTAGGACTTGAAAAGCCAGCAGGGTGTGTGAGGAGCAGTTATAGCTTTTCCAAGCTATAGTTTTTGATCATTTTTATATGAAGCCTTAATCTACAAACTCAAAAATGAACAAATCTCCATAAGATTTTTAAAACTGCATATCCTACTCAGTTTCAAACACAGCATCTGAAATTTGGCGTACAAGTTACAAACAAAGATAATTTTTTTTTTTTTTTGCACACAAGCATCGTTTAAATGTGTGATGTTGCTTCTGGTTTACAGAACATGTCAAACATAGTTTTATACTGTTGCAGAATACTTTTTGCCATGGAACAGAACACACCCACTTTTATGGAGGAGTAAGGGTCAGAAAATTAGTTCATACCAAAAGACTACATTTACCAAACACTGTAAGCATATGATTGGATATAAATGCTTACTTGAAAATACACTACAGTATGCATCTGAAGAAGCAGGCTGTAGCCCACAAAAACTTATGCTCAAATAAATTTGTTAGTCTCTAAGGTGCCACAAGTACTCCTGTTCTTTTTGCAGATACAGACTAACATGGCTGCTACTCTGAAACTACAGTAGTTGTACCCAAATATTACAACCTATTAATAAAGAACCACTTATGCTATTTAAAAGCATGTAGAGTCAACAGACTTGATAACAAAGGAACATTTATGCTGCAATACATTATTATTTATACTGCGGTAAAGCCTAAGGACCCCAAACAAGGACTAAAGTCCCACAGTACAATACACTGTATAAACAAACACAAAGACAATACCTACCCAGAAAGCTGACAATTGAGGATTTAGACAACATGCAACCAAGACTTGATCTAAAGCTCATTGGAGCCAATGGAAAGACTCCTGTTGACTTCAGGGGTTTGGATCAGGCCCAGGGGAATGAACAGACTAATGGGGGCAAGGAAGTTAGACAAGGTAACAGAAGCAAAAGGTGTATTTGCATATATTAAAAATCACTGCAGGCATGATATGCTCTATGACAGACAACTTATTTTACACATAGGCCTTGTTTTACAATCCTAACACTATTCTATTGCATTCTTTAATGCATGTGTGTGCAAGAGACACTTCTTTTTCTTTTCATTATTTACTTGTTAACTCAGTTGCAGATAAACCAGGATGATCAAAAGCAAAATGTTACTTCTTAGTAATACACAGGAACTTATAATTACATACAATAAATACTGTTTTGTTTCTTGAACTGTATTATTAATATTGAATTGTAATAATACAAACCTAGATATCATATTCAATAGGAAGGGAAAGATTTAAATTATATATATACAAAAAGAAAAAGATTGGAGATAAGTGTACATTGGTGTTAAAGTACTTAGATCCGTATATATAAAGGGACCTAAATACTTTAACACCAATGTACACTAACCCCCATCTTCTACTTTTTGCCTAACAAACTATATGAACTTGTTCCATAGTTAAATACTGCTTTATTAATGAGAGATCAATATTTTGTGGGCCTGATTTCAGTGACCCAATTATTAACTATATTTTTGTAAGTACTACCAGGAAAAGTATACATATCCATGTTGTATTTTTTTAAATCATAGCTGGTTCTTAACAATCCTTTAAATCCTGAAGGAAAAACAACTAAAATATGTCTCACTGCTGTGCATATTTCTTGTTCAGTGTAAGTACATCTTGTGAGACTACTTTAAAGTTCAGTATCTCTGCATGTAACCTGCTGAAAATATTTAAAAGTTATGGAGAAATGTGCTATAGGTTGTAAGTAACCACATTTGCCAAAGGCTATTGCTTATTTCAGATATTTTCCTTAATTTGAGCTACTAGTGTCATCAGGTGTGATTTTTTTTTAACTGCTTTCGGTCAGCTATTTGCACTGATTTGGTAATTGCTTTTTTAATGTGCTACAACATAATGGCCAGCCTTTTCACCGAATATGTGATTTAATGTGAAGAAAATAAACGTTTCAGACATCCAGTTACAACTTATGCTGAAGTTGCATCTAAAGTCCAGCAGATGGCAAAAGTGATCGACTCACACTAGAGCTGAGTAGTTATTCTTTCCTATATTCCCTATCTCTAATGATTCAGAAAACATCCTTTTCAAACTCTGGACCTATTGCTCCCCTCTTCTGTATACTGACTAAAGCAGAGGGACCCTGAACAGCAGGGTCTGGGACAGCTGTGGGGCCCACAGGAGCTTCTCATCTTGTGGGAAGGGAAATGGCATTGTGAGATTCCCAATATAAGTTAACACCAACTTGTTAGTATGAACTTTGGAAGATTTCGCCACTGTGGTGGGTGATCCCAGGGCAAAAGCATATTAGAGGCATTGGCAGCATGGCTCCTGTATAAGTGGATCTTGTGACACTGCCCTACTGAACGTACAAAGCTTGGGAGGATTTCAGAGCTCCTGCTGTGGGCTGGAGAATAGTCGCTTAGATGAGGCAGAACTCCAGGGTGCAAGGAGTGAAAGCATAGCAGTCAGTTTAATCTTCTAGAGAGAGAGTTCCATTTCAGAATGTGGTCATTTCCCTTTTTCTCCTTATCAGTAAATTTCTTCAGAAGTTTCTCTGCAGGGGACACCTCCCAAAGCAGATCAGTTTATTGTTGTACCATATACTGTCCAGAGCTTCACTGGAAACAGGATCGATTCATTCCATATTTTCCTTTCTTGATTAGTTGCAGAACTCAAATCAGAAAAAAAATTAAGTGTTGTCATCTAGTTTAATACTATAATTATTTTAAATAGGGTGCATGTCGGAGTATCTCCATTCCCAAGAGTCAATAGGGATGAAAATTACAGTACTTCCAGCAGCAGAGTAAAGCCTTGTCTACATTGCCACTTTAAGAGACATTAAACCAGTATCCCTATTTTAGTGCCTGGACTAGACATTAAAAACCATGGAGTCAGTAGGGATACTGGTTTTATGTCTCTCTGTCCTAACTGCAGAGGTGTTAAAGGACCATTCAAAATGAAGTGGGCCACTGCAACAAAGTGTTAACTCCTATGCTCAATAATCTGTTCCACCTCATATTTAGCTGTGACACCCTGCGTACCTTTACCAGAAATGAAGAAGAAGAGCTCTGTGTAGCTCAGAAGCTTGTCTCTGGCCATATATACAATACAAGCTTTGGTCAACACAAGCTACATCAGTAAAAAGCCACCACAGTTAGCATATCACTTGTGCGCATGAATACTTGACTCCTTGCAGCAATGCTTGTATTGATATACAGCTTGGTGCACCATAGGTAGGTATCCCAGTGTGCCACTCACCATTCTCCAGTGTACTGTCTTTTGGGAAATTTTGGCAATGCATTGTGGGGCAGAAACGAGTCACACAGGGGTAACTGGGAGCGAAGTTAAATCCTCAGTGTGCAACTGTTCAATCCCGTAATGTCATCTATATCCAATAATTTTCATGCTTTTTTAAAGAATCCTACAAACCTGCAAGGCCCTCCTCACTCTCTACCATCTCTGACAGAAGCATGGAGCCTGCATAGCTCTGCACTAATGTCATAAGCGTTGCAAGTACGCAATGCACAATCCTTCAATATTTTCAGAGCTATAAGAACCACCAAATCAGCAGAGAACATGACGATTTCTTGAATTGCTGTAAGAACCAGTTCAAAATTATTGTTGGCATTCCTGGAACAGCTGCAGATGGTGGAGCACACCTTCTGGGCACAAAAAATGAGCAATGACTCTTGGGATCACATTGTAATGCAGGCTTGGGATAACGAGCAGTTGTAGAACTTTTGGATGAGAGGCCACATTCCTGGATCTGTGTGCTGAGCTCGTCCCAACACTCTGGTGCAGGGACACCAGAATGAGAGCTGCATGAACAGTTGAGAATTGAGTGCCAGTCACACTGTGGAAACTTGCAATACTGGATTGCTACCTGTCAGTGGGAAGACATTTTGGAGTTGGAAAATTCACCATGGGGGCCATTGTCATGGAAGCATGCAGGGCCAATAGTCATTTCTTCTATGCAGGACTGTGACTCTTGGAAATCTGCAGGATGTAGCATATGGATTTTCAGCAGTGAAATTCTCCAACTGCAGTGAATCAATAGATGGCACAAATATCCCTATTTTGGCATCACAACATCTTGCCACAGAATAAATCAACAAAAGGGCTACTTTACTATGGTTATGCAAGTAACTGGGGATGCTTCACTGACATCAATGTTGGCTGGTCAGGGAAGATGCACAATGCTTGCATCTTTAAGAACAGTGTTCAGAAAGCTACAAGCAGGGACCTTCTTTTCTGACCGGCGGATTAACATTTGGAATGTTGAAATGTCAGTAGTGAACTTGGGGGACTCAGCCTAACCCTTGCTCCCCTGTTTCATTAAGCTTGGCAATGGCCAACTTCACATCACCAAGAAAAGATTCAACTATTGGCTCAGCAGGAACAGAAGACAGTTGAATGCATTTTTGGTAGATAGAAAGGATGCTGGTGTTGTTTGCTCACAAAATTGGACCTCAGTGGAAAAAAAATCCATCCCAACAGCCATAGCTGCCTTCAGTGTCCTGCACAATATCTGTGAAGCAAAGGGGTGGAGGGCAGAGTTGGAGCAGCTGTATTCTGACTTTGACCAGCCAGAAATAAGGGCTGTTAGAAGAGCTCTACATGGGGCTTTATAAGAGCACTTTAACATTGAGCCAGTAATTTGTTATGGCGTACTATGCTCTAACTGGCCCTGCAGTTTGTGGGACAGTTAGCAATTGTGTGGTGTTTGGAGTACTTCCATGAATATAACACTATTAATGCACCTATTAATTTTGTGGTGCTTGTTGTATATTTATGATTATTACACTTTGTGTGTCACACTGTGCATTAACAAGTTGTTTTCAAAACTGCAAGGCACTCTGCAGTATATGTTGTGAACTAATCAAGATGATTTTCCAAATAGAACTTTATTCAGTAATAAAATCCGTGCAAACAAAAATCTGTGCAATTGAAAAGCAAATATATTAAAGTAATACATTCATGGAATAGAATTTAACAAGGGGACAGAACATTCATGTCCATATTAACCTACACATACAGCAACCATGGCTTTCACACATCAGGGTGTGTGATGCTATGGTTGTCCATGTCTCCCAGGATGGAATGCTAGGGGTAGGGATGCAGCCCCTGATACCACATGGCATGCTGAGGGGGTTTGTAGAGAAGTGTTGTAATGGCATTCTTCATTGACTGCAAAGGGAGGTGAGCCTGTTACTGTTGAACCTGTAAGTCCCCAGGAGCCTGCAGCATATGTGTTTGCTGCTGGAGAAGCCCCATTATGTTCTGGTGCATCTCCCTCTCCTTTTCTTGCTAGACTCACAAGTCCTTTCTCTAGTCCACTCTTTCCTTCCCCAGGCTGTCTGCAATGTTCACCCTCCAGGACCTTTCCTCACAGTCTGATGCAGCACTGGCTTGCATGATCTTACTGAATGTGTCATCCTGAGTCCTCTTCTTTCTCCTCTTTATATGGCTCAAGCATTTCATGGGCGTGAAGGGGAAGTCCCCTCAAGGCAGTGGCAGCTGCAGATAAAACACACAGATGCCACTGTCAATATGGGCACAAGAGAAAGTTAAGATTCAGCACTCCCCCCTTCATTGCTCCCCATAAGTTTTAAACAAGACATGTTTAACACTCCTGCGTTGCAGTGCTTGTGCAAAGTGCCACTCACAGCACGAGCCATGATGCATATGGCCTGTTGGGGTGAGGGAAATGAGAAGGGAATTGTTCAGTTGCAGAAAACTATGAGTACTGGGCAATGGCACTGAATACTGACATCCCCTTCCACAGGCAGTGGTGATTTTAGCAGATATCTCACTCCTGAGGGTAACAAAGGCACAGAAAGCACAGCTGCTGCTGGCATCGCAAAGCCACCTGGGCCCATAAGCTGCTAGCCTGTGTACTGCAATGGACCTGCTGAAGTTATCACTGATTGGTGTGAGAAAGTGTCCTACTGCAGAGAAAGAAAGGGAGAGGAGTGCAGAGTGCCTGCATGAAAGTGTAAATAAGATCTCTCAGAAGGATTCAAAGGACATCCCTGTGTACATAAACAAACTGCTCTGCATGCCCCTCCCCTTACCTAACTCTGCAGGGGAATGAAAAGCAGATAATGCTACCTCTCTTTGTTTTACCACTACCTCTTCTAGTACGAGTAAATTAATGAAAAGTTGATATCTGCATCCTGTTAAGTTGGGGGACGCCACCAGTACATCATTGCAATAGAAAATCCAATTACACACTTACCCGAGGTTCCTTCCCCTGCATTGGGTTCACCCGCGCTCAACTGCCAGGACTGCAGTGGAGTCTCTAACAGGTTCTGGCTATCAGCATAGTTGGACCCCCTTCACTCGCACGTGCTCCATGCTGTTCACACCAGGGGCCTGTGACTTGGGCTTCTCGGAGGTATTCACAGTAGTCTGTTGGGTGGTAGTGGGGTCTCCACCAAGTATGGTATGCAGCTCATTGTAAAGGTGCAGGTCAGAGGCTTGTCACTGGATTGACTTTTCATCTCCATGGCTTTCTGATATACCTGACTCAGTTCCTTCCTTTACACATGGCACTGATGCTGGTCCCTGTCATATCCCTTCTCTTGCATTCCCCCCCACAATTTGTTCATAGAGGTTCATGTTTCTATAGCCGGTCCACAGCTGTGCTTGCAAATCCTCTTCTCCCCACAGGCCCAGGAGATCCAATATCTTCTGCCTACTCCAAGCTGGAGCAAGTCACCAGCATGGTCAGCTGGGCAGTTGCACACAGCAAAGGAGAGTTACCAGGTGTGCTCACCAAGCTGGACAGTCAGAAAAAGACATTTCAAAAATTCACAGGGCTTTAAAGGGGAGGGGGACCTTCAGTCTGTGTGACTCCTGCACAGTGGAGTTCAAAATTGTGACCAGAGTGCTCAGTGTTGGGCATTGTGGGACAACTGCTGGAGGACAGGTAGGGTCAATAAAGGTAAGACAGTGTCTATGCTCGCTGCATAAACCTCAGTACATCAACCTTGGCTTTACGCTGCTCAGGGAGGTAGTATTACAGCATTGCTGTAATGGAGCACTTACATCAGGAGGAGACAAATTTAAGTGTAGACACATGCACAGCTAGGCAATGCAAGGCAGCTTACATCAACACTACTTTGTAGTGTAGACCAGGCCTCTGTCTCTTCTATCAACAGAAGTTGATCCAATAAAAGATTATCTCACCCAGCTTGTCTCTGTGAACATTCTTGATATTTAGATCCAGAAAGGAAGTGATCTACGTGATCATTCTCATCTGATATCCTGAAGATTCTGCAATGTTTAAACATTCTCAAGCTTAGTCTAAGTCCCAGGCTAGCACCCTAACCACTGGCCCTTCCTTCCTCTCATGACAGATTGTTTGGCCACATGGAGGATCCACCAGACCTCCCTTGCACAACAAGTTAAAAAGAAAATCGATTTAAAAACAAACCATCCAAACTATAGTAAGTTTATTTGTTCTGAACCATTCCTATCTGCATGCTAGCCAGAGGCAGCTCTGGCAGGAGCTTTGTCCCTCCTTTATTGTTTACTGGCTCTGTGCTTGATCTCCAGCATCTCCCCACAGTCAGGGCAGCCCAGAACTCGGGAGCCAAGCAGCCAATAAGGGAGCAGAAGGCCCACACTTTTCATTCTCTGCCCCCCACCTCCTCCCACCAGGGATGCAGACTAGCAGGTATACACTCTAGTACCCCACTGCCACAGCCTACTGACTAGGCTAACCAGCCTCTGCTTATGCCATGTGATTCACTGCACCCCTTACTAGGCTGGAAGGAGGCCAGGTAGACATCTCTCCTCACAGCTTTCTCGCCCTCCTCTGAGCAGCCAGCCCTGGAGGGATGAGAGAGAAAACAACCCAGGCAGGGAGGAACAGGTAAGGTGGGAAAGGGCCTCTTAGCCCCATCACCTGTCTTCATTCCCCCAGCCCCTGTTATCCAAGTGTGTGTCAGCCCATGTATAATCAGCCTTGCTCTCTGAGAGATTCAGGCAGACCAAGTGACTGAGGTTATAACCTTGCCTTGTGGTTATTTGGTTCATTTCCTTTTTTTTTTAAAGCCTTTTGGTTACACCTCAGTCATGAGTTCAAGCTTTTCTCCACAACAATGTCTGGGCTGGAAATGTCAGGGGGAGAAAAGGGGTTAAAAATGTAAGCTGAAATTCTTACATAATCAGTTTGCCAAGAGCTGGGGCTTTAAGAAAAACAACAAATATCAGGAAAGTTGGCAACAGAGGACATGACAGTGTTATCCAGACATATTACAAAAAGTATTGGGCAGACAGCTCACCTGTCAGGAGCTGGGCCTGGGCTGCTTCCAGTGACATGCCAGAATGAAGGGAGGGGTTCCATGGAGAAATTTTGGGAGCTGGAAGAAGTGTCTGAGTTCCTGAAAGGGATTGGGGGAGCAATACCTTTAAGGACAACAGCTACAGGTGTTGCAGTTATGACCCCAACACAACCCCAGAAATGAATGTAGGAATTGTTCTGTGCATACTGAGGTCACCCTGGGAAAAAGTTTATGTTTCACTGTGATTGATGCTCAGACATCGCATACCTTTATCTTTAATCTCTACCACTCTGCTTTTCTATCACTTGTTTCCCTCAAGCTGAATATTGTATGGATTCACATACCAGGGGCTGCTACAGAAAACAGCATGTTAGTTATATATTTGGTCAAGTCATCTAGAGCAGGTTCTCCTGTGCTCTCCACTTATCTTTTGCAAACCAATTCCTCTAATTCAAACTATCCCTGTGCCAAACTGCATTAAATAGAAGAAAGACCATTAGAATCACAGCCCTCCCCATTACAGGGTGAGCAATGGTTCTCAGAGTCTTTGTGCTTTAGAAGGCCCCATAATCCCTGGGCCAGACTGCCACACTCTTACACTGAATAAGTAATTTATTCCTCACATAGTGCCACAGAAATTGAGCAAACTGTTCTTTTGGTTTGTATACATCTTTGAGAAGCATCTTGCAGCAGTAAAGAAGGATCCCTTACAGAGGGGAATACTCCCTGCTGCTCCAACACCGAGGAGTTTGTTCTAATCAGTGCTCAGCTCCGGATTCCTCCTATGACTCATACAGAATGCTTCACAGGCAGCAGAGCACTGGTTCAAACTATCACTTCCGGGTCAGAGCAGCAAGAAAAGTTCTCCATGCAGATGGGCTTTCGTTCTTGACACAAGACTTCTTATAGATTCCCTTCTACAGAGCTGTGGAGAGCTTGGCAGGGACATGGGGGTGACAGATCAGAGAAGGAGAGAGGAACAGAAAGGGACAGAGCTAGAGAGAAGAGGATGGTGGGCTACAGAAGCAAGGAGAAGGAGATGAAGTGATCTAGGCAGAGGCTTGAAAGGGGGAGATAGAAAGGAAACAATGAAAAGGGAAAGGAGACTGAATGAAAAGTAATAGAGGAAGGATGGAGGGAACAAAGAGGAAAGGGAGGCAGGATAGGTGTAAATGGAATGGGAAAAAGGGAGGGGATAGTGAGACACTAGGGGAAATAGAGAGAAAGGAAAACTAAATGGCATGGAAGAGAATTCAGGATTTTGAACTGTTCTGTCAGCCATTAAATTCTCTGATGAAGCTCTCTCACTGTACAGTAGTATTATTTGGTTGAGGGAATGTCATGTTCACAGCCTCTATTACAATGTCGACAACACTTACGATTTTATTGCAAGCTTTGCGATATTTGGTTTTTTTTCTTAAAGTTCCATCTCCTTGAGGTACATTGCTAGCTGAGAATCTCAGCATTTATTTAAAGAGAGGTACAGTTCCAGCTCTCATGGTTGCAATGAAAAGCTTGAAAATGTGACCTAACTTTACCTTAGAGACTCAAAAACCAGAAGGCAAATAAATAGAACACCAAATTTATTATTGTTATTTTAAAATCTCATTATTTTCATGGCCAGGTCTGGACTTTTGAATGCCCGGGGTGGGAAATACTCGGTAAGCATATCCCCAAGTTCCCCCTAGGGGTGCCAGTGCAACAGGAGAAAAAACAAAAATCACAGAATAAATTAATTTCCATCCCTGAAAATGGCTATATTGTCACATTAGAACAATTCAGTATTATTGTTCAACAAAGAGTATTGAGGCACAAAATTGTGCCTCTCCTCCTCCTCCAAGTGCAGATATTCCATGCTGCTTGGAAGTTCCAGTGAACTCTCTATTTCACCTATTTGATTTAGAGGTATATTATGCATTACCTAGTGCATATCATAGCTGGGATGGAAATCATGTCATACTTTAGGTTGCCCAATAATAACCCACAGTTTAATAAATATGCCACTGGACTAGTAGCTATTCTGGAATGAGTCTCTCATTTTTTCATGGAAAATTTCAAACTATCTTGGTTTGATTCTGTATCAGAACAGAACCAATTGTTGAAACTTAGAAATTGTTCATGAAATGAAATTCTTCTTTTCTGGCCAACCCAAATGCACAGACACACAGGTATAGGTTTAACTGATGTCTAATTAACAGACATGCAGCATTTCTATTTAAATGTCTATGTAGGGATTTCAGTGCATAACTTTAGGTAACCATGCTCTGAAAAAATTGACTACAATTTCTAGCCCTGGTGGTTCACAAAATTCTAGACCTTAACTCCCTCAAGGTATGAAGACAGCAAATGTTATTCACTTTGGGGGAGAAGGAAAAAAATATTTTTGTGACAAAGATTTTTTTTTTTAAATAAAGAAGTGGCTACTTGAAATCGCTCACAGGAATGCTAGCAATAGTCCCATCTGAGATGGGATTAGTGGACAAAAGGTACAAATATGTTATCTCCTAGTTGTAAGTAAAGCTGATTAAAACTGCAATTTTGTCAAAGTCAAAACATTTCATGAGAATGTGTCAGTTTCAATTAAATTGTCAATGGGAAAAAGTTGTCCTTTATTTCTATGAAAATGTAAGCAGTCAACCTAGACCTAGGTAGAGAAAGGAAAAAGAATACATTTTAGCACCCTCTAAAACTTTTAGTTACATCTCTTACAGTGTTCCAAATATTAGCTTCATGAGCTCATGACTTACCAAATCTAGAAGCAAGCGCTGTGTTTCCCCTGGGAAAGATTTTCCATAGAATTTCCAGCACCACATGGGTCAGGAGATATTGTACCTCAAATCCATCACTGGTCTGGGACTGACCATTGTCTATCATGAGCCTTGGAACAAATATAATTTTGGATGTGAGAGAGGAAACTACTCAATTGAGAGAAAGGACAACACTTCCATTAATTAAAAAAAAAAAAAAAAGGATCAGCCTGCCACAGAAGAGTATGATGGCTGTTTGAAGCTACTCAGGGTGTGAAATCTCTGAATTATTGCAGTCCCAGCAGAGATGGATTAATGTGCAGAATACTGGTGAAGCAGCCAGAGGTGCACATGATAAATGCAATTTAGCACATGGATACCAAAAACATACCCTATATGGAGTGTTTCTCTTAAGGGGATGCTATACCCGTTTAGAAATTACAGATTTTGGCAATACCATTAGCTTTATTTAATACATCACTCACATTCAAACCCATATATCCAGGTTTATTCCTTAATTTGATCACATAACTGTTTCACCCCCAGAGACAATAGTGAAGGGTTTCTCAAACAGGGGTTGCCACTTCTGTAGGGAAAACCCCTGGCGGGCTGGTGTGTTTACCTGTCCCGTCCGCAGGTCCGGCCGATCGCGGCTCCCACTGGCCACGGATCGCTGCTCCGGGCCAATGGGAGCTGCTGGAAGCGGTGCAGGCCGAGGGACTTACTGGCCACTGCTTCCAGCAGCTCCCATTGGCCTGGAGCAGTGATCCGCGGCCAGTGGGAGCCATGATCAGCAGGGGCGGCTCTAGACATTTCGCCACCCCAAGCATGGCGGCATGCCGTGGGGGGCGCTCTGCCGGTCGCCGGTCCTGTGGCTCCGGTGGACCTCCCGCAGGCTTGCCTGCGGAGGGTCCGCTGGTCCCATGGCTCCACCGAAGCAGGCAGGCCGCCGAAGGCTGCCTGCCTGCTGCCCTCCCGGCAACCGGCAGAGCGCCCCCCGCGGCATGCTGCCCCAAGCACACGCTTGGCGTGCTGGGGCCTGGAGCCACCCCTAGCGATCAGCTGGACCTGCGGATAGGGCAGGTAAACATGCAGATGGGGCAGGTAAACACACCGGCCAGGCCCGCCAGGGGCTTTCCCTACAGAAGCGGTGACCCCTGTTTGAGAAACCCTGCAATAGTGCATCTGTTATTTGTTTTTGATTACTGGCTTAAGCAATATTTAAGCAGGTGCACATTTACACTTAAAAGAGCATAAAACATGAAAATGGAGGAATTCAGCAAAGAAAGAAAGAATCCCCATTTAATTTTTTGTTGGGTGAGGTTTTTCTCCAAATACACTTTCTAATAGGAATTTTTTTTTTCAGTGGGGGGAGGGAGTGAAAAAAAATGGTCGTCAGGTTTTATTTCTCAGCTTTGTTTGGCTACAAATTGAATGACCAGTGATAACGAATTGCAATGGCAGCTGAAAGAAATGAAAATGTACTCATCTGAAAATAAAGCAATTTTCTTCCTACCACCTTCTTCTCTGTCCCCCATCTGACATTTGAGTCTCTGTCCTTCTTCCTTTGAATTTGTTTGGGTTCCCATTCCATTTTCTATGTTGCCCCTGCTTGCCAGTCTTACACCTGTTGCTTCTCATATTAGGGTCCTTCCTATCTCTTACAATAATTTGCTGGAGAGGCTCTAATGCTGAAGCAGTGGATGGGGGGGTATAGAAGGTGTTCTCAAGCCACTGACTCCAGTTGTTGACTTGATGGTCCAGAAAGCTAGAACTGAACAGTACCAGAGAGGAGGACTTCAGTCAACTGGATTCCTCCCCCATCCCTCTTACACTGGTGCAAGGCAATTGGATTCTGCAGCCACATCCTTTACCCCAGTTCAGCAGTGGCTGAACTACTAAGACTCTCAATGAGCACACATGACTACTTCTTTTCTCCTGTGGAGCTGTTCTGAAAATGTAATCTTGCACCACTTGATCTCAATGGGTATAGGATCAAGAAATGAGTGACTGGGCAGTTGAGGAAGGTTGGTCTCAAATTGCTCCCTTCTATAGTGCTCTGTCAGGTCAGCAACTGGCCAAAGTGCTGAGTGTAGGAAGTACCAAAGACGACCAGAGACCCCAATGACTCATTGTCCCCCAAGCAAAATAATACTGCTTGGGGAGAAGCAGATTTAGGGGGACCATTAGAAAGCTGCATGATTCCTGTGTTTGTGCAATGAATTTAAAGTGCTACAAAGATAGGCTTTACCATGATTAGAAGTGCTGATGACGGTGATGTCTAACTCATTCACTGTATGTCACAGAAATGCACATTCGTTCATTATTATTAGCTTGTATTATCATAGCACCTCTGGACCCAAACCAAAATCAGGCCCCCACTGTCCACTTACTATTTAAGGATACATAAAATATGTCAGAAATCAAATCAGTGCAGGAAACGAGTGACTGATCGACTTATTACTAGCTAATGTTGCAGTCCTCTTCCCAGCACTATATGTTAATATTTCCACTCTGAATAGGGTTTAAAGCCCCTTTGAGAAATTCAAAATGTCCAATTTATCAGAATGGCAGGAAGTTATTGAATTGCCATCACTTTATTAGAAGCAAGTCTTTGTTTTTTTATTATTCTATTAAATGTTTTTATTGTAAATAGAAAGAAAAATAGTGAAATGCATAAAGCTACAGAAACTAGAATAGCATCATTGATATTTATGATCTACAATAACTACATAAATAAGGAAACAAGCTGTTGATTACATTGCCTTAGCTCAATCAGAAACCAGAAATAAGGCCTTCCATAACATATTTGCAAGTCATGTTTTTAGAAAGGAAATTGCACAACTGATTTAAGTGTCCATTTATATTCCACTTTACAGACATAATATTATTAGAGAGACAAGGTAGGTGAGGTAATTCTATTGAACCAACTTCTGTTGGTGAAACAGACACACTTTTGAGCTTTACATGGAGTTCTTCTTCAGATCTAGGAAAAGTCCTCAATGTAACAGCTAAATACAAAGTGGAAGAAATTCTTTAGCATAAGTAGTTAACACATGTTGCAAGAGACCATTCAAGGTGAAGTGAGCAGTTAACACCTCTGCAGTCATAGAACTGTTTTGATTAAGTCCAGGATTTTTGGTGTCTATCAGAATTATGAATATAAGCTCCTGGGCTCATTTTTAGAAGATGTTGTGTGGGTTTTCTTTGTGGATGAGGACTGAGAGGTCAGATGTGGAGTGATTGTTTTGTGAAAAGTGTTCGCCCCTGGGTGATATGGTGTTTTTGTCTTGTGTGAATTCATTTGAAGATGTAGTGATTGTCTTGTTTCACCCACATAGTTATTGGAATATTTAGTGCACTTGATGAGGTTCACCCCCTGGTGCGACAGGCATGTGTAGGATCCATGGATCTGTGAAGATAGGTGCAGTGATCCATGGGTTTCTTGTGTATAGTTGTCTGTAGGTTTCCACTGCTGAAGCTGATGGTGGTGTACAGGAAGCTGACGCTGGCGTAGGAGTGTTCTAGAAATTGTTTGATGAATGGGTAGTGATGGTTGAAGTTGTGGTGGAAATCTACAAAGGAGTTTATGTTGTCGGTCCAGAGGATGAAAACATAACCAATGTATCTCAGGTATATCATTGGTTTTGTGATGCACTTGCCCAGAAATTCTTCCTTGAGGTGGCCCATGAAGAGATTGGCATATTGGGGAGCCATCCTAGTGCCCACTGTAAAAATTTTATGGGTGAGGATGAAATGGACGAGTTTGATGATGACTTTAGGGGGTGGGGATATCTGAGTATTGTCCAGTAACCATCCCAAACACACCAAGAAATCAGTTATCTACAGCCAGGCACTCAAATACCACACACTATGTTCCAAGGAGAAAATCTGCAATACACACCTTAACACACTTACAAGGACACCCCACCAGAGAAGTAGATTGCATCATGGAACAGCCACCTAAATACCCCAAGAGAACCTGCTTCAATACGGGGGGTGGGGGAAAGAGTCCGACTGTACACCCCTAGTTGTCAGCTACCTCCCCACATTAGAACCCATATGGGATACCATTAAACAATTACAACCCATGCTCAACAGGGACCACATACTGAAGGAAATCTTTCCCAAACCCCCTCTTCTGGCCTTCAGACAACCCCCTAACCTCTCCAAGTTCATCTTCAAAAACGAGCTCCTCACTAGGGTTGCCAGTCCTCCAGGAATTAAAGGTTTATCATGTAATGAAACCTCCAGGAATACGTCCAACCAAAATTGGCAACCCTATGCCCCACAGGCCAGAACACACCAACTCAAAGTGGCACCAAAACAAAGGTGCAAAATTTGCAGACATAATATCCACTGCTACCCACCTTGTCTTTAATATGTTGGGACAAACATGGCTACAACAGCACTGCAAATAATATCATTACACTTTCACGTGTGTGTACTATACACACACATATATTTTACACATACAGGATTTAAATTAAATAAAAAACATGAGTGTAAAACTATATTTATTGTGACCTTTAAGAGATTAAATGAGTGTTAAAGTTTTAGAAGACAAAAATCCATATATTCTCAACACAGGTGTAATATTTTGATTAAAGACTCAGGTACTAACTACTATGTTTTTGCACAGCAATATAAAATTACACTTTGCCAAAGGGGAATTAATGAATGAAATCAATCAATCTACATACAGTAAACTACTGAAATCTTATTAAAATACTTGTTCAAAATGAGGGGTAAATAGTCAAAACTAGATAATTATATACTGTAAGTTGCATAAACGGCATTTCATCAAAACAGAAAAGCAGTTAAGTCTCTAAAAAGTTCAGATAGCTATTGCATCACTACGTTAACATTCCCAATTCTTACGTTATATTTGGAAACCTTCTTAACAGCCACAATAAAGTACTGAGGGCCAAATCCCAAAAGATTCAGAGTTTTGGTTTAGGTGGATAACATCCAGATGTTCTCTGATGAAATCCTAGCCCCTCCAAAGTCAATGGGAGTTTTGCCACTGACTTCAGTGAGGCCAGGATTTCACGCTAGATTTTTTTTTCCTGAAACTCTGAGGCTCTCCAACTGGCAGCATGACCCTCCTTACCTGCAGAGTTACCTTCCCAGTGGGCAAGGCACAGCCATCAGCCAGCCAACCAAATCCAGCAACATAGTCACTTCTTCAAGGAGCAACAGGCTGACTCACTCCTCACATGGCCTCCATCATCTCTCCTGCTCGACTCCCTCAATGCAATCTCAAATGATTTGGATTACCCAGTCTAAGGGTATACAATGGGTTGAAAACTCCACTGTTTTTCCAACTTCAAAAAGACAGTGCACAGCAGGACTCCAATGAGTCTCACTGCTCCAAAACATGGGAACATTACACTCAGATACTTTCAAAAGAAATTACCTGGAGTGTAGAATTTTCAAAAGTATCTAAATTCCATTTCCAAAAGTGACTGATTTAGGAGCCCTAAATCCCTAAGTGACTTTTGAAAACATGATTTAGACTCTTAAGTCACTTAGGGTAACCTTTTTCAGAAGTGCCCAAATGAACTGTCTCCCAGGCCAAACCACTGAAAACACCAGATAAGGGTTGCAGGCATCTGGACCCACCATCCCAGACACTAGTATATCAGCAGCACAGGTAAGAATTTGGGACAAGAATGGTGTGGAAAGTGTAATGGCCCTGCTGGGTCTATGTATCTTATGCACTAATATGACCCCCATCACTGCAGTATCTGACTGCCTCACAATCTTTAATATATTTATACATACATCTATGTAACACAGAGGGAAGTGAGGGAGATATTTCTTATATAAACCATCCTAGACCTCAAAATTACTTACTTTTGGTTGAGTTCAGAGAATAACTGAAGGTTTGAGGGGCATTCTTATTTTATGTCAACCAGTTCACCCATCCCAACGTTAGATGCACGAGCCCACACACAGAACTGTAGGATGGGAAGGGACCTCAAGAGATCATCTTGTCCAGTCCCCCTGCACTCATGGCAGGACTAAGTATTATCTAGACAAGTATTACCATTGTATACATGACATATATGTTCTTTTGAAATTAGTTTAATTATCTCTAGAGCTAAATTATGATACTACACTGTACTGCATCAAAAGATTAGGACTCCGCAGCAATACTAACACAAAAAACATTCTGTACAGTGTTATGTAAATATTTTAGCATGCCTGCAGTGATTCCACCTTGTGATATGATCCTATCAGCTCAACATAAACAGGGTTTAGCCTGCATCTGTACTTTGATGTAATCACTCTTGATAAATTATCTTGGTGCCCCTGTCTGTGCCTTTCTCTCTATTAAAAGGTATTTGTAGCAGTACACAATGAAGACCAGTTAAGGGAACAGAGTTTTCATATAAAACTTCTGACCGTAAGACCAGGAGTGGCGCCAGAATTTCTGGCACCCTAGGCAGAATTCGGGGGACGGCATTTTGTGCACTCCCCACGGGGCGCATGGGAGCTTCCGGTTCCATTCCCATCGTGCCACCGAAATGCCGCAGGCGACAGCAGCAGTCATTGAGCTGCTCAATTGCCTGCTGCGGTTTTCCATGGCACATCAGCAGAAGGTCCTTCTTTGGCAGTGCGACGGGAGTGGAACCAAAAGCTCCTGTGGGCCCCGTGGGGAGCGCATAAAATGCCGCCCCCCGAATCCTGGCGTCCTAGTCGACCGCCTAGGGTCGCCTAATGGAAGCGCCGGCCCTGCGTAAGACATTGTAAAAACATCAACAGTATGCACATTGTTTACCTGAACTTCAATGGGATTACTTATTCACAGGATCAAAGCACATGCTAAAAATCCCTTGCAGGATCAGTGCCTTAATGTCCACTATGCTAGAGATGTTAATACTCATCTCAATTTACTGCTTAAGCATGTTTCTGCCCTGGAGTTAGTACCTGATATGCTGACTGAAGGGCGTCAGATGAAAAGCAGAAGGGAGCAGAAGCAGAAAGTCAAGGCCCAGTCCCCTGCAGAGTTTGTAAACTCTATTATAGGGTCAAGGTTGCTGTCAGAACTTCTGCTTAGTGGAGCTTCTAAGCTTTGCAACCATGACACATTTTTCATATACTCCCCAGCAGCTCATCTTTACATCCTGGTGTTTGGGCTCCAGTTTGCTACCGCCATATATGTTCATGTGTAAGTCTATTCTACTTAAATTTGTATTGGCTATTGAATACATCCATGTTGAGTTGTGGATTAATTGAGAGACACTATTGTTATTTTTTTTTTAAATCAGCATTTTTCAAAACAGTGAGATACAAGATCCCACAGTTTCCTCCTTATTTAATATAGGAAATAATTTCACTGTGTCAGATACCACTGCATGTTAACAGTAGCTAAATATTGACTGTTTAATGGCAACCATTCTATATAAAAGCATTAAGATTTTTCTTTATACTGACAACTTTTTCCAAGAAAATTGATTCTGAAAATTAATTTTTAAAAAAATGTTAGAAAAGAACTTTAGTATTAGGAAAAAATAGAACCACCACTTTAGAAATTGTAGTTTTCTTTTCTTTAAATGAAAATTCCCTAATTTCTAAGAGCTTTGTTATAACTGAGTTAAGGTTATACATCGATATATTTTTAAGACAACATAATTACAATTTAGGAACTTAAGTTTTTTCTATATGGCAACTTGTAGGGTTCTACCATTAGCAAGTGCAAGATAAGCCACAGAAAGGGGAAAACAATAAAGGCTGGTGTTGGAAACAGTTTGGTGTGTATGTTTCTTTAAATACAACTACAATCACTTGACTTTCAAACAGTTTAACTTTAGCTTTGAATTTTCTGTCTTACATCATCTGTTTTTAAAACTACAATATTTTAACAATGTTGTTTTACATCCACAGATCTCAATGTAGTACCTTAATTGTAAGTTAAAGGCTTTTTACTGTGATTTCAGTATCACAGGGAACTTTTTGTAAGACTAGGAGAATAACCTTAACCAAATGACAGCCGGGGTAATTATATTCTGACTACTTGAAACAGTGGGACTACTTGCATGAATAACAACTACTCGAGTGAGTAAGTTCCCGTCTCCCCCCAAGGACATCACTTTAAATTCCCTCTGCAATTTTAATTGAATAAAGATGTTTTCCACTTCCCATCTTAAAAGGTTATGTAGCGTTTCCTTGCACTGTTAAACAGCTACCATACTTCTGTGTTCTTTGGCTTTTTCCCTGCGTCGTTACTTTCCTTGGTTACTTCTGTTTTGTGGTCTCCAAAGAGTGATATCTTGAGGCAAAATAGCATTCAACAATTTAAAAATCAGACTTTTTGCAGTATGAAAACTGCACAAATGTGCTTTGCTTCGGGAAGAGCATCAAGGGGTAGCATCTTTCTCCGGTATCGCTGCTGTAGGGAGGTGCATCCAAATTACCCTTTTTCAAATCACTAGTCTTCTAGGGCAGAGCTGAAGCCCCCTGAAGTCAATAGAATTCATTCAACTGAGTCCAATGGGCATTTGATCAGCCTCCTATGCTAAATGGAAATTTGTTATAAGAGCTGCAATTGTTTCATGAATAAGCTCCAAATGTTGGGAGAAAAACTGTCTACCAGCTTCCTGAATTCTCTCCCCTAATTTACCTTTTATAGTACCATTTATTCAACTAAGTCAGTTCTTCCTTGGAGCCTGGCAATATTCTACCTAACCTTAAACCAGCGTTAATAGTTCCTTTGTTGCAACTTTTTCAACTGTCTAATATCTGCCTGATTTCCACTTCATTTTTTTTAATCTAAAGTGCTTGAAAAAGTAATTTACATTCTGATACAAACTCATCTTGTTCCATTTAACTCATGTAAAATACTAGTCACGTTGTAGAGCTCACCATAGCACAGAAGCTCCTTTGGGAAGAAGTGTAATGATTTATTGGATTCTGCTGATTCAGGATATTTACCACTCTTACTTTTGTTATGCCTTCCAGCCACTGTCACTAGCAACCATGGAATTCTTTTGACACATTTACAATCTATTGTTGGGTACTGAATTGACTTTGTTTGAGCCCTAGTCATGATATTGGTCTGCAACAGTTATTGTGGATTGCTATAGCTCTGAATTTCCTGCTTTGTGATGTGATATATCTCAGAAATCAGAATCAGGACCTTCATTCACCTTATGCGTTAACATGTAATGTGTTATTGTTATGCATACAATATTGGTCCCTTCGATGAAGAATGCTATTTTTCATTTGAATGCGTTTTAATAAGTGTTGTTGATCTTAACGATCTCTCAAAGTAGTTTGCTTATGAACTGCCTAGTTTTCCATTGCATGTACTTTGCTATGTAATGACAGATGTTAGACACAAACAGTTGCTTAAAAGAAAATTTTAAATAGTTTTACAATCATTAAAATTTAATTTGTCAAGGTCAAATTTAATCTAATACAGAGGTGAAATGTAGCCTAATGTACAACCCATGAAATATTTAAATTTCATGATGGCCACGAAACTTAAGAGAAATATTAGTTTCTTAGCTCTGTGTGTATGTGTCAGTCAAAGTATTGCAAAACGTCTGAAGGCTTAATGTTAGCGAGTTGGAACTTTGAGCCCATCACCTACCACACAATTCCCTCCCTGCAGCCAATAAAACTGCAGCATGCAAATTAACTGAATAGTGCTGATTGGGTAAGTTACTTCCGATGTCACAATTACATAACTTAAGAATGACTTAAGCTACTGATCTAGCTCTGAGTAAAACTGTAGAAAGATGATAGTCATTGTTAGTAACTTTGTTTAATTACAACACAATGTTCTGCTGTTGTTTTTTGTTTGGTTGTTTGTGTTCTTTGTTTTTTAAATATAGCTTAATCGAGAGCTGTAGTGTTAATGCATGTATGTGTGTGCAAGAGAGGATTTTTGGCTCTCTAGGGACAATGGCTCTTTAGCTACCAGGCCCCCCCAAAAAGTTATAATCTGAAGACAAGAACTGTTGAGGCCCATTTTTAATTATTTTTTGGGTTAAAATTTAATTAAGTTTATTTCTAAATCATTAGAAAATGCAGTCTTTGTTCACCATTACATGTGTATATTTTAAAAAGGAAACACTATATTTATCATACAAAACAATGAGGTTGAACCCCTGCTTTAAGTGCAAACCTTAATTAGGGTGACTCCATAATATTTCGCAACTGTAGAACTACGTTTCTAGTCTCAGTTTCTAATTTGTTACACATTTAAAAAAAAATCAAGAAACATTTCCTCTGAGTTGCTCTTGTCTGGTTTAAAAATTGATCATTTTAAACAGGTTTTATTCTAAAGCACCTTGCAATGCCCATATGGAGGGAGCTGCATAAATATATTCTGTTGTTGTTACCGAGGGAACCAGGTTGCTGAGAGAGTATGAAGAACTGCCATGACTTAACTCAACTGCAGATAGTTATCAGCACAACTAAGGACTTTCAGAGGTCACCCACAACATTTATCTTCCTCCCCTCCCCACTCCAGCTCAAATCTCACTGAAAAGATAAAATAGGGGATGGAGGCAAAGGAGACCCTTTCCCATTAAAAAGAATACTTATACAAAGAGAAGATCTAAGGATTTCAGACAAGTCTTCAATCAATTGTGTCACTTACCAGGCCAATAATCTCACAGGAGGCATTAGAAAATGACTAAAACAGATACTTGAATGTGAGGGATTTCACTTACACCCTGATTCTGAATTGTAATATCTCTAATACGGATTTAAGAACCTTGTCCCAGAAGACAAGGTTCTTTGATTATAGTCTTCATTTGGAAAAATCCCCCCTTTTAAACTATAAACTAGCATAATGTCATTTTCACCCATTAACTGCAGCGTATTTATACATTTAGGCTGCAGTTCAGCAAGGTGCTTCAGCATGAGCCTAACTTTAAGCTTTAATAGGACTTAAATTGCTTAAATTTAGGCATGTGCTGAGGTACTTGCTGTACTTGGTCCTTAGCCAAGAAACAGAATATGAGTGACTTATTTTAAAATCTGATGTGGTTTGAAAAGTTGTTTGTCAAATTAACGGTAACATAATCTATGTTTAAACTATATCATTACAACTTGGAAGAAGGAAGTCCAGACTAATGTAAAAGTCAAGTCAGCAATATGTTTCTAGAGCTTTACCTCCTCGGAGATCAGACAATAGTAGTAAGATATGGAACCAGAAGTCACTTAAGAAATCAGATGAATTGTAAATGAGTACATTCTGATTGGTTGCAGTGAGTTCCATATAAAGCTTGGGATATTTATAGTATTTTGTTTTTTTTACCTCTAACTTCATCTCCCCTTTACAATTTAGTTTAAAAGAAAAAACTTGTTACAGTTTTGAAATTGATAACCATAAGAGTTTTATAAGTATTTCTGAGAAATACATATATTTACTTCATAATTCCATTAAGTTGTTTTTCTGCCTCTATATATAAATATTGACTTCAATGAAACTTCTCTGGTCAATAAATCTTGCTGGTAACCCAAAGAAGTCAATATACAATACCTGCTTGTGATCTACAGACATTTTTCCAGAAGTAAGGTATAACATATTATACAACTTCACCCCAGCCTAACTCCATTGAAATCAGTTTAAATAATGCTTCCACTAGAGTTATAACATGTTATGTCGCCAGAGTGGGTGTGTACATATGTGTATTTACATAATCTTCCTTTACCTGCATCTGCCATTACTATATGTATCAATTTTATTTATATCTATTTAGCTTTAAGCCATAGATGGTATGCATAAGTATGTTCCCTCCTAAGTGGAATGATTTTCTTAGCACAGATTAAATAGCATGATTGTATCAGAAGAGAGCGGCAAACTAAAATGTTACACGAATTATCCATCTAAATCATGCAGCATGTATACCTACAGTATCCTATCTCAATCAGAAACCTCACTATATGAGTGAATAGGCCATTAAAAATGATGCACCTCAAAGTATTACCCTTTGTACAAAAAAAAAAAAAAGCAGAAAAGGCTAAGTAAGCACTAACCACCTCTTTAAAAACAGAAAATAATTACATGGCAACAAGTTTTTTATAAACAATAAACATATGATTTTGGGATTAAATACTCATTC
This sequence comes from Mauremys mutica, assembly GCF_020497125.1. Classification (NCBI taxonomy): domain Eukaryota; kingdom Metazoa; phylum Chordata; order Testudines; family Geoemydidae; genus Mauremys; species Mauremys mutica. Next base: position 138,874,931 of record NC_059074.1, read on the forward strand.
AGGTGAGGTATGTAATAATTTGTGTCTCTAGTCCACCACTCATGAGTGTTAAAATGATCCTAAATCATAAAAATAAAGTATGCACTTTACATGTATACACTTGGTACATACAGTATTCTGCAATGTATTCAAATAAACATAGTCATTAAATGTGTAGTCAAATATTTCATTGTGTGCAAGGAATATCCATGTTCCAATTATTTTTTCTTAACATTGTTCAAATGCGCTATGGGAATGAAATAGCTGTCTCAAATGAGAATGTAGTCTCCCAAAGGACATACATTCATATGAAACTGATTACAGGAAACCTTTTCACATTGATGTTGCAGCTCTATTTCAGATTACTATGCCAAGTTCAGACTTTATAATAAATAAGCACACAAAAAAAGGGGTAAGGGCTATCCACTTGTTCTCTTCAAACAAGTAATGTCTATTTAGCCCATCCTAGGCAATACTATGGGACAGTTTTGGTGTTTTTTAAAAAATGTATTTTATATATAAATGGGCATGCTAATGTTCAGATACCAGAACAGTGTCTAATTATCTGTTGCTTGATTATAGATGGGGTAGTAGTGTTATATCTTGGCAAAAGATAATCAACACATAGAACCAGTTACATGTAAAACCAGTTACAAAATTATAATCAACACATAAAACCAGTTACAAACCCAATGGTTAGATGTCTGTGCTTTTTATGTATTAACACTCAGCTCTCCTGAGATAAAGCAATGACCTTTCTTTTTGACTCACAATGGGAAAACACTCTGCTCATCAGCTTACTACTGCTGAAGCCTTGTTGTTAGTGTGAAGAATCAAGGAGATGTGTAGTAAGGTAGACAGAACATTTCAAATATTTGAGAAGTATTAAATTCTATTTCCAGCAGTTTGTCAGTTCTTGTGATTTTATTAGAACTGTAAACACAACCTATATTTAATATTTCATTAACAGGTACAAGTACTTCAAAAGGAGTATTTTTATATTATACAATTTGGTGGAGAGGAAATTTAACACCTTGCCCACCAGTTGTTTTTCCGGTTTCTTCTTAAATGGGTGTTAATGCACTATCTATAATTGTCATGCAACAATAGGTCTGTTATGCTTTTAATAGGATTTATTTCAGGTAGAAATCCACCTAACATGGCTTACATCAAATGTAATATTATTCTATGTATCTCAGTCAATTTTAATTGTATGTCACTGTCTCCCATGTACAGTCTGTTGCAATAGGTAAACCCATTCAGCCTCTTTTACTTCGCTATCCATATGCATCTATCTCCTTATTTTGCTTGTACTACACACTAACTATGGGCTTCATCTAAAAGCTATTCAGAAAACTCTAACACAGCATGCAATTTATCTCAACTCAGTTCCTTGCTTTTAAAAGTTACATAAAGCAAAACAACAACATTGCTTTAAAACATATGAATCACAGCACTACTTACAAGCACTTCAAAACCTCATAAAATATTCACTACAGCCATCCCCAGCATCAGATCTGCTGTGGTCCCAAAGACACCTCGTTAAGTCATATAATACTTCCCTGAAGGATCAATTCCTGCAGCAACCTCCTGGGCTCTACACAGAGTTAACATTTTAAAGCCCCAGGTAGGAAGAGAAAAATCACATCTAGACTGTTTTCTTTTAACCAGTCCTAGGCCTACATTAGATAAATTACAAGCCAACACAGCAGTCAGCCCCAGTGCCACCGTCCCAATACATCTCCACTCTCAGTGCTCTGTTTGTAGGAGGCTGGGAAATAATGCAGGGATGTTCAATAACTTCCCAGGCTCCACATAACTTTCCCACTCACATTTCACACAGCGGTTTGGAGAATATATTCCAACAGACTGTTTACCTCAGTGGGCTGCTTCGGGACCTTTGGCTAGTTTCTTTCCTCCCCTATCCTTTGGGAATTTCGCCAACAGATCACTGAAGCTCACACCCCACGCCTCCCTGGACTTTGCTGGAGGAGCCCCAGCAGGGAAAGGAAAGAAGGGGAATCAGAAGCTGGCTTACATGCTCCAGTTGGTCTTTCCTCCTCAGCCAGACACTGGCACTGAAGTCCTGCTGCTTGACAGTGCTGTAGAAGTTGGCACCTACTCTGGGGAGGCTCGGGGATGGCTCTTTGGGGCGGCTCTTCAGCCTCAGCTGCTCGAAGCCCTCGTGGGGGGAAGAGGCGAGCCAGTCATGCCTGACTTCCATCTTGACATGACAAGGCGGAGTCCAAGGAAAACCAGAGGAAACCAAGGAATTAGGAGGCACCAGGTTGGGGGGGGGGGGAAGAGGAGAAATAATTCAGAAGGGAGGGGGAGGGAAGAAGAGCTGCAGGTGTGGACGGGGGAGCAGGAGGACTCAGGACAGGCCGCTGTTTGTTGCCCTCGCCGACAGGCAGCTGCAGTCCGGGGCGGGCGCAGCACCAGGCGCCTCCTCGCAGCACTGGCTGGGACCCGGGCCCGGCGAGAGCCGGGGAGGGACGCGCGGGGTGGCGGTACCGGCGGCTGCTCCGCTGCTGCTGAAGAGGGAGGGGCTGGGCTCCCTCTCCAGCCAGCCCGCAGGTTGGTGCAGTGAAGGGGCTGGAGCTGCTGCCGCCGCCTCGGTCCCTGGCATTAGTTCAGCTCCTCCTCCTCTCCAGCAGCCACCTTTGGGGAGCACTTAACAAGCGGCTCCCCTTTAGGAAAGGAGCCGCGCTGCCTGCTCCCCGGGGCGCAGGCGAGGCGGCGGCTTCCCCAGAGGAGCGGAGGTGACAGCTGCTGACGGCTGAATCCAGACGAGCTTGTCCAACGGGCGGGAGACACCTCCCCCGGCCCCTCCCCTTCTGACCGGCCCTTTCCTCGGCTGGCCAAACTTCAGCGGCTCCCCAAGCAGGGAACGCGCGTCCCCCGGCTCCAGCCCGGGCCCGAGCCACGTCTGCCCCGTCTGCCGCACCTGGGCGTCAGCGGCACCGGCACCGGCACGAGCAATCCCTGAGCATCCACCTGTGGGGAGCAAGCGCCCCCGCGTGTTGCACGGTCCCCTTGGGACCACCCTGCGGGGGAGAAGGAGCTTGGACGGTCACTCCCTAGGGGCGGGCAGCAGGACTCAGGTACTGTGCACTTCGAGGCGCCTCCCACCCCACCTTCCACAGACTGGAGCCTGGACTCTTGGCCAGGCTGGCAGAATCAGCACCTAAACCGTTTTGTTTGAACTCGGGAACCATGGCTTTGTGGGAGCTACAGCTTCCTAATGTAGCCAAGAGGATGACAAATGAGCCACCAGGGGAATGATCTTTGTTAGACACTACCCCAAGGAATTCATGCTGGAAGCATTGGTTCAAGACAAAACAAACACACACAAAGGCTGGTAAAGAATCTCAAGGAAAATCTTCTGCTTTTTCTGCATGCAGGTTTTTTCATAGCTGTTTCAACAACTCTAATAATATATTCGCATACAATACAATAATGCATGCAAACAATGGATGCATTTATAGAACAACTTCCATTCAGAGAGTTTACAGACATTAAGGGATGAAGCCTCACAGTATCCCTTGAGCGAAATCACTATTACCCGTGTTTGACAAATGGGGAAACTGAGACAAAGAGTACTGGATGAAGGAAGGTTGTGCAGGTAGTCAGCTGCAGGGTCAGGCACAGAACCCAGATTTTCGGACTCAAGGTCCTATGCCTTCATCACAAAATCATTGATACTTTATAAGGTCCTACCTACACTGATTTAAAACATGACAGAAATCTACAAAAATGTCTCCAACGCTACAGCTTGCAACAGCTACTGAAGTGTTCTGGGCCATTGTGTGTAGAATACTCAGTACTGTTGTTCTTTTATGAGGAAATGAGTCATTTGTTTTGATTGTGATCTCTTTGCTGTTGTCCTCTGTCCTCTCTTTTAGTACAGGTTGAAATATGTCAGTATTTAACAGAAATAAACTGAGAGGAATTTCCTTTTTCAGGGTGCAGAACCAGCTCACTAATTGCCCACACTCTACAATGCTATATTAAGCACAGACAAGAAATTCCAACTCCCTCATACAGCACTAAGAAATAATTATTGTAGCTCAGAATGGAATGTCAGTTTCTGATGAATGTTTGCAGGCAGATCATTTGTGAAGAGAATTAAAAAGTTGTTTTGGTAAAGAATTAAAACTGATGTAGTTCTACAAATAAGGTGGCATTAAACTAAAATATGATATTGTGTAGTTAACTGAAGCTACCCTTTTAAATGGTAAAAGTAGCAAGACTAGACAATGAGACAATTTAAAAAAGTTCTGTATTAATTGTGCATGTGGGCTCAATCCTGCTCCCATCGATGTCAATAGGTACATTTCAGTGGTGGTAAGATCAAGTCAATGGTGCATTTAAATCATGATGATGCCAGTCTGAAAAAGAACTTTTAAAGAAAGACTTCAAAGAGTAAAACCAACTATGGAAGTAGCTATGAAACAATGATCCAATTTTCTTAGTGTTTATGAAATACAGAGAGAAATAAAAATGTACCCAGCAGAACAACACAACCCTTTATTTATATCAAAGGGGTTTGGTGACAATATAAAAATGTAGTGTTTTGTTCTAGTAGTAACAAAAATACATGATAATGTTTGGTTGTGTTTTATTTTTTTGACGACACTTGGGTAACAACCGAAAATACAGATGCTGAATGTGAACAGTTTTCACTCAAAAGTTTATAGGATTCACACTTTCCCCAATAGTTTGAACTTCTCTGTATCTTTCTCTGTCTGTTCTCCTGACAATACAGAAATGTGGGTATTTTCAAGATGCAGCAGCAGCTGGCCAGGGCCGGTGCTTCCATTAGGCGACCCTAGGCGGTCACCTAGGGCGCCAGGATTCGGGAGGCGGCATTTCGCGCGCTCCCCCTGGGGCGCACAGGAGCTTCGGGTTCCGCTCCCATGGCGCCGCTGAAGAAGGACCCTCCGCCGACGTGCCACGGAAAACAGCGGCAGGCAATTGAGCTACCGCCAAGGTTTCGGCAATGACTGCCGCTGTCGCCTGCGGCATTTCGGCAGAGGGTCCTTCTTCGGCGGTGCGAGGGGAGCAGAACCGGAAGCTCCCGCGCGCCCCGTGGGGAGCACGCAAAATGCCACCCCCAAATTCTGCCTAAAGCGCCAGAAACCTTGGCGCCACTCCTGCAGCTGGCCATCACACTCTTCCATGCCCCATGGAATCGTAACGAGTGGAACATTGGTTCAGGACCACACAATGCCATTGCACAGAAGACAGCCCAGGAGCACCAGAAATCCATGAAAAAATATGTAAATACATGGAATATCAAGGGTATGGCAAAGTACAGCACACCCTTTGACCAGCGCACATGTGGCACAGCACAGCTAGTATGGCTAAGCTCAAACTTGCATATACCCTATATAGGCCAGCATGTGTGCGTGCAGCTGGATAACAGGGACACATGTTGGTCCATACTGCTGTTCAATCAATCAACCCAACCCCATTTTGGTCCATGTAAATGCCACACTCCTACACTAGTTGTGGGTAGAGCTGCTTCAGCTATTAATATGTTTATATTGCTACCTACAGCAATCCTGTCTTGTGATGTGTTTTCTATAGGAAGTTTCATGGTGTTTCCCAGGCATCATATCAAGTACTTCAGCTTTTCCCTAACTTCTCATCTTTGCATGGGTATTGTTTGGTACCACTGCAGGGTTGTGATCTGATGGGGGTCATACAACATAGTTACTTATTAAACCCTTTAGTGGCATGCCAGGAACAGCTTGCTACTGTACTTCAGTGGATTCCATCACTCAGACCTCCCTCTTTATAGGGCCAGCTTCTGTACAGTGGTTTGCCTTTCCTTCCTTCCCTCTCCCCTCAATAGTCTCCTTCTCTCTCCACCCCTTTTCACCAGCCCCAGTTGCAGTTCCTTCCTCCAGCCAGTCCAAACAGCTGCTAAAAACTGGATTGTTGGCAGTCACTTTGGGTCCCCAGTCTACAGGATCTCTCTGTTCCTGCTTCCTTCCCTGCCTGACAGTTTCAAACCCCACTGGCCATGTCTTCCACTCCATTCTCCCCAGCTCCAATTTTCACAGCCCTGTCCTCCAGATAACCCCCACCCCAGCTTCTGTGTCTTCCCCTCATTTGACATTAATATCACCCCTTCCCCTATTCTTGATTATTAATATCTGAAAGGGGGGTGTTAATAGCACTAAGGCTTTAGCTGTATTTCTAATTTAGGTGCCTGTGCTGCTTTTACCACTTCTGCATGGTGGCACATAGCTCCTATGACTCACACACATGCATCCGACGAAGTGGGTATTCACCCACGAAATCTCATGCTCCAATATGTCTGTTAGTCTATAAGGTGCCACAGGACTCTTTGCTGCTTTTACACATTAATAGAAGTTTTATCATTTCATACATGATGGCCTTACAAAGTGTTACTGCTTCCTAATCCAATGCAGGATAGGCTTTCAGTGGGAGAGTCTAGTCCTTTTACTCAGCCAACTAACTTGTGTGAAAACTACAAACTGCCTGTCTTCACTAGTCTTACCTTGTTAGCTAACTCAACCTAAGAACACACCTTCTTTCCTATTAAGACAAGGCCTTCAATCACCACCAGTCCAACCTGAAGGGACCTGCTAGGCTATGACACAGGCCCACCACTTAATTTTACTCCCAGTCTGCTGTATGCAGAAAACTAACTTGTCCAGGCCACCACCACCACCTAACCCAGCCTAATTTAGAGCTGAGACAAATTCCTCCTAAATCAATCAGTTCTGCCGTAGGTCACTATTTCCAGTTCACAGTATGAGCCAAATTAAGCTGCTGCCTCTCCTTTTCAAACAATTTTCAAAATTACCCATACATCTGCTCCTGCCAAGACCCCTCGCATCTATGTCCATCTGACTGCTACAACAAAAATGACTGGCATTACAAGCATTGTACTAATGTCATTAACACTGAATTCATGTCACACGTCATAGAATAATTTAGTTGATGGTCACATACACTTGCCTACAATTTTCTCCTAATCACTGGCTCATCCCACGACCCAGACATACTGAGATATCTTTTGAGATTACAAAGTAACCTACAGAACTCTCCTTTTCCTGGCACTATGAATCCATGCAAAACCCTAACTCTGGTAGCATACAAGGGAAAGAGGCAGTACACTGGCCCCTTTTCCATGCACTTTTAGATGTTCTATATATTTCACCCAGCCTATTGTCCCTTCCTCCCATCAGCATCACTTGGGCATGTCATACAGAATGGGGACCAAAAGAATCAGTTCTTCCACCTGAATGTCACACATCTCTAGTTGCTATGTGTTGTATTAGAACTGTAACACAACTTGGGGAAGAAAGTGGAAGAAAGTCTAAGGGAAAAGCTGGAGTGACACATAGAAGGTTGCAAATATATTCTATGTGGTTCAGGTCCAGGGCCAATATATAGCATAACTAGTATTATGCAAGAATTGCCTATCAGACAGAATATCAGTACCAACAAACTAGACAAATTAATCAGGAAACAGAGGCAGCAGCTTCACACAGTTCAGAAAACAAACTATCTTCATTGTAAGGCAGGAGATGTCAGAACTCAGCTGGGGTACTTGCACTGACTGTCATTTGGATATAAATAATTTAGCATTTTTTACATAATTTAGAATCTTCTTTAGGATTTTCAAAATGAGCATAGAGTCAGACAGAATAAAAAAAGACCAAAAATTCATCTAATGAATCTCATAATCTGAATTCAGATATTATCCTGCCAATATGATGAAGTGTTCAGATTACTTTGGAGCTATCAGTCAAGATTTTGGCTTTTCATGCTACCATTCCCAGCCTCCCAGCTACTGGCATGGGAGAGTACTTGGGTTAAATCTGCACTCCAACCTCAGATGCTGTGGCAGCCCTTTGGATCTCTGAGAAACTGAGCATACGTTAGAGCAGACTGAGATACACTAACTTTTGCCAGAGGCTGGACCAGGCCCCAGAAGCCCTAAGCAGAAAATGTGGCATATCTTGCTTCCTCCTCAAAATCATCTTTAATTTCTCGCCGCCCCCACTCTTCAAGATGCCCAGGTACAGTTTCAAATCTGGACTTTATTAATTTCCATCTTGCATCTTCAAATAACATTCATTAGTAGCAAAGACTATTGGGGTCAGATTCTGCCCTCCATTACATCTCTGTACCCCCAGTGGACCGATGAGATGATAATTGTGTAGCAAGGGTGTAACTGGGGGCAAAATTTGGCCTATATTTTTTAAATGAATCTGCAGCAAGCTGAGACATTCAAACTCTTGAGGCTTGCATGAGAAGCACTGGCTCACTTTTCTAGTCACCAGTGAGGGCTATGTCTATCTCAGCCTTGTTTCTTTGTGCTGAGTTTATCCAACTGGTTCAGCCTAGTGTAATAGACAGACTGCTGACAAGATCTGAGCACTCTGGTATGCTCCTGCTCTGAAGGGAGCAGCTAAAATTGTTTCAGAGGTGTGAAAGTCAGCCTAGGAAAGAAAAAAAAAACATTGCAAGAGACAAGACTTTTTTTCAATAAAGTATCTTTACTGGAGCTGAAACCAGGGAAGGCAAGCTGGATCTATGCCAGTGCAGTATGGAATCTCAGGACAGAGGGAGGTTTTAAATACATGTATAAATTATGACCGATAATACAGGACCTGTGCCCTACTGTCATATGATGTGAAGAGTAAAAAGGGAGGAGAGAGGCAAAAAACAAATGGCCTTGTATGGGTGATGTTCGATAAACAAAGATGACAAATAAAAACCTGTAAGCAATCCAAGAAAAATAAAAAAAGATTCAGAAATTGTTATTTGTAGCTGGTAGGGTCAAATGGGAAAACATTTGTTTTAGGGGGTCTCATTCTAAAAAGCCAGGCAAACCAAGATTCTCACTGTGCTTTGGTGCACTGAGCTGGGACAACACATATTTCAAAGAGCAAAGAGCAGCTCAGAGAGATTTTTTTTCTTTTTTAAAAATAACCAACACACTCTGACTATTATAAATTGATAATTATTATTATTGTGCTGTAACTTATTTTAGCAAAATTAAAAATATTTGACCAAAAAGATTTATAAAGAGCTTACTCACCAAGTAGGTTTTTCTAAACAAGATCCTACTTCTGTAATATAAAAAAGTACATATTTTGAAATATATGTAAGAGATCTTGGTCCAGAAATATATGCACCACCAAACTATCTAGCAGCACAGCCTCCCTAATTTTATAGTTATAGAATACATTGAAAAACAAACACAATATCCCAAACTGACCTTCTGAAGTTGCTTCAAAACTACTAACTCAACAATACCTATCTGTAGGCTTAGTCATGCTTTTAGAAGTTAGAGTGTCTGGAGCTTTAACACAAACTGTTTTCTAATTAAAATAAAGCTTATAAGGATAAGTTGTTCATCTTGATTTGTACATTCCCATGTACTATATCAAGATGACTTCAAACACTGTGCACCTAAATATTTGTAAAAGTCAAGCCACCAGCTTCCAAAGAAGTGCTGGCAAAAATGTCACTGTTCATTTATTAGAATATTTCCATTCAGGAAAAGTAAGCAAACTATATCAGTTTTGTCCACCAATAGAGATGCTTCATGCTTTACAATAGGTGTCAGATTACTAATGTGACTGAGAACTACCCAAATAAAGAAGTTTATTGGTATGACAGGATCTAAAGGAAGATGAAATGAGATTTAGTTTAACTGCTTTACACTCTTAGGCCTTGATCCAGAAAACATTTAAGAAAACAAGTAACTGGGACTATTGATGAGAGAGTCGCCTAACTGATTTATATGGCCATAAACACATGCTTAATTATGTGGCAGATTAAACTCTTGGCCCTCACTATGTTGCTCAGGGCTGTGAAAATTCCCCCCCCTTGAGTGCCATAGTTAGGTCAGCCTAACCGCAGTGTAGATCGACAGAAAAAAATCTTCCATCAATTTCCATCTTCCATTAAAGATGCAGATTAACTACACAGAGAGAAAAATCCTTCGTCAATGTAGGAAGTGTACACACATGATCAGGGGCGGCTCTAGCAATTGCGCCGCCCCAAGCAGGGCGGCACACCGCGGGGGGCGCTCTGGCAGTCGCCAGTTCTGCGGCTCCGGGGGACCTCCTGCAGACATGCCTGCAGAGGGTCTGCTGGCCCCGCGGCTCCGGTGGAGCATCAGCAGGCATGCCTGCGGGAGGTCCACCTGAGCCGCGGGACCAGCGGACCCTCCGCAGGCATGCCTGCAGGAGGTCCACCGGAACCGCCTGCCGCCCTCCCGGCGGCATGCCGCCCCAAGCGCGCGCTTGGCAAGCTGGCGTCTAGAGCCGGCCCTGCACATGATGGTGCAACTGAAGTACAGCTGCAGCACCATAGTTATGCTGCTGTAGTGCCCATAGTGTAGACATGGCCTTAGATGATAGCACACACCAGAGAATAGTGAGAGATGTAGCATGAGTACAATATAAGTATTCCAAAGAGATATCATTTTTATTTATTTGTATTAGGATACAACTGAGGTCAAGACCCCCTGTGCTAGATGCTGTATCCAAGAGATAATCCCTGTCCTGGAGAGTTCACACTCTAAATAAACAAGACAGATAAAGGGTGGAAGAACCAGAGCATTATCATCTCCATTTTATGGATGGGGAATTGAGTACAGAGAGATTATATGAATTGTCCAAGGTCACAAAATAGCCTATGGCAGGCCCAGAGACTCGAATCCAATCTCCCTCATTTTAGTCCAGTATTTAGCCACAAGACTGTCTTTCCTCTTTTGTTCACCATTAAACTCCACGGATGAAGTAAACGGTAAAATTCCCATTGACAGCAGTAGGAACAGAAATTTCACCCTCTATCTTCTATTCGTGCTTAGATACTGTGGTGATTGGTAGTATGGAACACTATAGTCGGGCTGATAGATGGATCTCTCCCCAAAAATTCTGAGAGAGAGAGAGAGAGAGAGAGAGACACACACAGATAGACAGGAGAGACTTTCATTACATGATTTTGACAGTTGTTTTCTTACAGGCTTATACATGCTTTTACTTAACATTAAAATACACAGATCCCCTTCCCTGGAAATCTTGACATTTTTCAGCTTTTCTACATAGAAATCCAAAAACAGTGTAACTTAATGGAGATAATAAAGGACTAGAAACAAGGAGTACTATGCCAGGGAAAAGGAAAGCAACATTCTAAAACATGCCAAGTGGTACTAGTAAACAAAAGAGGTGGGGGAATATAAAGCAAAAACAATGCCAGTGTTTTCAAAATGGAATATTAGGGAGGTGCTTTGAGCTAGTTTGTGAGCTACAGGAGTGCAAACCAAATATTTAAGAAAAAGAAAAAAACCTACTCCTGTTTTGACCATGAGATCTTCTACATCAACAATCTGGAAACATGTTCCTTCCCCAAATAATTTAAAATTAAAGGGCCAGATTGTAAGGGTTTTCTAGCAAAAGTAATCTACCGTGAATAAGGCATTAGCATGTAGCTGCATTGCCCCAGAAGCAAGGATTGAATTGTTCCGAGTAACAATTCAGGCACTGGCTCTCACTTGATCCATGGGGAAAGCAGTATTGCCAACCCCAGATGTTCAATAATCATGAGTCATGCCTCAAAAAAAATCATGAGACTGACTTAAAAGTATAGTTTTTTTCTGTGTTACTTTTTTAAAAATATACTTTGGAATCCCTTTACTTGCCTTTTGGTTTCTGAGCTTTTGAGGTGCATCTCAGTGACGTTCTCAAGCTGTTCTATGACATGATGAGCGCTGGAAACTTACTTTGTTTTTAAATGCAAGTTGAGACTCTTACATAGTAATCCAAGAGCTGGGGCTTTAAGAAAAAACACTGAATATCACAACAGGCATGATAAAAATCACAAACATTGGCAATACCAAAGAAATAAGTTGCTCAAGCACTTTACCTCATGCAGTTACTCCTGTTGGCTCACCTATGCTGGCTGCTGTATTAAGGGAGCAGAATTAAGACTCCAAACATACTCTGCCAACCCATTTTCCACCCATCTGTGTGGGTGCAGGAGTCACAGCCTTAGAAATAGAAGTTATTTCACAGCATAGATAAAAGTCCCCACAATCAGGGAAAAATAAATGTATGGTAGTCTCTTTTTCTCCATCCTTCTCCATCGCCCCATTTCCCCCCCTTTTAACATTAGATTATAATCCATGTCAGTGTTGATGTTCTCAGAATTCTGTGTTTAGTAAGAGAAATTTTTAAGCATATGCTTATGTGCTTTGCTGGATCAGGGTCAGAGTACACAGCACTTCGTGGGATTAAGCCTTATGTAAGTTTCTGAGAGCAGATAGCCTTTTAAGTGTCTGTAAACAGCCATGAATATCTGTGATGTAATTAAATATTTAATGCCTAACGTATGCTTTTAATGGGACAGCCCTATGCTAGGATGGAGGGAAGCAGCCCTGTCCCATGGATAGCTTGGGGAGATATTGTGCCTCATCAAGTCTCTGGTGCAGCACAGGAAAGGTATGCAAGCTGCAATATCTTTTAACATGTAGAGGGCAATCCCTCCATTCCCAACTGGGTCATCCACAATCTGTATGTCATATGGCCATGTGTCATGTGTACTCCCAGTCAGTGGCGGAACCTCCATAACCGGGTGGTCTGCCTCTTAAGACAGCCCTGTTCTATTACCAGACCCGGCTGTGAAGGGGTTAAGTAACTATAAAAACCAGCAGATGGCTCCCTTGAGGGAGTGACTGCAGGAGGAAGATGGGCTCCTGCAGTAGGCTGTGACACTTAATAACTGAAGGGGAGAGTTTGTCCTCTTTTCAGCCCCAAGAGAAAGGGGAAGAGCTTCTGGGAGCCATAGCCCATGGTGGACAGAAGAACTGTTTATGTTTTGCCTAAGTTTTATGTTTAAAAAATAAAACTGTGCCCTGAAGGAAGGGTCTTCAAAAGACTCTGGGTATGGTGTTTATTCTCCCTGGGCTGAGGAGACAGGCCAGCAGCCTGTACCACCAAACTGTGGTTCACACAGAGTATGTCTATACTGCAATCACAGGGCGTGATGCAAGTCAAGTGGATTTACCCAAGTTATCTGTAATCTAGCTTGGTCTGGTACCATAGCAGTGAAGCCACAGCAGTAAGCAGTTGAATGCAGGCTGTACAAGCCCACCCAGAAACCTGGGTAATAACTTGTGGAGCTAGCACATGCTATAGTGCATATTTCATGGCTTCACTTCTCTGGTAGATTAACAGTAACTTAGGTATGTCTACACGAGCTGCACTCACACCCCACAACTGCAGTGTAGACATACCCAGAGCATAACATAGCCCATGGGAGATGCTATTTTGAATAGTTAGCACTTTCTGCATTTGATCAAGAAGTACATTATTCTCTTCTGCCACCAAGGGTCCCCAGATGATTACATAGACAAAAATCCATCACAGCTGAATTAGCCAAGCTGAACTTCAGTACTGGGTTTTTCCTTTCAGTCTAGACTTTGCTTAATCATATTATTTTGACTCTGGTTGAAACCCCCCCATAGATTTACATAATAAAACTACTGCCCAACCAAACTGCATACTGTAAATATTTAGAATTCTTTTTTAAAAGGAAAGTTAGTTAAAGTTTATATAATGCCATCTATCCCACAACACTTCACAAAATGTGGGCTGTATTTTATCTAGATGTACAGCTAGTCCCATACGTCATAGTAAGGGAGTGCCTGCCATCTATGATTGCTCCCAAATAAGTGCACATATGCTACAAAAGTATGGCAGTATGCTGCTGGCTCAAATCTGTTTTATAAACAGCATTATCTCCAGATTATTCCTCTTGGAGTTGTGTGCACACATGGTGGCTATGGCTTGGACATGTGGGATATTCAAATTACCATGAGGAAAATACGTGTCTTGCACCAGTCTCTGATTCCTGTCATGGAGGGATAGCAGTGGCTTAGCCCTGAATTTTGGTGCACCTTCAGTTGGGAAGGAAACTTCTTCTTTACACTCCTTCTGCTGTGCTTGGGTTTTCTAGAAGGCATCTAAGCACAAAGCCCTGTCAGAATTTTGCCTACATACATATACCCATTCACTTAGGCAGCAGAAGCATAGAGGAAGGGAAAAGGGGAGGCCCACAGCCACTTTCCCTTGTAGCAACCAGCATGGAATGAGTGTGAAGGGAAAAGCATGGATTGCAAAGGGGAACTGTTTTCAGAAGACACCAGGAAGTCTGTCTCTGTGCAAATAGCTAGGAATGTTAAGCTGTAGTTGAAACCACTCTGTAAATAGCTGCTTTATTAAAAAGCTAATTTTATTTAATAAGAATGGAGTCCTCTCGTTATTATCCACCATGTAGTACAGGAAAAAAATCCACCATCAGTTTTGTTTCTGCTCAGCTGAGTAATGGAGTAAATTTCATGGGCCAAGCACATTTCCCTTTGGTAAAATCCTCCTTAAATTTACCACAAGGGAACTCCTAATTTTCATGAAGAGGCCTTTTCCTGGCCTAATTGGAGTGTCTGAAAAAGTCTGAATTAAAACTCCTAGGAAACTGGAAAACTTTCATTTTTACTTTTAAAATTAGGTCTAATGTATCAGGACAAGTGATTAACTGCATTACCTGCTCTGCCTAATCCACTTTATTATAAAGAAAGATCACAACTTTCTTTACAGGCAGAGCAGAATACATACCTACATAATGAAATCCTAGTTAATAAACTTCTGCCAAAGCAGGTTATTGTTCATCAGGCATGCCTAGAAGTGCTTGTGGATGTTCATAATAAACTATAATATTCTCTTCTGAAAAACACTGTGGTACAGATGGTTTCTTTTTATAAAGCAGAGGTGAAATCAGATGAAACCTGGAGGTATGCATCGAGTAGTTCACTGATGCATAACTTGATTTAAAGATCAGCATTTATGAGATATACATCTAATCTACATGTACCACTTTATCCTGGCAGTCAGACCTTTTCATTCAGAAAATATTTGCAGTAATGTTGGTCCTTGGGAAAAGGTAGATGTGGCTGATGCAGTAAAAAAAGTATCATATAAGTTACATTGCCTACATTTCCCATCCACACACTACCCCCATGACTGTATTGGATCCTGTTTCTTTTCTATAAAATGTTTAATTCCTTTTTATTATGAAAATATGTTGCTATTGGTATGTTCAGTATGTACAAAACAAGTGAAATTAACAATAGAAGTCAGTTAACCTAGAGCAATTGTGCGCTTTCTGCAGTTCACCCACACTCAAAACGCCTTATCTGGCTTCAGCAGGAATTCTGTGTGTAAAGTTATTACAAATCCGGGTGCAAAAAAGAGTTGTAATGTTAAAAACACAAGGCCAAATTCTCTACTGGCATAACTCCAGTGAATGACAATCGAATTAGTCCAGCAGAAAATTTGGCCCATAAAACATTATTTTCTTTAAAATGGAATATATAAAAGCATATTGGAAATAGCACTGAAACAATATTGGCGCCCATAGCAAATGGACAAGCTACTGGTGGCTTTGGTACAATTATTATAGGTGGGGTTGGTAACAACAGCAGCATCAAATGCACAGGACTGTGATGTGGCTGTGGTGCTGGGTAGAATGGACTTCCATCTTCAATGGTCCCTCAAATCTTCTAACTTTAGCAAGAGTCAGTATGGGAGGATTTAGGATTCTTACCTCATTCATGTGCTCTATGTCCTTCAACCTCAGCTCTATAAACCTTCTGTAAAAGCATATCACCTTCTTCATGTTGGATGGGACCCCACCAGTGCAGTTGGCTTGTTCTCAACTCATACAAAACTGCAACTTTTGCTGGGATCATTTCATTTGTGAGGGAGAAAAAAAAATGAACAAATGGATGTTAAAAATATACTAACTTTTGCACACTGAAAACTGTTTACTTTCCTCTCCTCAGCTGTTTTTAACAACCATATTTCTGCTTGATGTAACATGGTTGTCATCATTACTTTTTTGAAGTCATATCTTAGCTGTCATACAGACATCCCACCACCAGAAACAGAGGCCTCTGAAGATGCTGACATGCCATTGCCACAAGACAGATCCAAGGTTTGACTTCTTCAGTTATAGAACCTCCTGCTGTCAGGGAAGTCAACAGACTGCCCAGATAGATAAAACTATTCACCCATTCAGTGTCTTTCCATCTACATGCAGTGTTGTCAAACTGTTTATTTCCATTTTTAAAAGAGGCATGCATAGTTTTGGTTTTAGCATCACTGATCTTCAGCCCTATAGATTCTACAATTTTTCCACACATCTTCCAGCATTAGCTGTAGTTGGTCAGTAGTCCCTCCAAATAAGACAATATGATCCACATACTCAAGATCTTCTAAAGAGGACTCTTTACATTTCACAACTCCCACTTTGGCCTCAGTCAGCTTTGTCATCAGATAGTCTATTAGAATATTAAATGATGTAAGAAGGAGAATGCATCCCTGATGTACTCCTGATTCTACTGAAAACCAGTCTGTAATACAATCATTGATCCTCACACAGCTAAAAATACCACAGTACAGTTTCTCCACTAGGTATACTAAATCCCCAGGCAACCCATACTGGCATAGCAATATCCACACTGCTGATTGATGCACTGAGTCAAAAGTCTCAAAGTCTACAAACACCGTTAACTTCCTTTTATCACTCTAATTGTTTTTCCAATAACATTCTGCTGAGCAGATATAGCATGGATTGTAGATCAACCTATACAGAAAACACAGGGTGTTTTTCATTTCTGGTTTGAGACAGTGTTTTGGTTGGTTCATTAGTCTGATTGTAAACATCTTCCCTGGGACTGACAGCAGTGTTATTCCCCTATAATTTGAGCAAGCCTATCATCCCTTTTCTGAAAAGGGGGTGATACAGCCAATCTTTTTGGAATATGATTGGTTTCTTAAACTTAAGACAACTCTGTGAAACCAGTGAACCAAATCTGACCCTCCACACCTTTGCAAATCTGATGAAATATTGTCAAGACCAGGTGTTTTATCATTTCATAACTTTTTGACTGCAAGCATCACTGCCCTGTTTTCTGCTAGGTTCATTTTTGGATTAAGTTGTACTTTACAGCTTGATGGGGATCTATTCATTAATTCACAAAAATAATTGAGTTGTACATCAGTATCCTGGCTATATTTTCCATTTTTGTCCTTAACTGGCGGAAGCTGTGAGAATGGATATCCAGTTAGGACCTCCAAAGTCTCAAATACATATTTCTGGTCATATCTTTCAGAGGTTACCTCAATACATTGCTCCTTACTGTTCCACCACCGAGCATGAGCATTCCAACAGGTCCTCTCAACCAAGGTGTTGGTAGCATGGACTATTATTAAGGTTTACTGACGCATCCCATGATAAGAGCCTGTTTCCAGTTGCTTAAAATTTTGCCAAACTGTAAGCATTTTCTGCCAAAGCAGAAATTTTCCATGCTGAGTGTCTGCCTCTGCCTGAGTATTTTTGGAAACTTTCAGCCACAACAGTTGAGAACAAGGCTAGGGGAAAATATGTTGTGCCCATGTTAAAAATTCTTATGACTATTTCTTTGAAACACTTTAGCACCACTTTGCTTTACAGCAGGACTTGACATTTGGATGGTGCCCTGTGTTCACGTTTCACTCCAGAGCCTGAAATGAAACACAGGATTTCTGAGTCTCATCATTCCTCTGCTATCAGTAAATATCTGTTAAACCCACTGGGAAAGTATCCCATCCCCCTGTAGTGCTGGTCTAGATAGAAGACATTACTACTACTGTTATTAGTTACTCCATTAGCTCAAGTGGCAGAGGTTTAAAGCATCCAACTCTGCTAATGATCAGTGTAGGTTTCAATATGAAGCTACTTAATGGAATTTGTTTCTTCAGTTTGCTTTTTTTTTTAAACCTAGAAAATCTCTCTCTCTCACACACACACACACACCCCTAAAAAAATTGCAAAGTCAAGCACTCAAAAGTTAGGAAATGCCAGAATTAAGGTTGCCTGTGCAATCTTCATTCCCACTCCCACCCTTTTTCCCCCTCCCCACTATTGTACATATGCATTATGATACAGTCTTTGTTTACATGATCATATGCTATTTATCCCCCAAAGGACCCTTTCTTCATTCAGTGCACAGGATGGACTGTGCTCTAGGAATGAATGGGGACGTGCAGTGAAGGAAAGTGGGGTTTGCAGGATCTCTGCTTCACTTTCTGCAGAAGTGAGTAGGTGTGTAGTGAATGAGTCAGAGGATTGCAGGAAGAGAAGGGACAGTCTCATAGTGAAGGCAGTTGAATGCTGCCCTGGTCAATTGGATTCTATTCCTGACTCTGCCACCAAGTTTGTGTGATGCTGGCAAGTCATTTCAACCAATTTATTTTTTTTAAACACACAGGTGGTCACTAATTGTGTATTCCTCAAGTTCTGGGTACCTGACTTGATACTGTTGGTCTGATGCAAAGAAGCAACTGAAGCAAAGGGAACCATGCTTTGAACATATACAGTGCTATATAAAGTTAAGTACTTTGAAAAATTAGGCCCTAGGTGCCTGAAATTGGGTACCCAAAATTACCGGACACTATTGACCTTAATTTCTCTGTACCACAGTTCCCTATCTGAAAGATGGGGATAACACCATCCCCACACTTGAAGACATCTTGGTGAGTGGTCAGCTGGCAAAGAGGCGTGGCCAGCAGGGCAGGTAGTGGAGAGGCATGGCAAGCAGCTGGCTGGGAGGCTGGCAGAGAAGCGCAGCAAGCAGCCACCAGGGCGGCTGGTGGAGAGGGCCAGAGCAGAGCCCCACAGAGGCAGTCAGCCAGTGGGGTGGTGAGTGAGCGCCCAAGCTTCAGAGCATGTAAGGTGCCTCCTTACCACCACCCCCTTCCACCCAGCGTGGTGGGAGGTGAACTCTGCAGATGAACCTCTGAACTCTGGGGCTGCACTGACCAAGGACAGCAACTGTGAGTGGGGTGCAGAGAAGGGATGGACACATTAAAGAGACTTTTTGGTTACTGGACTTAAGAACCTGAGGGGAAAAGAACACTGCCCAACTTACTGGAGGGTGCTCAGGGTTTATGTTTATGAACCCTAGTTGCTGTGTTTTCCCAAATTAATGCTGAGTTACTCCCCCCCTTTATTAAAAGGTTTTGCTACACTCAGACTCTGTGTGTTTGTGAGAGGGAATGTATTGCCTCTTAGAGGGACCCAGAAGGTGGTGTGTAATTGTCCCAGGTGACTGGGTGGGGGCTCGAGCCAGTTTTGCATTGTATTGCTGAAAAGGAACCCCTAGATACTGAACCTGGTCCTTGTTGCTGCCAGCTCTGACTGGCAGAAGGGTTACATAGATAGTATTTATTTAGGTGTTTGGAATGTGCTACTCATCACTACAGCATGAAAGCACATTATATAAAAGAACAATTAAATATTGCCATCCAGTATACCAAGGTCCTATCACCTCTAGTGTTATGAGTTAGAGCTATTAATTGACACCTCTCATTAAAAAAATAAAATAAAAAAAATAAAAAAGCTCACTTGTAAGCCTTCTTAAACAAATGTGTTTTACCCTTATCGCTGAAGACTACCCCATGAGCTAGGTCACAGGACACTATTAAGTCAGAACACACCTGCTCTTTCTGCTTTATGTTTAGTGAGGGAAATTTGAGGGTAGTGGCAAGGATTCAGATTATAAAGCCAGAATCAACCATTGTGGCAATCTAATCTGATGTTCTGTATAACACAAGCCATAATATGAATGGGGATTCATATTAGCTTGCTGAAACAGCACACATTACTCTGGCATCTGTGGTGAGCATGGAGATCTGAGTACAATCCAGAAACTGCCATTACCACTGAGAGTGATGGTGAAAAACCACAGTCTGGGCAGTGTTAACAGAGCACTGCATGATCCAGAGCCAGCATTTGTAGGAGATGATACAGCAGCAGCTAGTGAGCAGTTCTCAGTCTTAACACCTCCAAAACATTTTTTCCTCAAAGAAAAGACTGCTAAAAGAAATACCTTCAAAGACTTAAAGGCGAGCAGAAAGAAATGGAAATATAAAAAGGCAAGACAGACTAGGAAACAAGGGAGAGGACAGATAAAAAAAATGGGGCCATAAATGGAAAAGAATGAGAAATATGACTGGATCAGAAACTGCTGCTCATCCAGCAAATTCAATTATGATGAATGATCCTTACATGTTTTTGATATGCAGAGGGAGAATTAATTCTCTCACCAACTGTCTAATCAGAGCAGCACAATGCAACTACCAAGAAAGGACTCAAAATGCATTTACTGTACCAAAATCATCCCTATGTAAATCTTTTGACATCAGTGAAGGTACACCAAGGATAAATTTGGCTCAATGTATCAAAGCCCTAGACAATGGGGTTTACTAATTCTCCTTCTGACAGAGGACTCATGTGATAGCTCCTTTCTTCCACTTTTAGTCAAATTACACAGAAAAGAACTATAAGAGTTCATTAGTACATTCAAGGTTTTCAGTTTGTTCCCAGAACACAGATACCAACCTTGTCCTGAAAAAGTTGGGCGAGTACTTGGGAAATGCCACAGAAGTGAGCAGCCCAAGTGTTCCACTTTCTTCAGCTCTATCGGGACCAGCACTGCCATTTGCTCTGAAACAGGACTCAGGTCTGGGTATGGAGACTGCCCCTACTAAAATGCTCCTTTAATACAAAGCTATTTAATCCTAGTGTTTATGTCTGAAGTACAGAATCATAGAAGTTATAGATGGAAAAGCCTATTCAGTCTTCTTGGTGTCCATTTGTCTGCCAGTGTAGGACTGTTTCTTGCAATATATTCTCTATTGCTGGGGTCGGCAACCTATGGCACGCGTGCCAAAGATGGCACGCTAGCCGATTTTTAATGGCACGCTGGAGCCAGTCCCTGTCTCCAGCCAGCCTCGCACCCCCTGCCCTGCATCCAGCCCCGCACCAGTCCCTGTCTCCAGCCAGCCCCGCACCCCCTGCCCTGCCTCCAGCCCCGCACCAGCCCCTGTCTCCAGCCAGCCTCAGACATGTCCAGCTTTTTGGTTCTTAAATCGCCACCCAGGAGGAAAATACGGACGTATGGTAACTCTATTGGTACAAAAAAATACATACTATGGCACATCCCTTAAATCAGAACTTTTTATAGGGAAGCGGTTGCTAAGAAATGAAAGGCTTTTTTTTACATTTTTTTTAAGTCATCCCTGCTGGGGCCCCATCGAAAATGTTCGAATTGGGCCCTGCACTTCCTAAAGCCGGCCCCGCCCCTGGAGGCCTGCCGCCGCGCACGCAGCGCTCTGGGGGCCGGGGCTCCGTGGGGAGGGAAAACTGCTCCCCGCTCATCCAGAGCTCTGCCGCCGCGCGTGTGCAGCGCTCTGAGGGGCGGGGCTGCGCGCGCGCACGCAGCAGCGACAAAACTCCAGATGAGTGAGGATCCTCATAGTGAGGGGTCCGGGGCTGGGGGGGGGAGGTTGGATAAGGGGTGGGGGCAGTCAGGGGACAGGGTGCAGGATGGGTTGGATGGGGGGGATCCTGGGATGGGGTCTCTGGAGGGAGCAGTTAGGGAGCAGGGGGGCAGGATGGGGCATGGGAATCCCAGGGTCTGTCAGGGGGTGGGGGTGGATAGGGGTCAGGGCAGTCAGGGAACAGGGAGCAAGGAGGGTCCTGGGGGGCAGTTAGGGTGGGGGGGGTCTCTGGAGGAAGTGGTCATGGGACAAGGAGCTGTGGGAGGTTGGATGAGTTGGGAGTTCTGGGGGGGCTGTCAGGAGGTAGGGGTGTGGAGAGGGGTTGGGGCAGGCAGGGAGGGGTTGTATGGGTCCAGAGTTCTGGGGGTCCTGTCAGGGGACGGGGAGCAGTTGGATGGGGCATGGGAGTCCAGGGGGTTCTGTCTGGGTGTGGGGGTGTGGATAAGGGTTGAGGCAGTCAGGGGACAGGTAGGGTCCTAGGGGGGCAGTCAGGGGACAAGGGGAAGGGATGCTTAGATAGGAGGTGGGGTCCCAGGAGGGGGTAGTTGGGACAAGGAGCGGGGGGGCAGTCACCCAGCCCTCTGCCCTGAGTCCTGACCCCTCCCCCCCCAGCCCTCTGCCCTGAGCCCTGCAGCCCCACCCTACCCCCCCAGGCCCCTGCCCTGAGCCCTGTACCACCAGCCCTCTGACTCCTTCACCCCCTCCCATGACCCCAGCCCTGACTCTGGCACCCCCACACATACCCGGCCCCCCTACCCTGACACCTGCACCCCCCTCACATGCCCCCAGCCCTCTACCCTGACTCTTGCATCCCCCACATCCCCAGCCCCCCCACATCCCATGCTCCCTGCACATCCCCACCCCCACCCTGATCACCAAACGGGAGCTCCTGCACCCCACTCACATTTCCACCTGCACCCCTCACACCAAATGGGAGCTGACCAGGTAAGTACCCCCACACCCAAACCTCCTGCCCCAACCCTGAGCCCCCTCGCCCATTCTAGTTCCTGACCAGACCCTTCACCCCCAGCCCTGTGCTCGGTCCACTCCCATCCTCAGCTCAGTGCAGAGAGAGGAAAAGAATGGGCCAGAACCAGGGAGAAGGTAGGTACCCACTGTATGTGGTCAGGACCAGGACCCCAGACTGGCAGCGGGCTGAGTGGGTCTGGCAGCCGGGATGCCAGCTGGCAGGAGCTGGCGGATGGAACCCCTAAGCAACAGCCCACTGCCAGCCTAGGTGAACAGAACCCCAGACCAGCAGCAGGCCGGTGGCATAAGACCAACATTTTAATTTTAAATGAAGCTTCTTAAATATTTTGAAAACCTTGTTTATTTTACAACAACACAACACTAGTTTAGTTATATAATATATAGACTTGTAGAGAGAGACTTTCTAAAAACATTAAAATGTATTACCGGCACACGAAACCTTAAATCAGAGTGAATAAATGAAGACTCGGCATAGTACTGCTGAAAGGTTGCCGACCCCTGCTCTATTGCTTTGAAACCAAAAAGAAATTTAAGTTTGAGCATGTCTAGCGTGCCATTGAGGTCTCTTGTAAGCCAGAATTGCGAAAAGACTTTCCTAATTGTAGTTTGCATGGACAAAGCTTGGCGGGAGGAGAGAGAGGAAGAGGAGGAAGGGAGTGCATAGTGTAAGATCAGAATTTGGCCCTATACCTTTACTGATTACATGTCTACGGTACCCGCCCAAATGGCGGATAGTAATCGATTGATCTGGATTGATTTATCGTGTCTCATCTAGACAAGATAAATCGATCCCCGAATCCACGTTTGTACTCCATCTCAGCAGGAGTAGTAAGCAGAGTCGACGGGGGAGCCGCGGCAATCGACTTGCTGCCGTCCTCACGGCCAGGTAAGTTGAATAAGATACTTCGACTTCAGGTACGTAAATAGTGTAGCTGAAGTTGCGTATCTTAAAATCGATTCCCCACCCCCCACCCCGTGTAGACCAGCCCTCGGTGTCTGTTGTGCTAGGGTATCAGTTCATAGATCTATTCTCAGGTCTCCCAAGAGACTTAGTGGAAATTCAATTGCTCAAATATTTTTTGTTACTTATATAGTGCCATATATGTTCATGGCTCTGTGCAATAGGTAAAAGTTGCCAAATAAATAACTACACTGATCAAACCACTGAAAAATGTTCAGCAGACAATAATCCTGCGCTAATGGGGGTGGGGGATGGACAATCTGGCCTATTAGGTGTTATCATTTGTAATATCTATTATTCATAGATCTATTAAATGCTGTGTATTTAATAACGGTCAGATAAGTGCTGCATCCCAGGGAACTGGCAATGATAATTGTTTTAAAATTAACTTTTAGGAGCAATATATTCTCAGCAGTTCATATTAACCAAAACAATCAACAAAATTGGAATTTTTAATGACAATTTTTTCTTTGTAGGGTTTGTCCTTGTCTGGTACTGATATAAACCTAGACATGGTTTTGTCTGGTATCATCATGAATGCAAAGGGATGTCATTTTGCACAGCATCCTGCTCCATGCCATGCGTGTGAGGTCATGGAGGCAGGGCAATGCACTATGCAAAATGGCATCCTCTAGGCAGTGTGACTTGGTCACACTCACAGGGGTGTGGGGGTATGCAGGCTGGGGCAGGTTATGCAGTTCTGGATGTTCTGCACACTGTAGAAGTGGCCACGCTACTTAGGCCAAGTTTTGCAAGGGGGATCGAGGGCAGTCTTCCACAGTGCCTGTGTGGGGGGGATCTTTTAGGGCTCCATTACCTGGCGTAAAGGAGCCAGAGTAGGGTAAGAAATCTCACCTCTCTAAATTTTCTTTTGTAGAAGACAGCAGCCTCTTTCAAAATACAGTTTTCACAGCTTTTAGCTTCATTCTGAGAAATCAAAGGACAAAATTTTCTCTAGGAATTTTTTTACTCTTCTAAACCAGCAACATAGTGAAGTTACGCTTTAATATTTATGAATAAGTTAAACGAATCCACCTTGAACAATTTTTAATGGAATAATTTCTTCAGATACTAGGTTATTAATAATGAAACACTTGTAAATCTAATAAACCTGTGAAACAACACCTTTCCCCCCCCCTTCATCCCACAAGTAGTTACACACTCCAGGATTGGGACAACAAAAATATTTTAAGCAACTAAAAATTGTGGCGGTATCAAATAGACCTTAATTATTGCTATAATTATTAGCATGGTTGCTGATTATTATTATTAATGTATTTACAGCATGTTTCACACAGGGGCAGCTCTAGGAATTTGGCTGCCCCAAGCACGGCGGCATGCCGCAGGGGGCACGCTGCCGGTCGCCGGTCCCGCGGCTCCGGGAGACCTCTTGCAGACATGCCTGCGGAGGGTCCGCTGGTCCCGCGGCTCCAGTGGAGCATCCGCAGGCATGCCTGCGGGAGGTCCACCCGAGCCGTGGGACCAGCGGACCCTCCGCAGTCATGCCTGCGGGAGGTCCCACCGGAGCCGCAGAACCATGACTGCGGAAGGTCTGCCGGAGCCGCCTGCCACCCTCCCGGCAAAATATCGCCCCAAGCGCGCGCTAAAACACACATGGGTGAGTGGCAGTGTTCTTAGTGCTATAGATTGTTAATTCCTTGATTGTTTTACCATCTCAACTACTATGTTGTTCTTCTCTTCTGCTTTCTGTCTTCTCTAATACATCCAAAAGTCTACAGCCAACATAGCGCATTTTTTGCAACTTATATCCCTTCACTGGCTTTTATACACAGTTTAAACTCAAGGGACCAAATCCATCTCTGGCATAATTTGGCAGGACTCCAGAGACTTCAGTCAAATCCATTAAACCTTTGCAACTCCATTGGTAGTACCAGCTTACATCAGATGTGAATTTCACACCCAGTCTACATTTTCAAGCCTCAACACAGTTGTGTCCCATGTTCTTATTCTCACACCTTGCTTGGTCCACTCCTTTTCTCTTCTTCCCCTCTTGGTTTTGTTAAAGGCACTTATAGCTGGAATAACCTCTCTCTTCTCATTTACCAAGCAATTTCTTTCAATCCTTTCCCTCTCGCTGATTTTCCATCATTAATCTCTGCTTCAGTGCTACCTGATCCTTCTCTCATACTGAACTATATCACTTAAAACATCATTCATAATACATTAACAAAGAAGCAATTAAGAATGATTCAATAAAACCACTCTAAACTAAGAGTTTGTAGATATCTTAAAGAGTACACCTATCACAATGATTTTGGTATGGAATGTTGAGTAATTAGTATGCAACAAAACCACAAAAAGAATAAAATCATAATGCTCAATAGTGTTCTGTATTCACCTTCCCCATCAAGTTCAGTCTTTTGCAGAAAGTGACATTTTTCTAACTTAGTATGAGCACCTTCAGGACTTCAAGGGACTTAGAGCAGGAATATTTCAGGTGAGCTGACTATCTCTAGAAGAGTGGCCACACTTAACAGGTCAATATTTGCCAACAGGTACCATCATTAATACCTATTCTAAGTATGGGGCAGAAGGGGAGGATAATGTATTACAAATACCACTTTTGGCTAATGATACATTTTATTGTTGACCAATTTGTTTAGAAAAATAGGGCCCTAAACAAACATTACAAATTAAAAAAATTTCAAGAGAAGAGCGTCCTAGTCATTAAAAATATGAAGATACCAGTTTTAATCTGTTAAAGACAACATTTTATTCATTTGTTTTCATCAGCTCCTGTGGTCTTCAACATGCACAATAATTCTAGGGCACTTTGCCCAGTTCAATAAATGTGGTTGATATCACATTGATTTTGACAAGGGGAAGGATACAGGTAAAGTTACATTATCCTATTTCACCACCACTCAGTGTAGATACTGAAATTGTGGTGGTTATTACTAATAGACCATCAGCCACCGTGTCCAACCCAACTCCAGAGATTAATTTATAAGGGATTTTATTTAGCATCAAAAATGCTAAGTAATATTAAGCAGGTAATTAATATTTAAAGTCTGGTTATTTTATTTGCTCCAGAAATCCAGCCCAGTTACTCTGCCAAAATATCAGAAGTGCATTTGAGTATGTTGAATAATAGATGCCAACTAATGGTTTAGTTCTGAAGTATATGCATGGGCAATACTCCCCATGAAGCAAATGGGAGGTTTTTTCCCCAGAACAAGAGCTATGGGAACAGATCCTAAATGAAGACCTGCTGCATCATATCTGGTGCATCCATTCCCAAACCTTCAAAATCTGTTTTTGGCCCAAATCTTGTTTGCCTTATTCCTTCAGACAGCACAACTATCTTCTCACATGAGAAAGGTGAGCAGGATTTGGGGTGTTTGTAATTAGGTGGGAGCCAAATCCCACAGAAGATATCCATTGATTTCAAGAACTAATTAAAAACTACAGTATCTGATTCATTATTACATTATTGCTACTTCTGAATATTTTGAGACTCCCCATATTCATTTTTAAAAAAACAAAAAACAGCTCCTGGAGTCATGTCAAAATTTTCGCTTTAATATCACAAGAGTATCCAGAGGTACAAAACCCAAAATCCAAATGGAAAGAAACCCAAATGTATTATTTTGTAGTCTCATCTCAATTTCTTGGCATCTGACTCACGATCTTTGCACACTTGAGGCTGGCAATACTATTATTGCCACAAGATTATCATCGTTATCCAGCCAAATAGACAAATATTATAAGTTTCTTGTTTTTGTCTCAGTCAAGCCATTGATAGCAGCTCTGATGATGAGCCTCAGTTCCATAGAGTCTGTGTTGGGAGCAAGTCTCACAGTATCAGAACTGTTTGTTATCAGGCCTCAGAACTCAACTGGGATGATCATGACAATAATAGATAAGTACAGCTCCCATGGTTTGGTGCAGTGTGACCAAAAAGCAGTCATTTGCCGCAAAGCAAGTCTTAATAGCCCAAACATTTGCCAATCTCCTACTTGATATTAATAGGAAAATTGGTATCACAGAAAAACATAAAGGATCAGCAAATACCACAAACAGCCTGTTTGTGAAGAGTGAAAGGAGTCAAGAAAAAGTCACATTGCTATGTATGATACCCTGGGAAATAAAAATGTAACTACTACATAAAAGACATTGGAAGTTATTGCGGCCCCAGCCAGCAGCAGCTTGCTACCAATATTGGTAAATGTAACTCATGCTTTTATGAAGTGGGATTTTTTTGTTTTTTTAAAAGGCTAGAGAAATGAAGAGCAGCATGACGGTGTAGTCATGGGTTTGTTGGGATCTGTGTTTATGTACATCTGCTAAGAGCAGAACAGGAGACAGCTAGAAATGGCCAGAATAATCCAGAAGGAGGATGTGTAAGTACTCCTGTTCTTTTTACTGAACATACTTAGTAGTGCCCCTTGAAGTCAGTACAGAGACAAAACAGCATGGGCAGGAATCTCACCATGTCAGTCTGATTGCTGAGTCAGAGCACAAGGGGCAGTGTTATAAGTATAGGAGCCACTAAGGTTCTTTGACTATAGCTTTCTGAGAGACAGGACTCCGGGTGTACTTCAGAGCGTTAAACTGAGGAGCTGGAAGGGGAGCATTATCCTGCATATATAAATGGCTCAGTGATGCTAGCAAATATCTAAGCCCACAGGTGCCATTTGAAAATGTTGTGGGTTCATGGGTTTTCTGTTACACTGCAAAGGGATTTTTAAGTCATTACTGTGTGTACATATAGCTAAACACCTATTGCTGCAGCACATGTGTAGGAGCACCATTCTATGCAGGCACCCAAACCTGTTTCTCCAGGCTTTGGCTCTCTACAATGGGTTTATGTAGCCGTGCTTGTTATGCTTTCCCACAGCGCAATTTTCTTATGAAACACATGGTATACTATATTCTGTGGCACCATGTTATGGGCCAAATATTAGTCCCTGCAGTGCACTCAAGTAAACAGGCTTGCTACAGGGAAGTTGAAGGGACCAGAATTCTCCACAGCAATAAAAATCATTTGATGGAGCTTTCTGCAATTCTGCATTCTTCTGGGGTATACAGTCTCTAAGGCCTGGTCTACACTAGGAGGTTATGTCGAATTTAGCAGCGTTAAATCGAATTAACCCTGCACCCGTCCACACAACGAAGCTATTTAGTTCGACATACAGGTCTCTTTAGTTCGATTTCTGTACTCCTCCCCGACAAGGGGAGTAGCTCTAAATTCGACATGGCCATGTCGAATTAGGCTAGGTGTGGATGGAATTCGACGTTATTAGCTCTGGGAGCTATCCCACAGTGCACCACTCTGTTGATGCTCTGGACAGCAGTCCGAGCTCGGATGCTCTGACCAGCCACACAGGAAAAGCCCCGGGAAAATTTGAATTCCTTTTCCTGTTTGGCCAGTTTGAATCTCATTTCCTGTTTGGACATCGTGGCGAGCTCAGCAGCACCGGCAACGATGCAGAGCTCTCCAGCAGAGGTGTCCATACAATCTCAGAATAGAAAGAGGGCCCCAGTATGGACTGACCGGGAAGTCTTGGATCTGATCGCTGTGTGGGGCGATGAGTCTGTGCTTTCGGAGCTGCGCTCCAAAAAACAGAATGTAAAGATCTACGAGAAGATCTCCAAAGCCATGACAGAGAGAGGATACAGCCGGGATACAACGCAGTGCCGCGTGAAAATCAAGGACCTGAGACAAGGTTACCAAAAAATCAAAGCGGCAAACAGACGCTCTGCATCCCAGCCCCAGACATGCTGCGTCTACGAGGCACTGCATGCCATTCTAGGTGCGGCCGCCACCACTACCCCACCACTGACCGTGGACCCTGAGGATGGGATAGTGTCGACGGCCGATTCCTCGGAGATGTTCGCGGACGGGGAAGATGAGGAAGCAGATGAGGAGGACGAGGCAGTCGACAGCGCTTACAACGCTGATTTCCCCGACAGCCAGGATCTCTTCATCACCCTCACGGAGATCCCCTACCAACCCTCCCCAGCCGTTATCCCAGACCCTGAATCAGGGGAAGGATCAGTCGGTAAGTGCTTTAAACATGAAAACATTTATTTTTAACAGAACAGGAATATTAACTATCTGAAAAGAAGGTCAATATGAACGGGGATAGAACAGAAATCCTCTTCGGAGATCTCCACGAAGGTCTCCTGGAGGTAATCGAAAAGCCTCCGCACGAGGTTCCTGGGGAGAGCGGCCTTATTGTGTCCTCCGTGGTAGCACACTTTTCCGCGCCAGGCTATCCTCACGTACTCTGGTATCATTGCCTCGACAAGCATGGCGGCATAGAGCCCTGATTTTTGCTGGCTTTCACGCAGTATGCGGTCTTTATCTGTCTCACTGATCCTCAGCAGGGTGATCTCGGTCATGGTGGCCTGCTTTGAATTAGGGGAATGTTAGTATTGGGACTGCTTGCCTGTTCCTTTACATAACAATAACTGCCGTTTTACAGCCACGTGTTGGAGGCGGGACAGGGGCAGCATACAGGGATCTTTCCTGGGGACAGCCGCGAGGGGGTGGGACAGGGGCAGAGTTCATGCTTTCCGGATTGCCAGCAGCAGGAACTGTCCAACCCTAGGAGCATTGCTTTGACCGTGAAAGGAGGGCACTGCTATAAATTAAGTTTTAAGCAGCCAAAAGTCTACGGCTTACCATGTCTGCCTGCTACACGAATTCTGCTGTCCTGCCCCACTTCTCTGATCTCTACTGCAAGACCCCAGGCACTGAATGCGAAGGCCGAAAATTCGAACTTGTCCTGAGTGTGCATGAGATAGGTGCTGTGCATGGTCTTGTTCACAGAGACAGACTAGACTATGTTCATTGTTCGCAAAAATATACCTTTGTAAGGAATTCACTCCCTTTTTCCCATCACACAGCTGCGACTATCTCCCGACCTACCCCAGCATCCCCCTCACAGAGGCGGGCGCAGATTAGGCGGCGAAAGAAAAGGACACGAGACGAGATGTTCTCAGAACTTATGGGCTGCTCCCAAGCCGAGGCGGCCCAGCAGACCCAGTGGAGGGAGAACATGTCGCAGTACCAGCGCTCACACTGCGAACGGGAGGACAGGTGGCGGCAGGAAGACCAGCAGGCGACTCAAATGCTGCTTGGACTAATGAGGGAGCAAACGGACACGCTCCGGCGCCTTGTGGATGTTCTGCAGGACCAGAGGCAGGAGGAGAGAGCCCCACTGCAGTCTATCTCTAACCGCCCTCCCCCGCCACAAAGTCCCATACCCCCCTCACCCAAAGTAACAAGAAGGAGGGGCGGCAGGGGCCGTGAAAACTGTCACTGTAGGCATCTCCACATCCCCAACAGTTATTTTGTGGTCTGGGAAGAAAATACCTTCCTGCAGGCGTCTAAACAGACCAGAGTTCCTGAAAACACGCGCGTCATGAACCTTGCCCGGCCATCCGACGTTGATGTTGGTAAAACGTCCCCTATGGTCCACCAGTGCTTGCAGCACCATTGAATAGTAGCCCTTTCGGTTAATATACTGGCTGGCCTGGTGGTTCGGTCCCAGGATAGGGATGTGAGTTCCATCTATAGCCCCACCGCAGTTTGGGAATCCCATCGCGGCGAAGCCATCTATGATGACCTGAACGTTTCCCAGGGTCACTACCTTTGAGAGCAGTAGCTCAACGATTGCGTTGGCTACTTGCATCACAGCAACCCCCACGGTAGATTTGCTCATGCCAAAGTGGTTCACTACTGACTGGTAGCTGTCTGGCGTGGCAAGTTTCCAGAGCGCTATGGCCACTCGCTTCTGCACAGTCAGGGCTGCTCGCATCCGGGTGTCCTTGCGCTTCAGGGCAGGGGACAGCAACTCACACAGTTCAAGGAAAGTTCCCTTACACATCCTAAAGTTTCGCAGCCACTGTGATTCATCCAAGACCTGCAGCACTATGCGGTCCCACCAGTCCGTGCTTGTTTCCCGGGCCCAGAATCGCCGTTCCACAGCATGAACATGACCCATTGCCACCATGATCTCCACGGCGCGGGGTCCCGTGCTTTGTGAGAGGTCTGTGCCACTCTCTGACTTCATGTCCTCACCGTGCTGCCGTAGCCTCCTCGCCCGATTTCTCAACATCTGTCTGTGAAAAAGGTGGACGATAAGGTGCGAGGAGTTGACAATGGCCATAACTGCAGCGATGATCGCAGCGGGCTCCATGCTCGCAGTGCTGTGGTGTCCGCGCTGTCACTTACCAGAAAAGTGCGTGAACTGATTTCCCGGCGGCGCTTTCAGGGAGGGATGGCGGGAGTGATGGTTGAATGATGACAGTTACCCAAAACCACCCTCGACACATTTTTTCCCCCAGCAGGCATTGGGGGCTCGACCCAGAATTCCAATGGGCAGCGGGGACTGCGGGAACTGTGGGATAGCTGCCCACAGTGCATCGCTTCCAATGTCGATGCTTGCCCCGTTAGTGTGGACTCACAAAGTCGAATTACTGTCCTTAGTGTGGATACACACGTTCGACTTTGTAAGGTCAGTTCCACAAATTCAATTTAAGTAGAATCGAACTACTCTGGTAGTGTAGACATACCCTAATTCTTTCTCATGATCTGGGGCTAGAGCACTAAAGCTTCCTTCTTGGAGACACTGCCTTCTTTAAGAGACCAACAGGGGACCATCTCAGTACCCCCAGTTGGTTTTCTTTCAGCAGCACTTCCTGGTCTCAATTTTCAACCAGACCAGCAGGGCCCATCACAGTACCCTTACCTGGTCCAGCTAGGTTCTCAGCTCAGCCTGCCCTCACTGATCTCTCCACAGTCCTGCTGCTCTTCCAGCCAGCCAGGCACCCAGTGCTTCCTCTTCAAGCTCCAGGGAACAACTAACTGTTTTGCCACCGCTGCTTCCTTTTTATAGAGCCCTTCTGGTTCCTGATTGGCCTCTACAGGAGCATCTCTGATTGGTTGCTCCCCTGCAGCCACTCTAGGCTACCTGGAGGACTTCTCCTCTGCTCTTTTCTGGGCAAGGGTAAGGTGAATCCTCCAGGGCCAGCCAGTCTCAATAATAGATATGCTGACACTCCTGCAGTGTCCATCTTCACTCCCTATCCAGTCAGAGTCCAGGAAAGTTTTTTTTTTCTGATAGCAGTTTCTTTTTTCTGAAGGACATATGATAATTGGTTGAAGATTATGTCCATTGCCTGAGTCAAATACAGTTAGGAACATTCTAACTAGTCACTTCTAGTTTAAAATAAATGAAACATGTAAAACAATAAAACCCTCCCCCACAAAATTCAGGGTTATAACCATATACAAAGAAAGGCTACAGATATTTCTCTGTAGTCTTCTGCTTCCACACACATTTCGGTGTACATCAAAGTGAGCATTGAAGCCCTGCACTGTAACTCCCCCATGGAGATGCTGTAGGCATAAATTTAAAGGTCCCTAGTTTGCACTAAAGTAGTCTACAGAGAAATGTAAATGATTTACAGAGTAAGATAAATTACACCAGTTGGAAGAAAATATGAAAATCTTATTCTGCATCAAATTTCCAAACTTCCCTTTTAATGTCATATTTAGGTAAGTTGCACTCTTTACAATTTCCATAAAGCAGATATCTCTTCTGTAGAATTGGGGCACAATCATGCCCCCATTGAAGTCAATAATACTGGTTTTTTAATATATCTCTCAGAATGTTCAAAGACATGATTGATGAATGTCAGTTGCTTTCCACATTAGCAGAAAGTAATTTCTATAATAAAAAAAGAAAGTTATAGGAATACTGTTAAAATTAGTCTTTTCACTCAACTCTAAATGTTTTAAATGAACACACTGCCTTCTATATCTAAAGGATAATTGACATTCTGGTAATAATATCTTTTAAGTTAGTTATGCACTACTGGACAGATGGGTCTACATTTTCAATTAACTTCTGGATTTCATCATTAAGAAACATACATTTCAGAAGATTTTCTCAAAAAAAAAGGATTATCTTCTCAACTTTCCTACTTTTTGGAACCCATGGGACCATTTCTTTGAACAACCTTGGAACTATTTCAGCTCAGTCATTTGATGACTTGCAAATTAATAATACAATTGGAAAAAAAAAGATTACCTTGTCTGAAGTAGACTTCTTAGGATATTCATCTGAATAAGCCACTAACCTACTGCACAGGTTTTTCTTCTATATGGTGTGACAAAGTTCCTCCTCTACCTTGGTAGGTCCTGTGCTTATTTGGCAGATTTGCTCACCTCAGTGATCTTCCCCACAGTCTGGGTCAACTTCTCCTATGTCTGATCAGGAGTTGGGAGGTTTGGGGGGAACCCAGGCCTGCCCTCTACTCCGGGTTCCAGCCCAGGGCCCTGTGGATTGCAGCTGTCTATAGTGCCTCCTGTAACAGCTGCATGACAGCTACAACCCCCTGGGCTACTTCCCCATGGCCTCCTCCAAACACCTTCTTTATCCTCACCACAGGACCTTCCTCCTGGTGTCTGATAATGCTTGTACTCCATAGTCCTCCAGCAGCACACCCTCTCACTCTCAGCTCCTTATGTCTCTTGCTTCCAGCTCCTCACACGCACTTTCTCTCCTCTGGCTTCCCCCCCCCCTCCCCTCCCTGAGTGGAGTGAGCTCCTTTTTAAACCCAGGTGCCCTGATTAGCCTGCCTTGATTGGCTGCAGGTGTTCTAATCAGCCTGTCTGCCTTAATTGGTTCTAGCAGGTTCCTGATTACTCTAGTGCAGCCCCTACTCTGGTCACTCAGGAAACAGAAAACTACTCATCCAGTGACCAGTATACTTGCCCTCTACCAGACTCCTGTACCCCACTGGCGTGGGTCTGTCACAATGGCTAATTATATTATTTTGTGTGTGTGTTCTTAGGGTCTATCTCTCTTACTGTGTATTGCCTTTTTAGGTATTTTCTTAAAATACAGTGCCAGATCATGGCCCAAGCTGTGAGACTATGCAGGGGCATAACTGAATAGTAGAAGCCCTACATACACATGTTCCCATGCAGACACCCCAGAAGTTGGGTCTGGGAATAGGTAAGCAGGGTCTGCATACCTACTGCTTCCCTACATGCAAGTAGAATGGGAATGTGCAAAGACTTGTATCCACCCCTACTTTACTGGCAAGCATAGCTGAACTGGCATGAGGGGAGAGAAGTTAGCTTCTGCAAAGGGCCAGTAGCAGGTGTGACAAAGAACTATATGCAATTATGCGGTATTTTCTCTTAACGGCTAGATGTTAAAGGGATCTCTCTTTTCCTATAAGTTATAAATACTTTTATAAAACAATATTTAGGATTATGTTATATCAGGTCTTTAAAATTAGTAATTTCACACAAAATAAAACCCATACTCAGGCTCTTTTATGCTCTGGTTCTCTGAAAAAAAATGTGACTCTCGCAAAGCATGAGTGTAATATCTACATTCAAAGTTAATTTATTCATTTTTTTCTGTTACTGTATTTTCCCCTTTCCTCTGTGTGAGTTGCACTAGGAGTCATGGTACACGCAACACATTTAGATACCTTGTAGCATGGCAGCCATACTAGAAGCTCAAAGGCTTTTAGTGCTTCAAATATTAGACGCTGTGTGTTCCATTACCTGAGAGACAGGAGGGTGTTCAATAGCAAATGTATTTTTATGGGGCTCACAAAGAAGGAATATATATATCCAAAGCACAAAACCTTTCTCAGATGGATATTAAACATAAGTCTCCATGGAACAATTCATATATGGATGTGATGATAATTCTGGACCTTCATGATGCCTTAGGTCTTTTACTTGGTATCCCAAGTAATTGTACAACTTGTTCATTCTCCCAGGCACAACCGCCCCCTGGACTAGCCTCTCAATAGTAAAATTAATCTCTTATTGTTAGGCAGTTCAAAAGGTGGGCAAACATTTTCAGTGTGCTTAAATTATTTTTATTGTACAGACGATATCAGCAAATGTTATAAATGAGTGACTTACTTTGTGTTTTCTTTTAAGTGCTGTTTGTTATGTTAACATTGTATTAAAGAAAGCCAAAGTTTTTTTTTTAATTCTGACAATATATTGTGTTTTTGCTTTAATATGTGTATTTGGTTCAAGCAGCTCATGGCCCTCAGAGACAGAGCATGGTCTCTTGAGGCCAGAGTGGCTGAACAGGAGGAGATAAGGGAGTCAGAAAGGCACGTAAATGAGACCTTCTGGGACATAGCAGAGTGATCCCAACCCCTATTTTGACAGCCTCTGTGCTGTTGAGGAGGATGAAAGTCTCGAGGAAGAAGGTCATCATACTGGAGTGGAGGGAAATGATCCCCTAGTTGGTACCCTTCTTCCAGATGATGTCCTGGTATCCTCTCGCACGGAGGATAGCCTCCAAGGAAGTGAACTCAAGTTATTAGGAAGAGCCAGATAATAGTAAAGGGGGATTCAATTATTAGAAATATAGACATCTGGGTTCGTGATGAATGGGAAAACCGCATGGTACGTTGCTTGCCAGATGCAAAGGTTGTGGTGTGAATATCTTGACAGATTTATGTGCAGTGCTGGGGAGGAGCTGGTAGTCATGGTACATGTAGGTACCAGTGACATAGGGAAAGGTAGGAGAGAGTTCCTGAAGGCCAAATTTAGGCTGCTTGATGGGAGTTAAAGTCCAGGACCTCCCTGATAGCATTCTCTTAAATGCTCCCCATTCCACGCACAGGGCCAAGACAGGCAGAACTCCAAGGTCTATATGCATGGATGAGACAATAGCATAGGTGCTAACTCCATTTGGATGAGGGATTTAGATTTATTTGGAACTGGGGAACCTTCTGGGAAAGAAGAAGACTATACAGGAAGGATGGGGTCCACTTAAACCAAAATGAAACCAGACTGCTGGCATGTAAAATTAAAAGGGTTGTAGATTCTGGTGGAAAGCCCACGTCTATGGAGGAGCACATAGTTCAGACAGAGACATCCCTTTGGGGAGGATCTATTAATGGGGATTTTCTATATCCTAATAAAGAGTAGAGGATAGAAGTTGATAAAGTAGGTAGGAGCTGAAAAGAAATGATCTCATGTATACCTCACTAAGAAGGAAGCTCTGTAGTCAGTCCATATTTGGTATAGGAACATGGCATGATGTCAAAAGAAAACTAGTGCCAGAGGAGAACAGAAACAGAAGGACAACAGCAACAAAGGTTGCAGGATCTCATCAACATGCTACTATTCAACGCCTCAGAGAACTTCAGCTTTGACAAACCTTCACAGTGGACAGACTGGAAGCACTACTTTGCAAGGTTTCACACTGCAGACAGCTCCACAATTAAACTAGAGATATACAGGTATCTTCTTTAATTTGTGCTATGGGGAAGGAGGAAGAGCATATTTTTAAATCATTTGACTTTACTGAAGACAATCACAAATATGACTGTAAAAGGTTTCTGGCAGTGTATGCCTAAGAGAAAATGTGGTTTATAAAAGAGTATTGTTTTCACTAGAGAATTCAAGAGCCAGGGTAAGTGTTGGAGTGTTTTATAAGAGCTCTGCATACATTGGTGGAAAGCTGTGATTTTGGGAATGCAAAACATAGAAATATCAGAGACAGGCTGATTATTGGGTTAACAGATACAAGTCTTTCAAAGCAACTACAACCGAAGGCAAACTTAAATGTAGCCACAGTTATACAGAAAGCAAGCAGTCCAAACTAGTCAAACAGAACAAAAGGCAGGAGCAACTTGAAAAACCTGAAATTAGCTTAGGACACATTTGAGTGTTAAAAGTCATTATCACAAAACCCCTGAGGCAAGGTAAGAACTCCCAAGCTAAGAGGGACAAATTCCACCCTACATGCACAAGTCCGGACTGAAGCTAAACAAGGATGTGTTTTCTGCCTACTACAAATCGAATTTTTGGACAGATGACAAACAAAGATGGAATCAGTCCTAGCTCCAAGACAGTAAAAGCAATTAGATAATTGTATGCATCAACTAATATATGAAAAATGAGACATGTTCTGAGGATGGTAAAGTACCCTGGTTGATATCTACAAGGCTTGAAAAGGAGTGCCTGGCAAGCATATGGGCCCATGAGAACTTTTACAGATATTTTTATTGATTAGATTAATTTAAACTCAGACCTTGCACCACTTGTACCTCATCAGTGGAAACGACCTGGATCAATCACCTCTGTGATACTCACTATTGATAAGATTAATGTGATTTAACCTAATTGCTAAATATATTTCTGTGGAAAATCTGATAGTAGCAGATGCTCTGTCATAGAGCCCAACATTGCTTGACAATATTCTGGAGCTTGACAATAACATAAAAGCATATATGGATGCTGTGGACAAATACAGACCAGTGTCGGAAAAGAGACTACTCCAGCTACAAAAAGCAACCACGACAGACACACAACTTCAGGAAGTTCTAAGTTACATTAGGGGCAACTGGCCCAAGTATCTAAAAGACATTAAGGAAGTGACAATACTCTTTGTGATGTGTGAACAACTGAGTGAGTCAAATGGACTCCTAGCTAAAGGCAATTGGATCATAATTCAAAACGAAATCAGAGGAGAAATCCTAAACTTCAACCATGAAGGGACATCAAAGATTAATTAAATGCTGTGAAGGGGCCGACCAGTTAGCATGGTGGCAAAGCATCAGCAAGGACATACAGAATAAAAGTATCTGCATGTGAACATTATAGAACAAACCAACACAACAAAGAACCTTTAATAACACCTCGTCTACCAGACAGACTTTAGAAGAGACTAGCTGCATATTTATGTGAATTCAGAGGACATCATTACCGGTCATTGTGGATTTTTGTTTACAGGTATATAGAAATAATGTACTTAAAACACATAATGGGTTGCAGTGTTATCGACAAATTGAACTGATATTCCAGAACAACTAGTAATATACAACAGGCCACAACTCACTGCAGCATAATTTAAGTCATTCCAAAATAAATTATTTTGACCATATTACTAGTAGCCCACATTACTCACAAGAAAATGGAGAGACTGAGAGAGATGTAAACCCAGCCAAGAAAATCCTACAGCAGGAATATCAATTCCTTGCTTTTCTGAGCTTACAGACAAACAGCAGCACAGTGCTCAACACATAGCAACCCTAACCCTAGGGCGGGAAGCCCTACCCATAGGAACTCGAACCCTAGCTCCAAGTGCCCTACCCATAGTAACCCTAACCCTAGGGCGGGAAGCCCTACACATAGGAACCCTACCCCTAGTTCAAACTGCCCTACCCATAGGAACCTTAACGCTAGTTCCAACTGTCCTACCCATAGGAACCCTAACCCTAGCTCCAAGTGCCCTACCCATAGGAACCCTAAACCTACAGTGGCAAGGCCTACCAATGGGAACCATAACACTAGCTCCAAGTGCCCTACCCAAAGGAACCCTAAAAATAGCTCCAAGTGCCCTCCACTTGGGAACCCTAACACTAGCTTAAAGTGAACTACCCATAGGAACCCTAAACCTAGGCTAGAAAGTCCTACCCATAGGAACCATAACCCTAGCTCTAAGTGCCCTACACATATGAACCCTAACCCTAGCCCCAAGTGCCCTACCCATAGGAATCCTAACCCTAGCTCCAGTTGACCTATCCATACGAACTCTAACCCTAGCTGCAAATATGGTACACATAGGAAACCTAACCCTAGGACCAGAAGATCTACAAATAGGAACCCTAACCCTAGCTCCAAGTGCCCTAATCATACTAACCCTAACCCTAGCTCCAAGTGCCCTACCCATGGGAACCCTAACCCTAGCTCCAAGTGACATACCCATAGGAACCCTAATCCTAGGGCAGGAAGCCCTACCCATAAGAAACCTAACCCTAGCTCCAACTCCCCTACCAATAGGCACGCTAACGCTAGTTCCAATTCTACTACCGATAGTAAGCCTAACCATAGCTCCAAGTGCCCTACCCATAGGAAACCTAACCCTAGCTCCAAGTGTCCTAACAATAGGAACCCTAACCCTGCCTCTAACAGCCCTACTCATGGGATCGTTAACCCTAGAAGGGGAAGCCCTACCCATATGAACTCTAACCCAAGCTTCAATTGTCCTACCTATAGAAAGCCCTACCAATAGGAACTGTTACCCTAGATCCAAATGTCCTATCCATAGGAACCCTAAGAGTAGGGGGGAAAGTCCTACCCATAGGAACCCTACCCCTACCTCCAAGTGCCCTACTCATAGGAATCCTAACCCAAGCTCTAAGTGCCATACTCATAGGAATGCTAACCCTAGGGCGAGAAGTCCTAAACATAGGAACCATTACCGTTGATCCAATTGCCCTATCCAGAGGAACCCTAACCCTAGGAGGGAAAGCCCTACCCATAGGAATACTAACCCTAGCTCCAAGTGCCCATAGGGTTAGGGTTCCTATGGGTAGTGAATTTGGAGCTATGGTTTGAGTTGCTATAGGTAGGGCTTCATGCCCTATGGCTAGGGATCCGATAGGTAGGGCTTCACGACCAAGGGTTAGGGTTCCTATGGGTAGGGCATCCCTCACAAGGGTTAGAGTTTCTATGGGTAGGTACTTGAAGGTGGGGTTAGGGTTCCTCTGGGTAGGAATTCCCGCCCTGGGGTTAGCGTTCGTATAGGTAGGGATTCCAGACCTAGGGAACGTGTTCCTACGGAGAGGTCACATGGAACTAGGGTTACGGTTACTTTCGGTTCGGCTTCCCGTCCTAGGGTTTGGGCTCCTATGGGTGGTCCATCCTGCCCTATGTTTAGGGTTCCTATTACTAGAGCACTTGGAGCAAGGTTTAGGGTTCCAATGCGTAGGGCACTTGGAGCTAGGGTTAGGGTTTCTATGGGTAGGGCTTCAAGCCCTAGGGTTAGGGTTCCTATGAGTAGGGCACATGGAGCTAGGGTTGCGGTTCCGATGGGTTAACGCTTCCCACCGTAGGGTTAGGGTTCCTATGGGTACCCCACTTAGAGGTAGGGATAGGGTTCTTATGGGTAGAGCACTTGGAACTAATGTTAGGGTTCTTATGGGTAGGGAACTTGGAGCGTAGGTTAGGGTTCCTATGGGTACGGCTTCCCGCCCAAGGGTTAGGATTCCTATGGGTAGGGCACTTCGAGTTAGGGTTAGGGTTCCTATGGGTAGGGCACTTGGAGCTAGCGTTAGGGTTCCCATGGGTAGGGCTTCCCTCCCTGGGGTTAGGGTTACTTTGGTTATGGTTTCCCGCCCTAGGGTTAGGGTTCCTATGGGTAGAGCTTTCCGCCCTAGGGTTAGGGTTCCTATCAGTAGGGCACTTGGATTTGGGTTAGGGTTCCTATGGGTAGAGCTTCCCGCCCTAGGGATAGCATTGCTATAGGTAGGGCACTTGGAGCAAGGATTAGGGTGCCTATGATTAGGGCACCTGGAGCTAGGGTTCGGGTTCATATGGGTAGGGCTTCCCGCTTTAGGGTTAGCGTTCCTATGGGTAAGGCAATTGGAGCTAGGGTTAGGATTCATATGGGTAGGGCACTTGGATCTAGGGTTAGGGTTCCTATAGGTAGGGCACTTGGAGCTAGGGTTAGGGTTCCTAGGAGTAGGGCAATTGGAGCTAGGGTTAGGGTTCCTAAGGGGTGGGCACTTGGAGCTAGGGTTACGGTTCCAATGGGTAGGGCTTCCCACCCTGGGGGTAGTGTTCCTATGGGTAGGGCACTTGGAGCTAGGGTTAGGGTTCCTATGGGTAGGGCACTTGGAGCTAGGGTTAGGGTTCCTATGGGTAGGGCTTCCTGCCGCAAGGTTAGGTTTCCTATGGGTAGGGCTTCCAGCCCTAGGGTTAGGGTTCCTATGGGTAGGTCACTTGGAGCTCTGTTAGGGTTCCTATGGGTAGGGCTTCCGACCCTAGGGTTAGGGTTCCTATGGGTAGGGCACTTGGAGATAGGGTTAGGGTTCCTATGAGTAGGCTCTTCCCGCCCTATGGCTAGGGTTCCTATGAGTAGGCTCTTCCCGACCTAGGGCTAGGGTTCCTATGAGTAGGGCTTCACGCCCTAGGGTTAGGGTTCCTATGGGTAGGGCTTCCCGCCCTAGGGTTAGGCTTCCTACGGGTAGGACACCTGGAGCTAGGGTTAGGATTCCTATGGGTAGGGCTCTTCGAGCTAGGGTTAGGGTTCCTATGGGTAGGGCACTTGGATTTGGGTTAGGGTTCCTATGGGTAGAACTTCCCGCCCTAGGGTAAGCATTCCTATGGGCAGGGTACTTGGAGCAAGGATTAGGGTTCCTATAGGTAGGGCACCTGGAGATAGGGTTAGGGTTCATATGTGTAGGGCAATTGGACCTAGTGTTAAGGTTCCTATGGGTAGGACACTTGGAGCTACGGTTAGGGTTCCTATGTGTAGGGCACTTGGAGCTAGGGTTAGGGTTCCTTTGGGTAGGGCTTCCACCCCTAAGGTTAGGGTTCTTATGAATAAGGCTTCCCCCCCTAGGGTTAGGGTTCCTATGAGTAGTGCTTCCCGCCCTAGGGTTAGGGTTCCTATGGGGAGGGCACTTGGATCTAGGGTTAGGGTTCCTATGGGTAGGGCACTTGGAGCTAGGTTTAGGATTCCTATGGGTAGGGCCTCCCGCCCTAGGGTTAGGTTCCTATGGGTAGGGCACTTGGATTTGGGTTTTGGTTCCTATGGGTAGGGATTCCCACCCTAGGGTTAGCATTCCTATGGGTAGGGCACTTGGAGCAAGGATTAGGGTTCCTATGAGTAGGGCTTCCCTCCCTAGGGTTAGGGTTCCTATGGGTAGAGCACCTGGATTTGGGTTAGGTTTCCTATGGGTAGGGCTTCCAGCCCTAGGGTTAGGGTTCCTATGGGTAGGGCTTCCACTCCTAGGGTTAGGGTTCCTAAGGGTAGGGCACTTGGAGCTAGGGTTAGGGTTCCTATGCGTAGGGAACTTGGAACTAGGTTTAGGGTTCCTATCGGTAGGGCACCTGGAGATAGGGTTAGGGTTCCTATGGGTAGGGCCTCCCGCCCTAGGGTTAGGGTTCCTATGGGTAGGTCACTTTGATTTGGGTTAGGGTTCCTATGGGTAGAGCTTCCCGCCCTATGGTTAGCATTGCTATGGGCAGGGCACTTGGAGCATGGATTAGGGTTCCTATAGGTAGGGCACCTGGAGCTAGGGTTAGGGTTCATATGTGTAGGGCAATTGGACCTAGTGTTAAGGTTCCTATGGGTAGGACACTTGGAGCTAGGGTTAGGGTTCCTATGGGTTGGGCACTTGGAGCTAGGGTTAGGGTTCCTTTGGGTAGGGCTTCCCCCCCTAAGGTTAGGGTTCCTATGGGTAGGGCTTCCCCCCCTAA
This sequence comes from Mauremys mutica, assembly GCF_020497125.1. Lineage (NCBI taxonomy): Eukaryota > Metazoa > Chordata > Testudines > Geoemydidae > Mauremys > Mauremys mutica. The sequence continues at coordinate 138,917,541 of NC_059074.1, forward strand.
GGTTAGGGTTCCTATGAGTAGTGCTTCCCACCCTAGGCTTAGGGTTCCTATGGGGAGGGCACGTGGATCTAGGGTTAGGGTTCCTATGGGTAGGGCTCTTCGAGCTACGGTTAGGGTTCCTATGGGTAGGGCACTTGGATTTGGGTTAGGGTTCCTATGGGTAGAGCTTCGCGCCCTAGGGTTAGCATTCCTATGGGCAGGGCACTTGGAGCAAGGATTAGGGTTCCTATAGGTAGGGCACCTGGAGCTAGGGTTAGGGTTCATATGTGTAGTGCAATTGGACGTAGTGTTAAGGTTCCTATGGGTAGGACACTTGGAGCTAGGGTTAGGGTTCCTATGTGTAGGGCACCTGGAGCTAGGGTAAGCGTTCCTATGGGTTGGGCTCTTGGAGCTAGGGTTAGGGTTCCTTTGGGTAGGGCTTCCACCCCTAAGGTTAGGGTTCCTATGGGTAGGGCTTCCCACCCTAAGGTTAGGGTTCCTATGAGTAGTGCTTCCCGCCCTAGGGTTAGGGTTCCTGTGGGGAGGCACTTGGATCTAGGGTTAGGGTTCCTATGGGTAGGGCACTTGGAGCTAGGGTTAGGGTTCCTATGGGTAGGGCTTCCCGCTTTAGGGTTAGCGTTCCTATGGGTAGTGCAATTGGAGCTAGGGTTAGGGCTCCTATGGGAAGGGCTTCCCGACCTGGGGTTAGGGTTCCAATGTATAGGGCACCTGGAGCTAGGGTTAGGGTTCCTATGGGTAGGGCCTCCCGCCCTAGGGTTAAGTTCCTATGGTTAGGGCCCTTGGATTTGGGTTTTGGTTCCTATGGGTAGGGCTTCCCGCCCTAGGGTTAGCATTCCTATGGGTAGGGCACTTGGAGCAAGGATTAGGGTGCCTATGAGTAGGGGACCTGGAGCTAGGGTGAGGGTTCATATGGGTAGGGCTTCCCGCTTTAGGGTTAGCGTTCCTATGAGTAGTGCAATTGGAGCTAGGGTTAGGGCTCCTATGGGAAGGGCTTCCCGACCTGGGGTTAGGGTTCCAATGTATAGGGCACCTGGAGCTAGGGTTAGGGTTCCTATGGGTAGGGCCTCCTGCCCTAGGGTTAGATTCCTATGGGTAGGGCACTTGGATTTGGGTTTTCGTTCCTATGGGTTGGGTTTCCCGCCCTAGGGTTAGCATTCCTATGTGTAGGGCACCTGGAGCCAGCGTTAGGGTTCATATGGGTAGGGCTTCCCGCTTTAGGGTTAGCGTTCCTATGGATAGGGCACTTGGAGCTAGGGTTAGGCTTCCTATGGGTAGGGCCTCCCGCCCTAGGGATAGGGTTCCTATGGGTAAGGCACTTGGATTTGGGTTAGGGTTCCTATGCGTAGGGCTTCCCGCCCTTGGGTTAGCATTCCAATGGGTAGGGCACTTGGAGCAAGGATTAGGGTTCCTATGAGTAGGGGACCTGGAGCTAGGGTTAGCGTTCCTATGGGTTGGGCTCTTGGAGCTAGGGTTACGGTTCCAATGCGTAGGGCTTCCCGCCCTGGGGTTAGTGTTCCTATGGGTAGGGCACTTGGAGCTAGGGTTAGGGTTCCTATGGGTAGGGCACTTGGAGCTAGAGTTAGGGTTCCTATGGGTAGGGCTTCCTGCCACAAGGATAGGTTTCCTATGGGTAGGGCTTGCCGCCCTAGGGTTAGGATTCCTATTGGTAGGGCACTTGGAGCTAGGGTTAGGGTTCCTATGGGTAGGGCTTCCCACCCTAGGGTTAGAGTTCCTATGGGTAGGGCACTTGGAGCTAGGGTTAGGGTTCCTATAGGTAGGGCACTTGGAGCTAGGGTTAGGGTTCCTATGGGTAGGGCTTCCCTTCCTAGGGTTAGGGTTCCTATGGGTAGGGCACTTGGGTTTGGGTTAGGTTTCCTATGGGTAGGGCTTCCCGCCTTAGGGTTAGGGTTCCTATGGGTAGGGCTTCCACTCCTAGGGTTAGGGTTCCTATGGGTAGGGCACTTGGAGCTAGGGTTAGGGTTCTTATAGGTAGGGCTTCCCGCCCTAGGGTTAGGGTTCCTATGGGTAGGGCACTTGGAGCTAGGGTGAGGGTTCCTATGAGTAGGGAACTTGGAGCTAGGTTTAGGGTTCCTATGAGTAGGGAACTTGGAACTAGGTTTAGGGTTCCTATCAGTAGGGCACCTGGAGCTAGGGTTAGGGTTCCTATGGGTAGGGCCTCCAGCAGTAGGGTTAGGGTTCCTATGGGTAGGTCACTTGGATTTGAGTTAGGGTTCCTATGGGTAGAACTTCCCGCCCTAGGGTTAGCATTCCTATGGGCAGGCCACTTGGAGCAAGGATTTGGATTCCTACGAGTAGGGGACCTGGAGCTAGGGTGAGGGTTCATATGGGTAGGGCTTCCCGCTTTAGGGTTAGCGTTCCTATGGGTAGTGCAATTGGAGCTAGGGTTAGGGTTCCTATGGGAAGGGCTTCCCTCCCTGGGGTTAGGGTTCCTATGTATAGGGCACCTGGAGCTAGGGTTAGGGTTCGTATAGGTTGGGCACTTGGAGCTAGGGTTAGGGTTCCTATGGGTAGGGCACTTGGAGCTAGGGTTAGGGTTCATATGGGTAGGGCTTCCCGCTTTAGGGTTAGCGTTCCTATGGGTTGGGCTCTTTCAGCTAGGGTTACGGTTCCAATGGGTAGGGCTTCCCGCCCTGGGGTTAGTGTTCCTATGGGTAGGGCACTTGGAGCTAGGGTTAGGGTTCCTATGGGTAGGGCACTTGGAGCTAGGGTTAGGGTTCCTATGGGTAGAGCTTCGCGCCCTAGGGTTAGCATTCCTATGGGCAGGGCACTTGGAGCAAGGATTAGTGTTCCTATAGGTAGGGTACCTGGACCTAGGGTTAGGGTTCATATGTGTAGGGCTTCCCGCTCTAGGGCTAGCGTTCCTATGGGTAGGGCAATTGGACCTAGTGTTAAGGTTCCTATGGGTAGGACACTTGGAGCTAGTGTTAGGGTTCCTATGTGTAGGGCACTTGGTGCTAGGGTTAGGGTTCCTATGGGTTGGGCACTTGGAGCTAGAGTTAGGGTTCCTTTGGGTAGGGCTTACCCCCTAACGTTAGAGTTCCTATGGGTAGGGCTTGCCGACCTAGGGTTAGGGTTCCTATTGGTAGGGCACTTGGAGCTGTGTTATGGTTCCTATGGGTAGGACTTCCCCCCCTAATGTTAGGTTTCCTAAGGGTAGGGCTTGCCGCCCTAGGGTTAGGGTTCCTACTGGTAGGGCACTTGCAGCTAGGGTTACGGTTCCTATGGGTAGGGCTTCCCCCGCTAAAGTTAGACTTCCTATGGGTAGGGCTTGCCGCCCTAGGTTTAGGGTTCCTATGGGTAGGGCACTTGGAGCTAGGGCTAGGGCTCCTATGGGTAGGGCACTTGGAGCAAGGATTAGGGTTCCTATGGTAGGGCACTTGGAGCTACGATTAGGGTTCCTATGGGTAGGGCTTCCCGCCCTAGGGTTAGGGTTCCTATAGGTAGGGCACCTGGAGCTAGGGTTAGAGTACCTATGGGTAGGGCACTCAGAGCTAGGGTTAGGGTTCCTATGGGTAGGGCACTATGAGCTAGGGTTAGGGTTCCCATGGGTTGGGCACTTGGAGTTAGGGTTAGGGTTCCTATGGGTAGGACTTCCCGCCCTAGGGTTACTGTTCCTATGGGTAGGGTACTTGTAGCTAGGGTTAGGGTTCCTATGGGGAGGGCACTTGGAGCTAGGGTTAGGGTTCCTATGGGTAGGGCTTCCTGCCCTAAAGTTAGGGTTCCTATGGGTAGGGCACTTGGAGCTAGGGTTAGGATTCCTATGGGTAGGGCTTCCCGCCCTAGGGTTACTGTTCCTATGGGTAGGGTACTTGTAGCTAGGGTTAGGGTTCCTTTGGGTAGGGCACTTGGAGCTAGGGTTAGGGTTCCTATGGGTAGGACTTCCAACTCTAGTATTAGGGTTCCTATGGGTAAAGCACTTGGAGCTAGGGTTAGGCTTCATATGGGTAGGGCATTCCGCTTTAGGGTAAGGGTTCTATGGGTAGGGCACTTGGAGCTAGGTTTAGGGTTCCTATCGGTAGGGCACTTGGAGCTAGGGTTGGGGTTCCTATGGTTAGGAAACTTGGAGCTAGGGTTAGGGTTCCTATGGGTACGGCACTTGGAGCAAGGATTAGGGTTCCTATGGGTAGGTCTTCCCGCCCTAAGGTTAGGGTTCCTATGGGTAGGGCACTTGGAGCTAGGGTTAGCATTCCTATGGGTAGGGCTTCCCGGCCTAGTGTTACGGTTTCTATGGGTAGGGCTTCCCACCCTAATGTTAGGGTTACTAAAGGGAGGGCACTTGGAGCTAGGGTTAGGGTTCCTATGGGTAGGACACTTGGAGCTAGGTTTAGGGTTCCTATGGGTAGGGTACTTGGTGCTAGGGTTAGGGATCCTATTGGTAAGGCTTCCTGAACTAGGGTTAGGATTCCTATGGGTAGGGCACTTGGAGCTAGGGTTAGGGTTCCTATGAGTAGGGCACTTGGAACTAGGGTTAGGGTTCCTATGGGTAGGGCTTCCCTCCCTAGTGTTAGGGTTCCTATGGGTAGGGCTTCCTGCCCTACGGTTAGGGTTCCTAAGTGTAGGGCACCTGGAGCTAGGGTTAGGGTTCCTATGGGTAGTGCTTTCCGCCCTAAGGTTAGGGTTCCTATGGGTAGGGCTTCCCGCCCAAAGGTTAGGATTCCTATGTGTAGGGCTTCCCGCCCTAGGGTTAGCATTCCAATGGGTAGGGCACTTGGAGAAGGATTAGGGTTCCTATGAGTAGGGGACCTGGAGCTAGGGTGAGGGTTCATATGGGTAGGGCTTCCCACTTTAGGGTTAGCGTTCCTATGGGTAGTGCAATTGGAGCTAGGGTTAGGGTTCCTATGGGAAGGGCTTCCCTCCCTGGGGTTAGGGTTCCAATGTATAGGGCACCTGGAACTAGGGTTAGGATTCCTATAGGTTGGGCACTTGGAGCTAGGGTTAGGGTTCCTATGGGTAGGGCACTTGGATCTAGGGTTAGGGTTCCTATGAGTAGGGCACCTGGAGCTAGGGTAAGCGTTCCTATGGGTTGGGCTCTTGGAGCTAGGGTTAGGGTTCCTATGGGTAGGGCACTTGGAGCTAGGGTTAGGGTTCCTATGGGTAGGGCTTCCTGCCGCAAGGATAGGTTTCCTATGGGTAGGGCTTGCCGCCCTAGGGTTAGGGTTCCTATTGGTAGGGCACTTGGAGCTAGGGTTAGGGTTCCTATGGGTAGGGCTTCCCACCCTAGGGTTAGGGTTCCTATGGGTAGGGCACTTGGAGTTAGGGTTAGGGTTCCTATAGGTAGGGCACTTGGAGCTAGGGTTAGGGTTCCTATGGGTAGGGCTTCCCTTCCTAGGGTTAGGGTTCCTATGGGTAGGGCACTTCGATTTGGGTTAGGTTTCCTATGGGTAGGGCTTCCCGCCCTAGGGTTAGGGTTCCTATGGGTAGGGCTTCCACTCCTAGGGTTAGGGTTCCTATGGATAGGACACTTGGAGCTAGGGTTAGGGTTCCTATGGGTAGGGCTTCCCGCCGTAGGGTCAGGGTTCCTATGGGTAGGGCACTTGGAGCTAGGGTTAGGGTTCCTATGGGTAGGGCCTCCCACCCTAGGGTCAGGGTTCCTATGGGTAGGTCACTTGGATTTGAGTTAGGGTTCCTATGGGTAGAGCTTCCCGCCCTAGGGTTAGCATTCCTATGGGCAGGGCACTTGGAGAAAGGATTAGGGTTCCTATAGGTAGGGCACGTGGAGCTAGGGTTAGGGTTCATATGTGTAGGGCTTCCCGCTCTAGGGTTAGCGTTCCTATGGGGAGGACAATTGGACCTAGTGTTAAGGTTACTATCAGTAGGGAACTTGGAACTAGGTTTAGGGTTCCTATCGGTAGGGCACCTGGAGCTAGGATTAGGGTTCCTATGGGTAGGGCCTCCTGCCCTAGTGTTAGGGTTCCTATGGGTAGGTCACTTGGATTTGGGTTAGGGTTCCTATGGGTAGAGCTTCCCACCCTAGGGTTAGCATTCCTATGGGCAGGGCACTTGGAGCAAGGATTAGGGTTCCTATGAGTAGGTGACCTGGAGCTAGGGTTCAGGTTCATATGGGTAGGGCTTCCCGCTTTAGGGTTAGCATTCCTATGGATAGTGCAATTGGAGCTAGGGTTAGGGTTCCTATGGGAAGGGCTTCCCTCCCTGGGGTTAGGGTTCCTATGTATAGGGCACCTGGAGCTAGGGTTAGGGTTCCTATAGGTTGGGCACTTGGAGCTAGGGTTAGGGTTCCTATGGGTAGGGCACCTGGAGCTAGGGTCAGGGTTCATATGGGTAGCGCTTCCCGCTTTAGGGTTAGCGTTCCTATGGGTTGGGCTCTTGGACCTAGGGTTACGGTTTCAATGGGTAGGGCTTCCCGCCCTGGGGTTAGTGTTCCTATGGGTAGGGCACTTGGAGCTAGGGTTAGGGTTCCTATGGGTAGGGCACTTGGAGCTAGGGTTAGGGTTCCTATGGATAGGGCTTCCTGCCGCAACGATAGGTTTCCTATGGGTAGGGCTTGCCGCCCTAGGGTTAGGGTTCCTCTGGGTAGGGCTTCCCGCCCTAGGGTTAGGGTTCCTATGGGTAGGCCTTCCCGCCCTAGGGTTAGGGTTCCTACGGGTAGGGCATCTGGAGCTAGGGTTAGGGTTCCTATGGGTAGGGCACTTGGAGCTAGGGTTAGGGTTCCTATGGGTAGGGCTTCCAGCCCTAGGGTTAGGTTTCCTATGGGTAGGGCACTTGGAGCTAGGGTTAGCCTTCATATGGGTAGTGCATTCCGCTTTAGGGTAAGGGTTCCTATGGGTAGGGCACTTGGAGCTAGGTTTAGGGTTCCTATGGGTAGGGCACTTGGAGCTAGGGTTGGGGTTCCTATGGTAGGGCACTTGGAGCTAGGGTTAGGGTTCCTATGGGTAGGGCACTTGGAGCTAGTGTTAGGGTTCCTATGAGTATGGCACTTGAAGCAAGGGGTAGGGTTCCTATGGGTAGAGCACTTGGAGCTAGGATTAGATTTCCTATGGGTAGGGCTTCCCGCCCTACGGTTATGGTTCCTATCGGTAGGGCACTTGGAGCTAGGGTTAGGCTTCATATGGGTAGTGCTTTCCACTTTAGGGTAAGGGTTCCTATGGGTAGGGCACTTGGAGCTAGGTTTAGGGTTCCTATGGTTAGGGCACTTGGAGATAGGGTTCGGGTTCCTATGGTTAGGGAACTTGGAGCTAGGGTTAGGGTTCCTATGGGTAGGGCACTAGGAGCTAGGGTTAGCATTCCTATGGGTAGGGCTTCCCGGCCTAGTGTTACGGATTCTATGGGTAGGGCTTCCCACCCTACTGTTAGGGTTCCTAAGGGAGGGCACTTGGAGCTCGGGTTAGGGTTCCTATGGGTAGGGCTTCCCGCCCTAAGGTAAGGGTTCCTATGGGTAGGGCTTCCCGCCCTAGGGTTAGGGTTCCTATGGCTAGTGCTTCCCACCCTAGGGTTAGGGTTCCTATGGGTAGGGCACCTGGAGCTATGGTTAGGGTTCGTATGGGTAGGGCTTCCCGCCCTATGGTTAGTAGGGCACTTGGAGCTAGGGTTAGGGTTTCTATGGGTAGGGCACTTGGAGCTAGGGTTAGGGTTCCTATAAATAGGTCTTCCCTCCCTAGGGTTAGGGTTCCTATGAGTAGGGCACTTTGAGCTAGGGTTATGGTTCCTATGGGTAGGGCACTTGGAGCTACGGTTATGGTTCCTATAGGTAGGGCACTTAGAGCTAGGGTTAGGGTTCCTATGTGTAGGGCACTTGAAGCAAGTGTTAGGGTTCCTATGGGTAGGGCTTCCCGCTTTAGAGTTAGGGTTCCTATGGGTAGGGCTTCCCGCCATAGGGTTAGGGTTCCTATGAGTATTGCTTCCTTCCCTAGGGTTAGGGTTCCTATGGGTAGGGCACTTGGAGCTAGGATTGGGTTCCTATGGGTAGGGCACTTGGAGCGAGGGTTGGGGTTCCTATGGTTAGGGAACTTGGAGCTAGGGTTAGGGTTCCTATGGGTAGGGCACTTGGAGCTAGGGTTAGGGTTCCTATGGGTAGGGCTTCCAGCCCTAGGGTTAGGGTTCCTATGGGTAGGGCACTTGGAGCTAGGGTTAGGGTTCTTATGGGTAGGGCACTTGGAGCTAGGGTTAGGGTTCCTATGGGTAGGGCTTCCCGGCCTAGGGTTAAGGTTCATATGGGTAGGGCTTCCCACCCTAGGGTTAGGGTTCCCATGGGTAGGGCACTTGGAGCAAGGATTAGGGTTCCTATGAGTAGGGCTTCCAGCCCTAAGGTTAGGTTTCCTATCGGTAGGGCACTTGGAGATAGGGTTAGGGTTCCTATGGGTAGGGCACTTGGAACTAGGGTTATGGTTCCTATGGGTAGGGCACTTGGAGCTAGGGTTAGGGTTCCTATTGGTAGGGCATTCCGCTTTAGGGTAAGGGTTCCTATGGGTAGGGCACTTGGAGCTAGGTTTAGTGTTCCTATGGGTAGGGTACTTGGAGCTAGGGTTAGGGTTCCTATGGGTATGGCATTCCGCTTTAGGGTAAGGGTTCCTATGGGTAGGGCACTTGGAGCTAGGTTTAGGGTTCCTATGGGTAGGGTACTTGGAGCTAGGGTTCGGGTTCCTATGGTTAGGGAACTTGGAGCTAGGTTTAGGGTTCCTATCAGTAGCGCACTTGGAGCTAGGGTTAGGGTTCCTATGCGTAGGGCTTCCAGCTCTAGGGTTAGGGTTCCCTTGGGTAGGGCACTTGGAGCAAGGATTAGGGATCCTATGAGTAGGGCTTCCCGCCCTAAGGTTAGGGTTCCTATGGGTAGGGCACTTGGAGCTAAGGTTAGCATTCCTATGGGTAGGGCTTCCCGGCCTAGTGTTACGGTTTCTATGGGTAGGGCTTCCCACCCTAGTGTTAGGGTTCCTATTGGTAGGACACTTGGAGCAAGGTTTAGGGTTCCTATGGGTAGGGTACTTGGTGCTAGGGTTAGGGATCCTATGGGTAGGGCTTCCTGCACTAGGGTTAGGGTTCCTATGGGTAGGGCACTTGGAGCTAGGGTGAGGGTTCCTATGAGTAGGGCACTTGGAACTAGGGTTATAGTTCCTATGGGTAGGGCACTTGGTGCTAGGGTTGGGGTTCCTATGGGTAGGGCACTTGGAGCTAGGGTTAGGGTTCCTATGGGTAGGGCTTCCAGGCATCGGGGTTAGGGTTCCTATGGGTAGGGCTTCCCACCCTTGGGTTAGGGTTCCTATAGGTAGGGCACTTGGAGCTAGGGTTATGGTTCCTATGGGTAGGGCACTTGGAGCTAGGGTTATGGTTCCTATGGGTAGGGCACTTGGTGCTAGGGTTGGGGTTCCTATGGGTAGGGCACTTGGAGCTAGGGTTAGGGTTCCTATGGGTAGGGATTCCCGGCCTAGGGTTAGGGTTCCTAAGGGTAGGGCTTCCAGCCCTAGGGTTAGGGTTCCTATGGGTAGGGCACTTGGAGCTAGGGTTAGGGTTCTTATGGGTAGGGCACTTGGAGCTAGGGTTAGGGTTCCTATGGGTAGGGCTTCCCGGCATCGGGTTAGGGTTCCTATGGGTAGGACTTCCCCCCCTTGGGTTAGGGTTCCTATAGGTAGGGCACTTGGAGCTAGGGTTATGGTTCCTATGGGTAGGGCACTTGGAGCTAGGGTTAGGGTTCCTATGGGTAGGGCACTTGGAGCTAGGGTTAGGGTTCCTATGGGTAGGGCACTTGGAGCTAGGGTTAGGGTTCTTATGGGTAGGGCACTTGGAGCTAGGGTTAGGGTTCCTATGGGTAGGGCTTCCCGGCCTAGGGTTAGGGTTCCTATGGGTAGGGCTTCCCACCCTATGGTTAGGGTGGCCATGGGTAGGGCACTTGGAGCTAGAGTTAGGATTCCTATGGGTAGTGCTTCCTGGCCTAGTGTTACGGTTTCTATGGGTAGGGCTTCCCACCCTAGTGTTAGGGTTCCTATGGGTAGGGCACTTGAAGCTAGGGTTAGGGTTCCTATGGGTAGGACACTTGGTGCTAGCGTGAGGGATCCTATTGGTAGGGCTTCCTGCACTAGGGTTAGGGTTCCTATGGGTAGGGCACTTGGAGCTAGGGTTAGGGTTTCTATGAGTAGGGCACTTGGAACTAGGAATATGGTTCCTATGGGTAGGGCACTTGGAGCTAAGGTTAGGGTTCCTATGGGTAGGGCTTCCCGCCCTAGGGTTACGGTTCCTATGGGTAGGGCTTCCTGCCCTAGGGTTAGGGTTCCTATGGGTAGGGCTTCCCGCCCTAGGCTTAGGATTCCTACGGGTAGGGCATCTGGAGCTAGGATTAGGGTTCCTATGGGTAGGGCACTTGGAGCTAGGGTTAGGGTTCCTATGGATAGGGCACTTGGAGCTAGGGTTAGGGCTCCTATGAGTAGGGCACTTGATGCAAGGGTTAGAGTTCCTATGGGTAGAGTACTTGGAGTTAGGGTTAGTGTTCCTATGGGTAGGGCTTCCCACCCTAGGGTTAGGGTTCCTATGGGTAGGGCTTCCCTCCATAGGGTTAGGGTTCCTATAGGTACGGCTTCCCGCCCTAGGGTTAGGGTTCCTATGGTTACGGCACTTGGAGCTAGGGTTAGGGTTCCTATGGGTACTGCACTTGGAGCTAGGGTTAGGCTTCATGTGGGTAGGGCATTCCGCTTTAGGGTAAGGGTTCCTACGGGTAGGGCACTTGGAACTAGGTTTAGGGTTCCTTTGGGTAGGGTACTTGGAGCTAGGGTTGGGGTTCCTATGATTAGGGAACTTGGAGCTAGGGTTAGGGTTCCTATCGGTAGGGCACTTGGAGCTAGGGTTAGGGTTCCTATGGGTAGGGCTTCCAGCCCTAGTGTTAGGGTTCCCATGGGTAGGGCACTTGTAGCAAGGATTAGGGTTCCTATGAGTAGGGCTTCCCGCCCTAACGTTAGGGTTCCTATGGGTAGGGCACTTGGAGCTAGGGTTAGCATTCCTATGGGTAGGGCTTCCCGGCCTAGTGTTACGGTTTCTATGGGTAGGGCTTCCCACCCTAGTGTTAGGGTTCCTAAGGGGAGGGCACTTGGAGCTAGTGTTAGGGTTCCTATGGGTAGGACACTTGGTGCGAGGGTTAGGGATCCTATTGGTAGGGCTTCCTGCCCTAGAGTTAGGGTTCCTATGGGTAGGGCTTCCCGCCCTAGGGTTAGGGTTCCTATGGGTAGGGCCTCCCGCCCTAGGGTTAGGGTTGCTATGGGTAGGGAACCTGTAGCTAGGGTTAGGGTTCCTATGGGTAGGGCACTTGGAGCTAGGGTTAGCATTCCTATGGGTAGGGCTTCCCGGCCTAGTGTTACGGTTTCTATGGGTAGGGCTTCCCACCCTAGTGTTAGGGTGCCTAAGGGGAGGGCACTTGGAGTTAGGGTTAGGCTTCCTATGGGTAGGACACTTGGAGCTATGTTTAGGGTTCCTATGGGTAGGGTACTTGGTGCTAGGGTTAGGGATCCTATTGGTAGGGCTTCCTGCACTAGGGTTAGGATTCCTATGGGTAGGGCACTTGGAGCTAGGGTGAGGGTTCCTATGAGTAGGGCTCTTGGAACTAAGGTTATGGTTGCTATGGGCAGGGCACTTGGAACTAGGGTTGGGGTTCCTATGGTTAGGGAACTTGTAGCTAGGGTTAGGGTTCCTATGGGTAGGGCACTTGGAGCTAGGGTTAGGGTTCCTATGGGTAGGGCACTTGGAGCTAGGGTTAGGGTTCCTATGGGTAGGGCTTTCAGCCCTAAGTTAGGGTTCCAATGGGTAGGGTTTCCAGTCCTAGGGTTAGGGTTCCTATGGGTAGGGCACTTGGAGCTAGGGTTAGGGTTCCTATGAGTAGGGCACTTGGAGCTAGGGTTAGGCTTCATATGGGTAGTGCATTCCGCTTCAGGGTAAGGGTTCCTATGGGTAGGGCACTTGGAGCTAGGGTTAGGGTTCCTATGGTTAGGGCACTTGGAGCTAGAGTTGGGGTTCCTATGGTTAGGGAACTTGGAGCTAGGGTTAGGGTTCCTATGGGGTAGGGCTTCCAGCCCTAGGGTTAGGGTTAGGGTTAGGGTTAGGGTTAGGGTTAGGGTTAGGGTTAGGGTTAGGGTTAGGGTTAGGTTAGGGTTAGGGTTCCCATGGGTAGGGCACTTGGAGCAAGGATTAGGGTTCCTATGAGTAGGGCTTCCCGCCCTAAGGTTAGGGTTCCTATGGGTAGGGCACTTGGAGCTAGGGTTAGCATTCCTATGGGTAGGGCTTCCCGGCCTAGTGTTACGGTTTCTATGGGTAGGGCTTCCCACCCTAGTGTTAGGGTTCCTAAGGGGAGGGCACCTGGAGCTAGGGTTAGAGTTCCTATGGGTAGGACACTTGGAGCTAGGTTTAGGGTTCCTATGGGTAGGTTACTTGGTGCTAGCGTTAGGGATCCTATTGGTAGGGCTTCCTGCACTAGGGTTAGGGTTCCTATGGGTAGGGCACTTGGAGCTAGGGTTAGGGTTCCTATGGGTAGGGCTTCCCTTCCTAGGGTTAGGGTTCCTATGGGTAGGGCTTCCCGCCCTAGGGTTAGTGTTCCTAAGGGTAGGGCACCTGGAGCTAGGGTTAGGGTTCCTATGGGTAGGGCTTCCCGCCCTAGAGTTAAGGTTCCTATGGGTAGGGCTTTCCGCCCTAGGGTTAAGGTTCCTATGGTTAGGGCTTCCCACCCTAGGGCTAGGGTTCCTACGGGTAGGGCACCTGGAGCCAGGGTTAGGCTTCATATTGGTACGGCTTCCCACTTTAGGGTAAGGGTTCCTATGAGTAGGGCACTTGGAGCTAGGGTTAGGGTTCCTATGGGTAGGGCTTTCCTGCCTTGGGTTAGGGTTCCTATAGGTAGGGCACTTGGAGCTAGGGTTAGGGTTCCTATGGGTAGGGCTTCCCGTATTAGGGTTAAGGTTCCTATGGGTAGGGCTTCCCACCCTAGGGTGAGGGTTCCTATGGGTAGGGAACTTGGAGCTAGGGTTAGAGTTCCAATGGGTAGGGCACTTGGAGCAAGGATTAGGGTTCCCATGGGTAGTGCACCTGTAGCTAGGGTTAGGGTTCCTGTGTAGGGCACTTGGAGCTAGGGTTAGGGTTCCTATGGGTAGGGCACTTGGAGCTAGGGTTAGGGTTCCTATGGCTAGGGCTTCCTGCCCTAAGGTTAGGGTTCCAATGGGTAGGGCACTTGGAGCTAGGGTTACGGGTACTATGAGTTGGGCTTCCCGCTCTAGGATTAGGGTTACTATGGGTAGGGCACTTGGAGCTATGGTTGGTTCCTATGGGTAGGGCACTTTGAGCTAGGGTTAGGGTTCCTATTAGTAGGGATTCCCGCCCTAGGGTTAGGGTTCCTATGAGTAGGGCACTTGGAGCTAGGGCTGGTTCCTATGTGTAGGGAACTTGGAGCTAGGGTTAGGGTTCCTATGGGTAACGCTTCCGGCCCTAGGATTAGGGTTCCTATAGGTAGGGCACTTCGTGCTAGGGTTAGGGTTCCTATGGGTAGGGCATCCAGCAATAGGGTTAGAGTTCCTACGGGTAGGGCTCTTGGAGCTAGGGTTAGGGTTCCTATGGGTCTCGCTTCCCGCCCTAGGGTTAGGGTTCCTATGGGTAGGGCTTCCCACCCTAGGGTTAGGGTTCCTATGGGTAGGGCACTTGGAGCTAGGGTTAGGGTTCCTATGGGTAGGGCACTTGGAGCTAGGGTTAGGGTTCCTATGCGTAGGGCACTTGGAGCTAAGGTTAGGGTTCCTATGAGTAGGGCTTCCCGCCCTAGGGTTAGGGTTACTATAGATATGGCTTCCCGCCCTACGGTTAGGGTTTTTCTTGGTAGAGCTTCCTGGCCAAGGGTTAGGGTTCCTATGGACGGAGCTCTTGGACCTAGGGTTAGCTTACATATGGGTAGGGCTCTGGTGCTAGGTTTAGGTTTCCTATGGGTATGGCTTCCCGCTCTAGGGTTAGGGTTCCTCGTGGTAGGGCACTTGGAGCTAAGGTTAGGGTTTCTATAGGTAGGGCACTTGGAGGTAGGGTTAGTGTTCCTATGCATAGGGCTTCCTTACCGAGGTTTAGGGTTCCTATAGGTAGGGCTTCCCACCCTAGGGTTGGGGTTTCTATGGGTAGGGCACTTGGAACTAGATTGAGAGTTCCTATAGTTTAACGCACTTGGAGATAGGTTTAGGGTTCCTATGGGTAGGGCACTTCGAGGTAGGGCGGAAATCCCTACCCATAGGAACAGTAACCCTAGCTCCGACTGCCCTATGCATAGGAACCCGAAACCTAGGGGGGGAAAACCTACCCATAGGAACCCTAACCCTAGCTCCAAGTGCCCTACTGATAGGAACCATAACGCCAGCTCCAAGTGCCCTGCCTATATGAACTATAACCCTAGGGCGGGAAGCCCTACCCATTGGAATGATAACCCTAGCTACAAGTACCCTACCCATAGGAAACCGAACCCTTATGGAGGGAAGTCCTACTCATAGGAAACCTAACCCTAGGACGGGAAGCCCTACCCATAGGAACCCAAACCCTTGCTCCAAGTGCCCTACCCACAGGAACCCTAACTCTAGCTCCAAGTGCCCTACCCATAAGAATCCTACCCCTAGGGCAGAAAGCCCTACCTATAGGAACCCTAACCCTAGCTCCAAGTGGCGTACCTATACAAACCCTAACCCTAGGGCGGCTAGCCCTACCCATAGGAACGCTAACCCTAGGGCGGGATGTCCTACCCACAGGAACCCTAACCCTAAGGCGGGAAGCCATACTCATAGTATCCCTAACCCTAGCTCCAAGTGCCCTACCCACAGGAAACTTAACCGGAGGGTGGGAAGACTTACCCATAGGAACCCTAACCCTAGGACCGGAAGCCCTACCCATAGGAATCCTAACCCTAGCTCGACGTGCCATACCCATAGGAACCATAACGCTAGCTACAAGTGCCCTACCCATAGGAACCCTAAACCTAGGGCGGGAAGCCCGGCCCATTAGAACCATAAACATAGCTCCAAGTACCCTGCCCATAGGAACCCTAACCCTAGGGCTGGAAACCCTACCGATAGGAACCCTAACCCTAGCTCCACGTGCCCTACCCATAGGAATCCTCACCCTAACCCTAGGGCGGAAAGCCGTACCCGTAGGAACCCTAACACTAGGTCGGGAGGCCCTACCCATAGGTACCCTAACCCTAGCTCCACGTGCCTACCCATAGGAACCCTAAACCTAGCTTCACGTGCCATACCCATAGGAACCTTAACCATAGTACGAAGTGCCATACCGGTAGGAACCCTAACCCTAGGGCGGGAAGCCCTACCCATAGGAACCCTAACCTTAGGGTGGGAAGCCCTAGCCACAGGAACCCTAACCCTAGCTCCACGTGCCATACCCAGAGGAACCCTAACCCTAGCTCCAAGTGCCCTAACAATAGGAACTCTAACCCTTACTCCAAGTGCCCTACCCATAGGAAACCTAACCCTAGCTTCAAGTGCCATACCCATAGAAACCCAAACCATAGCTCCAAGTGCTCGACCCATAGGAACCCTAACCGTAGGGCGGGAAGCCGTACCCATAGAAACCCTAACCGTAGGGAGGGAAGACCTACCCATAGAAACCCTAACCCTATGCCAGGAAGCCCTATACATAGGAACCCTAACCCTAGGGCGGAAAGCGCTACCCATGGCAACCCTAACCCTAGCTCGACATGCCATACCCATAGGACCCCTAACCCTAGCTCCAAGGGCCATACCCATAGGAACCCTAACCCTAGAGCGGAAAGCCCTACCCATAGGAACCATAACGCTAGCTCCAAGTGCCCTACCGAAAGGAACCCTAACCCTATGGCGGGAAGCCCCTCCCATAGGAACCCTAACCCTAGGGCGAAAAGCCCTACCCATAGGAACCCTAACCCTAGGGCGGAAAGCCCTATCCATAGCAACCCTAACCCTAGGACCGGAAGCCCTACCCATAGGACCCCTAACCCTAGCTCCACGTGCCATACCCATAGGAACCCTAACCCTAGCTCCAAGTGCCCTACCGATAGGAACCCTAACCCGAGAGCGGAAAGCCCTACCCATTGGAACCTAACCCTAGCTCCAAGTGCCCTACCCATAGGAATCCTACTCCTAGGGAGGGAAGCCCTAACCATAGAATCCCTAACCCTAGCTCCAAGTGCCCAACACATAGGAACCCTCACCCTAGGGCGGGAAGCCCTACACATAGGAACCCTAACCCTAGGGTTCCCTAACCCTAACCCCTAACCCTAGCTCCACGTGCCATACACATAGGAACCCTAAACCTAGCTCCAAGTTCCCTAACCATAGGAACCCTAACCCTAGGGCGGGAAGCCGTACCCATAGGAATGCTAACACTAGGGAGGGAAGCCCTACCCATAGGAACCCTAACCCTAGGGCGGGAAGCCGTACCCACAGGAACCCTAACCCTAGGGCAGAAAGCTCTACCCATAGGAACCCTAACTCTAGCTCCACGTGCCCTACCCATAGTAACTCAAACCCTAGCTCCAAGTGCCCTACCCATAGGAACCCTAACCCAAGGACCAGAAGCCCTACCCATGGGAACCCTAACCCTAGCTCCACATGCCATACCCATAGGAACCCTAACCCTAGCTCTAAGTGCCCTAACAATAGGAACCCTAACCCTTGCTCCAAGTTCCCTACCCATAGGAAACCTAACCCTAGCTTCAAGTGCCATACCCATAGGAACCCTAACCGTAGGGTGGGAAGACGTACCCATAGGAACGCTAAGACTAGGTTGGGAAGCCCTACCCATAGGAACCCTAACCCTAAGGAGGGAAGCCCTACCCATAGGAACGCTAACCCTAAGGAGGGAAGCCCTACCCATAGGAACGCTAACACTAGGGAGGGAAGCCCTACCCATAGGAACCCTAACCGTATGCCGGGAAGCTCTACACATAGGAACCCTAATCCTAGGGCGGAAAGCCCTACCCATGGCAACCCTAACCCTAGCTCGACGTTCCATACCCATAGGAACCCTAACCCTAGCTCCAGGTGCCATACCCTTAGGAAACCTAACCCTAGGGTGGAAAGCCCTACCCATAGGAACCATAATGCTAGCTACAAGTGCCCTACCAAAAGGAACCCTAACCCTAGGGCGGAAAGCCCTACCCATAGGAATCCTAACCCTAGATCCAAGTGCCCTACCGATAGGAACCCTAATCTTGCTCCAAGTGCACTAGCCATAGAAACCGAAATCCTAGCTCGAAGTGCCCTACCAACAGGAACCCGAACCCTAGGGCGGGAAGCCCTACCCATAGGAACCCTAACCCTAGGGCGGAAAGCTCTACCCATAGGAACCCTGACCCGAGCTCCACATGCCATACCCATAGCAGCCCAAACCCTAACTCCAAGTGCCATACCCATAGGAAACCTAACCCTAGCGTGGGAAGCCCTAACCATAAGAACCCTAACCCTTGCTCCAAATGCCCTACCCATAGGAACCCTAACCCTAGCTCCAAGTGCCCTACCCATAGGAACTCTAACCCTCTGGCAGGAAGATCTACCTACAGAAACCCTATCCCTAGCTCCAAGTCCCCTACCAATAGGAACCCTAACCCTAGGGCGGAAAGCTCTACCCCAAGAAAGCTTAACCCTAGCTCCAAGTGCCCTACCCATAGGAACCCTAACCCTAGGGCGTGAAGCCCTACCCATAGGAACCCTAACCCTAGCTCCAAGTACCCTACCCATAGGAACGCTTACCCTAGGGAGGAAAGCCCTACCTACAGGAAGAGTAACCCTAACTCCAAGAGCCCTACCCATAGGTACCCTAAAACTAGGGAGGGAAGCCCTACATACCCAACCGTAACCCTAGCTCCAAGAGCCCTACCCATAGGAACGCTAACCCGAGGGAGGGAAGACATTCCCATAGGAACCCTAAACGTAGCTCCAAATGCCCTACCCATATGAACCCTAACCCTAGGGAGGGAAGCCCTACCCATAGGAACCGAAACCTTACGGCGGGAAGCCCCACCCATAGGAACCCTAACCCTAGGGCGGGAAGCCGTACCCAGAGAATCCCAAACCCTAGCTCCAAGTGCCCTGCACATAGGAACCCTAACCCTAGCTCAAAGTGTCCTACCCATAGGAACTATTACGATAACTCCAAGTGCCCTACCCAGAGAAACACTAACCCTAGGGAGGGAAGCCCTACCCATAGGAACCGTAACCCTAGCTTCAAGTGCCCTACCCATAGGAACCCTAACCCTAGCGAGTAAAGACCTACCCATAGTAACCCTAACCCTAGCTCCAAGTTCCCTACCCATAGGAACCTTAACCCTAGCTCTAAGTGCCCTACCCATAGGAACCCTAACCCTAGGGCGGTAAGCCCTACCCATAGAAACCCTAACCCTAGTTCCAAATGCCCTAACCAGAGGAACCATTACCCTAGCTCCAAGTGCCCTAACCATAGGAACCCTAACCCTAGGGTGGGAAGGCCTACCCATAGGAACCCAAACCCTAGCTCCAAGTGCCCTACCCATGTGAATCCTATCCCTAGGGCGGGAAGCGCTACCCATAGGAACCCTAACCCTGGATCCGAGTGCCCTACCGATAGGAACTCAAACCCTAGGGCGGGAAGCCCTACCCATAGGAACCCTAACCCTGGGACGGGAAGCCCTACCCACAGGAACCCTAATCCTATCTCCAAAGGCCCTATCAATTGGAATCCTGACCCTATCTCTAACTGCCCTACCCATAGGAACCCTTACACTAGCTCCAAATTCCCTACTCACAAGAACCCTAACCCTTGGGCAGGAAGCCCTATCCATAGGAACTCTATCCCAAGCTCTAAGTTCCCTACCCATAAGAACCCTAAACCTAGTGCGGGAAGACCTAGCCATAGGAACCCTAACCCGAGCTCCAAGTGCCCTGCCCATAGGAACCCTAACTCGAGCTCCAAGTGCCCTGCCTATAGGAACCCTAACCCTAGGATGGGAAGCCCTATCCAGAAGAACCCTAACCGTAGCTCCAAGTGCCCTGATCATAGAAACCCTAGCACTAGGTTGGGAAGCCCTACCCCTAGGAACTCTAACCCTAGCTACATGTGCAGCAGCTTTTGGATATAGTCCATCACAGCTCTTGTTTGGAAGACAACTCAGAACCATTGTTCTAACTTTGATAAATAACGTGTTCTCCATAGTGTCCAAACTTGAAGAGAACAGACAAAGTGGATAAAAAAGCTAAGAAATCCCATGAACACTTTTACAACTGATAAAAAGTGACAAAATTATGTGGCACCTTATAGACTAACAGACGTATTGGAGCATAAGCTTTCGTGGGTGAATACCCACTTCGTCAGACGCATGTAGTGGAAATTTCCATATCAGTCTGGAGATAACGAGGTTAGTTCAATCAGGGAGGATGAGGCCCTCTTCTAGCAGCTGAGGTGTGAACACCAAGGGAGGAGAAACTGCTCATGTAGTTGGCTAGCATTTATCCTTTTACATAGGGATTGTCCAGTTTGGCCAATGTACATAGCAGAGGGGCATTGCTGGCACATGATGGCATATATTACATTGGTGGACATGCAAGTAAATGAATTGGTGATGTTGTGGCTGATCCAGACTCTCTACTCAGACCCTTCGCCACCAGCATTCCCAGCTATCTCTGCGACACCATTGATTTCCTGACAAATGGCAATATACAAATCCCATATGGGAACACCGACTAACACGGCTATCCATCTGATAATTTTACAACCGATGTCACTCAGAGAGCAGCTGGAGCTAGAACCTGTGACCATGTTTATGTCAAACTGGATGGAGAACTCCAGCTGTCATAAAGAAAAAGAATTCAGCGCTCAGTTCATATGTGATTGAGACCAACAGTGGAGAGTTCAACAGAAACCATCATCATCTGCAGTTTGTTCCTCAGAAAGAACAATCAACAAAGCAAAGTCTGTTCCTCAGAAAGAACAATCTATGGAGTAATCTACAGATGGCAGATATAGATCAAGACAATGACAACTCAAGGATCCCAAACTGAACACAGCCAATTGTTGCAACTAATGGATATCGATATGACCATGTTGTTATGCAGTCAAGTCATGTAATTAGAAAGCCCGTATGATTCAAAGACACTTAACAGACTGATGCATACTAAACTTCAAAGATAGAGTGATACTGTATATTTTGTGAACAGTAGGAATGTAAAATTTAAAGCAGGAGACGTAATGGAATACTAAAGTGCATTATGCCATTCAGCCACTAGGTGGCAATACATGTAAAATACCTCATTTAAGCTAACCTCAACCATATGTGGCAGAGCATTAAATGATCTCATGATGAATGCATCTGGTGTGTACCTCGCTAAAAAGGAAGCTACAGGACTCATCACCAGAGTGCCTCCTGTGGCCAAGCATAACATAGCAGGTTTCTCCTGGTCTGCTGCCTCCTGTTGACAGCCTCTCTGGTCCTCTGATTGTCCATCTCTTCCTGTGACTCATCTCTCTGTCTAGGTCGCAATTTAAGTCCATCCCTTCCAGGGTAACAAAATGTCCAACAAACCGGTGTCCAAGACCTTGTATCAAGTCTTCAGCCCTAACTCTGGGCCCTGTGGTTCTCACCCCTTTTCTCAGGATTCTCTGTTGTCATTGCCCCTTTCTCTGGTCTCATGACACCATATCAGTGGCTGGTAGAGGAACACAGAACTTCCGACTACACCAGATTCCAGGCCCAAAAAAAATCTATCACCAGCATCCAAGGTCTGCTCAGTCCAACTCCTTGCTGCTGCTGCCCTGGGCTTCTTCCTACTATGGCCTTTCTCAGGCCTTCTCTCCTGCAATCTTTCTGGGTTCAACTTTCATTCAGGCCTCTCCCCTGAAATCCCCTAACAAAATCCCAAATTAAAAGTGTAAACATAAACCCAACTCCTGCCCTCCCTGGGCTTGAATTTTTATCCCCTTTTAGTTTCTTCTTACTCTATAACCCTTTGAAATGCTTTCCAGACTCCCCTCTGGAAATTCAGTTCCTGCGCTTTTATCAGGAGGGCTGTAGCTCACTGCCCTCCTAGCTACCACTTCATTTCTCTCCTGGCCTCTTGCCAGACTTCTCTACTTAGGAAAGCATCCCAAAACCAACCTTCCTTCCCAGGCTTGCTCTCCTTCTTCTCTGAACTTCCTCTATTTATTGTCTTCTTCATTAAGCCAGTCCACTTCTCAGATGCAGCCTAGTAATTGGCCTCTCAGGCCCATATTAATCCATTCAGAGCCTTTGTGGGGTACTCAACCCATCACAGACCCAGTCCTTCAACACTTACATACAAAGTATTGCAAACTCCAGGAGGTCTAAAATCATGAATCAGGAATACAAAAATCATGAGTTTGTTTTTAAACAATATACTATGGTTCTTTTCATTTACCTTCTGAGTTCTGAACCTTTATGGTGGAAGTTGGATCACATTTTTAAGCTTTTCTCCACAATCATAGGCTAGAAATTTACACTATTTTTAATTAAAACTCAGTTTCTCATGTATTCACATGACTCCAGAAGCTGCAACTGTAAGAAAATATATTCCAAATAGTTTGAGACACTATAAAAATCAGAATTTACAACACCACATATGTGAATAGTCATTGGATTAAGTAATAAGCAATTTTAGCTTCTTCATCCTGTTCCTCTGGTGCTTGTGACCTGGGATTGGCTGGTTTTTGGGATGACTATTCCTTGGTTGTTTTTGACCTCCTGGCTTAGTCCCTCATTTTCAAAATCAGGATGTAATCCTAGGTCTCCTGAAAAGAAAGTCTACTGAACTAATTTACTGAATCACCCAAAGAGAAACTAAAAATTAATTTCCGCTCCTGAGCCTGCAAGCCTACCTTTATTGCAGAGTCAGTAGAAATATTGACACTTTTAACTTATTTTTCTTTGTGTGCTTTGAAAGCAATAGGAGGAAGATCATTAAGGTTGTCTTATTACTATATTGGGAAAAGCTGCAGAAATATTACATACATCTTCTTGGCCTTTTGCCTATGCTCAAGTGTAGTGTCAGTGCAATATCGAACAAAGTCTCTCTGCGGGAGTATCTCTTGCTTTTGCAGAGGTCTCTCAGACTATGATTTAAAAAGCCTTTTCCTTCTCTAACTGCTTTGATCACTATAGCCTTTCACATCTACAAAAGGTGAAAGGAGGAAAGCAGAGAAAACTGAAGAGAAGTGATCAGTTCTCCTCATTAAAAGCTAAAAGATTCCATACAAGAGCAGTTGTTAAACTGCAGTTGTTATTCTCAGAAAGGTAATTCTGAAAATGGCTCTTTGGGGTTACATATTTATTCTCACAATGATTTCCATATAAACTTATTTTTCAGTTGAAAAACTAAGAATGAGAAGGATTTGTGTGTGTTTAAGGGATCCTGTGGGAAGGCATTCATTCCCTTCATGCCTCATGAGAAAGGAGAGGGGAGAACTGGCCATGGTAACACAATGACAATGCAACACAGATGAGATTGTGATGTATCTTTATAGCGTGACCATGGAGTTTGTAAATGAGCATTTCCCCTACCATCAGCCTTCCTGAAATAGTGAGCCTTTCAGTGAGCTCTGACTCTTCCTCCAGTGAGGCACATTCCTCTGTCAACTCTGGCTTGACCTTGGAGAACCCAAGATCAAATGTGCTGTAGCTGTTTGTAAAAAAGTGGAGAAGAAAAGCAGGATGCTGGAAGTGGGTTCCAAGTCAATACACTATGAATGGTCCTCTAAAGGCAAAGCAACTCCTCTTTGGCTCCACTTCCTTTCATCAGGGTGATATTGAGTAGAAGACTGGATTTTGTTGGGGTAGAATCATCAGTGAATGAGATAATTGTAAGAAGAAGAAAGGGAAACTGACAAAGTAGGTGATATGGAAAGGCATCTCATACTTTTTAAAAAAAAAGACATTCACTGTATGGCAGCTTTTGTTCAGTCTGTGGACAAGCCTATTAATAAACACAGTATCTGAAGCTGCTGAAAATCTCCTCTCCTTGTGAAAAGCTTATTTGTCTGGAGGTACATAGCCCACACATACCAAGTATGGATCTTCAAGAGTTAGCACAGCCTGAACATAAAGTTCTTTGTGACACTGGAGGCTGCATGTTATCAGTGCAATGTATTCTTTATCGAATTACTGCTAATATAGATGCTAGAGGAAGAGTCTTTCTATGCATATGGCCAATTGATGCAGGAGTAATTATTTTCGAAGTTACAGACATGGACTTAAAATTCCATCTGTCCTGCAGGAATGCAGTGAGGGTTATTTTTATTCATTTGTTTTTGTGTTCTGCTTTGAGTTTCTTTCCCCACCCCATCCTCAGAAAAATCCGTGTAATTCAACATAATTCACTCAGCAGGCCAGGAAATTGCATGGGACTCTATTCAAGCCTAGCATAGCTGAGCTAAGACTCCACATTTACCAATTTTAATATATGCTGCAGGAATAGGTACTTGAATTGAACATCTACTTCCACCTGTAGAAGCGCTTCACCTCCATGAATCCTTCTGCTTAGTTTCTCAGCCTACTTCTTTTTCCTATGGCATCCTGAGTGTTTAAGTAGTGCATGTATGAAGGGCTGGTGATTTTGTTCCAAGCGGGGATGTCTCTTTTGTAATTTATCAAGATGGAACTAAGACAACATGATATGAAGGGAATATTTGGGTGACTCTGATAGGTCATTCAACATCAACCTAACAGCAACTTTAACAAGCTGATCCTAAAGGCAAAGCATCACAAATACAATCTCAAGAAAATGAAAAAAGCAGAAGTAGGCTTAAGTTATAATTTACATATTGGGTATACAGATGAAAGGCAGCCCAGAGTCTCAATGACCTTGATAGTATCACAGGAAATTTTTACATAAAGAGTAATCTTCAATTGCTTAGGGACCTAATAAGCGGGGGTTTTTAACTCTTTTGCTTTTTTCACTGCTGCCACATCTTTAAAGTGTACTGTGACAGACCCAGGCCAGTGGGGTACAGGAGTCTGGTAGAGGGCAAATATACTGGTCACTTGATGAGTAGTTTTCTGTTCCCTGAGTGACCAGAGCAGGGGCTGCACTAGAGTAATCAGGAACCTGCTAGAACCAATTAAGGCAGACAGGCTGATTAGAACACCTGCAGCCAATCAAGGCAGGCTAATCAGGGCACCTGGGTTTAAAAAGTTGCTCACTCCAGTCAGGCCAGAGGGAGCCAGAGAAGAGGAAGTGCATGTGAGGAGCTGGGAGCAAGAGGCGCAAGGAGCTGAGAGTGAGAGGGTGTGCTGCTGGAGGACTAAGGAGTACAAGCGTTATCAGAAACCAAGAGTAAGGTCCTGTGGTGAGGATAAAGAAGGTGTTTGGAGGAGGCCATGGGGAAGTAGCCCAGGGAGGTGTAGCTGTCATGCAACTGTTACAGGAGGTGCTATAGACAGCTGCAATCCACAGGGCCCTGGGCTGAAACCCGGAGTAGAGGGCGGGCCTGGGTTCCCCCCAAACCTCTCAACTCCTGATCAGACACAGGAGGAGTTGACCCTGACTGTGGGGAAGATCACTGAGGTGAGCAAATCTGCCAATAAGCGCAGGACCCACCAAGGTAGAGGAGGAACTTTGTCACAGTACCTATGTTATTCTCTTAAAAAGTCAAAAGTCCAAACTCATCATCATTGAAATCTGAGCTCAGATATAATCTTCCTTCTCCCCTAATTCATTGTACAGAATAACAAACAGTACGATATTTGGATGCTTTGGGTGAGTATTATGCTGAAACCAAGCCCCACACACTCCAACGTAACAGAGGTACAGCATTAAAAAAAGGGACCACATATCAGAACAAAAGTCAAAGAAGAGGAGAGGACAGAACAGCACCACAAAGATAGCTGAGTCACAGTGAGCACAATTACTACTAGGGCTTCCATTTTTCTTAACTCCATCCTGAAAAGGGAAAATTACTTTATGTTTCTTTTTTTCCAGGAGAGGGTGCACCAAGAAAGGAGGGAAGCTACTGATATAATAGAAAACTCTAGGCAATAATGTACAGTACAGGTGTAATGTAGTAAGCATGCTGGGAAACCAAAAAGTTTCTTATCTGTTCATATCCCATCTTTCTCTTCATTTACATTGCCCTTTGGTTTTCACCTTTCCACTACAGTGACTCCTTTGTCTCTTTTTACTGCAACTAAACCGTGGCCTACTTCTTTCCAACAGCCAGTAGAAAGCTTCTGGGCAACAACATTTCTAGCTGTAAGAACTTTACATTAGCAAATAGTATTTTGAGGAAATGTACTCAGGAACATTAATGCAATACCAATTATGTATCCAAGTATTGCTTCTTGTGCTTATGTTTCCCCTAAATCAAGATTGGCACATTTTTCACTCTAACACCCAGAACCATACTATAACTGCCACAAGGAATTATTCAGAACAGAAATAATGGGAAAATAGCATAACTTGGGCCAGCTCATGAATTAACATCCAGGTTTAAATGCTTTCAAATGTTGGAACAAAATGCCAAGCCCCAAGCAATGTGTTTGTGATGCTACATTATCTGTAACCTGAGATGACATTTTAAAATGAGACCCAGACAAAGGGAAACTGTAATCCAAAGGATTTTTATCTACCTAAATTGCAGATTTTAGGGCCTGATTTTTATACAATTAGATGAGTAACAGCAGACATGATATGAGCAAGCAATGGTGCACCATTATTTGTGAGGTTAAATCCATTAAATAATGTTTCCTATACAGAGAAAGAAGCGCATTCTGGGTTATATCATTCCATTTGTCTTGCAGGCAGAAGAACAAAAACCTGACAAATCCAAGGGGACAGAGGGCATGGAAAAGGATACACTACCCCTCTAAGGGCATTATGGTTTACTCTACAAGAGGAAGAAGAAAAGGGCTGTGGGGGAGTCAGTTGGTACTCTACGGTATCATAAACCCACAAACCCTAGCCAAATTTTAAAAAGTGTTAATTCTGACCTCATCGAGGGACGAGGTTGTGGAGACCTCCATTACTGTTCCCCAGATTCCCTTATCACAGGGTGGGAAAGAAAAAGTCTCTCTGGCTACACTAAGGCTTGTCTCATTGACCAAGGAGAAAGGTGTGATAGAACCATACAACCAGATCTTGGCACTTGTCTCCTTCAGGTTCCACCAGACTCTATCATCCCTCTAGTTATTCCCAGCACATCATAAATGCAATGAATTAATGCTAGCCAACATTAAGAAGAACAGGAAAGGATTTACCAAAATCCAATGGTTGAAAGTTAAAGTCGTCAATGTTAAAACTCGGATATAAGATACACATTTTTAATGGTGACAACATTGGAACAGATCATCAGGAAATATGGCAAATTCTCCCTCATATGGATGTCTTTCTAAAAGATATACTAGAGCTCAAACAGAAGTCATGGGGCTAGGTAATCCCTTCATGAAATTCAGACTGGAAATAAGGCATACATTTTTAACAGTGGGAATAATTAAATAGGGGAACAATTTACCAAGGATTGTGGATACGATTCTCAGTTATAATTCCCTCTGATCAGGGATTTTTTTTATTACTATAATTCATTATTTTCTCTGGCTGTACTTTTGTCCATAACTGTAGGCACTATTTAGCTCAGTAGAACCATATCCCTGATAATATTTGGGCTCATTTATCATGTAAATTAAATGTTACATTGCTACCATCCTTTTTAAGTACTAGCCCTACTGAAAGCTGTTCTCTGATTTACAGAGGTGTAGAGCGAGTACAAGCTTACATTGGCTTCATTTGGACCTGTAAACACCTCTGTGTTTGAGTATTGGACAACTCAGAGGGGATGAGCCAGCCTGACTGATAAACATCTGCCACATAAAACAATGGTGAATAAGTTTAGTAGCTGATATTTTAATTTTTTTTTAAATCATCAACTTTTCATTAGTCTTTGCAATGCCAATAAACACAACAGGACTACTTAAGGGATTGAATTGTCTGATGGATGAAAACAAGATGTTATTCTTAAAGTCTTTCATGTATTGTTTTAATACCAAAAATGTTTTACCAACACAGACAAATCAGAATGATTTCATAAAGCATGAATCATACAGGTATCTGCAAAAGTGAACACTGACAAATTGACCAAAACAGAGTACAATGACTATGACTGACTGGACACCAAGCTGAGTTTTAACTGTTTGTGATTTCTTTTCCCTTTTCGTTTTAGTGGTGATGGTATATTTACATAATATTCCTTCATATTCACAACTTCATACATGATAAATGAAATGAACTTCTGTACATTTGTGAAATCGAAGCATGTAGTGGTTCACTTTGTGAACTTCCATCCTGCATAGACTCCTATGTAGTTTGCACAATTATGGTTTGACCCCCAGCAAAGCAAAACTGCTTCCTTCCAGACATTACTAACACTGGTGTAGTAGAGATGAGGGGGAAAAAATCACTTTGGGTCAAATTGAGCCCTGGTCTAAACATGCTGAATTCTACTTACGTCAACAGAGTTTTGCCTGCATACACTATGGCTATTTTTTGTATTACTGAAGCTGATCTTGGTAATGAATGTGCTATGAGCTATCCAAAGTTTATAGTATTTTATTGTTCAGAGGTTTTATTGTTCATGTTATGCTTGTTGTTTGACA
Source organism: Mauremys mutica (assembly GCF_020497125.1). Lineage (NCBI taxonomy): Eukaryota > Metazoa > Chordata > Testudines > Geoemydidae > Mauremys > Mauremys mutica. Next base: position 138,945,121 of record NC_059074.1, read on the forward strand.
TTGACAGAGCACCAGTATAGAGTCACAGTTGTTATATATTATATACTACAGCATTTATAGAACAAGAAAAACATTTTTCACAACCCAATCCTAACACACATGCTAGGTCCTTTGGAGCAACACAGAGCAATTTATAAATGCAGTTGCAGTCCATGTATGCCTAGGAGGACTGACTGCTGAGCAATGATTACATAGTTCTTATAATCTGAATGAACTTTATGACCTAGCTATGAATGTATTCACAACAGCAATATTAATTATGTATAATGTATTGTGCCTCCTTTTTTGCTCAAATAAAAGCATTGCTATATTAAAAAGCGTTAAAATTAATTAATTGGTAATTGCATGAATGGAAAATAGCTCACAGAAATTTTGAACAAAAGGATAACCTTAAGAGACTCTTAATGCCTTGCCTTTTGAAATATGATGAAAGAGCAATTTAATCCATTCAGTTGCAGAGTTTTGGGTTGCATTCATGGAAATTTACAGGTTTTCTCATTAACCAGATGTCTTTTCTATTGTTCAGTAACTGCAACAACATATGGAGAATTAAATGGAAAAATAATTTAAAAACACAGAAAATAAGGAATGCAGAATCTGAACAAAGCATGCCACTCTAGTTCATACCAATGTCTTCGTGTGCATGCAGCATTCTCTGCAAATCAGCCTGAATTTACTGTGTCTTGCATTTTCATAAAAGCCACAATCTAGCTATGATTTTGGGTTCAATTGATTACAACAGGAGATTTGCCTAAGTGACTACTGTATCAAATCAGATTGGCAGTGACCTTGGCACATAAGAATTTCCAAATTTTGGCTGGAGATAATCCTGGAGATTTCATCACATGACAATCTTTAATTCCTGGAGTCTCTGGGACAATCCTGGAGAGTTGGAAACTGTATAGTCTAGTCTCCTGTGGGCTGTACCACTTTGGTCTAGTTTCAGTTGTTGAGTTTGGTACGTGGGTACTGGTGGTTTGTGATATAAAGGAAGTGAGACTAGATGATGGTCCCTTCTGGCCTTAAATGCTAGGACTCTATTGGGCCCCATTTTTGTCAGAAGCACAAAGACATGATATGGTGTAACCTGTGCTACCTCATAGCATGCAGGGTTGCACCCACATTTCCAAGCTATTTGTGTTTTACTAAGAAAGATTGGACTGACCCCTAGGTTTACAGGCCCTTTGATAATGATGCCTTGCCTTTTCCTATTTACCCTCAAAGGACTGGTGTAATCCAACACCTCTCTGTCATCAAGAATGACCCTATTTCTCTAGATTTTTTCTACACGTTTACCCTTGTCGAAAAGATCACGCTGAAATGTGTTAATTGCCTCAATTACCTTAAGTAATGCATTACACTGTCACAACACTGACAGATGATGTTCTCCGGAGTTCATAAAATATCCGGTCTTGGTTGCTTTAATGTTCTTTTCCAACATCCATCAGACGCTATTCACACACATTATAAAAAAAAAGTGTATATCTAAAGATTTGCAGATTCAGATAAAATCTAAAGGGCAACTGTCCACAATATGTGCCCTGAAATACAGGAGATGCTGGTCCAATGTCTTACATACCTTAAATACACATCCTCCCTTTCAGATGCTAATTTAGACCTTTTCAGGATTCATTTCTAAACAATTGAAACAATTCTCTTAATAATGTAAATTAAGATTGCTAACTACACATTTTATTTACAGATACAGAAGATAGATGTTATATATTCAATAAATAAGCATTCACTAAACAAATCCACTGAGGACCCATAGACTATGGAGATTCATAGATTCCCAGACCAGAAAGGACCATTGTCATCGTCGCGTCTGACCCCCACTTTATAACACAAGCCATAGAACTCCCCCAAAATAAGAATCCTAGAGCATACGGTTTAGCAAAAAATCCAATCTTGATTTTGAAATCACCAGTGATGGAGAATCCACCACAACCTTTTGTAAATTGTTCCAGTGGTTAATTACCCTCACTGTTAAAATTTACACCTTATTTCCCATCTGATCCAGCCATTGGATTGGGTAATACCTTTCTCTGCTAGATTCGAGAGCATGTAATAGAGTAGTTGCTAACTCTGCTACATGGTTGGCAAGCCTCACAAATATTTGCTTTAATCAAATAATAATTGAAGGTCACACTAGTTTCTTCATCTAAAGATTACATCTAAAGAGTTGATTGAGCAGGAAAGGTGGGCACATGGTACCTAGAAAAAGGTGGCAGTTTGACTGGAAATTTGATATATTTATTCATCACTATTTTAATTCCCCATTAGGCACAAATATAAGAATAAAAAGTTTTCTGGATGCCTATTGTATCAAAAGATTAATTTTTATGGCAAACAAAGAGATAATAAGAGAGTGATGCCTAATTCTCCCAAAACAGACTTTACCTCATTGCGACAGAAGCATAGCAGGAAGGCCTAGCACAGGATGTAGAGAACTAAGGAGCACCCTAACAGAAAAATTAGATAACATTTAACAGACATTCATGTGTTCCCTCAGAAACCATGTTTCTGATGTCAGTTTGCAAATGTCTTGCACAGAAAATGATCTACAGAAAGTGGCCATTGAAACAAAAGAAATAAAGGGGAAAATAACTTCCCTTACACTGAGGGTACGTCTTCACTACTGGCAGTATCGGCGGGTAGCAATCGATTTCTCGGGGATCGATATATCGCGTCTCATCTAGACGTGATATATCGATCCCCGAACACGCTCCTGTTGACTCCGGAACTCCACCAACGCGAACAGCGGTAGCGGAGTCGACAGGGGGAGCCGTGGACGTCGATCTCGCGCCGTGAGGACGGTAGGTAACTCGATCTAAGATACTTCGACTTCAGCTATGCTATTCACGTAGCTGAAGTTGCGTATCTTAGATCGATCCCCCCCTAGTGTAGACCAGCCCTGAGAATGTAGTCTGGGAAACAGGTCAAGAAGGAACAATCTTTATACAGCACCACAAGAGGTTGGGAAGGTAAAAATATCATCCCTTCTCTACAGACAATGCTCCCAAATCTCCCCAAGTCAGGCCCACTGCTAGTTTTTAACCACTCTAGCCATTTATATTTCCTTACTGGTTGCCAGTGAAAAAATTTAATGTGCTGGGGAGGGAGGAAGGGGGTTGCTGCTCCCTGTTCTCATATCTTGAGAGTGAAGTGGGAGGAAATGTTCAGTGGGGACTTTTCATTAGGTTATTCCTTTAAGAACTGGGCCTTCCTTGAAGGACTTCTTGGCTTCCTTCCCCTCCTTCCTGGCATACTCCAGGGTTGGCTGGACTCTTTAGCTGCCATCTTGATAGGAGGAATGCCTGGGGGAGGATTGTTGTTGTGGGGCCACCTTCCCTGCTAGCTACTGTGGATCTGACAAGGACCCTGACCCACCTTCCTCCCTGGATGGACAGGGGTGAGGAGGTGGGGAAGTCTCTGGCATGTGACATTACCCAGCCCAGAAGTGGGGGTTTTCACAGCAAAGAAGGGTAATGCTCCTGGCTACTTGCAAGTGAATGACACTAGCCCATATCTCCAGTCCCAGACACAACCCTAGGAACCTCAGTCTTGCAGTGTCCAGTTATGCCCACTGGACGCTGCAAGCATATATGAGTTCGTCAATTTAACAAATAAATTGATATGTTCCAGGCTTGGTATCCCAAGGGGAGTCTCTGACACATTTCAAAGTCTTTATTGCTGTGTTTCCCCCAGCAAGGTTGAGCAACTCCCCTGGTGGAGCCTCATGCAGGTGAATCATTTAATTGTAGCTCCCTTGCTGGACAATGGCTGTTAATGGGCTGTTTTACACCACGCCTGGACTTTGGTTACTTTCCTTACTGTTGCCTCTGGGGACTTAATATCTGGCTGATTCCCCCAACGTACAACATGTTTTACTGACAACCATACTACACAATTCTCATAACTTCATATGCATTAACGATATACATATAGATAGAGAAATGACTTTCAGCAGATCATAACCTTTCCCCTGATGCCTGGTGTGCTTTATATGTAAGATCACGATTATATGAAAATTAGGAATATTGGGATTACAGCATGCTCCCCCAAGGTATAGAATGTCACAGAAGGTATAAATATTGGCAAGAAAACATAGTAAACAATTATTCTGATATGTTCTTAAGGATCATCAGTATGTCCACATCTATGACTCTACTTTATGACTTAATTATGAAGTTTGGAGACATCTGAAACCATGTCTTCTCACTTTTTCCAAGATGCACTGAAAAAAGTAATTGAAGAATAAAAGTCATCTTGGTGTCCCTGCATACTACCAGTGCAATTGGCTCTCCTCCCAAAAAGTCAAATGGAAATTATTTTTTGCTTCTTACTGGTATTTTTAATATGCTGCTGCAAAGATCTTCTGAAAAAGAACAGATTGTCTTACAGAGCTGCGCTAGGCACACATGAACTAATACCCTGTGGAGAACATCACATATAATCTAGAGAAAAAAGTATGGTATCAATGACTGTACCTCTTGGGAGAAAATATTTGCAAGCATCCTGGAGAAGCAAATTAAAGAATCTGTGTGGGAGTATGACATGAGCAGTTAGGCAACAGAAGACTAAAATAGTATTTGTCTCTCCACCGACACACCATAACCACTTTTTAGCAAAATTTTGACTTATATTACAAACAGCATGTATGATCTCCTGACCTCATATGAACGCCTCCCCCCCCAAAAAAAATTCTACCCTAGATATATAAATTATGTGCATAAACTTTGTAAACTTGTTTGTAAACTTCATCAATGGGTATGTCTACACTACCCGACAGATCAGCGGGTAGTGATCGATCTATCAGGGATCGATCTAGATGTGTGTCTCATCTAGACACGATACATCGATCTCTGAACGCGCTCCCCATCGACTCCAGAACTCCATCAGGGTGATAGGCAGAAGTGGAGTCAACAGGGGAGCGGCGGCCATCAATCCCGCGCCGTGAGGACGCTAAGTAGGTCAATCTAAATAGATCTAAGATATGTCAACTTCAGCTACGCTATTCTGTTAAACAGAGTTAAACACTATTAAAATCATTAGGGTTTAACAAAACCTCACAGTTGTCTGTTAAGATATGTCCTCACAGCCAGACGGGGTCAACACACTTGGCCTAGTGGGGTTCACACTAGCGCTCTAAAAACAGCTGCATAAACAGTACTTTGAAATTGCAGCAGGTCAGGCTCTGAAACCCATCCCCCACCCTAGGCTTCAGAGCCTGAGCTGCAATTTTGAAGTGCTTTCTAGACAGCTATTTTTAGAAGTGTTAGCATGAGCCCTGCTAGCCCAAGTCTGCCGACCCAAGCAGGGAGGCTCACTGCCACAGGCTGTGCAGATGTATCGTTAGTCAATCCTCTCTCTCTTTTTATTTTAACATTCGTAAGGACAATTTTTATGCTCTTCCATATTCAAAGAGCAAACAAACTGACCTGCGGTCTATAATGATATATATTAAGGAAAATAAGAAAGAACAAAACTTAAGTCTTCAACCAAGAACATAATGTCATGTCTATAAAAACTGGCTTCACAGAAAGGTAGACTTAGAAATGTAAAGGGCCAATAGAGAGGAAACAGTCATAACAGTTACATAGCTACACGTTCCACAAAACCAAAATAAATTACCATATAAAATTATATTAAACTTTAATGTAAGAGTGTCTGTGAAAAATCTGAAAACCTGGTTCTAAAGTGCTCCTCTAGATCTCACTGGATGAGGATCTAAAGAAGCTCTGCTTTGGTTACTGAAAATGTAATGATTTTGTTATTCTCTTCATTATAAAATAGCTGTAAATAGCTACTAGAAATGGAAGTTTTGTGCATTTTATTCTCTCTCTCTTTTTAAATGTTTATATAAATGTAAGGATAACTGACCAAGAGAATATTGTTCTGTTTATTTTAAGTATGAAAGAAAGATAGCATGAACTTAGAGAGGACTTGATAGTTTGTTCAGAAACTAGTGCCAGCATCACCAGCTGAGGATCCCTCCAGTTGTATACAGAAGGCACAACACATCCCACGTGTGTAGTCAAGAGGAGTTCCATGGATCAGGGACTATAAAGTTATACTCATATCCAGAATGAAAACAGGAAAGATAATTAAAGAAATTCTTAAGCAACAAGAAGGTTGAAACTGGAGCAGCCTGATGGGGATGAATGGTCCTGATTTGGCTTCACAGAATTGATAGCTAATATTTTAACTAATTTTTAGTAATTTCTTCCATTTTATTAAATTATTCTTTCCTGAGTGTCAGACTAATACTGTAAATATGTTAATGGTGTGTGTTTATAATATATGCAAAAGAATTGTGCATTTCAAGATGAAAATATCTGTCTGGAACTCTAACACCTAGAAATCAATTAAAGTTCAAGGTTAACATGCAGCATGCCTTGAAGAGTTTACTTTTATTATAAAAAGATTTAGACGCACCTCCAGAAAATCCTAAACCTAAGGGAAATAGGTAACAAATTGATAGGAAAGTGTCGAGATATTAGGATAAACACAAAGTGTTAAGACATTGGGGCTGAGCCGTTACAGAAATGTAAGTCAGCAGTAACTTCACTAAAGCCAAAGGATTTACAATGGTGTAAAACTGGTGCGAAAAGAGAATCAGGCCCATTAACTTGCTGTATACCATACAACCATAGGTATGGTATACCTGTATACCATACAACAGTTATCCTAGTATGTACACCTGTAGCAACAGTATCTCTTGTGGACTGAAAGCCCCCTGCCCAGCAACACAAGAGGGGTCCAGCATGTGGGACACTAGAAAATAATATTGTAAGACAATCCTGCATTGACATAAGGGTGGGATAGTCGGTAGAACTGAATGAATCCCAAAAGGTTTGGTAGTGTAATATACTCAGTCTACACCCTGCAAGGTCCATTTACAGGGCTTGGATATAAGCCATCTATGTGACAATATGCAAGGATTCTACCTAATCCAGGGGCAGGCAAACCTTTTGGCCTGAGGGCCGCATCAGGTTTTGTAAATTTTATGGAGGCCCAGTTAGGGGAGGGGGTCGTGGCCCAGCCCCCACCTCCTATCTGCTCCCCCACCGGGACTCCTGCCCCCTCTGTTCCCTGACGGCCCCTCTGGGACCAATGCCCCATCCACACACCCCCGCTCCCTGTCCCCTGACCACCCCCAGACTCTTGCCGCTCCATCCAACCCCTCCTCTCATTCCTGACAGCCCCCGCCCCGGGACCCCTGCCCCCATTCAACCCCCTGTTCCCCCCCCGACCGCCCTGACCCCTATCTACACCTCTGTCCCCTGACCACCACCCCAAACTCCCCTGCCCTCTATCCAACCCTCCCTGCCCTCTTACCGCGCTGCTTGGAGCACTGGTGGCTGGCAGTGGAACAGCCGGGCCATGCCACCACCACCACTCAGTTCAGATGACCGTGTCAGGCCTGGCTCTGCAGCTGCACTGTCCCAGGAGCTCACAGCCCCACCACCCAGATCATTGCATCAGAGCAAGCGAGCGAGCTGAGGCTGCGGGGGAGGAGGGACAGAAGGGGTGGGGCCAGGGGCAAACCTCCCGGGCCAGCAGCTTGGGCAGGCCAGTCCCGCGGGCCGGATGTAGCCCACAGGCTGTAGTTTGCCCACCTCTGACCTAGTCCCTGGAATATAAGGAGAGAGAGAAGGAGAAAGCCTGTGGAGAGAGCCCTTCTTTCTCCCAGACACTGGCAGTTGGGAAGATAGGCAGGGTGGGAAGTTTTTGGCTTGTTACTCTTTTTTTGCTTATGTTACATCCTTTGGTCGGTGTGTATAAAGAGTCTCTCCTTCATAACACACCCATTTCTGCAGTACTGCTTCCTAGGCAGTCATTTACCATTTTGTATTTGTGCACTTGATTATTTCTTCCTATGTGTAATATTTTGCATTTGTCCTTATTGAATTTCATCCTATTTAATTCAGACCATTTCTCCAGTTTGTCAAAATCATTCTGAAATCTAATTCTGTACTCCAAAGTGCTTGCAACCCCTCCCAGCTTGGTACTGTCTGCAAACTTTGTTTACTCTCTGTCATTATCCAAATCATTTATAAAGATATTGAATAGAATCAGACTCAGGACAGATTCCTGTGGAATGTCACTTGATAAGCCCTTCCAGCTGGATTGTGAACAATTGATAAGTACTCTTTGGGTATGGTTTTCCAGCCAGTTGTGCACCCACCTAGATTCATCTAGGCTATATTTCTCTAGTTTGTTTATAAGAAGGTCAAGAGAGACAGTATCAAAAGCGTTACTAAAGTCAAGATGCACCATATCTCCTGCTTCCCCCTATCTACAAGGCTTATTATCCTGTCAAAGAAGAATATTATGTGGACTGTTCCTTATTACCTATTTTCTTCCAAGAGCTTACAAAATTGTTTTTTTTTAATTATTTGCTTCATTATCTTTCTGAGTACTGTAGCTAAGCTGATTTAATCATCCCATACACTTAGCATGCTTGTAATTACTTTATTACCTTAGTATCGTCTAACTTTAATAAGATGAAAGCTATAGCTAGCTATTCCTAGTTTTCATCTCATTATCAAAGTAAGTGTTTAGGTATATAAGTAGTAATCAATAGTCTCCAGGAGTTCAGTGAGCAGACAAGCTCTCAGTAATAACTGATTATCCCAAGGGCTTAAGTTGAAAGGACCAGTGATAAGATAGAATGCTAAATTATATAGTGCCAGAGCCCCATAGAAGCGATCTGAAGTTTGTAGTTCTAACACATGTGAGATAATCTTCTAAATCTGTCATGTGTGATCATCATAAGAGAAAGCATCCATATTCAAAACCTAATACTTTACCAGAACATTTTATCCACTTGAAAATCTGCACAACAGCAATAATGAGATTTCACATATTAATAATAAATACACATATAGTATCAACATAAAACACGTGTAATTCAGCTTTCGTATGCCAAACTTTAAACTAAGTAGCAAGGCACATCCAAAGCATACATGTAGTTAATCAAAAGGCCATGGGGGGCACGTAAAATACCATTTTTACAACATTCATATTCTCTGCAAACTTCAAATAAGCCATTTATGATTCCAAAAAGAGTATTAGATACTGGTTTTGAACTTTATTCATATTTTACAGCCACTTATTAACCTTCTAGGAAAAAGGTAGATTGGCACCAATGCATAAGATTTAATGAGGTTAGCTTGAAAAGAAGTGTGACTCTCAATTTGAAAACACAATGTGTCCGTGATAAGGGGATTCAGACTATAATGGTATTTTAAAAGGAAACAGTAAAAAGCTACTCACCCAAACTAAAGCAATAGTTCCCACAGTGAGTCCATGATACTGCTCATAGTCACCATAGCCACTCTTGCTTTGGTATCCTCAGCTGAGTGGTGACTGCACAACCAAGTATTAATGTAATTTGTGAGGTCCTAGTCTCGAAATGCAGGTCCATGCAGTTTTATAAACATAAGTGAAGATACCCGATGAAGCAGAAGTCATGACCATGTAGGAGCTATTATTAAGTTTGTTTGGCTGAGCTGCCTAGTATTCATTTTGCATAGGTCAACAATGGTTGTAATTCTTGAAGGATTCAACATCCAACTTCATCAACATAATTGCTTGTAGGCAGTTATAATAGCAGCAGTTTGCAGAGAGGTTACTTCTAACTCAATGTAGCAGGGAAGAAGCTTTGTTGGCCAGGAGTCACAGTCAAGAACCCATATCTGTATAATTAGAAAGGCATGACTGGATTGAGCCTGGGATTCTGAACCTTTCGATGAAGATGCCATGAATATGTGCAGAAATAAATGCAGCAAAACCATACCATGCCACCTTACTTCTGTGCTACTGCTGGCAGTGGCACTACCTTCAGAGCTGGGCAGTAGGAGAGTGGCAGCTGCTGGTCGAGTGCCCAGCTCTGAATGCAGTGCTGTGCTGCCAGAAGTAAAGGTTGCATGGAATATACAACTGTATGAACACATCTGCAAAATTTGCTCTTTATGCTCTGATCAACCTGCAAAAAAATATGTGATCTCTCTGCAAGTTAAGTAGACCCTTACTTATAACTTGGCCAACTCAGAATGACTCACAGACTTTAGTGCCAGAAGGGACCATCAAAATAATCCAATCTGACCTTCTGCACTTTGCAGGCCACAGAACCACACCCACTCCTACAAGAGACCCATAAACTCTGGCTGAGGTACTAATGTCCTCAAATTTAAAGACTTCCAGTTACACAGAATCCACCGTTTACTCTAGTTTAAACCTGGAAATGACCCATTCCCCATGCTGCTTGGGAGGACAAAAAATCTCCAGGGTTTCTGCTAATCTGACCTGGGGGAAAATTCCTTTCCAGATGCAAATACGGTGGTCAGTTGGACTCTGAACATGTTGGCAAGAGCCAACAGCCAGACACCTGAGAAAGAATTCTCTGTAGTAAGAGAATTACCTCCCCATTTAGTGTCCCATCATCAGCCGTTGGGGATATTTGCTACTAGTAGTCCCAGATCAGCTATATGCCATTGTAAGCAGTCTCATCATACTATCCCCTTCATAAGCTTATCAGGCTCAGTCTTTGAAGCCAGTTAGGTTTTTTGCACCCACTTCTCTCCTTGGAAGGCTGTTCCAGAACTTCACTCTTCGGACGGTTAGAAACCTTCCTCTAACGTCAAGCCTAAACATGTTGATGGCCAGTTTATATCCATGTATTTAAGTATTGACAACTCTCATGATTTTAATCTCAAGTCTCACAATATTTGGTACTTTTCTTAAGAAACCCTAGCTGCTAGAATCAGAAGATTGTATGAGAATCTCAGCTTGCATTTTTTTTTAAAGTAAGCTTCTAGATCTCATAATTGTGGAGAAAAGCTTGAAAACATGAAGTGAATGCAATCAAACGGCTCAGAAACCAGAAGACAAAGAACCCCAAACCTATGGATAAAAAAAAAAAAAACCACACACACAATCCCATGACTTAAGTCAATCTGATGATTTTTTGGACTTGACATATGACATCTGCATACTGGGAGTATGCAATACTGTGACTTTCACTGGCATAAAAAAGGCACTTTTTGGACTCCTGGCAAATTTCAAGTGGTGGTATGCAAATTTCTTCAAATTGGAAAAATGTTTATAACAAAGCATTAAACAACATAATTATTAGGGGTACACTACCAGCTCTGCCTAGAGTAAGTTGATTATCTCAAAGCTACACAATGAGCAGACCTGCCAACTCAGTGATGTTTCTTTCTAGACTACTGGTTTTCAAACTCTGCTTTGGATCTGGAGAGTCAAATTTCTCAACACCTATCCTCCTTTTGGTGCTTCTCTTGTGTACACACATGGTGTGAAAGCTTTTCTATCATAAGGACAATTAAAACATTACTTTACCACAATTCCATAGGAGGAGGTATCATACATTTCCACTAATGTGCAATATAGACTCTAGCTGCTAACAATAAAAAAGTAATTAATGTGTCAACCTGTTTAAAATGCAGATCCGTTTCTTGAACAGTGCATAAGCAGGTCAGGGGATCTCTAGGAAGCTGGCATTTTGTCATAAGATGAATCTCTTTAATAGTTTCCTCTCAAAACTCTAACTCTCACTGACTGCTATACTTACCTACATGCCTCCAGCTTCCATCCAGGACACACCACACGATCCATTGTCTACAGCCAAGCTCTAAGATACAACCGCATTTGTTCCAATCCCTCAGACAGAGACAAACACCTACAAGATCTCTATCAAGCATTCTTAAAACTACAATACTCACCTGCTGAAGTGAAAAAACAGATTGACAGAGCCAGAAGAGTACCCAGAAGTCATCTACTACAGGACAGGCCCAACAAAGAAAATAACAGAACGTCACTAGCCATCACCTTCAGCCCCCATCTAAAACCTCTCCAGCACATCAAAGGCCTGGTCTACACTACATGTTTAAACCGGTTTTAGGAGCGTTAAACCAATTTAACGCCACACCCGTCCACACTAAGAGGCCCTTTATATCGATATGAAGGGCTCTTTAAACCGGTTTCTGTACTCCTCCCCAACGAGAGGAGTAGCGCTAATATCGGTATTGCCATATCGGATTAGGGTTAGTGTGGCCGCAAATTGACGGTATTGGCCTCTGGGCGGTATCCCACAGTGCACCACTGACCGCTCTGGACAGCAATCAGATCAGAACTCGGATGCAGTGGCCAGGTAGACAGGAAAAGCCTCGCGAACTTTTGAATATCATTTCCTGTTTGCCCAGCGTGGAGCTCCGATCAGCACGAGTGGCGATGCAGTCCGAAATCCAAATCCAAAAAGAGCTCCAGCATGGACCGTACGGATGTGATCGCTGTATGGGCAGGCAAATCTGTTCTATCAGAGCTCCGTTACAGAAGACGAAATTCCAAAGCATTTTTAAAAAATCTCCAGACAGAGGCCACAGCAGGGACTCAGCACGCTGCTGTGTGACAAACGTAACGGAAAGCCAAAGAATCAAATGGACGCTCATGGAGGGAGAGAGGGGGGACTGAGGACTCAAGCTATCCCACAGTTCCTGCAGTCTCCGAAAAGCATTTGCATTCTTGGCTGAGCTCCCAATGGCTGTAGTGTCAAACACATTGTCCGCGGTGGTTCAGGGCATAGCTCGTCAATTTACCCCCCTCACCCACCCCCAGAAGTAAAAGGGAAAAAAATCCTCTCTTGACTCTTTTAAATGTCACCCTATGTTTACTGAATGCTGCTGATAGACGCGATGCTGCAGCAGTCAACGGCAGCATCCTCCCCCCCCCATGGGTGGCTGATGGTACAATATGGCTGATATCCATCGTCATCATCAGCCTTGTGGCAGATGGTGCAGTGCAAAAGGACTGGTATCTGTCCTCCTCATCAGCCCGTGAGTGCTCCTGGCTGGCCTCCGGTGAGGTCGGCTGGGGGCACCTGGGTAAAAAACTCCTGATCATTCCTGTTAGATGGTGCAGTACGACTGGTAACCATCTTCATCATAGCAACAGGGGGCTGAGCTCCATCAGCCCCCGCCTTTCATGTGTAAAGAAAAGATTCTGTTCTGCCTGGACTATCATAGCAGCGGGATGCTGGGCTCCTCTCCCCCACACTGCTTAATGTCCTGTCTGGACTATCATAGCAGCTGGAGGCTGCCTTCCCCTCATATCTCACTAACAAGTCACTGTTTCTTATTCCTGCATTCTTTATTACTTCATCACACAAATGGGGGGACACTGCAACGGTAGCCCAGGAAGGCTGGGGGAGGAGGGAATCAACAGGTGGGGTTGTTTCAGGGGCACCCCCTGTGAATGGCATACAGCTCATCATTTCTGCGGGATCTGACATGGAGCGGTTGTGCTCTCTGGTTCTCTGATACACTGGTTCTCTAGTACACTTGCCCCATATTCTAGGCAGGACTGATTCTATTTTTAGATACCGTAAAGGAGGGATTGACTTGGGGAGTCATTCCCATTTTTGTCTTTTGCGCCCCTGGCCGATCTCAGCCAGGGGCACCTATGACAGCAGCAGATGGTGCAGCACTGGTAACCGTCATCTCATTGCCAATTTACAATGGCATGGTAGATGGTACAGTACGGCTGATAACCATCTCTGCTATCATGCAAAAGCAAATGAATGCTGCTGTGTAGCGCTGCTGAATCGCCTCTGTCAGCGGCATCTAGTACACATACGGTGACAGTGACAAGAGGCAAAACAGGCTTCATGGTTGCCATGATATGGCGTCTGCCAGGGCAATCCAGGCAAAAAGGGCACAAAATGATTGTCTGCCGTTGCTTCCCCAGAGGAAGAAATGACTGACGACATTTACCCAGAACCACCCGCGACAATGATTTTTGCCCCATCAGGCACTGGGATCTCAACCCAGAATTCCAAGGGGCGGGGGAGACTGCAGGAACTATGGGATAGCTACGGAATAGCTACCCACAGTGCAACGCTCCAGAAATCGACGCTAGCCTCGGACCGTGGACGCACACCATCGATTTAATGTGCTTAGTGTGGCCGCGTGCACTCGATTTTATACAATCTGTTTTACTAAACCGGTTTATGTAAATTCAGAATAATCCCGTAGTGTAGACGTACCCAAAGATTTACAACCTATCCTGAAAGATGATCCCTCACTCTCACAGGTCTTGGGAGACAGACCTGTCCTCACTTACAGACAGCCCCCCAACCTGAAGCAAATACTCACCAGCAACCATACAACAAAAACACTAACCCAGGAACCTATCCTTGCAACAAAGCCCAATGCCAACCTTGTCCACGTATCAATCCAAATGACACCATCATAGGACCTAATGACATCAGCCATGCCATCAGGGGCTTGTTCACCTGCACATCTACCAATGTGATATATACCATCATGTGCCAGCAATGCCCCTCTGCCATGTACATTGGCCAGACCAGACAGTCTCTACGCAAAAGAATAAATGGACACAAATCTGACATCAGGAATCATAACCAAAACCAGTAGGAGAACACTTCAACCTCTCTAATCACTCAGTGACAAACGTTAAGGTGTCAATTTTGCAACAGAAAAGCTTCAAAAACAGACTCCAATGAGAAGCTGCTGAACTTGAATTAATATGCAAACTAGATACCATTAACTTAGGTTTGAACAGAAACTGGGAATGGCTCGGTCATTACACTAATTGAATCTATTTCCCCATATTAAAGTATCCTCACACCTTCGTGTCAACTGTCCGAAATGGGCCATCTTGATTATCACTTCAAAAGTTTTTCTCCCCTGCTGATAATAGCTTCTCTTAATTAATTAGCCTCTTACAGTTGGTATGGGTACCTCCACCCTTTCATGTTCATAAATATCTTCTTACTGTGTGTTCCATTCTATGCATCCGATGAAGTGGGCTGTAGCCCACGAAAGCTTATGCTCAAATAAATTTGTTAGTCTCTAAGGTGCCACAAGTACTACTGGTTTTTTTGCTGATACAGACTAACATGGCTGATATTCTGAAACTCCTAGACACTAATTGTCACCACACGTACAAGTATTTTCCACTTACTCCACAACCCTTCCAAAAGATCAGTTCCCTAATAGCAAAAATATGATGTATTTTAACTGGAGTCAAGTGCTACTCATAAAGTAATTTATAAAAAATCTCTTTATAAGCTACAAATAGACACCTTCAATCTATCCCCTTTCCCATATAGAGACTCACTTATGACGATCAATTTCTTTGTCCAAATCCCTCTCCAATCGTTTCATCTCAATTGTTTTCTTATCAACATCTTTTTCAATCAAAATTGTATACATGTTAGAAATCAAACCTTTTGTTCCAACTTACTCCTGGGTCAACTTCTCAAATGTGGATAAAGGTCTAGCTAGAATCACCTCATATCCAGATTTCAGTCTCAATCTCTTTGCTAGAAACTTGGCATGAATTTTAGCATCCACATTAATTAAATAAATAGATCTGTCTGATGCACAATTGGTTAGATCATTTCCTTTTTTAGGAATGACCACAATTTTGCCTCTTTCCATGACTCTGGAATCACATTCTCCTGCAATATACCATTAAACAATACAGTTAAATTACCAACACTTACTTTAAAGCTCTATAATTCCCCTCCATAAAACCCATTGGGACCTGGAAGTTTTATTTAATTTTAATTCTTAATTACATCTTCAACATCCTCTGCAACAATTTGCCTATCAAGAATTCCCACATCATCCACTGAGAGCTGAGGAAGTTTCGTGCTTCTCAAATTTCTATTTATCCTGGTCCTCACATTTTTAAGGCTCTGAATAATTTTGACTTCCCCTCCTCCTCTGTTCTCATTGGCTCCTACTCCCTCTTATGAACACTGCTCTTCCCAGTCCTTTCTCCAACTCTCTGCTTCCTGCTATCTTTCATACATCCTCTTACATCAGAAGCAACCCTCTGTTCACTGTGCTCCAACCACCCAAACGTTCCTTCTTCAAATCCCACCTCAGATTGATTTCTTCCTGGAGTCCTTCCTATTGATCTTCACCAGCAGTGCCTCTCAATCTGATGAATCACCTTGTAAATTGCTCAGGAAATTTTTTTCAGTCGCACAAGATGAAGTGCCAGGCACATATCCTACACTGTGTGCTATAAATGTTATCATTACCTAAGCACACCACTCTGGTATATTCCCTCTGGCCACAATCATGGTCTCCCAAGGCTTTAAACTGTCATTCATGGAGGACAGATTCTGCTCCTTTGCAATCTATACTAGAGGATCATACTCTTTGTTGGTATGTAGGCTGAGTTGTACACCCAGCTGGTGGCAGGAGAGGGGACTGGCTGGAGCATGGGGTGACAGGCCTGGCTGGGGGAGGCTGGCCAGTTTGTGGAGGCTGAGAGGATTTCAGCAGCCTGAAGTCAGAGCCACAGAATGCCAATACTGCTAGTAGGCAGAGGACACTCTCTGGCATCCAAATCCTGAGATGACTTCCTCACTCCCCTATGCAGAGCCTATATAACAGCAGTGAGATTAGTGGAAATCAGGTTTTTCCTGTTTTCAGCAAAATCATGATGGTTCTCTCCATTCATACCTAGAACATTCCCTGAAATTTTTGAATTGACCAGGCCAACGGGAGACAAAAACAACAGTCATTAAAGTTAATTCCTGCTGCCTTGAACTCCTCCTAATGCCCCTTCTGTCAGGGACCTCCCAACCATCCAGACTTGCAACCTCCCTGTTGTCTTTTACTTTCTGCCGCCTACACCCAGGCTGTCACTGACTCTTCTCTGTTCTCCAGCCCCATGCTGCCTGACTGGATTATTTTTCCTCATCTGTGGATTAACTAAGCCACTATCCTTATGCCAACAGAGGAGATCCACAGCACAGCCAATTCCATGCCCCTGAAATTTCACCAAAGTCCCAGTCTTCATCACACAAGGTTCTCCATGTGTCATCATAATGTACCTCCACCCACCCATGGCCATTCACCTGCAGGTGGCCTGAAAGAGATACTTAGGAGAAAGGTCTTTCAAAAGATACCCAACTCTACCCTTTTCCAATGACAATGTATTATCAAAATTTCCACTAATTGGAGGACCTGGGAGGGCAGTGAGTTCCCCCTGTCAAGCCGTAGGATTTATGAAGGAAATGACACCTCCCTTATCTTTCTATCATTAATTTGCCCCATGGAATTACACGTGCTTCCAGAGTAAGCTTTGCAAACACCCCCATTTTACAGAGGGACAAACTGAGCTGAAGAAACTTGCCCAAGATCACAGAGCAAGTCAGTGGTACAGCCAGGATTAGAACCAAGCCGTTCTGATGCTTTGTACCTTACTTTAACCTCCTAGATGCAAGCCTAAAACCCAGGGTATTGACTCCTACTTTCCCTGTTCTACCCACAAGACCTCACTCCCCAAGGTCTGAATCCCAGTCCTGCACTTGAACTATAGGCCCACCCTTCCCGCTATGTATTCAACACACTTTGCAAACATGATCTAATTAGTTCATCTGAGGTCTTGATTTAAACCCAAGATCCCTTTTTAGAAAATTATTTAAAGCTAATTAATTAAATTGAGCCCGTGGCTTATTAAGATCATCATCGTAAGGACATGATTTTGATTAGTTTAATGCCTTTTTTAAAACTGTAATCCCCCAAATGGAGCAGTATCATTTGCTTGTTGGCTGAGATCACAGGCAATAAAACCATGTATTGATTAGGGCTGCCTTTACCCTGTGGTTTGTGGACACAGGGCTCCCACAAGCGGCATTCAGGAGAGGAGAGACGTCTGCTACAGAGTGAGATATGAACAATCAACCTTCCACTCCCTGCCCACACACAGCATTGTGCCCAATTCTAGCCAGAGTCACTTAGCATTTTGGAATGCTCCCCTCTGTCTCTGGACACATTCCCTCCCCTGGGCACAGATTTCTCTCAGATAGCTTCAGCTGAGGCACAAATACAGCAGACTCCCAAATGCCTGCTTCCAACTGGGCCCCCTGAGAACCTGTCTTTTGTCCTCCACTTAAATGTACCCCCCACTAGGTCGTCTCCTCCCTATACTGCAGATGAGACAAGATACTTACCCTGAAACACTCTTGATAATCAGGGATGATAACAAAACCCCACATGTTAAAGAAAAGAGTAAATGGACCTGAAAGAACATGAGAGCTTTGGCTGGCAACATGCAGTATAGAATACAAACATTTCACTGCAATCTGATACACTAATATGAAAAAGAAGTTCTCTTCTGCAGTACATTTCATTATTGTATGTGTGATACATACATACTTTCAAAGAGACAGCTCTTCAATAAACTATTGTAAACCTTCTATCCTGCCTAAAATAATTTGAATCTGTTTTTTCCTTGAGTTGGGTTCCCATTTATTTATGATGCCATGTATATGTACTAGAAAACCTGATTCTATCATGACATATGCATTAACCTCTTCATAAACAGACTAAGAATTATTTGCAGAAATTATTCAGCAAATAATTTCAAACAATACATTGAAGACCATTTGTGCACAATTCACAAATAGGAAAATAGGTGCAATTCACTGGATACATTATTTGATATGGATCATTCACCTGGCACTATCTGTGATGGATGACTAAGGCCTGGTCTACACTAGGACTTTAATTCGAATTTAGCAGCGTTAATTCGAACTAACCGCTCAACCGTCCACACCAGGAAGCCATTTAATTCGAACTAGAGGGCTCTTTAGTTCGAATTTGGTACTCCACCCCGACAGGTGGAGTAACGCTAAATTCGACATAGCTAGCTCGAATTAGGCTAGGTGTGGATGCAAATCGAACTTAGTAGCTCCGGGAGCTATCCCACAGTGCACCACTCTGTTGACGCTCTGGACAGCAGTCCGAGCTTGGATTCTCTGACCAGCCACACCGGAAATGACCAGGGAAAATTTGAATTCATTTTCCTGTCTGGGCACTTTGAATCTGACGTCCTGGCTGGACATCGGGGCGAGCTCCGCAGCACCTGCAACGATGCAGAGCTCTCCAGCAGAGGAGTTCATGTTATCTGTGAATAGAAAGAGAGACCCAGCATAGACTGACTGGGAACTCTTCGATCTGATCGGTGTGTGGGGCGAGGAGTCTGTGCTTTCAGAGCTGCGCTCCAAAACACGGAATGCGAAGACCTACGAGAAGGTCTCCAAAGCCATGAGAGACAGAGGATACAGGCGGGATGCAACGCAGCGCCGCGTGAAAATCAAGGACCCCAGACAAGGCTACCAAAAAATCAAAGCGGCAAACGGACGCTACGGAGCCTGCCACCACTGCCCCACCAGTGACCGTGGACTCTGACGATGGGACAGTGTCGACGGCCAGTTCCTCGGTGATGTTCGCGGACGGGGAAGATGAGGAAGGGTTTGTGGAGGACGAGGCAGGCGAGAGCGCTTACAACGCTGGTTTCCCCGACAGCCAGGATCTATTCATCACCGTCACGGAGATCCCCCAACAACCCTCCCCGGCCATTAACCCGGACCCTGAATCAGGGGAAGGAGCAGTTGGTAAGTGCTTTAACCATGTTAACTTTTATTCTTAATATAACAGGAATCTTAACTGTGTGAAAAGGAGGACTCTCTATATATGGGGATAGAACAGAAATCATCCTTGGAGATCTCCACGAAGCTCTCCTTGCGTTAATCGAAAAGCATCAGCAGGAGGTTCCTGAGGAGAGCTGCCTTATTGGGTGCTCCGTGGTAGCACAGTTTTCCGCGCAAGGCTTTCATGAGGTACTCAGGGAGCACTGCCTCCCCGAGCACGGCTGCATCGGGCCCTGGTTCGTGCTAGCTTTCACGCAGCATGCGCTCTCTATCTCCTTCAGTGACCCTCCTCAGCCCCCTTCACTCGGAGACTCCTGCATCTAATTAGGTTAATTACTGTAATTTTACGCCTGGTCCAAAGTATTTTTAAAAAATCTACGGACAGACAGCATAGCACAGACTCAGCACGCAGCTGCGTGATGAGCGTAACGGAAAGCCAAAGAATATAATGGATGCTCATGGAGGGAGGGGGGAATGAGGACGCAAGGTATCCCACAGTTCCTGCTGTTTCCGAAAAGTATTTGCATTCTTGGATGAGCTCCAAATGCTTCTAGGGTCAAACACAGTGTCTGCGGTGGGTCAGGGCATAGTTCGGCAATTTGCGCACACACCCCACCCACCACCAGAAGTGAAAACAATCCTCTGTTGACTCTTTTACATGTCACCCTATCTTTACTGAATGCTGCAGATAGACGCGATGGTGCAGCACGCTATGGATGGCTGATGATGAGGATGGATTTCCATCTTTTTGTACCATCAGCCTATTGGCACATGGGGCAGTGCAAAAGGGCTGGTAACCATGCCGACTAGTATCACTAAGGTTAATCAAGGGCGCCTGTCCCTAATTTTTGATGGCTGATGGTACAATATGGCTGGTAACCGTCCTCATCATTGCAACAGGGGGCTGAGCTCCATCAGCCCCCACCCTTCATTGTAAATAAAAGATTCAATTGCCCCTGGACTAGCAGAGGGATGATGGGCTCCTTCATCCACACTCCTTAATGTCCTGCCTGGACTATCATTGCAGCTGGAGGCTTCCTTCCACTCATTTCTCACAAACAAGTCACTGTGTCTTATTCCTGCATTCTTTATTACTTCATCACACAAGTGGGGGGGACAATGGTATGGTAGCCCAGGAAGGCTGGGGTAAGAACGGAATCAACAGGTGGTGTTGTTGCAGGAGCACCCCCTGTGAATAGCATACAGCTCATAATATATGCAGGATCAGACACAGAGCAGCTGTGCTCTCTGTTTCTATGATACAGTGGTTCTCTAGTACACTTGCCCATAATCTAGGCAGGACTGATTCTATTTTTAGATACCAAAAAGGAGGGATTGACTCAGGGAGTCATTCCCAATTTTGGCTTTTGCGCCCCTGGCTAAGAGCAGCCAGGGGCACTTATGACAGCAGCAAATGGTACAAAAGGACTGGTAGCCATGATCATCTTAGTTCCAATTTATGGAAGGGTTTGGATGGTGCAATATGGCTGGTAACCATCTCTGCTGTCATGCAAAAGCAAAAGCATGCTGCTGTGTAGCGCTGCTGGCCCGCCTCTGTCAGCAGCATCTAGTACACATACGGTGACATACACAAAAGGCAAAACAGTGTCCATGGTTGCCACCCTATGGCGTATGCCAGGGCAATTCTGGGAAAACGGGCTTGAAATGATTGTCTGCCGTTGCTTTCCCGGAGGAAGGAATGACTGGCGATATTTACCCAGAATCCACCGCGAAAATGATTTCTGCCCCAGCAGGCACAGGGGTCTCAACCCAGAATTCAAAGAGACAGCCTAGACTCAGTTAATTGTTCGCAAAAATGTATCTTTGCAAGGAATTCACTCCCTGTTTCCCATCTCACAGCTTCCACTGTCTCCAGACCTGCCACAGCATCCCCCTCGCAGAGGCTGGCAAAGATTAGGCGGCGAAAGAAAAAGACAAGGGACAAGATGTTCGAGGAACGTATGGGCTGCTACCTAGCAGAGGCGGACCAGCAGAGCCAGTGGAGGGAGACCGTCTCTCTGTGCCAGTGCTCACACAGCGAACGGGAGGAGAGGTGGCGTGAGGAAGACAAGCAGGCGACTGAAACAATGCTTGGACTGGTGAGGGAGCAAACGGACACGCTCAGGCGCCTTGTGGATGTTCTGCAGGACCGCAGGAGGACAGAGACACCCTGCAGTGTATCTGCAACCGCACTCCCCCGCCACAAAAGTCCCATACCCCCCTCACCGAAAATAATCAGGAGGAGGGGCGGCCGGGGACGTGAATACTGTCACTGCACCACAGCACAGTGCTCAAGTACCCAAAAGCTATCATACCCTACATTTGCCGAAGTCCTTCACTTCCAGACTCACAGTAGTCCCAATCCCAGTCCCATCCCCTAACTGTCTACTTAATTAATAAACATGGTTTGCTGTTAATTACTGTTTCCGTTATGTTTTTTCAAAGACGACTGTGTTTGAATGGGGGGCGTGGGGAAGGGGGTGGTTAATTGCATAGGACAGTCACCTTTCCCAGGGTACAGACACGGGGGCAGGATCAGCAGCGGGTCACACACACGGTGCAGTCAGTAGGCACCCTGGTCGGTTTTTGGAGGTGGTTTCCAGGATCTGTGTGGGCAGGGGAGA
The DNA here is from genome assembly GCF_020497125.1 of Mauremys mutica. Classification (NCBI taxonomy): domain Eukaryota; kingdom Metazoa; phylum Chordata; order Testudines; family Geoemydidae; genus Mauremys; species Mauremys mutica. Next base: position 138,967,252 of record NC_059074.1, read on the forward strand.
TGTGACTTTGCAGCGGGGGAGGGCGGTTACAGATCTTATACAGCGGTCCTTGTCCTGGACCGCTGAGTCACGCAGCTGAGGAATCTGTATCCGTCCTCCTCCACCACAAGGTCACATATCCGCCCGCACACAGAATTCCATAAAGAGGGATGGCAGGCTCCGTTGAAAGAAGCCTTCCGGCACTGCGGACCGCTCTAGGAGCAGGAGCCTGTCATTCCTTGAGTTTAGAGGCGGTCTTTACATCACCGCACACCCTACCCAGCACAGCCTGCGTCCCAGTTTCAACCCTTTCACGAAAAGTCATGAATAAAGAAACCTTTGTTAAGTAATAATGGGACATGTATTTTATTTTTACACGTGTGCTGGAAGTGGGGGTAACGGGTGAACGGGGTATGTAACCGAAGAGGAGAGTCAACAGTCAGTGGGTAAAGAAACAGGGGCAGGTTCAGCTTCTCTGTAAAGAAACTGAACAGTCACAGGTCATGCTGCTCGCTGCTCGCTGGTATTTGAAGAGTTCCTTGTCGCTGTCCCAGGCACCTGTATAGGGCTTCATGAGCAAGTGCATTAGCGGGCAGGCTGGGTCCCCGAGGATGACTATAGGCATCTGCACATCCACAACAGTTATTTCGTGGTCCGGGAAGAAACTACCTTCCTGCAGGCGTCTGAGCAGCCCACAGTTCCTGAAAACACACGCATCATGAACCTTGCCCGGCCACCCGACGTTGATGTTTGTAAAACGTCCCCTATGGTCCCCCAGTGCTTGCAGCACCATTGAAAAGTAGCCCAATTTCTCAGCAGCTGACTGTGGAAGACGTGGACGATAAAGTGCGAGGAGGAGAAAACGGCGATGATCGCAGCGGGCTCCGTGCTTGCAGTGCTGTGGCGTCCGCGCTGTCACTGACCAGAAAAGTGCACGAACAGATTGCCCGCAGGCGCTTTCACAGAGGGAGGGAGGGAGGTTGTGATTGACGGTTCAATGACGACACTTACCCAAAACCACCCTCGACACATTTCTCCCCCCAGCAGTCATTGGGGGCTCTACCCAGCATTCAAATGGGCAGCAGGGACTGCGGGAACTGTGGGATAGCTTCCCACAGTGCACCGCTTCCAAAGTCGACGCTGGCCCCGTGAATGTGGACTCAGAAATTCGAATTAGTGTATTTAGTATGGATACACAAATTCGACTTCATAAGGTTGAATCCACAAATTCGAACTAAGTTGATTCGAAATAGTCTTGTAGTGTAGACAAGGCCTAAGAGAATAAGATAGGCAGAAAAGAAAAGACATTGATTAAAAACATTATAAAAACCACAAAAAGACATCAATACCTGCAATTATGTTGTCTGCCTGCTCCTTCTTACCTAGCAGCTTTTAAAAAGTTATCCTGGCAATATTCCAGATTATACAGCATTGTTGCTAACTCTTAACATGTGCAATTTAAAAGTGTATTATAAAACAATGATGTAAATAAACATATGTAGGCACTACTCCACAGCTGAGAGTTTTATCTGAGGAAAGACTTTAGTATCAGACTCAATGTTCATATTATTGCATATCCTATCAGTTAAAATAGCAATCACTTAACACTGTTTGACTCCTAAAGCAACATATCAGCTGTTTGTATGCATACTGTTGCATGCTTAAAATATCTATATACAAGATTCCAAGATTGTCACTGCCTGTGTGTCACTCTGAAGCCTAGAATGTCTGTTCAGTCAGTGTGATGGAAACAGCTACAAGCATGGCTGAGGGATCTTTATGTTCAGAATGTCACCAGGTTCAATCAACACTGGGATTCGCGATCTGTTACCATCCTCTTTTAAAGTTCTCAGCCATTTTTACCTTACAAATTACACTTGTGCAGTGTATAGCTACAGCAAGGCAGGTATCTATGCCAGGGGTTCTCACACTGGCATAGTGAGCCTCCTTAAGCTAAGAAAAAAACCTAAAACAATTCTGCCTCTGCATAATTTACTACAACAATACAAAAAAAACTGAAAATCGTATACTTTGCAAGAATATGAGTAATAAAGTAGAATGGCTTTGATCAATATAGTTATAAGAGTATGTGTCAAAAGTACTAATTTTATTTCATAAAGCACTTTTCATGTGTAACTCTTCTGCCGTCTGAGTTGGCAGCAACAAGGGCCGGGTTTAGTATCTTGGGGTTCCATTTCAACAACTCAATGCAAAACCGGCTCGAGCCCCCACCCAGTGACCTGGGACAATTACATACCATCCCCTGGGCACCTCTAAGAGGCAATACTTTCCCTCTTGCAAGCACGGAGTCTGAGTGTAGCAAAGTCCTTTTAATAAAGGAAGGAAACAATGCGGCATTATGTTGGGGAAACACCACAAACAGGATTTATAACACAATCCATGAGCAAAAGACCCACCCCCAAGTAAGTTTGGCTGTGTCCTTTTCCCCTCAGGGTCTTAAGTCCAGCAACCCAAAAAGAGTAGAAATTGCAGCAGCTAAAATAAAACTACAATAATATTTTAGGAATTCATAACAATTCTCTCTTTTGGCAGTATCCACCATTCCTACCTTGTCAGTAGGAGGAGTGAGTTTGTTTCCTAGATGTACAAAGTAGTGGAATTCAGAGTTGCAGTGTAGAAAAATAGAAACATAAGTCATTTTCCACTGAAAGACAGATGTGACACTTAATTTTGATTGCAGCCAAAGCTGAAAGGCCTGATTCACATAGATAGGGTAAAGAAAAAGGAATGAGGACTTTGTGGGTATGCAAGGGGGAGGGTCTCAGAGTCCTGGCTCCAACCCAACCTAGAAGGTCTACATTGCAATTTTATAGCCCTACAGCCCAAGCCCAAGTCGGTTGACACGGGCCAACAGCGGGTGTTTTATTGCAATGTAAACCTACCCTAAGAGTTCAGTGAGTTAACTTAGGAAACTGACATTCAACTGAACCAAAAATCTGTGACTGGCATTTGTGAAAATACAGTTTCTTGTTGCTTGATAGGTCAGTAAGTCTTTCCTCCCCTTTTGGAGAAAATTTTTTTGCAGGGTTTGGCTTAAAAATTGAATGCACTTCTGATCCAGGCCACTTCAGGAATGTACTTGTGTAAATGCTCCTCCATGGAGCTGTTGAGCAATTACATCCTCAATACTGTCAAATGACCAATTACTACACTAACACACAATGTCTTCCAGTGTTGGAACCATGCAAGGAGATCTCTGCTGCACTCAAGAAGATCACAGTTCTAGATTGTTCATGCATGCTTCTCTCAGGTCACTAACAATTAAAATATTTCCATCTCCTCCCTGAAGTGACACAGGGAGAGTATTTCTATGATTCTAGGTATGCCAACAAGGCAAATTGAGTGTCACTGAAATGCTGTACAAATGAAAAGTTACTATCAGCAAGAGAAATATGGACTTCCTCATGCAGTTCAGTCTTGTCAGTATCTTCTCCCTGGACAGCCAACAAACTTCTGCATGTAACACCTGTGTAAAGACTACCTCCAACTCTTTGCATAAAATGGCAAAAACCCTTGAATTAACTAGCCAGCTCTTTATAAAGTTTGCAATTTTCACTGCATCAGAAAGGACATTGCTGAGCTCCTCTGATATCTTCTTGACAGCCAACGTCTGTGGGATCATACAATGGTTACAGACTGCCCTTGTCACATGCCTGCTATGCTAAGGATACAAGTTGAAATTGTGCCCTTGTTGCCAAGAAGGCTAATGGCATTTTGGACTATATAAGTAGGGGCATTGCCAGCAGATCGAGGGACATGATCATCTTCCTCTGTTCGACATTGGTGAAGCATCATCTGGAGTACTGTATCCACTTTTGGGCCCCACACTACAAGAAGGATGTGGAAAATTGGAGAGAGTCCAGCAGAGGGCAACAAAAATAATTAGGGGGCTTGAGCACGACTTATGAGGAGAGGGAACTGGGATTGTTTAGTCTGCAGAAGAGAAGAATGAGTGGGGATTTGATAGCTGCTTTCAACTACCTGAAAGGGGGTTCTAAAGAGGATGAAGCTCGGCTGTTCTCAGTGGTAGCAGATGACAGAACAAGGAGTAATGGTCTCAAGTTGCAGCGTGGGAGGTTTAGGTTGGATATTAGGAAAAGCTTTTTCACTAGGAGGGTGGTGAAGCACTGGAATGGGTTACCTAGGAAGGTGGTGGAATCTCCTTTCTTAGAGGTTTTTAAGGTCATGCTTGACAAAGACCTGGCTGGGATGATTCAGTTGGGGATTGGTCCTGCTTTGAGCAGGGGGTTGGACTAGATGACCTCCTGAGGGTCCCTTCCAACCCTGATATTCTATGATTCATCCTGTCATACAGGATGTGCCATCTCTGCAAATTCCAAAATAATATCTCCAATCAAAGCTCATGTTATGGACAAAATTATGTAATAGTTTAAAAAGCTATTCACCAGTTGCTCATGTGGGACATATACAGCAAAACAGAAATTCTTCCTTCAGAAGAACATAACCAATATACACCAGTAGGTGTGCAGCATTCAATGTATCAGTAGATTCATCAGTCTGAATGGAATAGTTCAAGTTCTGCTGAACACTTTGGATGAGCTGCTCTTTTACATCGGTGGCCATATCTGCAATACGACATGACAGTGTCTCATTGGAAAGCAGGATCACTGTGCTGCTGCCTTCTCTCCCTGCATCACTGAGCACACATTCTTTGTGGTGGGAAGGAATAGTTTCTCATCTGTGTTGTGTGGTTTGCCAATTTGCAAAAAAACAAAGATAAGAAGCTTCAGTAGCTTTCATATTAACAGTGCTACATTCTTCAACAATCTTTTTTTGCTCTGTTAACTCATTCAACTTCCTCTGAAAAAAGACAACAGATATAGATAAGGTAGGATGGCCTGTTTCCTGATGCTGGCATCACTTACAGGATCCTATGACTGTGAAATTGACCAAAATGGAATTTGTTAGGGCCCTACTGATAGCCAAAAGACAGGCAACTGACACCTCTCCTGGTGCATGCCTGCACCTCCCCAGGGAGGCACACCCAATAGTTTGAGAACATTTGGTCTATGCCATGCCAAGGATCCTAGACCATTTTGATAGGAGACATATTTCAACCAATCTCTACCCTTATTCTACAGTTAATTTTCATGCAACAGTTTCATTGGTTGTATGAGGGAGACTGTGGCGATGGTGGATTACTTGGTCCAGTTTGCCATGTAACAAAATATACCGGTATGTCAAAAAACACATAACCCTACCACCACAACACACCCCTCTTATGTACCTCACACAAATCAACACAAAATCTCCCAGCACAACCCCCCTGGACATAACTCAGCACAAATATCCCAGCTGAACACCACAACCAGCACACACAAGAACCCCAAACACCTCACCATAGAAACACCCCTCATTCAGCATGCACACAAGTCAACACAAAATCTCCCAATACAATACACATACTCGTCCACTCTCACTCATACTACTATAAATCTGTAAACTCGATCATCACTAGTAACAAAGTAAAGATCTTCAGAGGTTAACCAGGAATACATTATCTCTCTCTCTGGCATTAAAATAGTTGGAAGTTTCATTTGTTTGGTGTAGAAATTATGTGAAAGTTGCAGGGCTTTCCTCTCAGTATCTGGAAATCCTATTGTTTTCTCTTTGTGCTACAGAAAGCTGGTGATAAATACAATTATTAAGAGTGGTACCTGTGCCTTTGTGTACTGACATGGCCACCCTTGCCTTATACCATGGGATACAGATATTACAAGTAATACTAATGCATGCAGCAACTTACAAGCATTTTTATAGAGTCTAAACACATCCTCACAAATCTAACACACATCTTGAACAATACTAGCATACAGGTGAGGTGGTCTGGTTTCCAGCTATGAATTTGTTAGTGCTCAGCTGACACCTACAGCCTTGGCAAGAGCTAGCATATCATGTACCAGCATCACACAGGTTATAGTAGTTATACAGGAGACAAACAAAACATTTGAATAGGTGGAATTTTAAAAGTCAATTTAAAATGTTCACAAAGCGTGAAATTTTCACTTCAGCAAACAGCTTGTTGGAAATTCACATTAATTATTTGACATTTGTTATTCAGAATTAATTATTGCTTTAAAAAAATACAGCTGAGGAAGAGATACTCTATCATGTGACTTAAGGGATGAATCATAAATAACAAACAAACAAGAAATAGAAGCAGCAAAGAATCCTGTGGCACCTTATAGACTAACAGACGTTTTGCAGCATGAGCTTTCGTGGGTGAATACCCACTTCTTCAGATGCAAGTAGTGGAAATTTCCAGGGGCGGGTTTATATAGGCAAGCAAGAAGCAAGCTAGAGATAACGAGGTTAGTTCAATCAGGAAGGATGAGGCCCTGTTCTAGCAGTTGAGTGAAAACCAAGGGAGGAGAAACTGGTTCTGTAGTTGGCAAGCCATTCACAGTCTTTGTTTAATCCTGAGCTGATGGTGTCAAATTTGCAGATGAACTGGAGCTCAGCAGTTTCTCTTTGAAGTCTGGTCCTGAAGTTTTTTTGCTGCAGGATGGCCACCTTAAGATCTGCTATTGTGTGGCCAGGGAGGTTAAAGTGTTCTCCTACAGGTTTTTGTATATTGCCATTCCTAATATCTGATTTGTGTCCATTTATCCTTTTCCTTAGAGACTGTCCAGTTTGGCCGATGTACATAGCAGAGGGGCATTGCTGGCATATGATGGCATATATTACATTGGTGGACATGCAGGTGAATGAACCGGTGATGGTGTGGCTGATCTGGTTAGGTCCTGTGATGGTGTCGCTGGTGTAGATATGTGGGCAGAGTTGGCATCGAGGTTTGTTGCATGGATTGGTTCCTGAGCTAGAGTTACTATGGTGCGGTGTGCAGTTACTGGTGAGAATATGCTTCAGGTTGGCAGGTTGTCTGTGGTCGAGGACTGGCCTGCCACCCAAGGCCTGTGAAAGTGTGGGGTCATTGTCCAGGATGGGTTGTAGATCCCTGATGTTGTGCTGGATGGGGTTTTAGCTGGGGACTGTATGTGATGGCCAGTGGAGTCCTGTTGGTTTCTTTCTTGGGTTTGTCTTGCAGTAGGAGGCTTCTGGGTACACGTCTGGCTCTGTTGATCTGTTTCCTTATTTCCTCGTGCGGGTACTGTAGTTTTGAGAATGCTTGGTGGAGATTTTGTAGGTGTTGGTCTCTGTCTGTGGGGTTAGAGCAGATGCGGTTGTACCTCAATGCTTGGCTGTAGACAATGGATCTTGTGGTGTGCCCGGGATGGAAGCTGGAGGCATGAAGGTAGGCATAGCGGTCAGTAGGTTTTCGGTATAGGGTGGTGTTAATGTGACCATCAATTATTTGCACCATAGTGTCTAGGAAGTGGACCTCCTGTGTAGATTGGTCCAGGCTGAGGTTGATGGTGGGGTGGAAGCTGTTGAAATCATGGTGGAATTTTTCCAGAGTCTCTTTCCCATGGGTCCAGATGATGAAGATGTCATCAATGTAGCGTAGGTAGAGAAGGGGTGTGAGTGGACGGGAGCTGAGGAAGCGTTGTTCCAGGTCAGCCATAAAAATATTGGCATATTGTGGGGCCATGCGGGTGCCCATAGCGGTGCCACTGATCTGGAGATATATATTGTCATCAAATTTGAAATAGTTGTGTGTGAGGATAAAGGCACAGAGCTCAGCAACCAGTTGTGCTGTGGCATCATCAGGGATACTGTTCCTGACAGCTTGTATTCCATCAGCGTGTGGGATGTTTGTGTAGAGAACCTCTACATCCATGGTGGCCAGGATGGTGTTTTCTGGAAGGTCACCAATGCATTGTAGTTTCCTCAGGAAATCAGTGGTGTCACGGAGATAGCTGGGAGTGCTGGTGGCATAGGGTCTGAGTAGAGAGTCCACATATCCAGACAGTCCTTCAGTGAGAGTTCCAATGCCCGAGATGATGGGGCATCCAGGATTTCCAGGTTTGTGGATTTTGGGCAGTAGATAGAATAGCCCTGGTCGGGGCTCTAAGGATATGTTGATTTGTTCCAGTGTTAGTGTAGGGAGTGTCCTGAGTAGATGGTGCAGTTTCTTAGTGTATTCCTCAGTGGGATCTGAGGGAAGTGGCCTGTAGAATTTGGTGTTGGAGAGTTGTCTGGCGGCCTCCTTTTGGTAGTCAGACCTCTTCATGATGACAACAGCACCTCCTTTATCAGCCTCTTTGATTATAATGTCAGGATGGTTTCTGAGGCTATGGATGGCATTGCGTTCTGCACGACTTAGGTTATGAGGCAAGCGATGTTGTTTTTCCACAATTTCTGCCTGTGCACGTCGCCGGAAGCATTCAATGTATAGGTCCAGACTGTCATTTCGACCCTCAGAAGGAGTCCATGTGGAGTTCTTCTTTTTGTGCTGTTGGTGGGAGGGTAACTGTGTATCAGTGCGCTGTTCAGTGTTGTCCTGAAAGTATTCTTTGAGTCGGAGACGGCGAAAGTAGGCTTCCAGATCGCCGCAGAACTGTATCATGTTGGTGGGGGTGGCAGGGCAGAAAGAGAGTCCCCGAGATAGGACAGACTGTTCTTCTGGGCTGAGTGTGTGGTTGGATAGATTGACGATATTGCTGGGTGGGTTAGGGGTACCACGGTTGTGGCCCCATGTAGCAGGTAGGAGTTTAGACAGCTTACAGTCCTTTTTCCTTTGTAGAGAGGTGAAGTGAGTAATGTAGATCTCCTGTCTTATTTTAGTGAAGTCCGTTTGTATGGAAGTTTGGTTATTGATGAGGGTCTCCAGGTTGGAAAGCTCTTTTTTGATGTTTTCCTGTTTGCTGTATAGGATGCTGATCAGGTGGTTCCTCAGTTTCTTTGACAGAGTAAGGCATAATCTCTCACTGTGGTCTGTGTAGTATGTAGATAGCAGTGGATTTTTTACCTTTAGTCCATTAGGTATGATGTCCATCCGTTTACATTTGGAAAGGAAGATGATATCCGTCTGTATTTGTGCAAGTTTCTTCATGAGGTTGATGGATTTCCACTCCATACGGCTAAATGCAGTGCCTTGCATGGTGTCAAGTATCAGAGGGGTAGCCGTGTTAGTCTGGTTCTGTAGAAGCAGCAAAGAATCCTGTGGCACCTTATAGACTAACAGACGTTTTGCAGCATGAGCTTTCGTGGGTGAATACCCACTTCTTCGGATGCAAGTAGTGGAAATTTCCAGGGGCAGGAGCTCCAGTTCATCTGCAAATTTGACACCATCAGCTCAGGATTAAACAAAGACTGTGAATGGCTTGCCAACTACAGAACCAGTTTCTCCTCCCTTGGTTTTCACTCAACTGCTAGAACAGGGCCTCATCCTCCCTGATTGAACTAACCTCGTTATCTCTAGCTTGCTTCTTGCTTGCCTATATATACCTGCCCCTGGAAATTTCCACTACTTGCATCCAAAGAAGTGGGTATTCACCCACGAAAGCTCATGCTACAAAACGTCTGTTAGTCTATAAGGTGCCACAGGATTCTTTGCTGCTTCTACAGAACCAGACTAACACGGCTACCCCTCTGATACTAAACAAGAAATAGTTAGCTAGTTAAAGCAAACAGTTCATGTCCCCCACACAAGGTGAAATTTGTTCACTAAACTATTCAACAAATACTTATGCATAATGAATACATTTGTGGAAATATGATTTAGTTCATGAATGATTTGCAGACAGAAAAAAGGCTAATTCTAGCACCAATTATATGCACCCAAAAAGGAAAAATAGTATGAAGAATATCTTTAAGAAGGTTTCCTTACTGTTTGTTGTTTGTTCGTTCATTCCCTCACATCAGTTATAAAGAACGTTAGGGTTTCTGAGCTGAGTCTGTGTCTGGGTTTGGCATTTTCACTTTAATTCTAAGTGTTACTGGCTATCCATATCCTATTGCTTTAATGTTTTTATTTTTAGTGAATTTATGGCTCACAAAAGTTGCCAGATTGAGCTTCAGGGCTATCAAAGACAGATATTTATCCACAGCAGCGTAAGTTTCCCTACAGCATCCTGTACTTGAGAACTCAGCACAATAGATGGGATAATTTAGTTTTCATGTCCACTTGATTCTTGGCATCTTTGCATGCTGAGACTGCAGTTTCCCTGAAATTCTATCTGCGGGTATGGTTTGTCCTCCCTCTTCCCCCAAGCCCTCAATAGAAGAGGCCAGAGGCTCCATCCCAAACCTACGGATTTCAGGGGATCCACAAGAAGCAAGGGATGACCTTTGCCTCTGCTCTGCCACTCAGCCCTTGCCTCCCCTGGGATCACTGCAGCCTTTGGCCAGCATGAGTGCTACAGGAGCCATGCTGTTGGGGCTCCCACAAGAAGCCCCTTCAAGAATGTTGGGGAGGGAAGTCCAGAAGGTGGATAGGAAAGAATAGAAGTTAATGCAGATTTTGTCTGCAGTGGTCCCCGATTGGTTTGCTGTTAAAGTGGCACCTCTTCTCTGATTGGGGAGGGGAGAAATCCACACATCTCCAGTGTGTAATCTGGCTATACACAGGAATCTGTGGAGGATGGCTCAGGTAACACAAGGGAGCTAAGAGTAAATACAATGGGATGTAATACTACCTTCTCGGCAAATATTACTCAATTAACACATCATTAGGAGACAGGGCTCAGAGAATACAGGCCAGAGGCTGTTGGAAGTCACAGGACTGCTACTCTGAAATTATTTCAGTCCCTTTGAGCACTGCTGTTAACTCAGGGGTGGGCAAACTTTTTGGGCCGAGGGCCACATCTGGGTGGGGAAATTGTATGCAGGGCCGGGGCGGGGGTTGGGGTGCAGGAGGGAGTATGGGATGTGGGAGGGGGTGTGCTGGAAGGGGCTCAGGGCAAGGGATTGGGGCACAGGAGGGGTGCAGGACATATGAGGGAGCTCGGAAGGGGGTTGGCGTGCAGGAGGGGTGCTGAGTGCGAGAGGGGGCTCAGGCCAGGGGGTTGGGGTGCAGGAGGGGTGAGAGGTGCAGGCAGAGGGCTTAGGCCAGGGAGTTGGGGGGCGGGGTGCAGGAGGGGTTCGGGCTCCGGCCCGTGCCACTTACCTAAAGCGGCTCTGGGGTGGCAGCGGTGCGCACTCCCTGCACGCCTGCCCTGGCCCCACGCTGCGCCGTTCCGGAAAGCGCTGTGGCCCCTGGGCGAAGGGGGGGTGGAGGGCTCCAAATGCGCTGCCCTTGCCGCGCCTCCAGGTACCTCCCCCAAAGCTCCCATTGGCCATGGTTCCCTGTTCCCAACCAATGGGAGCTGCGGGAGGCAGTGCCTGGCGGCAAGAGCAACACATGGAGCCCTCTGCCCCCCCGCCCCTGGGGGGCTGCAGAGAAGTGGTGCCGGCTGCTTCTGAGACCAGTGTGGGGCCTGCAGCACCACTGGGGGCAATCCCACGGGCCGGATCCAAAGCCCTGAGGGGCCGGATCCGGCCCGTGGGCCGTGGTTTGCCCACCCCTGTGTTAACCCCTACTTATGCTCCACTGAATACAGCATTGGGCTCTGATGGAGGATGGGAAGGTTTTGCTGTAGCATCTATCTGCTAGTGGATAAAATATGAGCCCTGGAGATGGTTGCAATATTGGAGGAAAATCAAATTGAAAATGAAATTAGAGTAGCACTAAAAGCACACTATGCCAGCCACAGTTTCATTTGTTGAGAGATCTGATTCAGCCAGCTACTTGGGGTATTTCTAGTGTAATCAAACTCAGAATGGCTCATCAGCAAGTCCGTGTTTGAAATATTAACGTACTGTATTCACAATACAGTCTGTCTGTCATCTGTTCAGCTCTCAGGCCTAGAGCTAAAATAAAGTGGGAACATTGTATCTCTTATTAATGAACTAAAACCAAGCAGACACCAGGTTTTAGGACACAAGCAGAAATATAATATGAAAAAGAGGCATCAAATTACTGATTTCCTCTTTGATTTCTTTCCTACTCTTAAGCAGAGACACAAAGTGTGTGTGTGTGTGTGTGTGTGTGTGTGTGTGCGCGTAGGCATGTGTTGGGGGAAATTAACTAGCCGAGAATAGAGATAACTGTAATTTTGGGCCATATCCCCAACGTGGGGTGTCAAGCTTTTTTCTGGGGGCATACAATTGTCTAAATAATCTATGCTTTCATTTAAAGGAGAACCTTAACCTTAATGGAAATAGCATTATTTAGTATATGTTACAGCTTTTCCAATAATAAGCTAATGTATCACTTATACATTTTGGCATATTTTAAATTGTGAAATCATCATATTTTTATGTACTGAATGTAAATATCTTTTACATTCAGGAGACACTCTAGCTGCCTATAAAGGGCCCTGCTGCACACATACAAATCATAGCCTTTTTCAAACTCTGCATTTTTGTTTGATTGTGTGAGGGAGCAGACAAACTGCTGTCCAGCACAGCAATGGGTTAAAGAAGGAACCTTTGGGTTCAGCGAGCCCTGCCCTGCTACACCTGCAGGCAATGCCAGGCCTGGAGGGGGAGAAAAGAAGGGAGCCTGGCTCAGTTAGGGGCTGACTAGGGAGGAGCTCTCTGTCTGCCTGCCCCAAGGGACGGATCAGCGACCTGCCAGCCAGCACAGCCACTTAAGACAAGTAAGGACTCCCCTGCCAGGGGGAGGCTGCAAATAAGCCCCAGCACTTGAGGCAACTGGCCTAGCGGGGCCGTGTCCCAAACTGAAGAGACCTGTAGGAAGTAGCCCAGGGAAGCGGGTCTTGACTTGTCTCCGCTGGGAGGGAGACATCATCTCCCCTGTTTAGGGGTTGATTTACAGAATAGACAGGACATAGACAGCATCAGTGTTAAGTTTCCCTACAGCATCCTGTACTTGAGAACTCAGCACAATAGCTGCGCAATTAAATATTACCCACACACACAGCCCACAAGACAATGTGTTTTAGTGTGACTTAAAATTACATGAACTAGAGAAGCATTGTATTATTTTAAAAGAATTTTGTATAGAGAGACACACAAGAGCACTGATCCTAGGTTCTAGGCACCTTTGGCAATATGGACAATCAACCATAGCAAAATTCAGGCCTGACAATACTTCCCTCCCCACACAAATCACACTTTTCCATTGACCTGTAGATGCTTCAGTAATGTAAGGGTTTAATATGACCCTGCTCCTTACTTCCTCAAATTCCAGATAAATAGGTGGGTAGAGCAGCATGTCCTGAAATCAACAAACTCAGGCTAATTCAGGCCATTGAGGAGGGGGAGAGGGAAGCTTGAAGTCATTTCCTGGACAACACAACGCTGGCTGCTTTTTCTTTTTTATACCAAAAAGAGTCTTCAAATCATGTTGGTCTTCTGCCCACAACTGCAGCAATATGATATGGGGAGATGTATAATTTCGGACAGGGCCCAAGTCATTGAGGCTTTACAGCTCAAAACCTACATCTTAAACTTCACCTGTGGGGTGGGGGAAATAGGCAGAACTGCAGATCCTGTAGCACAAGTTTTCCTTGGAAAACAACACACTGCTTAATTAGTAGGCTCCCACATCCTGCACCACCCAGATGACTGAAATCCTTATCATTAAAGTACCCCAAGATTGAAGTTTTCATTTCAACTATGCAGTTACTAAAGCTGGTTGGGAATTTTCCACCTCAATGATTTTTCAGTGGAAAATCCAGTTTCTGCAAAATCTGACTGAGGCATGTGGTGTATCAGAGGAGCTGTAGGCCGGCCAATGAGCCTGGCATATATCGGAGAATGGGGGCAAGAGGCATCCAAACTACAACTCCCACGAGGCACCACAGACAGATGCTGTTTAATGTCAGACTGACTCATTACAATTCATTTTCGATTCCAAACAGAAATGCTTCCATTTCAAGTATGTCAAAACATTTCATTTCAATCAAAAAAATCTCAAAATAAAACATTTAAACATTTCTGAAATCAATATTTTTCATCCTGAGAAATGTTGACATATCAGAATTTGCTCTGGAACAGAAATTCCAATTTTCATTCAGCTTTGCAACAACTTTTCTTCAAAACATGACAAATAGAGAAATCAAATTGGATAGTGAGCAGAAAATTCTCTGTTATAATACTTTGTGCTTATAGTCTACTTTTCATCTACAAGAAGTTTTACAAAGCTGGCTAAGTATCATGAGCCCCATTTTACAGAGGAGCAATCCAACACCTAGAGGTTAATGAGTTGCCCAAGACCATGTAGAAAATAATTGGCAGAATTAGGGTTAAAACTCAAAAGTTCGGTCTCTCAGAATCCAATATAATATTCTTCTCTAGACTCAGACTTTAAGGTCAGAAGGAACCATTATGATCATCTAGTCTGACCTCCTGCACAATGCAGGCCACAGAATCTCACCCATCCACTCCTGTAGCAAACCCTTAGCCTATGTTTGAGTTATTGAAGTCCTCAAGCTGCAGAGAATCCTCCAGCAGGTGACCCGTGCTCCATGCTGCAGAGGAAGGCAAAAAACTCCCAGGGCCTGTGCCAATCTGCCCTGGAGGAAAATTCCTTCCCAATCCCAAATATGGCGATCAGTTAAACCCTGAGCATGTGGGCAAGACTCACTAGCCAGACACCCAGGAAAGAATTCTCTGTAGTAACTCAGATCCCACCCCATCTAACATCCCATCACAGACCACTGGGCATACTTACCTGCTGATAATCAAATATCAAGTGCCAAATGAATTGCCAAAATTAGGCTATCCCATCATACCATCCTCTCCATAAACATATCTGGCTTTAAGACTAAGCTTGATAAGTCTTTTGCCTCCACTACTCCTCTTGGAAGGCTGTTCCAGAACTTCACTCCTCTAATGGTTAGAAACCTTCGTCTAATTTCAAGTCTAAACTTCCTAGTGTCCAGTTTATATCCATTTGTTCTTGTGTCCACATTGGTACTAAGCTTAAATAATTTCTCTCCCTCCCTAATATTAATCCCTCTGATATATTTATCAAGAGCAATCATATCCCCCCTCAGCCTTCTTTTGGTTAGGCTAAACAAGCCAAGCTCTTTGAGTCTCCTTTCATAAGATAGGTTTTCCATTCCTCAGATCATCCTAGTAGCCCTTCTCTGTACCTGTTCCAGTTTGAATTCATCCTTCTTAAACATGTGAGACCAGAACTGCACACAGTATTCCAGATGAGGTCTCACCAGTGCCTTGTATAACGGTACTAACACCTCCTTATCTTTACTGGAAATACCTCACCTGATGCATCCTAAAACTGCATTAGCTTTTTTAACGGCCATATCACATGGGCAGCTCATAGTCATCCTATTATCAACCAATACTACAAGGTCCTTCTCCTCCTCTGTTACTTCCAACTCATGTGTCCCCAATTTATAACTAAAATTCTTGTTGTTAATCCCTAAATGCATGACCTTGCACTTTTCACTATTAAATTTCATCCTATTACTATTACTCCAGCTTACAAGGTCATCCAGATCTTCCTGTATGATATCCCAGTCCTTCTCTGTGTTAGCAATACCTCCTAGCTTTGGGTCATCTGCAAACTTTATTAGCACATTCCCACTTTTTGTGCCAAGGTCAGTAATAAAGAGATTAAATAAGATTGGTCCCAAAACTCATCCCTGAGGAACTCCACTAGTAACCTCCTTCCAGCCTGACAGTTCACCTTTCAGTACGACCCATTGAAATTTCCCCTTTAACCAGTTCCTTATCCACCTTTCAATTTTCATATTGATCCCCATCTTTTCCAATTTAACTAATAATTCCCCATGTGGAACCGTATCAAATGCCTTACTGAAATCAAGGTAAATTAGATCCACTGCGTTTCCTTTGTCTAAAAAAATCTGTTACCTTCTCAAAGAAGGAGATCAGGTTGGTTTGGCACGATCTATCTTTTGTAAAACCATGTTGTATTTTGTCCCAATTACCATTGACCTCAATGTCCTTAACTACTTTCTCCTTCAAATTTTTTTCCAAGACCTTACAAACTACAGATGTCAAACTAACAGGCCTATAGTTACTCGGATCACTTTTTTTCCCTTTCTTAAAAATAGGAACTATGTTAGCAATTCTCCAGTTGTACGGTACAACCCCCGAGTTTACAGATTATTAAAAATTCTTGCTAATGGGCTTGCAATTTCATGTGCCAGTTCCTTTAATATTCTTGGATGAAGATTATCTGGGCCCTCCGATTTTGTCCCATTAAATTGTTTGAGTTTGGCTTCTACCTCGGATGTGGTAATATCTACCTCCATATCCTCATTCCCATTTGTCATCCTACCATTATCCCTAAGCACCTCATTAGCCTCATTAAAGACTGAGGCAAAGTATTTGTTTAGATATTGGGCCATGCCTAGATTACCCTTAATCTCCATTCCAGCCTCAGTGTTTAGCGGTCCCACTTCTTCTTTCTTTGTTTTCTTCTTATTTATATGGCTATAGAACCTTTTACTATTGGTTTTAATTCCCTTTGCAAGGTCCAACTCTACATGGCTTTTGGCCTTTCTCACTTAATCCCTACATGTTCTGACCTCAATAAGGTAGCTTTCCTTGCTAATCCCTCCTATCTTCCACTCTTTGTAGGCTTTCTGCTTTTTCTTAATCACCTCTCTGAGATGCTTGCTCATCCAGCTTGGTCTACAACTCCTGCCTATGATTTTTTTCCCCTTTCTTGGGATGCAGGCTTCTGATAGTTTCTGCAACTTTGACTTGAAGTAATTCCAGGCCTCCTCCGCCTTTAGATCCACAAGTTCTTCAGTCCAATCCACTTCCCTAACTAATTTCCTTAATTCTTTAAAGTTAGCCCTTTTGAAGTCAAAAACCCTAGTCCCAGATCTATTTTTGTTTATCCTTCCATCTAGTTTGAACTGAATTAGCTCATGATCACTCGAACCAAGGTTGTCCCCAACAATGATTTCTTCTATGAGGTCCTCACTACTCACCAAAACCAAATCTAAAATGGCATCCCCTCTTGTTGGTTCTTCAACTACTTGGTAAAGAAATCCATCAGCTATCACATCCAGAAAAATCTGAGCCCTATTATTACTACTAGCACTTGTCCTCCAGTCTATATCTGGAAAGTTAAAGTCTCCCATAATCACACAATTCCCATTAGTGTTTACTTCATTAAAAACATTAAAGAGGTCTCTATCCATATCCAAATCAGATCCCGGCGGTCTGTAGCAAACCCCAAGCACTATCTCAGGGAAGGCTCTAGTAGCTTTCTTTCCCAATGTGATTTTTGCCCAGACAGACTCTGTCTTATCTATTCCATCACTTCTTATTTCTTTACAGTTAACCTCATCAATGATATACAATGCTACTCCACCACCTTTGCCTTTATTTCTGTCTTTCCTAAACAGCACGTAGCCTTCAATACCTGTACTCCAGTCATGACTACTATTCCACCATGTTTCTGTTATCCCTATAATATCCGGTTTCACTTCCTGCACCAGTAGCTCTAGTTCCTCCATTTTGTTTCTTAGGCTCCTCGCATTAGTGTACAAACATCTTAATTTTTGCTGTTTGGCTTCACTGACACTTACCCGATTAGGCACAGAGATTCTACCACCAGTATCACCAATTAGACTGGTATCTACACTACCCTTCCTCCTTATGTCCATTCTTCTGCCCACAGTTGTATCCTCTCTTACTTTGTTTTCTTTCCTCTCAATGTTAAATTCTGGCATGGAGATTATCTGGACATCTCCCAACCATCTCCCCCAAATTCCTAATTTAAAGCTCTCTTAATCAGTTGTGCCAGCCTCCTTACTCAGGTGAAGTCCATCCCAAGAGAACAGTCCTCTGTCCATGAATGCTTCCCAGTGGCCGTACATCCCAAAGCCCTCCTTATAGCACCACTGCCTGAGCCATCTGTTGATCACCATAATCTTGTCACACCTTTGTTGACCTTCTCGAGGAACAGGCAGAATCCCACTGAAGATCACCTGAGCCTCAATTTCCTTGAGCGTCTTCCCGAGACTGGCATAGTCTCCCTTGATACATTCCAGCGAGAATCTAGCCGTATCGTTCGTTCCCACATGAAGGACAATCAGCGGATTCTTTCCCACTCCTTTTCCTCTCTCTCTACTTCAACATAACTTAGTAAAGAGCAATATTTAGGCACCTACTTGCTTTTCAACTACGTAATTCAAGAATACACTCTTGGGTGCTCCTAAAATGGGCTCTTTACTCATTACAGATTTTTATCCGTTTAAATCTAAAAGTCATCTGAACTTAAATCAGAAAAGAAATTTACAATAAAATTCAATTGTGTTTTTCTTTACTTCAAGTCTATTAAAAGAAAACAAAAAAATCAAATACTTAAACACTGGTAAATAGAAAAGGAATCCCTTGAGAATATGCAGTTTTGGTTGCAAATTTGTACTTATTCTCTGACAGCTCAGGTCTTACAAAAATAAGGTTTAAATATCGATAGAAGTAAGAAAAAATAATCCCTTGACAAAGAACATGACTGTTTTGAGATGGGTCTTATTTCACCAGACCAAAGACTGCCGCAAGCTTCCTTTTGATATAATATGTTTAATGTACATTTCTATTTCCAGTCTCACTATTAATCTTTAAGTGGCATTAAAAAGGTGGCTATTTCTATTTAGGGGGTTGAGGTCAAAACTTTTTTTTAAAAAAGGGCAGGGGAAGAACAGCCATCCAGTATGTAGAAGAGTATCAGAACATCTGAATGCCTACTGAGAGCACATGAATGCACTATGGCAGGGGTAAGCAACCTTTTGGAAGTAGTATGCCAAGTCTTCATTTATTCACTCTAAGGTTTCGCGTGCCGGTAATACATTTTAACATTTTTAGAAGGGCTCTTTCTATAAGTCTATAATATATAACTAAACTATTGTTGTATATAACGTAAATAAGGTTTTTTAAATGTTTAAGCAGCTTCATTTAAAATTAAATAAAAATGCAGAGCCCTCTAGACCGGTGGCCAGGACCCAGGCAGTGTGAGTGCCACTGAAAATCAGCTCGCGCCATAGGTTGCCTACCCCTGCACTATGGCAAAGCAGGGTCACAAAAGAAGAACTACAAACACGAAGTGAGTATTCACCCACAAAAGCTCATCTCCAATACGTCTGTTAGTCTATAAGGTGCCACAGGACTCTTTGCTGCTTTTACAGATCCAGACTAACAAGGCTACCCCTCCGATACACTACAAACACGAAGAGTTATGTAATCACAATCCCTCTGTTATTTTTGCATGAAAATTTCATTGAGTTGAAAACTGGGTCAGAGTGTCTCTCTCCAGGAATAAGGCATATTATTCTCTCCGCGCCATCCCAATCAAAAGTTCAGTCTGCCTCATATCAAATGATTAAGTTGTTACAGTGAGAAAACCACCCTAAGTGAGGGATTAATTTTGCACTGAACCTTTAACGAAAAACAAAGAGACTCTCTGATAGTGTAGATAGGGAATACTTACTGAACTGATAAAATATTGATTTGGTCTGTGCTTTTGGTAATCTTTAGCTTCAAAGACTCTGCCTCAGTGCTATCAGGGCCACAGTGTTGGACTGAAAAGCTTGAAGCATTAAGACTTGATCATCATTTAAAGAAAAAGACAATGTATGTATGAGCAGGGAACTTGATACTCAACACTGCAGAGTCACTGGAGTGCAACAGTTTTTTTTTTTAATATCGCTAAACTTCTAGTAAACAATGTGATCAGGTGCCTGGATGGATCACTGATAACGCCTCACTCAAGACAGGCTTCAAGACAGACTATCCCCAGAACTGGTGGTTTATTCTATACTTACATTAACCAAGCCAAAACATTTTCTGCAATACCAGACTAGTTAATAAGAAGCTAAACACGGTCCCCTTTAACATTCCACCTCATGGCGCCCATCTAGGCAACCAAGAACCGAGTCTAATATAGTGAGATGTTATGGAAAACTTAATTCACCATACTTGAGGTTCACCAATCCCAAAGGACCAGACACTTATCTCCAGGTCAGTATGAGTCTCAGACCTTACCCAATAATCACACTGATGCCAATCCTATAGTAACTAAAACTAAAGAGATGATAATAAAAGGAAAAAGAAAGAAGAGAGTTACAAATGGTTAAAAGATCAATATACATACAAATGTGTAAAGTCTTTAGGTCAGTTTCATAGCAGAGATAGTGAGACTGGTGATTTGTAAAAGTCTTTCTGGAATCAATTTAAAGGGATATAGTCCAATAGACAGTCCAGGCATAGAGTCTGTTCAAATTCTTCCATGAGAATTCCAGGGTAAACCAGGGTAAACCTGGAGACCTCAGTTTTATGGCTTCGACCTTCCCTGTTAAACTTGAAGAAGGCCTGAGATGAGAAGATCAGGCCAGAGGCTTTCCTTTATAACTCTCTAGGGGCTGACAAGCCTCCTCATAGCATTTGTCACAATAGGGCTTTCTCCCCAGAAAGAATAGGCAAATACAGATCTTTGAAGCTAATCTTCTATTTCCTATGCATACTCAGAAAGCAATTAGTTAAGCTGACGACAACATAGATATTATTAGTGTACTGCAATATCTCTCACATCTTTGATCTTAAGGTTAACTGGACATAGTCACATATGTAATTTAGGCAATTAAGACATGAAAGGGAATTAGCATCTACAAGCTACACTGTTAAACTTCTAACTGGATATAGGTAAACACAGACACATGTGTATATCTAACCGGATATAGGTAAACACATGTCCACATATCTAGTCAGAGGACACCATCATAGGACCTAATCACATCAGCCACACTATCAGAGGCTCGTTCACCTGCACATCTACCAATGTGATATATGCCATCATGTGCCAGCAATGCCCCTCTGCCATGTACATTGGCCAAACCGGAAAGTCTCTATGCAAAAGAATAAATGGACACAAATCAGACATCAAGAATTACAACATTCAAAAACCAGTCAGAGAACACTTCAACTTCCCTGGTCACTCAATTACAGATCTCGAAGTTGCAATACTCCAACAAAAAAACTTCAAAAACAGACTCCAACGAGAAACTGCAGAATTGGAATTAATTTGCAAACTGGACACCATTAAATTAGGCTTGAATAAAGACTGGGAGTGGATGTGTCATTACATAAAGTAAAAACTATTTCCCCATGCTAATTTTCCCCTACTGTTACTCACACCTTGTCAACTGTTGGAAATGGGCCACCCTGATTATCATTACAAAAGTTTTTTTTTCTCCTGCTGATAATAGCCCACTTTAATTGATTACTCTCGTTACAATTGGTATGGCCATGCCCAATTTTTCATGGTGTGTGTGTGTATCTTCCTACTGTATTTTCCACTGCATGCATCCGATGAAGTGGGTTTTAGCCTATGAAAGCTTATGCTGAAATAAATTTGTTAGTTTCTAAGGTGCCACAAGTACTTCTCATTCTTTTCACAAAAAGCTACATTTTTTCCCCCAACAGCACTGTACAACTTGACATTTCCAGCTGCATTTGTATTCATCATGTTTTTAAAAAGGAAATCAGATCCTGTGAAGGCTTGTAAAATAGTTGGAGGGCAGCCTGAATGCACTCAAATAGATAGAGTAAAACTCACTTTATAGTGTTTACCTGAAGAGACTATAAAAAATTCTCCTCCTTACTCAGCAGATATGCTCCCTACAGACATGTAGAGTCAGATGTTATTAATTTAGTGACAAATATACTTTTTATCCTTGTTTGTTCTGCAGAGCTACAGTTTTAAAAAGCTATAATCACTAATATTAAATTAATAAACTACATTTAAGGTCCTGAACTTACATTCTTTATTCAAGCACTAATTCCCATTCACTTTTATATACCCAAATATTAGTAGAAAGCAACTTAAATTTAACAACTTTTTTTCTGTTTATATATAATACTTTTTAATTGAATTGGCTTGTTAGAAAAAGATATTGATAATGACAGTATATGTTGTATAATTATTATAGCTTTCGGTGCCTTGAGATACTTTTTGGGGAGTATTAACACATTGTTACTTATCTCTTGAGGTGACTGAATATTTTGCCTCATGACCTGAAACTAAAGATGCCCAAGTATTCAAAGGAGATGCCCATTTTAAATGTCACCTATCAAAACAATCTATATGGCTCAAACACATATTGAGATAATCTGGTTCTTTTGTATCTATAAGAGACATGGTTTCTCTCTAAGTGCCTTGCTGGCCTTAAGTATGTGCTTACCTTTAAGCATGTGAAATCAGTGGAAGTTTATGTGATTAAAGTTAAGCATGTGCTTAAATGATTTGGTGGATTGGGGCTTAAATCTTCAGTTTAAAGATCAGCTTTGGAAACTATTCTGAAAATTCACAGCATGAACGATAAGAGATTGTGGTTTCCATTCATTGACATGAGAAGCTAAGGAAACTTCACTGTGGTTCTCTTTTTTGTCTCACATAGTTGCTGTAATGCAGCATAACCCAACATAACATGATGCACAATTACATAAAGCATAAAGACACTGTCAAGTATTCTTTTTTTTGTTAACAAATACAATTATTGCCAGTTAATCCGTATACTATACATCTGAACTTGCTCTCTGTGAAGTCACACTAAATGTGGCTTATTATCCATTGCTACTACCCTGGAGTGTATGTCCCCTATTCTTAAAATGAATTTACAGGAATAAGAACACACACTCCTCTTACTACTTCACAAGAAACAGAGATACTGCACTTTATGCTGTCACTGTACCACTTTCTCTCACCCTGTTCTTTTAAGATAATATCAGCAAGAGCCATCTTTATATTTTCATTCCTTGCTCTGTTTACTGTACCATAGCCTTTATATCTGACAAATCCTTTCTGCAGTAAACACTGGAATTCAGAATTCTCTACACGTTAGAACTCCTGGAACGGTTTGAACTTTTCCCTTTTTAGCCACCATGTTTGATGTTAAAGAGAAAAGCACACGCATTATTTATTCCCTGAGTTAATACAGTGCTGACTAAAGAACACACCAATGGCTTCAATTTACACTTTACACTACCAAAAATGTTGAAAACAGGATTCATCTCAGCCACTCTGATTCACCAGCGTAAAGTTCCCACTGCAGACATTTTATACAACAAAAGATGTGCTTTATCGAACACTTCTTTTGCAGCTACCTTTTCCATAGATTATATTTTTTAGAGAGTGAGAGGGGGAAAAAACATGCAGTTTAAGAAGCATAAGGAATGGTTTATTCCTAATGCAGCTTTATCTTGTCACTACTAGCACTGAACTACAAAAAAAAATTAAAAATTTAACAATAGGTTTTACTAAAATATTTATAATCTTCAGCCTCCAGAGCTCTCAATCAAGCCACTTTCACAAGTACAAAATTCACTTTAAAAGTGTGTGTTTGTAGGAGCAGGATTTTATAATTGTACTATGAGAATTAATGTATGATTTGATTTCATCCTGCCAGCCACCCTTTTTGAATAGCAGAAAGGAATGACAGACCAGAACAATCCTTATGACTGATTATGGTCACCCTTTTGTTTTAAGCTAAGTTATAATGTCTATTATGGTTTCCTATATGTATTACAAATTAGGAGGTCTAGTTAATATACATTTATTTGTTTTAAGGTTTAGAAAGTAAGGGACAGGAACTTGTATTGTGTCTATGTTAAGGAGATTAGAAGAACGTTGAGGGCCTGAAGCCCCAATGTGAATTGTTTTAGTTGTAAGATTTAGCAAGGCTTGATTTACAATGTATTCTGCTGAATATAAAATATTGCTGTCTGTATACCTTTGAAGGTTTCTGTAAGAGATTGTTTGTGTGACTGAGGAATGCATGCATCAGGAAAAGATACGGTGTGAAAGCCATCACAAATGTCCAGATGGTCAAGAAAAACTGAGAGACTTGGAAAGACCAGAAGACAATCAGAAAACATCCATTGTATCCAATGCTGAACATGTTAGCAACACTGATGACCTCAGAGGTGGGGCAGGGTTCCCCGAAGGTGAGACAACAAATAGGAGATAACGATGGGAAGCCCGACAATAACCATCAAATGATAACAGCAGAAAACCCCAAGATTAACACCACTTAAGGACATGATGACATTGCAAAATGCATGGACTCAAATGGGAATTTACAGCTATAAAGCTGGGGTGTTTTGCCATGGAACTCTGGGTTCAGTCCTGGGAAGCCTCGGAGCATCAGATCGCGACCGACAGAGCCCAGCTCCTCACTCGTGCTCAATCTAACTGGCCATTAGATTGACTCGAGCTACAACAGACTGGTAACTATAAACATCAACTGGCAGGAGAGAGAGAGAGAGAGTGTGTGTGTGTGCGCGCGCGCGCGCGCCTGAAAAGCCTATGCTAACTATTGTATTTTCAATAAATCCAGCGTATTTGCCTTTTCCCCCTGAAAAGATCCTGTGTGCTTTGTATAGCATAACATATGTATAATATAAAAAGAGCTAATTGGTAAAAAATCGTTACCAACAGATAAACAGATATGCTGCCATTTCATTCTAGGTAGAGTGTCAGACTAGAAATAGATCACAGGCCTTCGTTTTAAAAATAGTTTCATGACATATGATGACTATCCTATAACACTTTCAACTTTTAAACATCTTAAACATTTTCATATCTTTAAAAATGTTTTAGTTTATGAACAATAACTTTTTGTACTAGGGAAGGGCAAGAACACTCCCCTCCAAAACAAGCAAGCAACTAGTCTAAATTAACAACCAATCTGTTGTGTGTGTGGGTGGCAGGGGCGGCTCTAGACATTTCGCCGCCCCAAGCAGGGCGGCATGCCGCAGGGGGCGCTTTGCCGGTCGCCAGGAGGGCGGCAGGCGGCTCCTGTGGACCTCCCGCAGGCGTGCCTGCGGAGGGTCCGCTGGTCCCGCAATCTGCTGGTCCACCAGAGCCGCGGGACCAGTGGACCTGCCGCAGGCATGCCTGCGGGAGGTCCACCGGAGCTGCGGGACCAGCGGACCCGCCACAGGCACGCCTGCGGGAGGTCCACCGGAGCCGCTTGCCACCCTCCCAGCGACTGGCAAAGCGCCCCCCGCGGCATGCTGCCCCACGCATGCGCTTGGCGTGCTGGGGCCTGGAGCTGCCCCTGGTGGGTGGGGAAATAAATATGATTTTAAAAAGGTTCTTCCTGACTGAGAAAGAGTATTAGCTCTGAAGGAGAAACCAAATATCTTTTTAATTTAAATTCCCTGCAGTGGCCCAACTTTCACTTTAATTAATTAGTCAAGTTAATACATTGTGCAACACTATTGACTTCAGTAGAGTTACAACAGAGATAGATTTAGCTCATTAATATGATTTAGTTCCAATGCCTCACCCTAGAATGGCGGTCTACTCATTTACCCCTCTCTCAGTAAAATACCACCTCAAAGTTCATTGTATGTCATTATATGTTCTCTCTAATTCTGCGTTATGTAGTTTAGATCCATCCACTTAAAACAGATATAAGATCTAATATTGCCATCCTTTCATTTGTAAGAATCTCCAGGACAGCTATACATTTTCAGATGGCATTTATTGGAATTAGTGGATTTTGTCTGTGGCAAATTTCTTTCAGCCAGCTCATTTACTATAGTAAACACATCAGTCAGAATTTGGATGATTGTTATTCCCACTTCAGTATACTTTCCAACTGGCAGAGTAAATTTCATTAAACTTGATATTTACAAACGAAATACTATATGAAGCAGATGGAAGAAGTGTTAGGAAAACAGTAAGCATTTCAGTCAGCTGTTTTCCCCAGAGATGCTTATTACTCTCCCCTTCACTGTAAAACATGCTAAAAGTTAGATTAGACTTTTGCTATTTGTCTCCCACACAGATACCTTACAATGTGACAAAGGTAACTTGGCAAATATTTGTAGGAACATTTCTGAAAACCATTTGGATTGATGGAAAGTCTTCAAGTCACACTATATCCTATACTACCCAGGTGTTGACAACTGCAGGTTGAAGGAAGAATATTTTTCTATCATTTTTATCATTCCTTCTATCACAAAAAATACATACAAAGGGAAAGCAGCACACAAGATATTGCTCATGTACACAAAGATTTGAGGACAAACTCTGCTCCCAGATACACTTGTGAAATTCTCACTAACAGAGTTTCACAGATGTAGCAGACAGTAGAATTAGAGTATCAGGCAAAATGAACAGCCCAAACTACCCAAGAATAACCACTTATTAATCCAGCGTCTTTTCCCAAAAGGGCTCTTATTGCAGTAGTGTATATTCCAATGTCTAATATCTATGCATTATTTTGTAATATATTATTTAGTGTCAGATTTTCCCATTTCAGAGCTACCAAGGATGAAATCATGGCCCTGTTGAAGTCCATGGCAAAACAAACCTAAATTTGTTGCTTATGCTGCCAAAAATACCAAAACAACTAAACATATTAAGGGAGGTAAAGAAACTATTCATAGTAGATAAGAGATCTCTGTAAGGCCTAGTCTACACTGGGGGGGGTCGAACTAAGGTACGCGACTTCAGCTACGTGAATAGCGTAGCTGAAGTCGAACTACCTTAGTTCGACTGACTTACCCATCCTGACGCCGCGGGATCGAAGTCCGCGGCTCCCCCGTCGACTCCGCCACCGCCGTTCGCGGTGGTGGAGTTCCGGAGTCGACGGGAGCGCATCCGGAGTTCAAACTATCGCGTCTAGATTAAACGTGATAGTTCGAACTCCGAGAAGTCGAACTCTCCGCGTCGACCCGGCCGGTAAGTATGGACCTACCCTAAGATACAGCCTCTCTTATTTATCCACACAGCTAAAGCTCTTATCCAAGCCCATCATCTCATCTCAATTACTGCAACATTCTCCTCTCTGGCCTTGACAAATGTAATCTTGCCCCACTCATATCTATCCTGAATGCTGCTGTGAACATCAATTTCCTAGCCTGTCATTTTGACCATGTCATCCCCCTCTTTGAATCCCTCCACTCACTCCCCCTCTTCTTATTGCATCAAGCATAAGCTGCTTGTATTCAAACACCTTTATAGTCAATCCCCACCCAGCCTAACATCTCTCAGTAGTTATGGGGCTGTCAATGCTTACCTCTACTGCCTGCTTGTTAAATATTCTAACAAGCACTTTTGTGCTTTCTCCCTTGTATCCCAATACCCTTGGGACGTGTTCTCCAAAAACATCTGCAAATCTACCTAATTATCCACCTTCAAATCCCTCCTCAAAATTCTCCTTTGATGTGATGCCTACATAAAAACTTAACAGTTGGGCAGTGGCCTCTGCAAACCAGCAACTTATTATGCTGTCCAGTACTTTCCTTGGACTCCCCAGTCTGTCTGTATCCATCTAGGTTTAGAAGATAAAATAAAAAAAGAACAAGTTAAAAATCACTTGGAAAAGTTAGATGCCTGCAAGTCACCAGAGCCTGATGAAATGCATCCTAGAATACTCAAGGAGCTAATAGAGGAGGCATCTGAGCCTCTAGCTATTATCTTTGGAAAATCATGGGAGATGGGAGAGATTCCAGAACACTGGAAAAGGGCAAATATAGTGCCCATCTATAAAAAGGGAAATAAAAACAACCCAGGAAACTACAGACCAGTTAGTTTAACTTCTGTGCCAGGGAAGATAATGGAGCAAGTAATTAAGGAAATCATCTGCAAACACTTGGAAGGTGGTGATGTTCGTCCATCGTTGTCGATGAAGACCTCAACAACTCATTCTTTCGATGACCGGACTCTGTGCGTCCAAAGATGACTGATCAGTCCGATTCGGGCATGGAACGTCCTGTCACACGTTGGGCAGACATGTGATGGCACTGTCGATGATGTGCGGGCAGCTCTGGACTTGCGCAGCTCACGCTTTCTTTCAGCCTCAGCAGTACGCCTCGCCTCAGAGGTATTACTGCCTGTGTGAATGAGGCTGCACCATGCTGGACGGTTCAGTGCGAGGGTTTCCCATGTGGCGGTATTAATCTCAAAGGACTTCAGAGAGGTCTTCAGCGTGTCCTTGAACCGCTTCTTTTGTCCTCCATGGGAGCGCTTTCCCTGGGCGAGTTCTCCGTAGAAGAGCTGTTTAGGAATGCGCTCGTCTGACATTCTCACGACATGTCCAGCCCATCTGGTCTGGGCTCTTATCAGCAGTGTGTGAACTGACGGCAGACTGGCTCTGATAAGGACTTCAGTATCAGGCACTTTGTCCTGCCATCTGATTTTTAGAAGCTTTCACAGACAGGAAGTGTGGAAGTGATTGAGCCTTCGTGCATGACTCCGATAGACAGTCCACGTCTCACAGGCATACAGCAGAGTTGGAAGCACCACTGCTCGGTAGACCTTTAGCCTCGTTGGTAGGCTGATCCCTCGACGTTCCCAGACGTTGGAGCGCAATTGGCCAAATGCAGAGCTGGCTTTAGCAATTCTGCACTTTACTTCTTCATCGATTGACACTGCTCGAGAAAGGGTACTGCCCAGGTACGTGAAGTGGTCCACTGGCTGAAGTCTCTGTCCATTTACAGTGATGGACGGTTCTGAGTACAGAGTGTGGGGAGCTGGCTGGTGCATGACCTCAGTCTTCTTGATGTTAACGGTAAGGCCGAAGCTGTTGCATGCAGATGAAAACTTGTCCATACTGGCTTGCATTTCTGGCTCTGTACTAGCATTCAGAGCACAATCATCGGCAAAGAGAAAGTCTCGAAGTACAGTTTCCTTCACCTTGGTGATGGCACGCAGTCGCCTCAGATTGAATAGTTTCCCATCGGTTCTGTACTTCAGGCCTACTCCTTCAGTGCAGTGTTGAAAGGCATCAGTCAGAGTGGCAGAGAATATCATGCTAAACAAAGTGGGTGCTAAAACACACCCTAGCTTGATGCTGTTGGTGACTAGGAAGGCCTCAGATGTTTCACCGTTATCCAGGACACGAGCCATCATACCGTGATGAAATTGACGTACCATTTGTATGAATCGGTCTGGACAGCCGAATTTTGACATGATCCGCCACAGGCCCTGGCGACTGACAGAGTCGAACGCTTTCGTGAGGTCCACAAAAGTTGTGTAGAGTTCACGGTTCTGCTCTTGACATTTCTCCTGTAGCTGACGCGCAGCGAAGATCATGTCAATAGTCCCACACCCTTTGCGGAAGCCGCACTGTGATTCTGGCATTAAGCCCTGCTCCAGGTGAGTGATCAGTCGGTTCAACAAAACCCATGCAAGAACTTTCCCCGCTGTAGAGAGCAGCGAGATTCCACGGTGATTGTCACATACCTGGCGATTGCCCTTCCTCTTATAGAGGTGCACGATGGACGCATCTCTAAATTCCTGTGGAATGGATCCCTGCTTCCAGAAGGACTGAAACAGCTCAGTGAGTTTCCGTAGCAGCACTGGTCCACTGACTTTGTACACCTCTGCTGGTATAGCATCTGACCCTGGGGATTTGCCACTTGACAGCTGGTTGATGGCTTTCTTCACTTCTGGTGAAGCATCCATGGAGTCATTGACTGCAACCTGGGGCATCTTGTCGATGGCCTCATCATTGATGACTGAGGGGCAGTTGAGAACTGCTTCAAAATGTTCAGCCCATCTCTGGAGAATCTGCGTCTTCTCTGTAAGGAGCACAGTGCCATTAGAGTTCAGGAGGGGAAAGCTCCCAGAAGCCTGTAGACCATAGAGCGTGTTGAGGGCTTCATAGAACTGCTTATAGTCGTTCCTGTCCGCGTATGCCTGTATTTCATCTGCTTTGGCGCTCAGCCACAAGTCCCGCATTTTGCGTAGTCGGTTCTGTACTGTTCTGCGAGCATTGATAAAGGTAGTCTTCTTTGCCGCTGAGGATGGATTGTTCTGATATGCGCGATGCAGGCGGTGCTTCTCAGCAAGTAAGGCCTGGATTTCTGCATCATCATCGTGGTAAGGTGATAGGGAATAGCCAGCATGGATTTGTAAAGGACAAATCATGTCAAACCAATCTGATAGCTTTCTTTGATAGGATAATGAGTCTAGTGGATAAGGGAGAAGCGGTGGATGTGGTATACCTAGACTTTAGTAAGGCATTTGATATGGTATTGCATGATATTCTTATCGATAAACTAGGCAAATACAATTTAGATGGGGCTACCATAAGGTGGGTGCATAACTGGCTGGATAACCATACTCAGAGAGTAGTTATTAATGGTTCCCAATCCTGCTGGAAAGGTATAACAAGTGGGATTCCGCAGGGGTCTGTTTTGGGACCGGCTCTGTTCAATATCTTCATCAACGACTTAGATGTTGGCATAGAAAGTACGCTTATTAAGTTTGCAGACGATACCAAACTGGGAGGGATTGCAACTGCTTTGGAGGACAGGGTCATAATTCAAAATGATCTGGACAAATTGGAGAAATGGTCTGAGGTAAACCGGATGAAGTTTAATAAAGACAAATGCAAAGTGCTCCACTTAGGAAGGAACAATCAGTTTCACACATACAGAATGGGAAGAGACTGTCTAGGAAGGAGTATGGCAGAAAGGGATCTAGGGTCATAGTGGACCACAAGCTAAATATGAGTCAACAGTGTGATACTATTGTAAAAAAAGCAAACGTGATGCTGGGATGCATTAACAGGTGTGTTGCGAGCAAGACACGAGAAGTCATTCTTCCGCTCTACTCTGCGCTGGTTAGGCCTCAACTGGAGTATTGTGTCCAGTTCTGGGCACCGCATTTCAAGAAAGATGTGGAGAAATTGGAGAGGGTCCAGAGAAGAGCAACAAGAATGATTAAAGGTCTAGAGAACATGACCTACGAAGGAAGGCTGAAAGAATTGGGTTTGTTTAGTTTGGAAAAGAGAAGACTGAGAGGGGACATGATAGCAGTTTTCAGGTATCTAAAAGGGTGTCATCAGGAGGAGGGAGAAAACTTGTTCACCTTAGCCTCTAATGATAGAACAAGAAGCAATGGACTTAAACTGCAGCAAGGGAGATTTAGGTTGGACATTAGGAAAAAGTTCCTAACTGTCAGGGTAGTTAAACACTGGAATAAATTGCCTAGGGAGGTTGTGGAATCTCTATCTCTGGAGATGTTTAAGAGTAGGTTAGCTAAATGTCTATCAGGGATGGTCTAGACAGTATTTGGTCCTGCCATGAGGGCAGGGGACTGGACTTGATGACCTCTCGAGGTCCCTTCCAGTCCTAGAATCTATGAATCTATGAATCTCTTGTCTTATACTTAGATTGTAAGCTCCCTGGAGCAAGGACCAACTTTTTTGTTCTGTGCTTGTGCACTGCCCAGCGCACTGGGGTTCTGGCCCATAACTGGGACTCCTTGGCAGCACAGTAATACAAATGAATACGAAAAAGAAGAGTGTTCAGCTAATTGTGAGTGCTCCAAACCAGACTTCATTTCCAAAACCTTACCAATATTAAAAATTAACGGAACAAAATGTGTGTATTATGCTGGTTATTTCTTCTCTGAAATGCTCAGATTTTTCCAAAATTTATTTTTTTTGTCCTATCATTTGTATATTAGATGCTCATGGGTAGCAGTTTCAATCATGTCAATATACTATCCTGTTACAGTAAGCTATTCCATATTCATAGAAGTAAAATGTTTGTATTGGCCAAGAAGAGCCATTTTCTAAATGTCTGAGTTCAGAGATCCTTGAAATCTTCTCAGCATGCCTACATCTCCACCTAGCACACCTCAGTTACAGAAAGCTCACCACTTTTATCACAAAAGGGAAGATAAAAAACTTCCAATGAGCAGACAGTGAGTTGAAAAAACAGTCTCTGATTCTAAACTTTGCACTGGGGACGAACTGCCAGATTTAACAGAGGAGCCAGTTCAATCTGAGGGAAATTGTCTGGTGCAGAGTGTTGACTTAATAGCATCTAAAAATGGTAAGTACAGGGCCATCTGGGAAAATAAACAGGTGTTGTCACAGCTGGAAAGAGCAAAGCACAGTGTTTTTAATATTGGTTACTGCCTCTGTTTCAGTCATTCTAAACTGACTTATGAAATTCCAGGGAGGGATGCTATAGCGATGAAGAAAATTTGCAAGTGACTGAGTGGCCAGGTTCCACTAATACCCTCAACTAGTTTTGAAAACCATGGTTTATTCTAATGTGTCCCATTAACAGAGAAGGACTCAAGATCAGTCAGGTAAGAGTGGCAATGGTGGTGGCTATTAAAAGGAAGTTAGAATAAAACACACCCCCTGGCCGACATCAGCTTCACCGACAAAAGTGCTGCTGTGGACAGTGCTATGTTGGCAGGAGAGGCTCTCCTGCTGACATAGCTAATGCTGCTTGTTGGGGGTGGTTTAATAATGCCGGCAGGAGAGTGGCACAGCTATGCTGCTGCAAGGTCCGTAGCACAGACATAGTGTTCTTAATAAACACAGTGAAACAAAGGCAAGGACATGCAGTTAAACAAAGGATTACAACTCTGAAGAAAAGATACTGCTCAAGCTGTGATCCAGAAGAAAACAGAAGGATGAAACCGATGTAGGAGAAGCAGGGGGATTGTAAAGAGAGAAGGAGGCATCATTGAGAGGAAGCTTTTGTGCCAGCTCTGTAAAAAGTAGAACCAAATGCAATTAGGTAATCTATTAGGGCATTCTAAGATTCATTGGCTTAATTGACTAATGAGCACCACAGAAGTGAAAGAGAAGGAACAACATAGCAGTGGTTCTTGATTATTGGCAGCAGCATGTGGCAGTACATTTTCTCAGGCTGCAATATGACACTGGACCACAATCTGTATTGATGGTGACAGTGAGATGATATTTTATTAATGAAAGATTTTCAGATGCAAAAACACTAAGTGTTAGTGAACACTAGATCAAAAGGACACTTTGTTTGTTAGGATGGATAACATGGAATTATAGCTCAAGTTTCACTCAGCAAATCCACCTCCCATACATATATATTAACAGCAGCAGCAGCTAGTTAAAGAAATTTCAAAATATGAGCTCATTTTTCCCTTCAGTACTCAAGGAAGAAAATTTAGGCCCCGCTAAAAAAAATATTTGATTTAGAGCAGAGACTCTCAACCTTTCAGGAGTCTGATTTGTCTTGCATACCCCCAATTTTCACCACACTTAAAAACTACTTGCTTACAAAATCAAACATAAAAATACAAAAGTGTCACAGCAGACTATTACTGAAAACCTGCTTACTTTCTCATTTTTACCAGTATATAGAGCAGTAAAAATAAGTCATTGTCTATATGAAATATTAGTTTGTACTGACTTTGCTAGTGCTTTTTATGCACCCTGTTGTAAAACTAGGCAAAAGAATGTAGGTATAATGGGTTCATGTCCAAGTTCTGGAAGGAGCGTATTCTTGTCTCTACAAACCTTTCTGTTCCTATCAACCCTCTCCCGAGTTCCTGACTCTCACCTTTAGTTCCTGTCCCCATTCCCATTCCTCTGCTCCTGTTCCTAGTTCCTGCCATTGTAGCCTTCTTCCTGCCATTGCTCTTTCACCACCCATACTCCTATTCTTTCCCCTTCTATGGCTCCTGCCCTTCCCCTTGTGATGATTTGAGGAATCTGTCTGTACAACTTAAGAATTCTGTTTGATACTGTGGCCTCTTCATATGTATCAGTGTCAGACTGAAGGCTCCATTTTGGATGTTGGGTTCTTTACCTCCTCCATTGCCTCTTTACCTTCATGTTGGATTGAAATTCCAAAGGGTGGTAGTATAGGACTGACCATAGGCAGCAGGTGAAAATATTTTTGGGGGAGGACTCAGTAAAACTTAATAGCTAGTGTGGTCAGGAACATTATGTGGTGTTCAGCATTGTGTAGTTCATAGTTACAGCAGTAGTTTTATCACCGATTGCATATATTAGCATATATATTCAAGGTGCACATTAAAGTAAGGGACCGCTACTAAATAATAATACAAAAAAATTTGATTTACTGCATACAGCATTTGTCCATACCCTACCTGCTAATCTGTTTATCTTTTTTTAGTCCACTTAAAATCAATAGTAAAACACATTCAGCTGCAAGAATGTGAATAATAAAAACCTTGCTCTTATTTTCTTTATTCCAATAGAAGTTATTTGTTTGCCACGGAAGCACAAATTTTCACAAATTCTGCACAATTAATGTCTTTGGTGATGTTATATTCAAAGACCAGTGTAGCCAAAGCCAAAAACCTTTCCTGGTTCATTGTTCTCAAGTGCATTTTAAATTGATGCATAGCTGCAAAGGACATTTTAGTTTTTCTAAGCCAACAGGGAATATAAGTGCTAACCAGCTTAAAGAAACTGGGCTATTCCAAGGCTGCTCCATGTGGGATTTCAGAATTTCTAATGTTACACATCTCTACAAGATTCAGTATCGGAACATGCAATCTGCATTTCAGATTTTGCTAAACTGGCATTGCTTCCTATAATCTTCCCATAGATTTCCAGCACTTTGTCAGTTCTGACAGGTTCACAAGCCAGAACAGCATCTGCACTTTGGCAAGCATGAATGTTTCCTCAGAAAACCTTTTTTAATTTCCCTTGTTAATGCATTAATAACTGGTGGGGAGAGGGAAGTTGCTGGCACCGCTTTTGCTTAGTTAAATGGCTCGTTCGGAAAATGTTCTCTCTCTCCACACCTCAAGTACAACACAAAGTTGCTCAGTTTTAAACTCTTCGTGGGCCACTAAACACTTTTGTCTTCCTCTCCCACAATCAAGTTTCCAACATTTTTGCCCTATTGCAAGACATCAGCCCAGATGCTGTTCCATAATTTTTTATTTCTCATATTTCCAAAGTTGCAGTGGTTACTAACTACTTTTGCTGTTGAGGAGAGTGTGGCATTTTTGGCTTGCAGTGCCTTGTGAGCAACTTGAATGACAGCAGATGATCAAAAACTACAAGGCATATAATAAAATCTACTTTTTGGCACTTGCTGCAGTAAACCACTTGCTTCAACAAAGCTTTGATTACCTCCTGGCCGGCTGAGCTCATTTAGACACTGGACGAAAATTTTCAAGGTGGATTTGCATGCACTGACATTTCTTCATCTGCTTGCCCAATGTGGATCACTCAAACTAGTCTATTGAACAGGCTTGATTCCTAGTGAATGCTGTACAGCAGGGGTTGGCAACCTTTCAGCAGCGGTGTGCCAAGTCTTCACGTATACACTCTAATTTAAGGCTTTGCGTGCCGGTAATACATTTTAACGTTTTTTAGAAGGTCTCTTTCTATAAGTCTATAATATATAACCAAACTACTGCTATACGTTAAGTAAACAAGGTTTTCAAAATGTTTCAGAAGCTTTATTTAAAATTAAATTAAAATGCAGATCTTATTAGTTTAGTGTAATCCTTTTCCTTGCTTTTCCTTGCTGAGTTTTCCAATGTCTGGTGGCACATATTTGGATACTTCAAGCTGCACACCGGCTTTTGAGTGATCAGTTGTTAACCAGCTGGAACCCCAGATCGGCAGCTGAGGTGAGTGGAGCTGGCAGCTGGTAGGGCCAGAGGCCTGAACCCTGTCTGGCAGGGGGCCTGCGCTGGAACTCCACCCGGAAGCAAGGTAAGTGGGGCTGCGGTGGGGACCCCGGCTAGCAAGAGACCAGCAGCCAGAACCCCAGAGCGGCAGCGGGCTGAGCAGGTCAGCCCACCCAGCTCTGGGGTTTCGGCTGTGGACTGAGCATCTCCGCCCGCCCCCGCTCTGAGGTTTCAGCCAGGTCACAGCCCGCTGCCAGCCTGGGGTTCCTTGACCCAGGCCAGCAGCGGGTGCTGAGTGGGACCAGTGGCGGGACCCCAGCTGGCAAGGAGCCAGCAGTGGCAACCCCAGAGCAGTGGCGGGCTGAGCGGCTCAGCCTGCCCCACGTGCCATCAAAAATTGGCTCAGGTGTCACCTTTGGCAGGCCTGCCGTAGGTTGCCAACTCCTGCTGTACAGTCTGTGGTGCCCAGGCATGGAGAAATAGCAATACAGTGATCCCATAATGCTAAAAAATCCCAGCACAGTTTTGTTTATTTTACAAGCATATGCAAGAACAAGGTTAAGCTTGTGAGCCATACAATTGGCATAGGTGGCATGGTGTGTGTGTGATTTTTAATATTTTGCTGTATCCCATTAGTGTTGCCTGAGAACACTCACCCAATCATAAACCTAAGCCACCCTAGGAATGGTGTATATTCCAACTGTTTCGTTTCATTTCTTTCTTTGAGACTATTGTAAATTCCCTCTGCACTTCATGAGCCAGAGCAATCTTTACACAGTAGAAATCTCTCATGTACATTTAAATCAGCACCTACATAACACACACAGATTAAGAGTTGCTCTTCTTTAAGAGTGTCCATCAGCAATCAGGCAATAAAATCTAACATTCTCCATTTTCTTGACTATGTTTCTTCACCAGGTCAGTTGCAATGCGCAGCAACTCATTTTGAATTTCATGGCTTGTTAAGTTAAACATACCATGCAGTTTTCATTCAGACTGCTCAACACATTTCACAAAAAAAGAGCACTACTTTGGAAAAGTACCTCCATTTTCCATTGTTTGTGGTTCCTCACTTTTCCTTGGAATGAAAGTTAAAGCAGCAAAAGTAGTAATTTCCCTTGTTTTCTCCATTTTCTTATTTCTTTGTTTTTCTGAAGTGATCTTCT
This sequence comes from Mauremys mutica, assembly GCF_020497125.1. Taxonomy (NCBI): domain Eukaryota; kingdom Metazoa; phylum Chordata; order Testudines; family Geoemydidae; genus Mauremys; species Mauremys mutica. The sequence goes on from NC_059074.1 coordinate 139,003,708, forward strand.
GAAGTGATCTTGTGAGAATTTGAAAGCAAAAATACAACTGAGTGTGATTTACTAGCCCGCCTGGTAATCTCTCTGCTTTACCATGCACTCTAAGTGAATATTACAGTTGGCATATCTGATTAGTTTATCAGCAATCTTTTTTCCAGTCACACACCTCCATTCCGTGCATTCTGAAGCACGGTAAAAATTCCTACAAGGATTGCAAAATACAGCATCAGCAAGTATTGTATTTGATGAAAGGATACAAATTGAACAATGAACCTGAGAAGGCACAATTTTATTTGCCAAAAAAACTTTTGAGATAATTAGCCATCTTCATCTGTGCTGGCCCACATGATTGGGTACTTAGTTGCAGATCTTTATAAATATGACTAGCACAAGCAACACTGCAGTACCCACTTTTACATCATCACCACCAAACAAGCATATTTTACTGAGGACTGCTCACCAGCCAGAATGACCGCAGTTGATGGTGTCACGCCAGGCAGTGTGGAGTGAAGTACCCAGAGCTGGCTCAATCCTGCAAATTCACAAAAAACTCTGAGGCAGCCCCATGGAAATCAATAGAGAGTATGGTGTGCTGGGGTGTTTTCATCCATCCTGGCAACATGGCTGAAGAGCGTTCAATGCCAGTTTTGAATATGAGCAACTGAAAAAAATCTTGCTGTGATGTGGCCTATGACATTTTGCACAAAGTCAAACGACTTTATGCTCAGCGACACAGCACATATGCAACACCTCTAGCTGCTCCAAGTCTGCCTGTAAGAGTGTCCAGGTGTCTGATCCATATAGCAATACAGGTAGTACACATATTTGATAGATCCAGAACTTTCTCTAAGCACAAAGACATTTTTGTGCCTGTCACAGGGTCACTCACCACACTGGCACCTCCTGCAGGACATTTCGGGAATTAGCTCAGTCCCTACAGATGTGCCCTCAGGTGGTGACTCTTCTGTCCTCGCCTCCACCTACAGACCAGTTACGGCTCCTTTCTCTCAGCATCTGCTGTGTCACCATCCAGTTCCCCCACCCCTTCCGGGGGACTCCTCCAGCAAGAGTCCAGCCACTCCTCGCAGCAGGTTGGCAGTCCCCAGCCAGGTCGCTCCTTCAGCGGCTAGTCGGGGGGGTGGGGGGGGAAGGTGCCCAGGCCTGCTCACTACTCCAGGCCATAGCCCATGGACCCTGCAAACAGCAGCTTCCAGCTGCCTCTTCCTTCCAGCTCACGGGCTCTATTCCCTGGGCCACTTCACCGCAGCCGCTGTTCCTTCTGCTCCTGCCTCTGGCCCCAGCTCCTTTGCCTCCTTCGTAGGACCTCAAGCCTGTAAGTCCTGGCAGCCCATCAGTAGCTGTCCTTAGCTCCTCCGGTCCCTGCTAGCACCTGCCCTTCTCCAAGTGCTGGTCTCTCTGTAGCCCTCTAGGAAGCCAGTCTTCTCCCTAGGGCTCCCTGCAGCAGACTCCCCGCTCGGGTCTGCAGCTTCCTTTCATATGGGCCGGCTGGGCTCAGATTGGCTGGTCCAGCCGCCATCCTAATTGGCTGTTTCGCCTGCAGCCCCTCCTTTGGCTGCCTGCCACTCAGCCGCCCTAGGCTGGTTTTAATCCTCTCAGGGCTAGTGCGGGGCAGGCGTCCTGTCACAGTTCCCATAAGCAAGACATGAACTTAATGCAGGAGGCAGTGAGACCAGTTCATTGAACATCCAGTTTGCTGCAACCCTTTGAACTCTGTTTGCAGCCTAGGTAGATGAACTCATTAATGCTCTCCATGCTACTTGACCCCACCTATCCAGGGATTCTGGTGGCTCAGCTCCAAGCTCTTGGACATGGGTCTTCTGCCATGAGACGTTCAACCTTACTGTGTGGGTGGCATGTTGGGTGGGGCTAATATTCTCTCCGCATTCAAGGCAGCATCGTTGGTGTAGGTTCAGTTAATACTGGCCAACCTTGATTAAAATGTGATGCTTCACACATCAGAATATCCACTTGATAGTTTGACAGAATATGCCAGTGAAAAATGCATCCCTACTACAGACCTAAAGTTCTGCAGAAACACAGTGAAAGCCATGAACCAATGCGCGCACACACACTTGTTCCACCACCAGCTAGTAGCAAAATTCCAGTCAACTCCACCATTTGACACACTAAAAACCTCTGAGCACTTGCAGTCTCGTGACTGGTTGTGATCAAACTGGGTATGAAACCATGATAGGTCCCTTTGATTCTGGTTCCTCAAATGAAATTCTACCCAGCTTTTGATACTGTGTGCCACTGAAAGCCTGTCTGTTATTGGCACCTGCCTTAGCCACCTTAACAATCATTGCTGAAGTTGGATTTCAAACAATGGACAGACCATGAAGAAGACTGACCACATCCTCATCAGAAATTGCTCCACAGTGAAATCTCACTGGGTCTTCAGCAGTGCAGAAGCACCAGAAAACTCAGACTATAGATTAGTTCATAGATCAATAGAGCAGTGGTCTCCAAACTTTTTTGATCACGCACCCCTATCAGTAAAAAAATTGAGCATGCACCCCCTGCCGCGCTGAAGCAAAAAAACAAAAAAAACCCAACACCAACACCAAACACCTCAGACTCCCACCCGAACTGCCAAAGCACAAAAAAAGCAAAGCACTCCTCCTGCCGTGCACCCCCAAGAATCCTCTTGCGCACCTCTTGGGGTGTGCACCCCCCACTTTGAAGACTACTGTAATAGAGCATAGATCAATGTGCAGCAGCAGTCAAAAAAGCTAACAATGTTAGGAACCACTAGGAAAGGGATAGCTAATAAGACATCATAATGCCTCTATGTAAATCCATGGTACCGGCTACATCTTGAATACTGCATGCAAATCTGGTTGTCCCATCTCAAAAAAGATATATTAGAATTGGAAAAGGTACAGAGAAGGGCAACAAAAATTAGGGGTATGGAGCACAGGGAGGACTGGACCCCCTCACAGCAATCTGGTGAGCTGCCATTAGCAAGAGCAGCCTGACCAGCCCTGTGACACCCCTTCACCTTCCCGCACCTATCCTTCCCCATCCTCAACTCCCTCTCACTGGCCCCTTGCACTTCTCTCCTCCATCTGCTGGCCTTGTCCCCACTCCCAGCTCCTGCTGCCCATCTCCCCCATCTCCTGCATCCCTTCTTCCCCACCCGCAATTCCTCACCCCGCCATATTTGAACCAGGCAGCTTCCTTCTTCCACTGCACACCACCTGGAGCCAGCAGTGGGAGCACTGAAAGCTCAGGGGAGACCAGTTCCCAGCATCACTATGGCCTCTGGCAGCTGGGAGGAGCAATTGCAGGGAACGTCCAGCCCAGCCCCCAGCAGCCCTGAGCTGGAGCATGTTCAGTCACTAAGGGGATGGCGCATGCACAGTCCAGTCAGCATATAGGAGGTCTGTGGGGATGGAACATGCTTAGTGCACATGGCATCTTCAGAGACTATAGTAGCGAAACCCTAAAAAGTCACTACTGAGCATGTGTGAATTGAGATTTTTCAATGGCTTATAATTTGGCCAAATTTTCCTGGGGATGGCAAAGGCATCTCAGGCTGTCCCGCTACCCAATTTCAAACCTCTGCTCCAAAGCACCAGGGCACAAGAGCTTCTTCTGTTTTAGGTCTATCAGGCACAACCAAATTTTACATGGTTTCCACTTTAAATCAGAAACAGGCCGCAGTTTGTTGAAACTTCGACCAGGGCTTAGTAAAAATATTCAAGCCACAGCAAACCTGATGAGTTTTTCCTCAATTCAGTATCTATAACAAAGCTTCTGCAACTATAAGTGGATTCTTCTTCACCCTAAGTCTTGAAATAAAGTCTGGATGTCTTTCTAAAATCATATACTATAGCTCAAACAGAGGTTATGCGTTTGATGCAGAAATTATTGAGGGAGGTTTTAGGACCTGTGTTTTGCATAGGGCCCTACCAAATATCACAGCCAGGAAATCTGGTCTTCCCCCATGAAATCTGGTTTTTGTGTGTGTTTTTACCCCCATACTATACAGATTTCAATGGGGAGACCAGCATTTCTCAATCTGAGAGTCCTGATCCAAAAGGGAGTTGCTGGAGCGGGGTCACAAGGTTATTTTAGGGGGTCATAGTATTGCCACCCTTACCTCTACAGTGTCTTCAGAGCTGGGTGGCCAGGTGCCCAGCTCTGAAGGCATCGCCCTGCCAGCAGCAGTGCAGAAGTAAGGGTGGCAATACCATACCATGCCACCCTTACGTCTGTGCTGCTGCTAGTGGGGGCTCTACCTTCACAGCTGGGCTCCCTGCCAGCAGACGCCGCTTCCTAGCTCTGAAGACAGCACCACTGCCAGCAGCAGTGCAGAAGTTAAAGTAGCAGTACTGCAACCCTCCACAAAACCACCTTGCAACCCCTCCCACCCCCCCACGCACACCCCTACAATTACACACTGTGAAATTTCAGATTTAAATAGCTGAAATCATGAAATTTATGATTTTTAAAATCCTATGACCGTGAAATTGACCAAAATGGACTGTGAATTTGGTAGGTCCCTAGTTATGCAGGAGATCAGACTAGATCATCAGATTGGTCCTTTGTGGCCTTATGCATTTGTGAATCAAGTAATAATGCTAGAGTGAAGGGGCAAAGAACATTCTATCTTGTAGCAGAGATATTGTGGAAACCCTCGATGCTCCTACTCCTAATTAAATCACATCTTTATACAGTGCCTTAGATGTCCATAGTATTTTGAGAAGAGAATAAAGTCTCTGCTCTCAGGCACTTACAGGCTAAATAGCATCATAAAAATGGTCTATATTTCACAAGAATCCACTGAGTTATGAGAAAGAAATCTTAAAAGGCAATATCAGTAAAAAGAGAAGCTCTAATTCAGGATGCCCCAGTTATTATTTATATAGGTCTGTATAACAGTTTACAAACATAAGAAGAGAAGGTCCTTGCCCCAAGAAAGTACAACAACCTTAAAAAAAATCCTGCACACCTGACTATATCTTTCTATGGGCAGGTTTGTTTCAAGGAGCCTCCAGCTCCATAATATGTCCTAGGAATATTTAAAATAAGTCTTGGTGTACTATTTTGTTATTTCTACTTCCAGTCTCAGCCTAAAACAACAACTGCAGAGGTTTACACCAACTTTTATTTAGTTCCAGTTTGAGCAAAGGTTCAGGGCAGCTTTTATTTTATCTAAATTGGTTTGCCAAATAAAATCTATAAATAATGTGTTTTACTTCTTAAATTCCGTAGCGTATATATCGTTAGTAATTAATAAACTCCAAATACAACTGTCTAAGAACTTAATGGAGGAAGAAATTAAAATATTCAATAGAGTTGTCTATATTCAGTCCTCATATAATTGCATTGACTGCAATGGAGTTGTACCTATTGACACAAATTCACTGTCTGAATTTTGCCTATCACATCTCCCAGTTGAAATATTTTTGGAATCAATAATTCATCAACAACAACATACAACATTGTCATGATGCTGTTGTGAAGAACAGACTGGAAGTTCGCAGTGATATGGAATATAATGTCAGTGTTTAAAATCATGCACAGTTTTCACTGAATTGGATGTTTGCCATCTGTGGCTAATGAACAAAGGCACTGGTGATTATTGTTCTTTATTTACGGATCAGATTAGATCCATGCTGATCTACCTGAAACAGGTTCTGAAGACTTTCACTGATAATGTTTCTTTTTTCAAGATAGTGAACATTTTACTACAGCCAACAGCTAACTTATCCATCTAAAAACTCTGCCTTAGGAAGCTAATTAAAAAAGCTAATAACTTCTCTCTGTTTAAATTCTTTGGCTTAGTAAAGTACTGAAAAGGGTAAGCCCCCAGCCAGAACAATTTTTATTAAAAACGTATGGAAAGTTTTTCAAAGTGAGCTCCCAATAATATAGAATAAAAATAGCAGGCCAGGAGGCAAAATTCAGAAATGTGAAAATCTTGAAAGACATCCAAACATTATGCAACATGACTCTTAGATAATCTGGCAGAGCAAAATGAAAAAGCACAGTGGCCAGTTTCCAACTCAGCTAATTATATTCTACCTAATTTCTCCTTCAGTTTTCAATTGGATTATATTCATTTCCTGACCTAAACTGTTATATAATGTGCATGTGCTGTTAAAGAGTTGCCCCAATTCACCCCAGACATGGCCACAGAGATGTGTGTATAGTTTTTACCATTATCATTCTCCATTTGTAAAACACTTTGGGAGGTGCTAAGTTATTATATATAGTATATCCAAGCTAGCTCCAGTATTTGTTAGATCTCCACAAGGCCAGCTACCGAACCTTAAATATAACCTTTTTTTCCTTAAGTCCAGCTAATGAAGATCATTCCATTAATGTATATACACATTCAGTATTCATGGTATAAGATGAAGCTTTTAAAATTTGTAGAAGAATGCAACTAAAGAATGAAGGTGGCAGCAACTTTCCGTAAAACCAGAACCTATCCTCCTAACCACTGACAAGGTACATGGTAGAGGGTGAAGGGTTTTGGTTTTCTGCAACATTGGTCTACCTTCTAGAAGGAGTGGGGGCTGTCTAGTTTGGATGGCCTCAGCAGAATGGGGACCAATCTCCTCTGGGACATAGCTGGCTAGGCTATTCAGGAGAGCATTAAACTAATAACAAAAGGGGAAAGTAAAAAGAAGGGAAGATATGAACACTCCTTTAGCATAAAATCAAGATGCTGAGAACAAAATTAACCAAAGGACATGGAGAGAGGAAATTCTTTAATCATCAATTCATCAATACTACAAGCCTGGGTAACAAACAAGAGGAATTTGAATTGCTTATTTAGAAACAAGTTCAATCTAGTTGGTATTACTGAAACCTGGTGAGGTGATTTGTATGATTGAAGTGCTAAAAATCATTGTTTATAACCTGTTTAGGAAGGCTCAAGTGAGCAAAAGGGGTGGGGGAGTGGCACTCTTTATCAAAAATGACATTATCTATTTCTGAGTAACTGATAACTCAGAAGAAAATGATCTTGAATGCTTATGGATCGATGTCCTATCAGACAAAGCACAAGATGGAGTATTAGCTATTGTCTGCTACAGACAATCAAGTCACAATAAGAAATAGGATGACCAGCTCATTACACACCTATCTATGAAGTGTAGGGGAGAAAGCTGCACGATCATGGGGAATTTTCAATTTGAGTGACATATGCCAGAGCTCTCTTGCTGACAGTATTAAAAACATCCTTGGCATTTCTAATTATTATGGATGACAATTTCTTAAATCAAAAAGTATTGCATTCAACACAGGGGAATTCTATATTAGACCTCATCTTGACAGATAAAGAGGAACTGATCACAGAACTAAAAGATAATGGTAGTTTAGGTACAAATGATCATGACTTGATGTACAAACAGAATGAAGTCCAGACCAGCAATATATATACTTGGTGCTTTGAATATGTAAATTACACAAAGCTGAAAACAATTACAAGCCAAATCAGCTGAGAGGAAGAATTTAATTAGAAAAATGTGAATAATTGGAAATTGTTTAATAACACTTTACCAGATGCCCAAAAAAGCCACAATCAAGGAAGGTGGTCATGTTGGTTTAAAAACCAACCTGGTTTGGAAGTGAAGTGAAGATAGATATACGAGTATCAGAGGGGTAGCCATGTTAGTCTGTATCCACAAAAACCAACGATCCATCTGGTGGCACTTTAAAGACTAACAGCTTTATTTGGGCATAAGCTTTCATGGGTAAAAACCCACTTCTTCAGATGCATCTCCTTGTTTTTGACAGATATACAAAAAATATAAAACAAATGGAAAAAGGGGGAAGTTGGTAGTAATGAATATAAATCAGAAGCTAGGAATTGTAGAACATTGGCAAGGGAAGCAAAGGCAATTGAGAATAAGGAGGAATTTTAAAAACATATTAGGTACAAAAAAGAATCCTAACAATGATGTTGGTCCATTAGCAAATGGAAATGGTAGAATTATCAATAATAATGCAAAAAAAGCACAAGTGTTCAATAAATATTTTTGTTCTGTATTCGGGGGAAAACAGATAGTTGTCATAATACATGATGATGATGGATGATGATACTCTTTCCACTCCACTAGTACCTCAGGAGGATGTTAAACATCAGCTACTAAAGTTAGACATTTTTACATCAGCAGTACCAGATAACCCGTATCCAAGAATTTTAAAAGAACTGGCTGAGAAGCTCACCGTTCCATTAATGTTGCTTTTCAATAAGTCTGGGAACACTGGAGAAGTTCCAAAAGACTGGAAGAAAGCAAATGTTGTGCCAACATTTAAAATGGGTAAACAGATTGACTCAAGTAATTATAGGCCTGTCAGTGTGACATTGGTACCTCAATTAATGACGAATTAAACGGGTAAAATAATCTGTTAGGGTTCAGTGCTAGTTAATAACATGAGATGTTGATTACCCAGGCTCAATCATTTTGATTGGTCAAAGACAAAAACAGCACAACACGAAAAGAAGTCAGACACTACCTTCTTTGTAAAGCAGTCTGCAGTGTTGTACCTCACAGTGAAGACCTGTGTCCAAGGTTTGCATTCAAGCCTATTTATATTTAGAGAGTGGTTGTTTACGATTGATGGAACATTATCCAAGATTTTTGCACAAGTTCTTAACAATTCCTTACCTTATTTTCAACATAACAGTTTAGAAGCTAGAAAAAACGTAGGGACATCTGCATCCTGGTACAGCCTCCATGTTGGTCAAGCATCAACCAGATCATTTATTTTATCCTGGTATTTTTTTGGTATATCTCCACACTTAGAACTGAAATTAAAACAATTCACATTTCCTCTTGGTTAAACAGCTTAACATAAAAAAAGTATCCTGAGAAGAGCTGAATTCAAATACAATTCATAGTTATACAAGAACATATGTAATAGCCAATATAAGATACAATATTAATTTCTCCTCTGTCTCCCTACATGTTTTGCAAAGCACTGGGGCATCTTGCACTAACCAGGCCCTGTACCTGATAGATTGCTTTCACAAGGCCCAATAGAATATCCATCTTATTTCCAGATAGATTTTACATAAACAAAAAACAGAGCTTCACGTACACAGGATCAAGATTGCAACAGTTCAGCTCCCAGTAAGTTTCCACAGCAAAATTTATAAAAAATTCTGAGAGTACAATCCATAGATATAAAAGTATTCTATAGACCATACTTTGTTTACCCTTAGCTACTATCTTATTTTAATTGCACAATACTCCTTCAAATCACACTTGTAGTTACAGCAATGAAGCAATTGTACACAATTTAGTTAATACATCTGTTTGCAAGTGCCAGTTTCACAGTTCTTAGTACAATTCCATTCCCTATATGGTGAAACTGTCAGTGCTACATCAGCACCATAGCTTCTCAGGCAAGGTTTTTCTATTTCACCTTTGGCCTATCCATAAAGCATTACTGGACTTTGGTTCAGTTTGGTCAACAAATCAATACCAAAGCACCATGGGTTTATGGAAAATAGATCCTGTCAAATTAACTTGATATATTTCTTTTTTAAAAATGAGATAACAAGTCTGGTTGCTAAAAGTAATAGTGTTGTTTCAATGCAAATAGGCTTCTGTAAGGTGTTTGACTTGGTAAAACCTAGAACGATATAAAATCCACTTGAGAGACAGGCTAGGTAAGAATATCCTTTATTGGACCAACTTTTGCTGGTGGATGGGACAAGTTTTCGAGCTTCACAGAGCTCTTCCTCAGGTCTGGAGAAGGTAACCAGAAAGTCCCAGCTAAATACAAGGTGGAACAAATTGTTGAGCATAAGGGGTTAACACATGTTGCAAGAGACCTTTTACAATAAACAGGGCAATAAACACGAAGGGGCAATTAACACCTCTGCAGTAGTAGGACAATGGAGAGTTAGTGAACACATCCACTCATCCTCATCCAGAACAACAAATGTTTTGTCCAAACCTCGGGAACAGCCCTGGGTACAAGGATAGCTCTCCAGTATGTCAACCTCTTCATGAGCCACCTAGTGGAAGAATTTTGGGGAAAATACACCATGAAGCTGTTACATTAATGATATTTTAATCTTCTGGACAGATGAACTAAACTCCCTCATTGATTTCCACCTCAATCCTGTTATCTACAGCCAGGGACTCAGATACCACAGGATATGCTCTAAAGGAAAAGTCTGGGATACACACCTTCACACACTTAAAACCTAAATGGGGAATCATCATTGAATGGGTGTGTTTCTAGTAGGGTTCCACAGAGATCAGTTCTTGTCCCTGTGTCAATTAAATTTTTTATCTATCACCTGGAAGAAAACATAAAATCACCACTGATTTTGTCAAAGTGCAATTATGTCAAATTGCAGATGACATAAAATTTGGAGGACTGGTAAATAATGAATAGTACGGGTCACTGATCTGGATCACTTGGTAAGCTGAGCACAAGCAAACGATATGTATTTTAATATGGTTACATTTTGAAATGTATACATCTGGGAACAAAGAACGTAGCTAGTACTTACAGGATAAGGGATTCTGTAAAATATTTAGGGGGCATGGTGAATAGTCAGTTGAACATGATTTCCCAGTTCAATGCTGTGGCCTATGTATGTATAATAAGGAATCTCATTTAAGAGTAGAGAGGTTATTTTATCTCTTCACTTGGCACTGGTGCACCCGCTGCTGGAATACTTCATCCAGTTCTGGCATTCACAATTCAAGAAGGATGTTGAATAAATTGGAGAGGGTTCAGGGAAGAGCTATGAAAATGATTAAAGGATTAGAAAACATGCCTTATACTGACAGACTCAAGGAGCTCAATTATTTAGTTTAACAAAGAGAAGTTTAAGGGGTGACTTGATTATACGCCATAGTATCAAACATACTATTTGATGATAGCTCTTCAGTCTTGCAAAGATAGATAACATGAACCAATGGCTGGAAGTTTAAAGCTAGACAAATTCAGATTAGAAATAAGGTGTATATTTTTAACAATGAGATTATGAGGTTAATTAACCATTGAAACAATTTACCAACTGTCATGGTAGATTCTTCATCACTGACAATTTTTAAATCAAGTTTGGATGTTTTTCTAAAAAGATATGTCTAGGAATTATTTTGGAAAAGTTTTATAGCCTGTGTTAAGCAGGAGGTCATTCTAGATCATCACAATGCTCCCTCTTCTGGCCTTGGAATTTAGGAGTCTCTGAATCCAGAGCTGTGTGTGATTATCACTGTTTACACATTTTACAATCACTGTGTAAAACTTACTAGCTTAAAACTCTGTTTCCAAATGTAATATGAAACTATTTACTTGCTTCATTGTTAATATTCATGCCACAGGTATATTTTACAGCTACCATCATAAAGTACTGTCTTCATACGCACATATGGCATGCTAGTCAAATAAGCTACAAGTATCACTAGGTGATATCGTATCAGCATTTAAGCAAGGTCTCCATTGATTTCAAGTTCCACTTGAAGTCTACATTTAAATCGGGAAAATGGCCCTAAAACCCAAGTTTCTCCAGCCTGCTTTGTTAAACAGTGGTTAAAATAGTTAAACTATAAAAAGGCTTCAAACATTTTCAAATTAAAACAAAACAGTACATAAATACTGCATTAAATTGAGCATGGAACTCATACATTCAACCATGTCAATTTCAATAGACGCTGGTGTTTGGAAGATCCTGAATGATCAAATCTATCCCTTGATATCCCTGAAGGACAGTGAGGATCACTCTGATATCATCACTCAAGCCATTCAAAACTTGGTAGCTTCAGGTCACCAGAGTTTGTGTGAACACTGTCTAGCTTTGGTTCATATTTGGTTCAGGATTTGCACCTCAATTTTTGGTATGAGTTCCAGGTTTAAATTAAAATCACTAAAAGTTTCAAAGTGAAACGTCGTTGGCGTTACCAAGTTTTTTGCTTGATTCCATGCCAAGAAAAACAAACAAACAAAAAAACCACCCTTTCAGGACTACTGAATTTTACATTGTTTCGTCCCCTAGCTAAAAATAGAACTATATTTGTTTAAAATTTGATCTGAGGTTGCTCAGAATTTGGCCCACCTTCACCAATAGGCTTCACAAAGGTCAATGAGCCTTTTGAGAAATCTGACCTGTGTTTCAGATTTAGAATTAGCCCCTTGTTTGAGGGTGGTGTTGCAATAAAACATACAGCCCTGATCATCATCTGTGATTCCACCCTCCCCCCAAATAATATAATTCAAAATGCAACATTTGCCAATAAGTATCACAAGTTGTACTCAAGCAATAGAGTGATATTATTGCCTATTTTAAGTAAAGGAGAAAACAATACTAATCTGTGGACCAAAATCAGAAGTGATGCCTCAGATGTTCTAAACAAGAATCCCTTTAATTTTAGGCCCTTAATTACAGTTGCCAGGGCCTGATTCTCTATTGCCCTGAATCTTGTGTAGTCATTTGCACCAGTGCAGAGAATGGTTTGAGTTCTGGACTGAATTTTTTTAGACTCACATGGTAAATCTGTTTAGCTTATCCAAGAGAAAGTGAAGAGCTGACTTGATCATGTTCTATAAGTATGTTAAAGAAAGTGTAGATTCAAATGAAGTAAAAATCTTAAGCGAATCCACAGGTTCCATAGAGTCTCTATGGATAGAAATTTCATGCTCTAGTAAAAATATAACAGTAGGGATCTATTATCGACCACCTGACCAGGACAGTAATAGTGATGATGAAATGCTAAGGGAAATTAGAGAGGCTATCAAAATTAAGAACCCAATAATAGTGGGGGATTTCAATTATCCCCATATTGACTGGGAACATTTCACTTCAGGACGAAATGCAGAGATAAAATTTCTCGATACTTTAAATGACTGCTTCATGGAGCAGCTGGTACGGGAACCCACAAGGGGAGAGGTGACTCTAGATTTAATCCTGAGTGGAGCGCAGGAGCTGGTCCAAGAGGTAACTATAGCAGGACCGCTTGGAAATAATGACCATAATACAATAGCATTCAACATCCCTGTGGTGGGAAGAACATCTCAACTGCCCAACACTGTGGCCTTTACTTTCAAAAGGGGGAACTATACAAAAATGAGGGGGTTAGTTAGACAAAAGTTAAAAGGTACAGTGACTAAAGTGAAATCCCTGCAAGTTGCGTGGGCCCTTTTTAAAGACACCATAATAGAGGCCCAACTTCAATGTATACCCCAAATTAAGAAAAACAGTAAAAGAACTAAAAAAGAGCCACCGTGGCTTAACAACCATGTAAAAGAAGCAGTGAGAGATAAAAAGACTTCCTTTAAAAAGTGGAAGTCAAATCCTAGTGAGGCAAATAGAAAGGAGCACAAACACTGCCAACTTAAGTGCAAGAGTGTAATAAGAAAAGCCAAAGAGGAGTTTGAAGAACGGCTAGACAAAAACTCCAAAGGTGGTAATAAAATGTTTTTTAAGTACATCAGAAGCAGGAAGCCTGCTAAACAACCAGTGGGGCCCCTTGATGATCAAAATTCAAAAGGAGCGCTTAAAGATGATAAAGTCATTGCGGAGAAACTAAATGGATTCTTTGCTTCAGTCTTCACGGCTGAGGATGTTAGGGAGATTCCCAAACCTGAGCTGGCTTTTGTAGGTGACAAATCTGAGGAACTGTCACAGATTGAAGTGTCACTAGAGGAGGTTTTGGAATTAATTGATAAACTCAACATTAACAAGTCACCGGGACCAGATGGCATTCACCCAAGAGTTCTGAAAGAACTCAAATGTGAAGTTGCGGAACTATTAACTAGGGTTTGTAACCTGTCCTTTAAATCGGCTTCGGTACCCAATGACTGGAAGTTAGCTAATGTAACGCCAATATTTAAAAAGGGCTCTAGGGGTGATCCCGGCAATTACAGACCGGTAAGTCTAACGTCGGTACCGGGAAAATTAGTTGAAACAATAGTAAAGAATAAAATTGTCAGACACATAGAAAAACATAAACTCTTGAGCAATAGTCAACATGGTTTCTGTAAAGGGAAATCGTGTCTTACTAATCTATTAGAGTTCTTTGAAGGGGTCAACAAACATGTGGACAAGGGGGATCCGGTGGACATAGTGTACTTAGATTTCCAGAAAGCCTTTGACAAGGTCCCTCACCAAAGGCTCTTACGTAAATTAGGCTGTCATGGGATAAAAGGAAAGGTCCTTTCATGGATTGAGAACTGGTTAAAGGACAGGGAACAAAGGGTAGGAATTAATGGTAAATTCTCAGAATGGAGAGGGGTAACTAGTGGTGTTCCCCAAGGGTCGGTCCTAGGACCAATCCTATTCAATTTATTCATAAATGATCTGGAGAAAGGGGTAAACAGTGAGGTGGCCAAGTTTGCAGATGATACTAAACTTCTCAAGATAGTTAAGACCAAAGCAGATTGTGAAGAACTTCAAAAAGATCTCACAAAACTAAGTGATTGGGCAACAAAATGGCAAATGAAATTTAATGTGGCTAAATGTAAAGTAATGCACATTGGAAAAAATAACCCCAACTATACATACAACATGATGGGGGCTAATTTAGCTACAACAAGTCAGGAAAAAGATCTTGGAGTTATTGTGGATAGTTCTCTAAAGATGTCCACGCAGTGTGCAGAGGCGGTCAAAAAAGCAAACAGGATGTTAGGAATAATTAAAAAGGGGATAGAGAATAAGACTGAGAATATATTATTGCCCTTATATAAATCCATGGTACGCCCACATCTCGAATACTGTGTACAGATGTGGTCTCCTCACCTCAAAAAAGATATTCTAGCACTAGAAAAGGTTCAGAAAAGAGCAACTAAAATGATTAGGGGTTTAGAGAGGGTCCCATATGAGGAAAGATTAAAGAGGCTAGGACTCTTCAGTTTGGAAAAGAGAAGACTAAGGGGGGACATGATAGAGGTATATAAAATCATGAGTGATGTTGAGAAAGTGGATAAGGAAAAGTTATTTACTTATTCCCATAATACAAGAACTAGGGGTCACCAAATGAAATTAATAGGCAGCAGGTTTAAAACAAATAAAAGGAAGTTCTTCTTCACGCAGCGCACAGTCAACTTGTGGAACTCCTTACCTGAGGAGGTTGTGAAGGCTAGGACTATAACAATGTTTAAAAGGGGACTGGATAAATTCATGGTGGCTAAGTCCATAAATGGCTATTAGCCAGGATGGGTAAGAATGGTGTCCCTAGCCTCTGTTCGTCAGAGGATGGAGATGGATGGCAGGAGAGAGATCACTTGATCATTGCCTGTTAGGATCACTCCCTCAGGGGCACCTGGCATTGGCCACTGTCGGTAGACAGATACTGGGCTAGATGGACCTTTGGTCTGACCCGGTACGGCCTTTCTTATGTTCTTATGTTCTTACCTACAAGAGAAGAAACTATCTGATGGTAGAGTTGTTCTTCAGTCTAGCAGACAAAGGCATAACAACCACCAATTGCTACAAGCTGAAGCTAAACAAATTCAGACTAAAAGTAAGGTGTAACTTTTAAACAATGAGAGTAATTAACCATTGGAACAACTTACTTAGGGATGTGGTGGACTCTCTGTCACTTGAAGATTAGATGGCTTTCTAAAAGATACTGACGGTCTAGCTCAACCAGAAGTTATAGGCTTTAACTCAGGAAGACCTATAGAAGTTATGCAGAAGGTCAGATTGTAAAGATCTCTTATGGCTTAAAAATCTACAAATATATGAAAAGGAGTGCAAAATGAGTATGAAATGCAACCAGTCTGATATGAGAGTGTTCAACACCCATGCTATGTAAGAGCTGAGTATTACTATTATTTATACTGATGTAAATGACTACATAAGGTGCAGCACAATGTAGAATACAGCCCAGATTCCTTTAGACTTGCATTCACTCCTTGGGACATTGTCTAATTCAGGGGTCGGCAACCTTTCAGAAGTGGAGTGCCACGTCTTCATTTATTCACTCAGATTTAAGGTTTTGCATGCCAGTAATACATTATAATGTTTTTAGAAGGTCTTTTTCTATAAGTCTATAATATATAACTAAACTATTGTTGTATGTAAAGGAAATAAGGTTTTTAAAATATTTAAGAAGCTTCATTTAAAATTAAATTAAAATGCAGAGCTCCCCCTCTCAGACCGGTGGCCAGGACCTGGGCAGTGTGAGTGCCACTGAAAATCAGCTTGCATGCCACTTTGGCATGTGTGCCATAGGTTGCCTACCCCGGTCTAATTCAAATATAACCATGAAAACTATTGTTGCTACCACTGTTATATAATTGCAATAAATCTTCTACAAAAAATGTAACACATGTCCAGATAGGATTAAGCATCCTGCAGGCTAAATGATCCAAAGCCAACCATTAAAGACATGTTAGTAAGTATGTGAATGGTCATTAAGGCCATTCCAAGTTAGATAGGCTAGAACTTTGAAGTGCAAACCTGTATTGTTAGAGAATTAGATGTGATGCTAATTGTGTGTGTCACTATAGCTATTGATTCAGAGATCAAAAGGGAATATTAACATTTAGATGAATCTCGATTGCAATAATGTCATTGTCTATCTGTCTCTTTAAAGTTTGTGATAGACTCCCTAATGGAGAAGTTATTTTATGTTAATCCATGTAGTTAATTACCAGTGATGTTTGGGAAAGAGAAAGTTACATCAAAAGCCTATTGTTCACCCACAACTGTATGGTCAAGTGGGTGCTAGAAAACTGTATAAAAGACCCGGGAGTCCCAATCCTTTTTATTGCAGGTCTGCTTGAGGTTTCATGCACGGGAAGCCTAAGCCATAAGGACTGAGATCCCAGTCCTGACTCGACCACCCTGAATATAAACATTGGACTATAACCTTTGAACTATTTCTGAAAGAACTCTTTGCAACAACAAAGCTCACCATCTCTGCTATGAATCTGAATCTCAAGCTTGTGCTCATGTCTGTATGTATACTGATCTTTTAACCAATACTCCCTCTTTTCTTTTTTAATACATTTTAGTTTAGTTAATAAGAAGTGTGTATTTGGGTAAGATCTGGAATATTCATTAACCTGGGAGGTAATGTGTCTGGTCCTTTGGGATTGGTAGAACTTTTTTATATGATGAATAAGATTTTCAGTAATCCTCATCATATTTGACTTGGGTTTCTGGATGGAGGCCTAAGATTTGGTTACTTTAAGGGAACTGTGTTGTTGGGTAACCAGTGAGGTATTATAGAAGCTGTTTTGTGCTGGGTTGGTAAATCTAAGTATTGAAATATCCACCAGCTTTGGGGATTGTCTGCCTCATTCTTTACAGTTCACCCTAACTGAGTGACCGTGGTTGGCTGCCCAGGACTCTGGTCACCAGGGGCGGCTCTAGAAAATAGGCTGCCCCAAGCAGCCGTGCGCAGCGCCGCCCCTTCCCCGGTCCCGCGGCCGGTCCCCTCTTCGTGCGGCTCCGGCTGAGCTCCCGCAGGCATGCCTGCGGGAGCTCAACTGGAGCCGCGGGAAGAGGGGACCCGCCGCAGTCATGCCTGCGGCAGGTCCACCGGAGCCAAATGCCGCCCCCCAGGGAAAGGGCCGCCCCACGTGCCTGCTTGGCGCGCTGGGGTCTAGAGCCAGCCCTGCTGGTCACACTTCCGAGTAAGGGAGTCCAAGTTGGTGTAATTTACATACAGAAGGTATGAGCAAATACTGCTTAAAGTAGGGTGTGGAATTGCCACCTCACTGGGTAAATGGATTTGGAGACACAGAGTAGAAGCTTTTAAAAAAAAATAACAACATTGCCAACTGCTACCCCAACAGTTCCCACACGCATCTGCTGTTTTAAACATAGGGGGTAAAAATGGTCACATTCAAAGAGCACTCCCTGATACCTTTTGGCAAATGTTTTTAATGGCCACTGTTGTACTTCTCCATCTCCCCTGTTTCTTTTTCTGTTATCGTGTTTGATAAACAGTGCTGGGGACAGACATTTTCTGGGATGGGTTTGTGGGTACAAGTCTAGAGGGTCTGGCAAATGTTAATATCTGAGGACCGTGAGAGCATGAAAGTGAATAGCTGAGCATAAGTATACAGCAAGGTAGGTATCTAAAAGTGCAACCTGACTGGTTATTTAATACAAGCATCAGTCAGCTTTTTGCTGAAATTTGGGTGGCAATATTCATAGCTTTTCTTGCCTCCAGTTGATGGCTGAGATCTCTTTCCTGTGTAATTCCTCAAACAGCAAGTGCCTTCAAGTTACTAAATGTGAAATTTGGCTTCTTATATAGTTTTACGTACATTAGTCTGTACCATGAAGACATCTTCCCATTCCAACTCTTAAAAACAATGACATTGCTGTATAAAATTTCCTGTAATAGTACCTTATTTAAAGATCTAATGAAAGAAATATATTTTTAAATTATGATTACATTGTCTGTCTGACTTCTGCCCTACTTTTGCAACCTATTTTCAAATTTTCACTTGCAGACAGAATAAACCAGATAATATTTATATGCAGGGCTAAGGTTATTATTTTTATTGTCTCTAAATAGCTATGGTGTCTAGAAGTGATGACATCTGGTAAATACCAGACATATTTATTTTCCAGTTTCTATTACACCAGTCAGCAAACCGATTAATTGCCCAAACTGCTTCAATGTGTAAAGCAGAGCAGAATTAAATATGTCCTAATGATTACCTGGGAGGATACTCCAAAGCATCTATATTTTGGCTAATGTTATGATTCAGCTGGCAATGTTGTAGAATATCCAGTTTCAGAAACAAAGCTGTTTGAATAATTCAATGCAAATATTGGCCAATGTTTTCCAGTGTAGGTGCCTAAGGTGACACACAGGCACCTGAATGCACATTTACTCAATGGACGCTGCAGAGAGTCAGCACCTCTGGGGGGAGTAGAGGGGGGAAATCATACAGGTAGGGTCCTAACTTGAGGAATCCACATTTATACATTTTGGCCAATAGTCATTGTGAATTTTTACATTTTTCCACTAAAAAATATTTTCCATGATTTAACCAGGTGACAGCAAAACAACGAATTCTCACTGCTTGAGTTGTTCAGAAGCTGGAATAGACATTCAGACACTGAGATGATGCTGCGAGTTTCCAGGAAAGAGGGTGGGGCTAGAGGGTATGCTTTGCAGCATTCCCTAGCAAATCCTAGTGACTGTGCATCCTAGCTGCTATATAGCCTTAAGAAAGCCCATCTGGCTTTGCTGCTGAAGAATTGCGTAACTGCATTTATGTCATGTATGTTCTGCAGCTTGGGATGTGGGGAGACCACGCAAGTTTCAAAGAGCCACTCATGAAAATCTGATAAAAGGGTGGGTGAACACTATATACACATCTCCAATTTACCCCTTGTCCTTTGTACATTTCATCTGTATTGATGCTGTGACATGTTTTGTTGGCTAAGTGTTCTGGCTGAGATTGAACATAGTAAAGTACAGCTCCTGCTGAAATGTCTGCAGCTTCCACCCACAAAATGATTGTTTTACTTCCCCCTCTTATAAAAGCATGATTCAAGATCAATTTGGATTTTAGGCACTCTATCCATTAAAAGGTCATTAATTCTAAGAACAATCTCTTTGCTGGTGTCCTCATTTTCTGCTCAATTAAAAAAAATCCTTTGTTAAAATCCTTGAATTGCCTAGGGTTATTGTGAGGCTAAAACAAGTCTCTGAAATGGAAGTTTCTTCATCCCTTGATGAAAAGTTATCTGAAAAATGTCCTGTTTTCAGAATGACCTCTTAGATATCATGGGTGCTTTCAGGAAGCTTTGTATGCTTCCACATGAGGTAGAGGAGCAGGGAGAGCCAAAGTCATTTATTTTGCAAAAGCTATTATGTATTAGGAATGCCAAACTCTGTCCCCTTTTAGATTTGAGTCATGCTTTAAAAAAAAGCAAAGAAAAAAGGAACACCCCACACACGAACCTTTGACATCTTGCAAAGCAGCCAGGACCCAGATTTACACACAGACTACATTTTCATAAAATTTCCATTGGTAATAAAGGGAGAATCGATGTAGGCCTCCAGGACAAACTTCAGCTATTTTTTCTTCCACATGTCAGTGGTGGAAATGGGCAAAAAAAATTCTAGCAGAACTCACCTTCTGTTGCAAGGTGAGAGGTTGTTGAGTGGGTCTCTGTTCCCCACTCCCTACCAGCAGCTTCTCTCACGGAGACCGGGCAGTTGTTGAGCATCTCTCTGCTTCCCCCAATCTATATTATCACTGAGACAAGGGGAATTTCTTCAGACATTTTCCCCACTCCCTGGAGCGGTCTGTCCGCTTCCTTTCAGGCTCTTTTTGCCTCAGTAACTACCAGCTAATGGGGTTCCTTTTTCTACTTCCTCAAACAGACCCAAACAGGGGTAGGTCATGGAGACAGGATAGCAGAACTAGAAAGGAGAGAAGCTCTCATAATCCCACCTACACTGAAGCACCTTCTGCTGATTGCTAGCAGGGATGGAGGAAGGTTATTAGCATAGCTGCAAAGGAGGAAGGAGAAACATGCAGGAGACAGCAACCAAAAACTCACCAAATCACTGGTCAGAATGAGAATTGAGGGAAGGACACTTCATGCCAGCATATCCCACTGGGGGTGTTCAGACCTGACTAAGGGGGAACAGAGGGAGTATCAGGGCCCTGAGCTCCATAGGTCCCCCAAAACATCTGTAATGCCTGTGTAAATAAAGCGAAATGGGGGCAGGGACCGTGAACATAATGTACCAGGGCCCCTAAGTTTCCCTCCACAGGCCTGCTGGTGTGGTCAGGTCTCAGATTTAAGTTCTATTACAGTTTCACTGTGCACACCACTGTTAGAGCTATGGTCCTACATCCTTCCTTGCAAGTCTTGCCTGTGTAATCTTACCTGTGTGAAAGAATAGGCCATAATACTGCAATAGGCATGTATTATGGCATCTCAAGGGTTCATACGAACCTGGTATTTTTCTAGTGAAAACAATGGGTGATGATGCAGATTGCATGTGATATAGGCTACCGGGCAAACTTAATATTTCTGAAGATGTTTTAAAAATTACAATAGATTTAAATGGTTTTCTGATCATCATAGATTCATAGACTCTAGGACTGGAAGGGACCTCGAGAGGTCATCGAGTCCAGTCCCCTGCCCTCATGGCAGGACCAAATACTGTCTAGACCATCCCTGATAGACATTTATCTAACCTACTCTTAAATATCTCCAGAGATGGAGATTCCACAACCTCCCTAGGCAATTTATTCCAGTGTTTAACCACCTTGACAGATAGGAACTTTTTCCTAATGTCCAACCTAAAACTCCCTTGCTGCAGTTCAAGCCCATCATATATGCTTGAGAGATCCCAACCAACTCTCAGATCTTTCCAGCTATGATAGAGCATTCCATTGTATTACAAGGACTAAAATGTTCCTTCCCTTTCCATTTGGAATCCCAACTAGCACTGACAAAGCGGGCAGGCACCAGACGAAGGACCGTGGCGGCGGTGGAGCATCCGCTGAAATGCCGCTGAATTTCTGTGGCATTTCGACGGCGACGCTTCTCGATGACGTCACTTGTCAGCGGCAAGCAGCATCATCAAGAGCCATTGCCGCTGAAATGCCGCAGAAATTTGGGGGCAATGCCTCTCAATGACGCCACTTGTCAGGAGCAAGCGGAGTCATCAAGAGGTGTCACTGCCGAAATGCCGCAGAAATTCGGCAGCATTTCAGCGGATGCTCCACCGCCGGCCAGGATGCGGGCGCATTTAGATGCCCCCACGGGCACCATGGCACCCGTGGGCACCACGTTGGGGACCCCTGCCCTAGAGCATCTCAAAAAATATATATACATAATTACACCAGAATTTAACATGGGCCAAACCACCTAGTATTCACCATCTCATTCTCAGTAATGGCTGAACCATTTTGGCTAAAAAATTATATTTACACACACACACACACACACTTATTTCAGCATGAGGTAGACACCTGACATGAAAATTTTATCCAACTGTTAATGTTTGGCAAAGTAGTACGCAACTGAAAACAGGGTCTTATAATGGGAAATGTCAGAAAACACCACCTATTAATAAGTTTATCAGCCCATCCTATAATATGGAACCCATTCAGCATAGTGCTCTGTCCTTCTCTAGAGGTGCCTGGCCACAAATCAAGGTTGATGAGTTAACTGAAGTTTTGGTAACAGAGGTGATTTTTCTAGCTCAAGCAGTAGTGGTTCATGTGTTAAGATCCCAAGATCACAGGTTCAGTGTCTGCTGCTTATAATCCCGCCCCCAGGGGTATGGCAGTTCATATATAAAAACCAACCCGAGGTTACCACTGTACTAATTTATGAATCCAACTTTGATCCAGTCTCCTAAAATTTACTACCATCGTTATTGGATATTAGCATTTCTGTAAAGAGTTTTAAGTAAACCAAAAAAGGATTGTAACTCATTCAAATTGCACTGACTCATTATTTGCCATTATATCTTTCATTAAACAGAAGCTAGAAGCTACCGTTTAGTCTTTATGTATCCGTTTCATCACAGCTGAAGGAAATATTTTCAAGAAGTCTGTGATGGGTTGAGTCACAGAGACCCCTTGCGACTGCCACTTGATGTGCTGAGACTATCTCTGAGCCCATTTTCTCTGACAGTTTGGGCCTTCAGAACCCTGCCTTGTTGAGCCAGACACACCAGTCTGCTCCAGCACAGACCCAGGGTCTGAACCACATGCCCAAAAACTACAGAACTAACTAAAAACAGTTTAAGAAGTGCTCCTGTCTCTAGCACCCAGACACCCAGCTCCCAATGGGATCCAAACCCCAAATAAACCCGTTTTACTCTGTATAAAGCTTATACAGGGTAAACTCCTAAATTGTCCACCCTTTATAACACTGATAAAGAGATATGCACAGCTGTTTGCTCCCAGGAATTACTTACTCTGGGTTAATTAATAAGCAAAAAGTGATTTTATTAAGTATAAAAAGTAGGATGTAAGTGGTTCCAAGTAATAACAGACAGAACAAAGTAAGTTACCAAGCAAAATAAAACAAAAAAAAAACACAAGTCTAAGCCTAATACATTAAGAAACTGATACAGATAAATCTAACCCTCATAGATGTTCCAATAAGCTTCCTTCACTGACTAGACTCCTTTCTAGTCTGGGCCAAATCCGTTCCCAGTACAATCCTTGTTCCAGCTCAGATGGTAGTTGGAGGATTTCTCATGACTTCAGCCTCCTTTGTTCTGTTCCACCCCCTTTTATAGCTTTGGTACAAGGCAGGAATCTTTTGCCTCTCTGGGTCATGCTTCTAAATGGAAAAGCACCAGGTTAAAGATGGATTTCAGTACCAGGTGACATGGTCACATGTCCTGTGAGACCCCAAGCCTTCATTCTTCCTGGTCTGACTCTCAGGAAAGCTTGCAAGGAAGTAGAGCCATTTACAACCAATTTTCCTAGTTGATGGGAGCCATCAAGATTCCAAACTACCTTTAATGGTTCACACTTTGCATAATTACAATAGGACCTCAGAGTTATACTTCATATTTCTAGCTTCAGATACAAGAATGATACATTTATACAACACTCAGTAAATAAGCTTTTTAATGATATTTTACAAGAGACCTTTTTGCATGAACCATATTCCAGTTACATTATATTCACACTCATTAGCATATTTTCATAGAATCATATGGAAAGCAACATCACAAAGTCTAATGAAGTCTTTAAATCAAGAGTGGATGCCTTTCTAAAATATATCGTCTAGACCTTGAGCTCAATTACTGGATTATGGGTATGGCCTTTGTTATGCAGGAGGTCAGACTAGATGATCAAAATAGCCCTCTTCTGGCCCTTCAAACAAAATATCAGATTCTACCATTACTTTTCCTTTGGCAACCTCCACGATTAACAGAGATAACTTTTCCCATGAGAATCTTTTAAAGAAGAAAATAAATGGAATTAAAATTCTTCCACCATGGATGACCAAACTTATTTCACAAACAGAAATGGGAGAAAGCCAACAATTTCCAATATTGTCCTACCCAAGAGCAAGTCAAAACAGGGTGGCTCAGGGTGGGTGTACTCCCACAGATGTGGAAGCACGTATGGCACAGAGTGGATTTAATGATTTGGTATGTATTTTCCTATTAGGCCATACTCCCCCACCACTAGAGAGGAGTAATGTGACTGCCGTGCAGCAGTGCTCTCCTTCATGCAGAATCAAGTTCTTTTGTGCACTTTTTAACTTGGGCTTATACGTACAGTGCTCCTCACTGGTGCTGTGCAGGCTCAAGCCCAAGATGAGGTGAGGTGGTTTCACAAATTCAAATTCAGACCTGCATTTTACCCCATTATTTTACCTTGCAGTGTGGTAGCAAGAGATCTCTTGCTCATACAGTAAAAGGATTTATCAGATCCTGTATTTTATACTATTGCAAGTTTGTGTTGTGTGTAATTCCTTCTGCCTGCAAACACATTGTATAAACATGTTATGACTGAGAAGTACAAATCCAAAGTTTATAGTACTTGGATAATCCCAGGGCACATTATGAGACTTTTTTTAAACCCTTGTCTAATAGGTTATCCAATGTTCAGAAAGAGGAGCAGCTGACAGGAGATGAATTTCCTGATCTCTCTCCCTCCACCACCACCCTCAGCACTTCAACTTTATTCAAACAAATAAAATGTTCTTTGGATAATTGCTTCATCTGAGAAACAAAAATGTTGAAAAGGCTAAGATGGGGGGAGGGATAGATCAGTTTGGCCTGCTAAACCCAGGGTTGTGAATTCTATCCTTGAGGGGGCCACTTAGGGATCTGGGGCAAAATCAGTACTTGGTCCTGCTAGTGAAGGCAGGGGGCTGGACTCGATGACCTTTCCCTTCCAGCTCTGAGATAGGTATATCTCCATATTAAATAGAAGGAAAAAAGTGAAAGAAAATTCTCTGAAAGAAGAGATTGTGTTGGAGAACAAGCTATCAATTATTAATAATAATGACAAACAGTTATAAATTAATAACAAACCCCATTCTTTAAGTGTAGTCTGTACACAAGATTTCAGGGAGTTTTGACTACATGGGAAGTTTGAAGAGTCTGTGTCATTCCATTATTAAGATGATTTGGGACAATGGAAGGTCTACATTTCTTCAAGATTCTTTAACTGTTAATTTCAGCTCCTACTAATCAGATTTACTTGAAAAGTCTCTGAAAATTCATTCTGTACTGAAAAGTACTGTAACACAGGGGAAGATGTGCTGTATTCCTCGTACACAGCAAAGAGGTTGAATTGCATCACCCCAAACTGGGACCCAAATGAGGTATCATTAAACAAATTACAACCAACCATCATGGTTTGTCTAGACTACCCGCTGGATCAGCAGGCAGTGATGGATCCAGCGGGGGTTGATTTATCGCATCTATAATAGACATGATAAATTGACCGCTGAGCGCTTTCCCATCGACTCCAGTACTCCACCTGAACAAGGAGCACAAGTGGAGTCGACGGGAGAGTGTCAGCTGTCGACTTTCCACAGTACTTGGTGTCTTCACTGACTTTCCACAGTGAAGACACCGCAGTAAGTAGATCTAAGTACATCAACTTCAGCTACGCTATTCCTGTAGATGAAATGGGTATCTTAGATCAACCCCATGCGGTAGTGTAGTGGGGACCACTTTCCTGAACCCCCTCTTCTGGCCTTCAAGCAACCACCAAACTCATCATTAGAAGCAAGATCCCCACAGACCAGGGCACACCAACTAAAAAGAGCATCAGATCCTGCCAGAACAAATATGAAATCTGTAGACATCTCTATTACTGTGATGATTAATACTCCCCCAAAACACACCTTTCAAGATCCATGGGTCCTACACATACCCATCACAACGTGTGGTGTACCTCATCCAGTGCACTGAATGCCCCAACAACAATTATGGGGGTGAACCCAGACCATCACTATGCTCTCAAATGAACTCACAGGAAAATGGTAAAAGACCAAAACACCATATCGCTTGTGGACAAACACTTTTCACAAAGCCCTCTTTCCATATCTGACCTCTCAGTCCTTATCTTCAACACAAACCTGCACAACCACATCTTCAAAAGAAAGCCTGGGAACTTAAATCCATAACTTGCTAGACACTAAAAATCATGGACTCCGTATTGATACTGGATTTATGGCTTTACAACAATCTGTAACCACTAACTCTCCTTTTTTGTCCTACAACTGCAGATGTGTTAACTGCCCACTTCACCTTGAACAGTCTCATGCAATCTTTTAACTTATGCTAAACTTTCTGTTCCATCTTCTATTTAGCAGTGGCACTGAGGACCTGAAGAAGAGCTCTGAGTCAGCTTGAAAGCTTGTCTTTCTCAAAGATATTACTTCACTCACATTATCTCTCTAAACCTTCTAGATTACTTTGAAAATGTCAACTATATAGACTGTGTGGATGTCTGCCTTTTTTGCTTTTCTCCCTCCCACACCATTCCTTTTTATTCTTCCTCTTCCCTACAATCCCTTGCTGATTCCCCCCACCATCACCACCACCAGCATTCATCACCTATCTTGCTGCTCCCCATCTGTTTGATGTACTGATGAGCCAGGCTGACAGAGGTCAGCTAGACTGAGGCAGCACCACCTGTAGTGAATGAAGCAGCACTGTGTCTAATTGACAGGAGGCACCGTGTTCAGCTAAGCCACTTTCAGCTAGGCTCACTGGAACATCAGACAGGACAGGAAGGGTCAAGGACCAGCGAACAGGTCATTTAAAAAAAAGAAATGTATAGAAGGAGTAATGCACTAGAAATCTGGAAGGGCTACATGTGACTCACAGACTGACTGCAATTTGGCCACTGGTGAATTATCTGAACTTTCCACCTGGCCAAGGCAGGCTTTTATTTGGACTGGCTTTATTTTCAGTATTCTTTCTAAATCTTGGCTGGTTATGTAGCAGTTCACGTATTTTGAAAGAAGAAGAATATCCAGATGCATGCTACCATGTTATAATTTAGAGTTTGCTTAAAACAATTCTGTATATTCAATCTGTTGGTTGATGAGCTTTATCTCCTTGATGAACAATTCTGCTAAAAATAGCTATGGGAGGTGGTGGTGATTCAGTGAAAACAAATGAAACTTTACAACATCTGTTCCACTCTGATCAGACAGATTTTATTAAGGACTTTTGGTCACATAGAGATTATACCGTAGGCAAAGCTCAAATGAGATAAATGAGATAAACAAAAACAGCTCTCTAGACGACAAGAGATTTTAAACACTATAGAACAAGCATTAAAAAAATAAAGTGAGCTTCTTAAACCTGTAGTGTATCATTTTTCTAAACTCACATATAGAGGCATACATTCATCAAGCAAATGGAGTTTGGTTGCGGATATAACTGTAGTATACTGCAGGGGTATCCTCTTGTGCTGCCCTTGCTTTGAATATTATAATGTCACTACCCAGTGTCTTAATAAAATTGAATTAGTGCCAAGAAAGAGCAAGTTGCTATTTTAAAGCTTTTAGAGGAGCTACAAGGCTTTGCCTATCAAATGCTGATCTTTTAAAATTGTACTATTGCAGTTTTCTTTGGCAAAACATTATAACTAATAACAACACTATTAGACATAAAAATTCAAATCATCATTATGGTGCACATCTTGAAAACAAGGAGCCAGAAATGGACCTGAGTGGTAGACTTGCATCGTTTTAAAATTAAAAAAACCCTCCCCTTTTGGTGCTCTGTGCAATTACTTGATTCAAGTTCGATGTATTGCCAGTCCTGAAGGTTCAAAAAGTCAGAACCCCCAAAATCATTACATTGGCCCAAAATTCATGAACTTTGTAAAATGAGGAATATATTTTGGTCTGTCTTTGATTTTGACCTTCTCATGCCCACCCTTAAGATGTACATAACAAATAGCTTAAAAGTAGTTCACTGTCACACATCTTGAATCTAGATCACTTTGCTTCTCCAAAATCTCTATCCAGATTTTGGAATCTTAAACGATGAAAAATGAGTCAAGCCCCCAAAGGGATAATTTTTTTAAAAAGACAACATTGAGATGGTTCTTTTTCCCCCTGCTTTTAACCCTTTAATGGATCATCTTGTATAGCTTTTCTCCACAACCATGAGGGCTGGAAACTTACTCCTTTTATAAATGAAACTGAGATCCTCACTTTCTTACATGTCTCTAGAAGCTGGAGCTTTAACAAAAACATCAAATGTTATAAAACACAAAGAAAAGGAAAGGAAGGAAAAGCCACAAGAGTGAGCCATACTGCACATCTGCCACTTAGTAGCTTTCTAAATGCACCTTTTTCATTCTGATGGTGGTTTTGGAACCACCCCATTAACAGGTATTGGAACCCTGTATGGAAATACTAACTACTTCCTGATAAGTAGCTAAAGGCATCACAGTTAAATCCACCCTGGATATAAGAAAGGAGGATGTAGCCATGTGAACAGAGGAATATAGGGGATACCGGTACTAAGGGAAGAACCATCAGAAAGGGTAAATCTGGGTAGAAGGCTTGTGCTGGAGTTTGTATTGTATTAACTTTTTAATAAAACCAAAGCACAAGAAGAGGCTGAATTTTGACTCTAATTAGTGTGTAGACAAGATTTTGAGCCTAATATGGGATGTTTTGAGGCTCTGTTCAAGACAACTGTGACACTGGCAGACCAGCCAACCTGTGTATGACACATAACAATGTAACAAGAACCATTACAATTGTATCAGGACAATTAACTTGTATGTGAATTTCAAAGAGATGTACTAGACCAGCAATCTTAACCCATTCATTTGTAGGAATAGAAATCAAGGGTAGATGCTAAGTGTATTTGTCTGTGTTTACCTATATCCTGTTAGAAGTTGTCAATGTATCCAAATTAGCTTTTAGATGCTAAAGCCTTTTCATCTCTTAATTGCCTTACATTATGTATGTGACTGTGTCCAGTTTATCTCACATCTTGGATCTTAAGGTTATGTAGGAAGCTAACATCTATATGGTCTTCAGCGTCTCAATCTTTGTTATATAGAGGACTGGCTAATTAATTACTCACTCATTTACATAAGGCAATTTACCTGTCTGTTCATAGGAACTAGATTAACTTCAAAGCAAAGGTCAACAAGTGACCTGCATGGCCTAGTCTTTCTCGGATGAAAACCCTGCTGTGTCAATTTCTCTGAGGAGGCTGGTCAGCCTAGTAGAGAGCTATAAAAGTCAAACCTTGGGCCTGATCCTGCATCTCCAGTCTGCTGATTTTTTAACAGGAAAAGGTTTAAGTCACGGGACTGAGAACTTCCAGATTGTTATTTGGAATATCCTGGAAAATACATGGAAAGACTATCAGATGCTACAGCTAGCTTTGCAAAGGACATGAACACCAAAAGTGTCAAGCAGATGAGAATCAAAATCAGGAAGCTACCCACCAACGAGCCATGGAGCTGAAAGAGAAAGAGGACCTAGACAAGGAGGAAGAGAGGAAGTATAATCTGGACAAAATGGCAAAACATGAACAGATCTCAGAGTAACCAGTCTCTCCCTCCATTCAAGGACTCTCAGCTTGGACAAGTTGTGCCCTGCATACAAGGAAACATACTGCATTGAAGAATACCTCTTCCTGGTTTATCTTAAATTGTTACCCAAACACTTCAATTTAAACACACTGGATCAGATAAAACAGTAAAATGAGTTTATTAATTACAAAAAGGTAGATTAAGTGAGTACAAGTAATGAGGCATAAAAGGCTGAAATGGTTACAAGATAAAATGCTTACTAGTATCTACTTAAACTATCCTAGTTGCAAAGCAGCCATCCTCACCACATGCTCCAGCAGATTACTGACCAAGCTCTCCAGGTCAGGACACCCTCCCCACCACCAAGTCCAACAGCTGTTTATTTTGTTTTCTCAGGTGCAAAGAAGGAGGTGGACAGGAAGAGAAAGAAGGGTGTCTTGGGGTGTTTGTCCCTCCCTTATAGTTTCAGTCCCCCTCTAGAAAAACATTTCCAGCTGAGAATCAGGAAACAGAGTCTATGTGGCAGGATATTCCCTGCTGTTTTTTCCCCACCTGTTTGAATTCCCCCTCTCCTTCCCCCTCCCCCCTTCACCCCCACCACTGCTGCTTGATGACACTGCTTATTGCTTAATGCAAATTAAAGCAAGCACACACTCCTTCCTTTGTTTAGGATACACCTGACTTCAGTCTGGGCAAGAATGTGGGGTTTGGAACATGTGTTAATAATGTCATACAGGGGACTCTTATAAATTCATGTACAATGTTGCCACACATTTTATCAGGACAATACTGAGTAGAAAACTGAGTTTTCAAATGATAACTTATAAGGCATTCCTTGTACAAAGATTATTACAGTAGGGTGTGAACACAGGGGTGTATTCCATCACTGTAACATCTTTTAAGGGATCAACTTCTATTGATGAAAAAAACAAGCCTTCGAGCACCACCAAGCTCTTCTTCAGGTATGTTTGTCATTACTTTAAGAGGGAAAATTTCTCTTCTGTTAGTAATGGGATCATAAGTTTATTAATTTTCAAGTCATCCTTCCAAACTGCCTTACGGAGTTAAAATATATGCCTTTATTTTTCCAAAAGTGGCCCTATTCATTCCTTTCTGGTTTGGGCAGAGGCAGCCAGCCTGACAGTTTCATTATCTCACATGGTTTGGAGGAGCGATAAATGCAAGCTCCTCAGAAGCCCCAGATAGCAGCCACCTCTGATGCGTCCCCCAAACAATGCTTCAGCTGTTTCTTCTACTGCATACCCCAGGCTGCCTCACATTAGGAACTAGGCAGGACTGGGGAGGCAGTTGCCACCCAGAGCTCTCAAGCTATCCAGGTGTGTGCAGTAAATCCTCATGCACACCAAAGGTATTGGGTGAATTGATTTCTTTTTAAAAACATTTCTCAGTTTTGGGTGCAAATATATATTTTGTTTTCTCTTGTGGATGTTCTGTGACAGGCAGATGCATTTAGAGGCATTCCATAAGATGGTACATTTTAGAATTCTCATTAAAAGTGAAGGCTAATCTATGATTTCATTGTTGCATAATTCCCAGTTTGCCACATAATTCAGAGTACAGCACTGCCACATAAATTGGGGATGTCAAGAGGGAAAAGGCTTTCTGCAATTTAGGGTCTGGCACACTAATGAATGCAAAGCCCTTCTGAGGACTGAAAAATTGTGATATGGACCTGATGGAAATAATTACAAAAATTAAATTCTATCAAAGTAAGGAAAAATGAGAAAATTAACAAAAACTCTACTTGTGAAGTACAACTTATTGTTAAATGTAATAAACACCTCATGTAGCATTTTCATTCATACATCTCAAAGCACTTACAACAATGGGTACAAATCACCACCATTGAAGAAATTAAGGCACAGAGGGTGACTATACTTGCCAGAGGTCATTGACAGTATCAGGAATACAATCCAACTCTCATCCACTAGATCAGTTTCCTCTCTATATACCATTTATACTTTGCTAAGGAAACTACTGCTCCAGGGAGTTGTGGGAAAAAGTGTGCCTTCCAGGAAGAAATCCTCTTGACACTCCAGTTGCTCTTCACCTGACTGATTTGAAAAATCAAATCCACTTTTAACATCTACAAATCATCTGCTTTTGACTTATATTTCACACATCCAGATTGGATCGGGAGTGTAAATGTGTTTCAGTGGACCTATACTAAAAGTCGGAGCTGTCTTAAAAGTACTATTTGTTATTAAGATGGATAGTTACCCTCTCCTCACTCAAAGGCTAGGTCTACACTACCGTGGTAAGCTGACCTATGCTACACAACTCCAGCTAAGTGAATAATGTAGCTGGAGTCGACGTACTTTAGGTAGAGTTCCTGAGGGGTCAACCCCGAGTGCTGTAGACAGGAGAAGCTCTCCCGTAGACTTACCTTACTCTTCTCATCAGGAGTAGTGTACAGGGGTCAACTGGAGAGCGATCTGCAGTTGATTTGGTGGGTCTTTACTAGACCTGCTAACTTGGCTGCCGGTGGATCAATCTCAGAGCGTCGATCCTAGTTGTAGTGTAGACCTGCCCAAAGATAATGATTTTCCAGTTTAACAAAAATCTTGAGGGAGGAGACATTTCCTTTTGGTACTCAGATATTGTAAAATGCCATTTTTACAAAGAATTACATGACCCCTTTATGTAAATGAAAAATGTAATCAGTGTTGAAGCTTGCAGAGTGTTAAATTTAATTGTACGATTCAGACTAAATCAATAGCTTCATGTTTGCAGATTTTTTTTATCCTGAAAATGTTCAGCTTTTTGCTTTTGCTCCAGTTTCTTCTTTCTCCTATCCTCTCTTTTCATTGGCAAAATGGAAAAAAGGGAATTGATGGAAAAAAGGAAAAGAGAAAGTAGTTTAGGGTGTAAAACCCGTGAAACTGAACACCCTCAAATTTTCTGTTTTTACAAAGTCAGTTAAATGAAAGTTGTTTGTTTTTTAAAAATATGGAACAGGAATTATTTTTATTGTGTGTTAGAGAAGTCTTCCATTTTTCAACCAGTTCTAATATTTAATGGATTTTTAGGTCCATTTTCAATTTTCAGTTTAGGAAGACAGTCAGTATTATGTGACTAGCCAACTCTCCACAGACCTGGCAAGTTCTCCACAGACCACTGGTAGTGCACATCTGCAGGTTGAGAACTGCTACTTTAAGTAATCCCAGAGTAAAGCGAGATCAGGTTAATCTACTAGATGAGGAATAAAATGACTACTTCTTTCCAACCTTTGGCATTCTAGCAATGCCTTTTCCTTCAAGAGATTCAGAGCTGTGTAAGCATTCTAACACCTGTCCAAAACAGGTCAGAAAGGTGATAGCATGTGGAAAGTGTTCTGTGATTGTTCATCTCATTTTATAGATTAAAATGTGTTCATCTCTCTGATCATATTTATCTAGAGAGAGTTATAATAGTGAACCCTTGGGTATCAGTCATGCAGAGATACGTATAACATATGGTGCCTTCTAGTTCATGCCTAATTTAAAATTGAAGTTTTGTTGTACAGATTCAAGTATGTAGTTCTATATGTGAAATCACCTGGGACTGTTACTTGATCAGAGTTTTAATTAGCTGTAATTTAATAGCCTAAAAACATCAGTTCTGGAACCCCTAAAATTAGTATTCTGAAAGAAACATTTTCCAAGTAAAGAAGTGTTCATTTTAAATGTTTTTGACCATCTCTGTTAAATACTTCCTTCAACTTTTCCATGTAAGCAATTGCTATAATTGGCACATAGACATCATATGATAAGGACCAGGAGGGGGATGGTCTGTGAGATAGCAATAGGGAAGAGAGGTGATTGAGAAATTATACTGAGATTTGGGCCCTCGCTATGAAAAACTTCAAACTCCTCTGAATGAGGGTAAAGGAAATTAAGAGAAATTTTCTCCTGATTAGGTCTGAAATGAACCAGAATCCTGGATGTGGACACCCCTGAACTTTGGGAAAGTTCAGGTTCAGACCCAATCTTGTGATTAGCCACAAGTTCTATAACAGACTAAAACCAAAGTCTCTCCCTGCTTTGGGAAAGGTCAGATCATGACAGGCTGAGGCTTGGGCCTATCTTCAGCCATGATGAAAAGATATTGAGAACTACAGTGTCCAACTGTTGTTTCAAATAGGTTTGCTGAGGTTGCTGTAGGAGTTCCACTCTTCTACACCTGCATCAGAAGTGGTGAACAATGTATTTATGTAGAAATGAAGTCTGCAAGCCCTATTTTTGATACTAGAGGCACAAGGCCCCCCAGAGAGAATCTCTGCTGTTTCTGGGCTCTTTACATTCCCACTCCCTCCTTGTGAGGGGAGGCAACGACTATTCCCATCTCCTACAGTGGTACCAGTGTTTAATCATGAATAATGTGATTGTAGCCTCCACTGGAGTCACTAGCCATGAGATGAGAAACTCCAGCCCTCATGCTATTTTTGGCCCTGCCAGGGGGAAAACCCCCTCTGATTGGCTGCCTGTCCTACCTCTTAGGGAAGAGCAGCCAATCAAAGCTGAGGCATAAGTCAGGCAGTGCTCTTCCTCTCCCTCCTCCCCTCTAACACCCCACCCCTCAGGAGTCTGAGCAATTTGGGGGGTAGAGGAAATGGAGCAGCTCCCTGCTCCCCCACTTCCTGGAAGCAATGGGTCAGTCTCCTCCCTGCTCCTCCTCTCTCCATCCCAGCAAAACCAGGCCTAGGAAAGGAGAAGGAGGGGAATAACTCTGGAATTCCAGCAGAGGCCAGGAAGTAAGGGGACCCTGCTGCAGATCCTCACCCCCAGGCGTGAGGGAAGGGGGAAAGAACCCCTGAAGCTGGAGGAGGAGCCGAGGTGCACTGAGGGGAAGGGGCAGATGTGGGGCTGGGGCAGCAGAACTGTTGTCCAAAGCAGATGTGTGGGATGGGGGCACAATTTATTGGTGGGCTGGTGAGATGCAGAATTAATTGTTGAGCTGGAGGGTGAGCAAATGTGGGGGGTGTAGAATGCAGAATTCATTCCTCCAACTATTGGGGTTTAGAGAAAGCTGGAAATTCCACACTATCAGGCTCTAGTGAGAGCTCCTGTGGCAGGAACCAGAATCACCTTACTTTGCACATTGGAGCACGGGCAAAACTCTCACCCATACACTTTAGCAGTTGGCTGGGGGAGTTAAAAAAGAGAGAGAAAGAGAGACCAAAAGATCTCTTTAAAAATATGATTTGGGACCAATATGATTTTTTGGGGGGAGGGGGTCCTGATCATTTTTGAATGTTTGGGGTTGGCAATACTGCTCTTATAGTTGTATATATTGATTTTTTTGGTATCCAGGCACTTCAGTCTATAGCCTACCCCAGGGCTCTTGCCTGTTCCCCATTGTGCCCTTAACTGCCCACCCTCCCAATGGATGGCCCCAGTCTTAGTTCCTTCTCTGTGCTCCCAAATTAACTCTTTTCCAATAACCAGCTTCTTCCTTCCTGCTAGTGCGTCCCTTTTTCTTGCCACCAGGGCTGCTTCCCCCTCTTCTGGAAGAGTTGTTTTGAACTGCTGCCTTTTTAAACAGACTGCAACTGAGGGAGGGAGGACTGCTTTAAGCCTAGCCTAAAAGCCCGAATAGGAAGCAATAAGAGGTACTGAAAATGTTAACGAGCACTTTAAGTGGAATAGAATCATGGGGAGTTTGTTATAAGACATCACAGTGGTGGTAGGGCTGCCTAAGCTATGATGGGGACTGTTTCAGCCCCTGCAGCAACCCAGCATGAGGAGGGCACGAAGGTTGTTTACAGCTACCTCTGCCAGACATCCCAGAGGTGCAGCACAAAACTGACAATCCAGGTATGGGGAAGAGCACCCCATATTTGCGCTTCTGGAAAGCGGATATGTGAATAGCTGTTTAATTTGGACCAGATTCCCCCTCATATATGCACATGCTTCCTTCAGTCTGTTTTTCCTAGGCAGATGGAGGCTGTAAGCTCTAGTGCATTAAATACTGAAACAGTTAATTAAAAACTTAAGGACACCACTAGTCACTCAAAGCATAAGTGTAATTCTCAACAGCATGATTGGACGTTATGTGTGTACAACAAGAAGAGAATAGAGTCCTTGAGGTGAGTCTTCACTTTCCATCATTTGTCTTATTAAACAGCATCACAGGCAGCATAGCCAGAGGTCAGCAAGTAGGGTCAACAATAAAAAAATACATTATTGGCAAAAGTCCTTTGGTTCTAGCTCCTGTTCACAATATAATAAAATTGTGGAAATGAAATGTTAAATGTCAGACAGTTTGGGTGAGTGTGAAAGTAGAGAAGTTCTATTTTTGTCTCAAGGACAGTAAATATGGCATCTCTCAGACTGATAAAAGCCTTGCATCATAAAAAGATATTTAAAGGAAGAACAATGTGGACTAATCATGTCTGAAAGAAATCCAAAAATATTCCATATTTCTTGTGACATTACTGTACCTTGTAAGCAGCTATTTGTATTTTCCTAACAAAATGCCTGACCATTATATAACCAAAAGGAGGAAGATTTTAAGTAGCTTCGAGCTCTTAACATTTGTCTAACAAGCACAGAGGCCAACATCCTCCTCATTCCCATTAGCCCTACTGCTCTTCTGGACAGTTTTCTATTGACTAATGAAACATGGTGCAGATAGTTTTTTGGAAAGTAATGTCCTATCATCTGGCTGTTTCCAGGCATTCTAGCTAATAGGAAACAGCAGCTCATATGGATTCCTTCAAACTATCAGATAGGATCACTGATCCTCAGCTACCCTGATGCCACCTCATGCTGCCCTCCCAGTGCAGTGTGGGCCTAAAAAGCCAAGGGGGTGTAGAGCTACCGTAATGGCTACTATACTAACCCACTCCTTACAGCTAGTCTAATTTAAGCTGGGGCCACCCAAATGCCTGGGAAGCACCCCCATGCTGAAAAAACACTTTAACACCACTATTCTGAAAGGGGCTGACCACACCAAAGCCAGGGATCAGGACAATTGACTCTGGCAACATGCAGAATTAAATATTTTTCATTGGGTATCAATCCAGCCATCAGGTTGCAATACCTAAACCCAAAGTAGGAATGGTTAATCAGGAATTCTTAAGAAAGTAAAATTCAAATAGCTCCACAAACTTCAGCTGGTGACAAACTTTCCTAACTTCAGGCATCAATTGACTATGTAAGTTCCTTAAAGAAAAGGCCGACCCATTATTATAACTTCACATCTTTGATTATAACCATTCCTCCAGGGGAATGTAGTAGAGAAAGAACTTCTCTATATATTATTTTCTTCCATCCTATGGAATTGTACCCCTACTATAAGATTCTATATAAATTCAAAAACTTAGCGAGTTTATCATTGTCTATTCAATACTGCAGGTTTGTTGAGTAATTTCTTTATAACCCTATTCAATTTCTAAATAACCATATTCATTTCTATATGACTTTTCAATCAAGGAAAAATTAAAAGTCATATGTACATAAAAGTTAACTATAATCTGGTTTGTAACTTTGATAACAGCTCATGTCTGTGCAGCACCCCAATATTACAGTCCTAACCCTCTCCTGATTATGTTGGTTTTAATATTTTCTCCAAAACAGTGGAAGCAAATTCAGCCATATTCTACTGTGACTGGACAATTCTCTTATTTATACAGTGAAAAAATGCCTCACAACAGCTAAATTTTAGGGACTTGGTCACACATACATGAAAGATGAAGGAAGACAAGTTTTCATACACATAAAACTTGTCCAAACAATTTGTAATGCAAAGAAAAAGAAGCAGCAACCCCAACTCCCAATTTTTCCTGAGATGATATCTAACCTGGCATGTTTCAGCTCAGAGTGAATGTTTATGCATGAGCTATGATGCCTGGATAAACCATTCAGAATGGAAGCTGTATAATCAACATTTGCAATTCCTATGTTCTCTCAGGTTACTCTGAGCCCTGCACTGTAACTGTAGTGCAGCATGGCTAGTAGTCGTCCTCCTTACTCTGAAAAAATGGGACTAGAACAGTAATTAGGGAGCTGCAGAGTAACTCATCCCTCCCACGCACTTCCCCAAAGCATGTAACGGCAGCTGCTTTTTATACTCCTGCACAGAAGTAATGGCTTTCTGCAGCATTGGAAGTGGATTTAAAAAACTTTTCTTGTACTATTGATAATGCACTAATTGGGACAGTGGGCATCTGAACATTCTCCTGCTCTCATCCCTGGCAACAAGAAACCAGGACTCCCCCTTCACATCCAACCCCCCACCAAATCCCAAATGACACTGTTCTACAGTAATGGGCCCACATACTGGAGTGTTGCTGTTGCTAGTTGTGGTTGTTTATTTTTAAGGTTTTCAAGCCTCTGTGGATATGTCTACATTGCAGCTGGGAGCTTTGATTCCCAGCACTGGTATCATAAGCACTGACTTTTGTTTTTGCCAGTAGGTGCTTTTGAAGAGGTGTGTGTTGAGGGTGGGGGGGAAACCTTCTGCCAGTTTTGGGGGGAGCCTATTTATACACTTTTCATATTTAGTTATTGCATGTCACTCATTGGTATCTTTACTTTTTTAATAATGATTCAATTGTTATGAACTACATAATTACATTATCATGAATTACAGTATATTAAAATCATTGCAATAATCTACAAGCTGTCTTCACTGATGTCCCATTTTAAAGACATGTCTGCTGATAGCTTTCTGGATGAAACTACAGTGAATCTTATTTATATCTAGGGTCCCTGGTATTGTTTTGTTACACGTTAAGGACAGCTACATTATTCAGTTGCATCCCATTGCTAACTAGAGATAACTTTTAAGTCTTCTGAAGATGGAGAAGGAGTTCAGAATGATACAGGCACACTGAGAAGGTGCAACAGGGTTCACTCACCACTCATCTCCTGCCAGCTGTCATGGGAATTAGCTCTGCATGTTAATGTGCCCCCTTTGGGTGGTACCTCACCACCATCACTCCTGCTCTAGGACCCATGTCTCTCCAAGCACTGCAGCAATATCTTCAGCAACACAGTCCTCGGGCCATGCCGCAGACTATGCTTTCCCCCTTTTGGGGGACCTGCTGTTCAGCCACTTCCCTTAGGGGCCACTACAGCAAATTGTCTGGCCACTTCCTTGCAGCCCAGCGTCCTCTTTGCCCTGCCTACAAACCCCAGCAGCCAGCCAGGATCAGTTCCAGGTTTCTGCTAGCAGCACTGCTCTGTCCAGGGTGCTGATAATTCGCTCAACACTCCAGAGAGACAGTCCTTTCTCTTTAGGCTCCCAGCAGAAAATGGCCCTCCTTTGCCCTGCAGCTCCCTTTTTAAATGGGCCTGCTTGGCCCTGATTGGCTGCCTCCCACGCAGCCTACCTAGGGCTCTATTAACCCCTTGGAGCCCATTGTGGGGCAGGCACCCCATCACAGAAGGATTCGTATGCATTTGCAGTACTCTGGAAACATAGAGCTTCCAGAATACTGCAAATGACTCCAACATCTTTTTATTCATGGCTAACAACTAATTTAGGCACCACCATTTTTTATGTATAGTTGGGATTATATTTTGCCATGTGCACTACTTTGCATTTAACATTGAATTTCATCTGCCATTTTGTTGCCAAGTCACCCAGTTTTGTGAGATTCCTGGACCAGTACACGCCCCTTGGGGGACACCACTATTTGATTCTCTCTGTTCTGAAAATGGACCATTTATTCCTATGTTTTGTTTCCTATCTTTTAACTGGAGTACCTAGGAATGCTTTCAGGATCATCTAAGGCTCCTTAATTTAATGACAAGTCTTTTGTTATCTTAATCACACTGGCTCCATTCATAAACAAACTCCCTACCCCAAGGAAAGAAGTTGTTAGCAGCACAGAACTCATCACATTCCACATTCAAGCTCTGACTCCTGGGTACTGGGCACCCACTATATTTTTTTTGGTGCTTGAGCCCCGGAGCAGCCATGGAGTCAGTGCCTATGACTGGTAGATAGTCTCATACTAGCTCAGCTTGAGCTAATGCACTAAAAATAGAAGCACAAACATTGCTGCACAGGTGCTTGCTTGGGCTAGCCACCCAAGCTCACCCCCAGAGCTAGGCTTGGACTCAGGCAGCTAGCCTGAGCTTCCACCTGTGCAGCTGTGATAAATGAAGAGAGAGAATGTGTCAGTGTGTGTGTTTGTAAAGGGGCAGGGGATAGCTCCCTTTAATGGACAGCCATAAAATCCCTCTTGGTAGCTGTTCTCTGTAAAGGGTTAAAAATCCCCCCCGTGTAAAGAAAAGGAAGGGGGCACCTGACCAAAAGAGCCTAATGGGAAGGTAAAACTTTTTAAAATTGGGAAAGAAACTTTCCCTTTGTCTGTTCTTCTGTCTGGGTTGCAGGGACACGGTACAGCAATGCTGTAAGTAGCTTTAAGACAGGTATGATTATAAATTATCAATTCATACCTCGAACCTAGTTATCTGA
This sequence comes from Mauremys mutica, assembly GCF_020497125.1. Lineage (NCBI taxonomy): Eukaryota > Metazoa > Chordata > Testudines > Geoemydidae > Mauremys > Mauremys mutica. Next base: position 139,043,578 of record NC_059074.1, read on the forward strand.
AGCCTCAGATATGTAAGTAAAATTAAGGAATGTCTAAAAAGACATGATTAGGTTTATTTCTGTTTATTTTTTAAGACTTGTGGACTCCTCTGTGATAACCCTGGATGCTTTTGTTTGCTTGTAACATTTAAGCTAACCCCCAAGAAAGCTATTTTGGGTGCTTAATTTTTGGAATTGCTCTTTTAAAATCAGTTCCAGATGTATTTTCTTCCTTTTTGTTTTTAATAAAATTTACCTTTTTTTAAGGACAGGGTTGGATTTTTTGGTGTCCTAAGAGGTTTGTGCATGTTGTTTGATTAGCTGGTAGCAACAGCTAATTTCCTTGGTTTTCTTTCTCAGCTCTTCCCCGGAGGGTGGGGGGCAAATGGGCTTAAGGGTACCCTACAGGGAGGAATTCCCAAGTGCTCCTTCCTGGGTCCAAGGTGTGTTTTTGCACTTGTGTGGTGGCAGCATTTACCAAGCCAAGTGAGAGAAAAGCTGTAACCTTGGGAGTTTAATACAAGCCTGGAGTGGCCAGTATTAATTTTTAAAATCCTTGTGGGCCCCCCGCTTCTGTACTCAAAGTGACAGAGTGAGAATTCAGCCTTGACAGCAGCAATATCCATATTACTACTTTTAGCATGTTAGTGCTAGATGAGGTGGTACAAGTCTGTCTACCTACCCTGGTTGCAATGCAGACATACAGTGGAAGGCTTTTTTCTGCTCTCCAATGAACAGGTAGATGATTTCTACTCTTTGCAACCGGTAGTAGTGTTTTGTTTCCATAAAATCCTGATATAAGCTAAGGGCCAAATATTGCTCCCACTGGAGCTAAAGGGAGCTTTACCATGGACTTCTATTGGAGCAGTGTTGAACCCTATCAATGGACAAAATTCTGCTTTAAATTCCTGTCAGTCTAGAGTAGCTCCCCTGGGTCAATGGGCATTATTTCAGATCTCAACTGGTGTTATGGAGAGTAGAATTTGGCCCAGTGCCTTTTCAATGATAGCAGCTTAATCTGTGTTTGTCCATGTTTGATTAGCTGTGAGGGTGTATTTGGTTACCTGACCACTGTCAGTCACTGGGAAGAAGTAAAGCTGCAGGAGTGTTACACTTTTAGATATGCAGTGAAATTTGCTACTATGTGTGGGATTTATTTACAATTCAATGGGAAACTGCAGAGTTGTTTCCAAACTCGCATGGCAAGTAGCAGGAAACCAATATATATTCATCCTCGCAGTGGTTGTTTGCTCATATATCTGTCCTGCCAGCTCTTATTCACAGTACTCTAGCTTGGACTGGCAATCTTCTATACCAATGTCATGGATATGTCTTGCAGTGTGCCCACTTCCCCTGAATACCCTGTTTAGTCCATCTAGATCTCATTGTGCATTATTTCCCAAAGCTTCAAATGATCGATGGCAAATACCAAAATCTTGGACCAAAAAGATGACATGAAACAGGCAGTCAAGTGCTGGCTAGAATTCACACAATTTCAATTATAATTCAGCCCTGTGCCATAAAGGGGAATTGCTCACTGTCACTGGTCTTTCTTCTGGCATTCCAGTGAATATGACAGGCTGGTAGACTGTGAACTATTTCCTCCCTCAGAGGGATTCAGAGTTTCTCTTCTGAGTAGACATCTGTGTAATTGGAAACTGGTGATATTGCCAGTCTCCATATATAAGGAGATTTTTGACATCAGCAACATTGCTGAATGATGTAGGTAACCAAATTCCCCCTCTCCTTTATTTGAATACATTAATATTACAAGCATATCCACCCAGAAGGAGCATGTGCTTTGGATCTGGAACAAAACACCTAAATATCTTGGGCCAGATTCTCAGCTGCATCCAGTATTTCCTGGTGGAAGCGGAGGGGAAAATGAGCCACAAAGGAGCTGACTGCTGTTACCAGCTTTTGGGGCTGCTTCTATATTGTCCCAAGCCCTAATATAGCTTAGAGCAGCTTTGGGGTTGCTACAAACTATGCCATTATATGAGCTAAGAATCGTTGGACTGCCATATTGCTTCAGCTACATCTAAGGTCCCCACCTTTCTAATTGCTGATAACTGGACCTCCAAGGCCGCGCTCCCAGTCCCACTTCTTCCCAAGACCCTGCCCCCATCATTTGCTCCTCTTCTCCCATCTCCCTGTCACTCACTGGATCGTCTCCACCTCCCTCCCACCCCCAGCTGGGCTTCCTCTGCTCCAGGGCTGGGATGGGAGCTGCTGCAGCCTGAAGAAGAGCCTGCCTGCCGGTAGGAGGCAGCCCCGGCTAAGCAGGGACTGACACAGATTAATGATCCAGCACCTTCCCCCACCCCACAGTCACCGGACTTTTGGTGTCTGGTCAGTACATCTGACTGGACACTGCCAGGTCCACTTTTTGACCAGATTTTCTGGTAAAAAAGCAGGCACCTGGCAACCCTAAATGGCACTCTTGACACAGAAGCCAAAACCCAGACTATCTGGGTAAAATCTGGATGGGTAGTAACCCTAGCTGCATCCCCAGTATATCCCCTATGTTGAAATTGTAAGGGATGGTGCTGTCAGAGAGCGATGCTGGCTCAATGCAAGCTGGAGACTCTCCCAAACCAGTTTGGGAGATCCAGCTGCTTTCTGGCCCCTTTGTATCACCAGAGCAGTGCAAAGTGAATGGATCACAGCAGAGGATCTTGCCTCCTGTGCATCTCATCCATTTACAGATTGAAGCACCCTTATTAAAATTGATGATCCTTCCTCCAAGGACTTGTTGAAATGCCTTTGCGGTGACAGGATTTTCCCCAATATACAATAGCCCTGAAATATTTTTCACATCTGTAGCACAGACTTGAGCTCTTGTATTTTAAACTGGAAGAAGTAACTCTCCCTTGCTTAAACCATGTAAAATATTTTGACTATTATATAAAAGGAGTCCAATCTCTCTATCTCTTGCTTAAATTTAAATATTAAAAGTTTTAAAGTGTTTCCCTGCAAATTACTGCAGTCTTTTTCTTTTTTCATATACCCAGTCCCACCTGCAACAAAGTACATTTTACTCACTTCCACTATTATAGCAGGGGATCCCAGTTCCACAGGGCTCTGCCTTCCATCTTAGGCTCACTATTCTTTTTAGGATAACTGAGTCTCTTGAGAAAAACACAGCAGAGTCCCCCTGCAAAATACCAGTGGACACAATTAAAAAGGGAAAGACCCCATACCATTAAATCTTCATGTAGTAATGGTTACTTACACATCTCCCAAGACTGATGTAAGGACTAGCTAGTTTATGCATGCACATCACTTTGAAGATGTACATATCTATTGTGACAATGTCAACAGACAGCTACAAGAGAGTGTAGGAAGGCAGATGTTAGTCTTAGAATGTTAAAGGCCCTCTTCCCTATATGAAGGGGTTACCTCAGGTCAATTAGGAACACCTGGATCCATTTAAGGGCTGCCTGAGACCTTTTAAAACCAGGAGGGAGAGAGTGAGACAAGCAGCTATCAGGCTAGTAGTAATAGGGAAGTAAGCCACTGCAGGAGGGGAGGCTGCACTTCTCCCCATAGGGGAGGCAGACAAGCCTGAGCACCTGCTAGGGGAAGGACTGATATCCTGGGACAAACTACAGGGTGACACCCAGACCCAGCAAGGAGGTAGGGGAAGGTATCACCCTTTGTTTTTGTGTTTATGGGACTATTCCCCTTTTGTTTGGTGGAGGATCACCCCGTAGGCCTACCCAGAAAATACGGCCAAAGAAGCACAGAAGGGGGGAGGACATATGCTGCCCAGAGTGCGGTGGGGCTGATTTACCCCACGCCTGCCATCACCAGAGGGGGACGTGCTTGGTCTGGTGAGACTAAGGAGGTGCTTTGTCACACTATATACACAATAGATGACTTTTTAAGATACTTGTAAAAGCTTTAAATAAGACCTAACTATGTTTCCTTCTTCCCAATTCGGAGCCCCCCACATGAACATTTATAAACCATATGGGAGAGGCCAACTTATACCCTGGATGAATTTGGTCCAATTTGTCTCATTTAACTTGATTTTATAAAGCCACATTCTGCCATAACTCACTAAATCCAAGAGGTGCAAGTCAAGACCAGATGTCTCTCTTAAATAGCAGACTTCTTTTCTTACATGGCTTTTCATAGCCATCACATCTCCAGATAGCTGTCATGTTCTTTTCATTCCCTCTTTAAAACTCAAGAAGGTTGGAAGCAGGTATATTTGTTTCAGAGGAAGAGAAAGCTAGATCTTGTTAAAAATACAAACCTATTCCTATCAACCACATGCTATTATACTCACAGGTACTCGAGAATAAGTGCATGGATTTAAAAGATCTGCTCTTTTCAAACATACACAGACTAGAAATTCATCCCAGTCCTACGTATGTAAAGCATTCAAGGGCAAGGCTAGAGTTCAGTTCTAAGATGGGGGAAAGAGAATCAAAATGCAATTTAAGCCATTTAATTGGTGAGTCCAATGATATCCACAAATAGCTCATCTACTTCGGTCTGAGGCTCGTGAAGCCAGCTGTATGTTAGTGAACACTTCACTTGCAGCAATCACACAGAAATAGGTAGAATTTGTGTCTTTATTTCCCTCTAAAATGTATGCTGGCTGTACTTTGTTTCAATCTAAGCCTCCAGGGCATATACTGTAACACTTTCTTTTAAGTGAAAGGCTAGATAGGTTTTCCAAATGGTGTAATGGGCTAATTTGCTACCTTAATTCAAACTACTGGGTTTTTTTAAGGGTTTTCTTGTCTTCAGAACAAACTCCCATAAAAGATTAACTTTAACCTTCAAATCAGAACTCATAGCATTCTAGAGAGATCTCAGCTGAAGACAAATAAATGTTTTCCAGATGATCTGAATAACTTTTCGCCCCATGTATGCTATGTCATTTTATTCTGTATTACAGAGATGGAGTATCTATAATATGCAATTGATCTCTTCTTCCCTGAACAGAGCTGCAGTCGAGTTCCAAAGCATGTGTGTTCTAACTTGTCCTCAGCATTACTTACATTGTGGTTTTCTTTGTACAACAAAACAGCCACCAAACAACTAAGACCCACATTTTCCAAAGCAGGCAGAGATTTGGGATGCCTCCATTTTTAGAAGCCCAGCTTGAGACACCTTAGGCTTGGTGTACAGGTGCTGAATAGAAATAAGTGAAATTTTTTTGGCAAATATTTATTCCCCTTCTTGCCCCACCCCCCTGAAAAATGGAATTTTGGGTCAGCTGAAACCGTTCACAAATTTGAGTTGAATCTAGCAAATAGTTTCGGGCAAATAAATATGGAGGGTGGGGGGAAATATTCCAAAAAATGTTAAAGAAACATTACGACTTCCTGTTTCAAAATGTTTTATTTAAAGGTTTAGCAGGATTTAACTTTTTTTAAAAAGGGGTAAAAAAAACTCCCCAAAACTAAGTTTAGTTTCAGGTCAAATAAAATGTTTTGTTGGACCCAAAACTAAATTTTCTTCAATTTTTTGCTTTGGCAAGACCAACCAGAAAATTGCTGGTTTTGGTTGATCCAAAATTAAAGCTTTTCTGGGTACTTTTTTTTTTTTTGGTTTGGCCACCACCCCAAAAAAATAAATTCTTCACCCAGCTCTAGTGTGAACAGAGCACACCAATTTCAATTAGAGAGTTATAGAAGCTCAGTGCTGAAAAATTAGGACCAAACTTTCTTGAATTGGGCATCCAAAACCAAAGGCACCCAAATCTGTGGCTACTTTTGAAAATGTTGGCATAGAGAAAGCAGTCCATATTTAGGTTAATTAGGCCTCTCTCTACTAAGAGATTTTAAAGAGCAGCTTTGTGTTGTTATGAAACAAAGGCATAAATGTCCTATATGCACCCTTGGTTTAACTCCATTGAACTCAATGGGATTACACCAAGTATTGTTCACTGAAACCATGAACTGTGGGGAATGAGCTCTGTCTAATTCTAGCAAACATTTTAAGTTTAAAGTGTAGCTCTCTGAAAATAGGGAGATTATAATGGAAATACTTACTAAGCCTTATAACAAACAGTGATGCTATTACAGAAAAAGCAAAGACGTTAAAGAAATTAATAATTTAAAGTATGGTGAGTGGGGATCTGGGGCTTGCCCTGCTCTGATGCTCCAGCTGGGGAGCAGGGTTGGGGCTGCTACACGTGGCTTCTGAAAGCCATGGCATGGCCTCACTCTGGCTCCTACGCACTCCAATGGGAGCTGCGGGTACGGTACCTGCAGATGGGGCAGTGTGCAGAGACGCCTGGCTGCGCCTCTGCATAGGAACCGGAGAAGGGACATGCTGCTGCTTCTGGGAGCCATTTGAGGTAAGTGCTCCCTGGAGCCTCCAGCCCTGATCCCCCCCCTCCTACCCTCCAAACCCCTTGATCCCAGCCTGGAGCACCCTCCTGCACCCCAAACTCCTCATCCCCAGCCCCACCCCAGAGCCTGCACCCCTAGCTGGAGCCTGCACCCCAACCCCCTGCCCCAACCCTGATCCCCTTCCCACCCTCCAAACCACTCAGTCCCAGCCCAAAGCACCCTCCTATACCCCAAACTCCTCATCCCCAGCCCCACCCCTCCCGCACCCCCACCCCAACTTTGTGAGCCTATCATACAATCTCTCTATTCCCAGATGTGGCCCTCGGGCCAAAAAGTTTGCCAACTGCTGACTTAAACGGTAGAGTCAATAGACTCTGTGTGGATTTAAGTATCTTTAAGGTGAAATTATTTAAAATACTTCAAACAAACATGTGTGAGGAAGTTGTGATCTTCAGTACATGTAGTTTCCAAAGCTATGCAAGCTTTCCTTCTAAGGAGGCTGCAATTAATGTTCATTTTCCCTACAGTTGCTAGATTCACAGTGCCTGTAGGAAGGTAAATGTAACTGCAAGTATCAGACTGGGGTTTGTACAGTTAGAATGTTTAGGTTATCCTGATTGTTACTGCCACAATGTTAACAGTAATTTGTGTTTGTGATCCCGGTGCCGGGTACTCAGCTTCACTTATTGTGCACAAAACAAAATTCTTTTGAACATGTATGAAAACATAAAAATTAAAGACAAGGGTTTTTTTTTGTTTTTTTTAAAGGATTTAAGCTTCCTTATAACACTTATTTCTCTCTTAACGTTGCTGCTCACAGAGCACATTACTCCTCTGCTTCACTGACTATCACCCCCCATTGTCATTTCCAGGTGTGGTTTTTATGTAGTGTGATCAGAGATTCTACAGAGAACCCTAACAGATTGAGAGAATTCAATGTGTTGTCATTTGATTGGTAAAGCACTATGTGATTTAAGGCTGAGATATCTTAGAAACTATGTCTGTCTTTCTTGAAATTGTCTGAGATGCTGTCACTGAGTGCCTAATTCTTACATCTTTTAGGGAGGTAGAGCTCTTAGAAGAGGTTTCTCCATTCTGGGGCTTACTTCTCGTTAGTCTGACAAACTTCAAATCTGTTGACCTCCAGAGCATGCTACAACAACACAGGCTTGCAAGGCTCTCTATCTGAGGGGATAAACGTAAAAGAAACCTCTTGGAGAGGTTATTGAGCTCTTGAGTTGCCATTTTGTCAGGGGTTTTTTTATGTTGTAGTTCTTGATTTCAGTGAGAGAAGGCCTGCCACAAAACTATCCTTCTCATTTAAATATAAATGTGAGGTCACAGTTAAATTTAATTCTCAGACAATAATTGTCAACATAATTCTCACGCACCAGGGACCAATAGGCAAGCTCTCACTTAGCTAGTTTAGAATGTTGCCTGTTAACAAGACTCTTAATCTTACTGGATTTATTGTCTGCTTGACCTTCTGATGACCTTGTCTTAGGGTAAGGTTGTACTTGTTAACTTTTTTCTGTAAATGTTTTTCTGTAATCAATGCAGTTATAGATGAGTTCTTGCACCATGCATGAGCAACTGAGAAAATGAAATGAAGACTGAAGATTAGAGAGAGACAATTATGAAATAGGAAGCAATTCAATTGTGAAATTGCAGTGAGGTACTATCATATACCATACAATACAGTATTACATGAGCCTGAAGGGGTGATGGTTTAGAATAGCAGAGAGTATATGCGCTTCCACTGACTTATGAGGAGCAGTGTGTGGGGCTGAGAGCCCAGGCTCTTGGCTCCCTGCCTGTAGAGCCTCAGTGCATCCAGGCTCCCTGTGGGGAGGGGTCTCTAGCTGGAGCCCCACACCTGCCCGGCTTTCTTGTCAATTCCACCATTCCAGCAGGGAGCCATGAAATTGACAAGAATGACTGCCAACAGCCAATGTAAGCAACCTGCAGGGTCTCCACAGACACCCTATCACCTCTCATGGAGGTGGAGTTATGATGTCAGTGTAGTACAGCACTTCTATCAGCAGGACCAAGAATGTAGCATGTACACTGATCTCACTCTGTAGCGCAGGCAAGGCCTAAGATGCATTCTTTCCCTCTTTTAAGAAACCTGGCAGAAAAGCTTCTGCTGCTCTGAACCAATGCCTCAGGCTAAATTGATTTCAAATACCCTATCAAGGACTCAGGATGAATACTATCGACTTCACCCAAGAAACCAGTTTCACACTCAGAATGCACAAGACTCAGCTACCTGATAAAGTCCAGGGGTACTCAGATTGAGAAGGAAAGAATGATGCAAAACAGTTTTTAAATTGATGAACATAAACAAAACTCAGGTGAAGCACTGCTGGTTTATGGATGCAGTTTGAACACAATCTCTGGTTTATTTCCAATCCTTTTGGAGTTGGACTTGCACTATCCATACACCTACTGTAGTTATCCTTGGTTCTGAATTACAAATCTTGAAGCCATAAAAATAGAGAGGAAGATTTTGGAAAATAATTAGATTACGGCACAAATTTACTTGTAACTGAATCTCAACATCCCTCCCTAGATTATAAATGCTTGTTAGGTCTCCCTTTCTGTATGTACTCTGTAACCTCCTCACAACTGAATTCCCTTGCAATACCTTTTCCCCTATATTTCCTTTCTATGAAACATGGCAGACTAACGTTAGACCTGAGGTACAGAAGGTTTCTATTTTAATCATAGGTCAGATAATACTTTTAACCAGTGGAATCAAGCAACATTATAAACATATACAGTAAATCTTGCCAAAACTGCAATATAAAATAAGATTGGGGGGGGACAGGGTGGGAATTAACATTAAAGGCTGAAGCCAGAAACTTCTGGTAGTCGAATCAGCTGCATAGGTAGCCAATGCAGGACTGCTACACTGGGATGGTGGGGAGAAGAGATCAAAGTCCCAACTGAAGCCCCCCCTCCACCAGCACACATGCCCCCAGTCCCAGAATTGTGCAGAGGAAACCCACCACTACCACCACTCTGTGGACAATAGGACCAAGATGGTGCCCTCCCTACCACAGCCATATGGTCTAGGGGGAAAACTGCAGTGAGGAGCCAGCTAGAGACTCCAGTCAGTAAGGGCAGAAGCAGCCAAAGCAGGGCCCCCTGAACATGCAGAGAACTTTCTACACTCATGACAAGACATTCTGTCCAATGTTGATCGGCTGTTTGCTCCAACCTTCCCCTTCCATCACGGGATCATCACCTCAGCTTCACTCTACACCTGCCCCCCTTACCTTCTTCCCTGCCCTGTCTCCCTCACTTCTTCTCCCTTCCTTTTAGCAAGAACCCCTGCTAACTAACCCTTCTCCCCCCACCACACACACATACTCTACACCTCAGAACTAACATGACATTTGGTGCCATCACTCTGCTTGTGTGTTCTTTCCCTGCCCCTACTCTGTCTCTGTCTGGTCTAATCTGTAAGCTCTTTGGGGCAGGGACTGTCTCCTACTCGGTTTGTACAGTGCCAAGCACAAGGGGGGCCTCATTACTGGTTGGTCCTTAAGCAGGCTTAATAAACATTATTATTAATAATCCCTGACATATTTCAGTGGCATAACAGCAAAGGTTAATTAGCCCCAAATTATCATGCTATGGAAGAGATTTTCTCAAGAGTAGGATTCAATTGTCAGTTCCAGCACAGGATTTCTTGAGTGACATTGGGCAAATAACTTTTTTTCTGTTAGTCATCTTCCTCATCTGAAAAGTGAGAGTGATCATGAAAATTCATTAATATTTGCTAAGTACCCTGTGACACTTGAATGGAAAGTGCTACAAACATGTTAGCATTTGTTACCATCAAAGTGCTCCGCTGTGCTATCAGCTAACAGGGATGGGAGGGGGTGCAGAATTGGAAATTGGGAAGAGAACGAGTTCTCAGTACTGAGAGTATAGATTTATTCTGTTCTTCCCATTTCACGACTTCTAACTGTGCAAGTTGATTGATGATGTGCATAACTGAAGGAAAATTACAATAGACATGCTTCCTCTTAACTCTGTCATTCCTTCCAAAAAGAAACGTGCCCTCATTCTATACATCAAATTCAAAGAAAGTGTCAGATTTCAAGTCCAGAGAAGTACATTCCACTGTAGCAATTAGTACAGTCCTCAGAAATTTTATGCGGTATTACTTATGTCTCTCTGTAGTGATGCTCTGTTTAGCACCCACAGCAGGGGACAGGGTAAGAATCCTGATTAAGAGATGTGAGATACTCCCACAAAGGATGCAGCATCACCATATGTGTCACAAAGCTCTAAATCAACTTTCTTCACATTAAAGGAAGTGTTTTAGAAGATTTGGGAATGAAGTTCCTGACAGAATTTGGCAATAATTTGCTAATGATGCAAACATTCCTTCCTTATCTCGCTACTCAACTTTCTTTTCTGCTTTCATCCTCAAGTTGTTTCTCTATACATTTATTTCTGTGTTACAATACAATCTCCCTTATTTCCACAAACTTTGTAGAAAATTTGGAAAGAATAGGTTGGGCCAGCTCCTGCTCTCATTAAAGATGTTCCAGGTTTAAATTTGCACAAACAATGGCAGAATCAGAACTGTTGTGGGTGTTTTTCCATGTCATTTTCATTATAGTTAAAAAGGTGCAACACCACCTCCATTATTAAGATTGGATTCACGTTTGAACTTTAAAGAAGGGCTTCATCGTCTGTTTTCTGTGAAGTATAGAGTATATCCTCCTCAAACTGACACCATGAAATCTGCATGTAGAATTGAATTTCCTGGGGATTTTCAACTATCTATTAGTTTGAGTTGAAAATATTTTTTAAACTAACTTTGAATGTACATTTGAAGAAATTTAGTAATTTTGCAAAGTTATTAATTACTTTTCCTATTTTTCCCATTATATTCACAATTTTCCATTACTCAAACCAACCATCATTTCCCACAACATACAATGAGACAGAAGTTGCCCCTTGGGATTGAAGCTGCTAATATCCTTTATAAACATAATGGAGGAAATCCTGACCCTACTGAAGTCAATAGGAGGTACACCTAATCACTGCATCACTAGCAACAAGGATGCCCATAGTAAAGAAAGCCTCCATCTCCCATTGTTTGAGACTGAATGCTCAGGTTGCCCCTCATGGAAGATATCCAAAATTTCACAAAAGCCTTTGCCTCATACCTCTCAATCTTTGTACCTCCCAATGTCTGACATAAGCCATGAAAATGTATGACAAATGACTGAAATGTGGCAAACCTTTACTTTGTTGCATGGCTCACCATAATTGACAGATTATAAGGATTTCTCGCACACAAAAATGTTAAGGATTTTTTCCTCTCACAGTGAGAATTAAATAAACAAGTTTATTTTTTAAAAAGGAAATATTTTTTTTTTTACAATTAAGTGCAACTCTAGGGACCCCTTCAGTCACTGGCAGAGTTTGAGCCCTGGTCCTCTACCACATAAGGTATAGGAATAACAGCCTCTGTGAGGACCAGCCATTAGAGGGGAACACAATACACACCTCTGTCAGCTGGTCACACAACTATTTCCTATACAGCAGTAAAATGCTTTGGATCAGGAGGCCTGGGTTCTATTCGAGCTGTGGGAGGGGAGTATGTCTCGTGACTGGAACATTGTTTGTAGTTAACAATAGGATAGTTATGCATATAGATTTTTGGAGCCTCTCTCTCAGAGGCAACATGGCTGAATGGATAAGACAAGCATCTGCCATATTAGAGACCAAAGTTATATTCACAATTCTAGAAATAAACAGGTGCAGCCTTCTTACTTTACTTATAAGACGGAGTGGTTGATACTGGACTGTCGCCAAACATAAAGATCTTGTTGCTCAACATCAAGGGCTATGAAGTGCATGGAAATATCAACAGCAGTTGATGGAAGAGAAAATATTTGAATTTATGACCTAGTGACTCATAGCTCAATGCATCTTCCCCTATACTACACAGTATTTTAATAGGGATTGCTCCCATTCACCTCACTCATAAAATAGGAGCCCAATTGAACTGAAATGTGGTGGTTGTTCTTCCCATGCCAAAGTTAGAAATATGGTTATAATGTTGTGGGACCTGCTTGCATCAGAGACCTCCTGTCTCACGCTTCAACACCATGAAGGTTGGTATCAACTGAGGTAATTCTACTAACAGGTCTTATGTGCAGACATTTGGATTGGAGGCTGTGGGCTTGTAGTCCTGGTTTGTGGAATTTGCTCCCTTTGGAGCTTCCACCCTCCCATGAGCATGGTGCAAGTGTAATGCCAACAGACTCTAGTTTTTGGCAGACAGGATCGAACCTGGGAATCTCTGAAGCCTGGTGTATGAGCCTCTACTGCATTAGCTAAAAGCCATGTGGCTCCTAGCCAAGGCTGTAGCAGACTCAACCTCTAGCTGGTTTAGGTGCCACTGAGGGAACAGACTCCCACACCAAGCAGGAATGTGTTACACATGACTCATCTTTTCAGCCAAATCTTTGACTTGAAAGAAGAGTCCAGACATGTCTCATTCACTTAGCTGTTTGCTGTCACTTGTATCACAGTAGCAGCCAGAAACTCCAATCAGGATCAATGACCCACTTGCTGAAAGACTTAACAGAAAATTTAAGGACCTGATTCTGACCTGTTTTGCTTATGTTGACTGTCATCCTTATTTTGTAAAAAAACTCTCCTTTGCTAAACATTGGTCGTCAGACAATGCAGTTTTGCTCTACATTTTTAGTAAAAATAAATATCTAAAATGTTGTTCCCTGTCCAGTAACAGGCTTAAGTAAGGCTCTCAATCAATGTGCACTTTAACAAAGTGAAGGCAAGATTTTATTATGTCTTCAATTATTACTGTACATTCGTTGGTTGATAAGAGTCCACATAGCTAACTGTATGCAACTGATACTTTAAGCTGTGCATAGAGTTTACAATATCTACACTAAATACACTGGAGGCTTTAAGATACTAACTGGAGTTGCTGTAATTTGAAGATTCCTGGCTCTGTTTGACTGGGAAGATGTAATGATTCCTTCTCAAGCTTCTTTACTGTTAGCACTCAGCAGGAATATTTATGACCGCAGCTAGAGGCAGAGCATGAAGGACATACCATGGTCATAGCGCTGGATGGTATGTGTGGTACACACTGGGAAATGTAATACAGTAGCATATTTATTACCCATTTTGGCCTTATAAGGTAATAAAAAAATCAATGTGCATCTTCAAAGCAGGGGTCCTACCAGCTTTAAGACATACAAAAATGGTGCAATTTAGTCAACTAGATCAGGGTTTCTCAACCTTTTTCTTGCTGACGCCCCCCTCAATGTGCTATAAAAACTCCAGGGCCAAGCTGGGGGGTGGGGTGGAGGGTAGGAGGAGGATTTGGGGCTCTGGGCCGGAGAGGGACCTTTGGGCATAGGGATAGTTTGACTTCTATTTGGGGGGAGGGGGAGAGGATGATGGGGTCCAAGGAGGGAGTGGCACCTCCACCCCCTGACTCACCTCAGCGGCCACCCACCTGTCTGTGTTGTGGGGGGCCGCAACCAAAAATAACTCAAAATGGGGGACTCATCTCAAAAAGTTTTAAAACTGCTCAGGGGGTAGCTAGGAGCTGTGTGCAGGGAGAGGGTAGCTCAGGGCAGGCAGGGGGTAGCTAGGGAATGCGCAGGCAGGGGGGTAGCTCAGGGCAGGAAGGGAGTAGTTAGGTGCTTTGTGCAGTGAGGGGGGTAGCTCAGGTTGCAGGGAGAAGGATAGGTAGCAACTGTGTGCCAGGAAGGCTTCTCCTGCAGTGGCTGCTCCCCGAGGGCTCTGCTGGCCCCAGAGCTGGGTCCCCACACCCAGGCAGCTCTTACCAACTATGTGAGCAGTCAAAGAGGGCTGGGAGCAGCTGCAACCGTGGGTACCAGCAGCAGACAGGGGAAGCCACAGCTCCCCACTCTATGGCACCACCAGCCAGAGGAACAGCTGTCCTGCACTGCCTGGCTTGGGCTTCCCACCTACAACCTGGGTCAGAGGGCTGGTCCTGAGAGGAGCTGGGGGAGAGGAGGAGGTGGGGGTGGAGCTGCCCGCTGACTGCCCCTCTCTGAGTAAGGCCCTGAAGTTTGAGGAACCAATACCCTGGTGCTCCCCCAACTCTGCCCATGCACTCAGGGCTTCTGCCTGCGGGAAGCACCGGGGCTCAGGGCTTCAGTCCTGCGTGGCTCCTGGCTCCCCCAAGGCTTTCAAATATTTAAAAAAAAAAACATAAACCCAAATCCTAAACATAGAGCAATAGCGATGTAAAATATGGTCCTTAGGGTAAAAAAATTACATTGATTTTGATATGTTGATGTTCCATACAAAGGTTTTGGCATTATATCACAGTCTGACTTTTATGGCCCTCGGGTAATATATTACAGCTGGGACCGGACATTACATATAAACAGTATTTATTGTTCATTGAGCACTAGATGTTAGACATGGAAAATGACCCATGAGATCATCCAATCCCTCTCCCTGAAAATGCAATTCATTGACATCAGGATAAATAGTGTCAGTCTGGGTTTTATACCTTCCCTCACCTGGATCCTGAGCCTGGTCCCATTGAAGTCAATGTTAAAACTCCCACTGACTTCAGTGGTGCAGAACTGGGGCCCTACCCATTGCCTATAACGTGGTGGCCAATCTTAATGCCCCACTGAGCTGCACATGACAATCTTCACAAGTTCAAGAATTGGGGCACACTGACCGGCTAAAGCCCTGAGCCCTGGCAGATGCATCCTGTGGACCTAAAACCCTGAGACCCACCTCCCGGCTGGACACTTAATGAGGCACACATGGACCATCACAATATCATTTTGAGTCACTTTTCAGATTAGAATAATACTTTTATAATTGAGCTTTTCTCTGAAAATCCCACCATGTACCTGTGGGGACTTTTTTCCCCAAAACAAATCCTTCTTGCATTTAGAAGTTATTTAAAAAAAAATCTAATCAATATAATCTACTATCACAATGTGCATGCTGTGGTTTGTTTACTGTAAGCCTGAAAGTATGCAGTATGTGACTATAAATGCATTTTTTAGAATCCAACATGAATCAATTTACAAATTGTCAATAGTGGAATTTCCACAGCTAAGCTCATTGGTATGGGACTATTTGTTAAGTTACTCCAGTTTGTGGTCCAACAACTTTGACCGTGTCCCTTTAATTGTTATGAAAATGACTAGTTATTGAAACAGAAGAAAAATGACAAATATTGAACTAAAAGAAAATGTTATATAATGCACTAGAGGATATCATGCCATATTCAATGTTCTGTGCATTAGAGAATTGTATAGCATGTGTTGGAAGATAAGAGAATACACCTTTTGTGTTGGTGGTGTGGTAATCTTTCATGAAATTTAATGCTGGTGAAAATGATCGCAACCCTGGTGACTAAAGTCCTGTAGGTATGTATTTATTCCTGTAAAATTAAGCATAAGTGAACCTACACACCATAAAAATCAGGCCCTAGGTGTTCAAGGTGGATTTACTGATGCTTACACGTTATGTTCATTCAGTTGGGACATTTTTGAAAATGGGCCTTAATTTTGGCTGCCTTTATTTTGGTGTCTAACTAGAGGCGCCATAAGATGGAATTCGTCAGAGGTGCTGAGCACTATTGTGAAATTCAATAATAGCTATAGGTGTTCTACATGTCTGAAAATCAGGCCCAAGATATCTGAGGTTGAGCACTCAAAATGCACTGTTTTGTTGAAACTGAAACATTTAGACACGAAGGTGGGGTGGAGGCGAGACTGTATTAGCTTGGTACCTAGGGCACCTGCTTAGCATGTAGGAGAGCGGAGTTTAAGTCTCTGGTCTGCTTGAAGCAGAGGGATATGGACAAACTACTTCAAATGGGGAAGAGCAAGGACTTGAACCTGTGTCCTAACCACTAGGCAATAGAGAACACACACATGAACCTTTTCACTAAAATACTGGAATGAAAACAAATGTCAGAACCTCAAAAGTTGCCATACAACAGCTCTATCATCCTCCAGCCAGCTCTGCTTCTGTCAGGCTCCTGCCTTGTCCAGGTTACTCAGGGTCGATGTACACTGAAAACGCAGCCCTAGAAAATGTATTCTGGATCAATGTGTGGACTCTCTCTCTCTCTCTCTCAGGCTTGAAAGTATGAAGTTAAGTTCTTTTTGTGAGTCTTTAGTTCAGAGGTCTTCAGAAAGCCCATTTTTCACACCAGGATAACCTAGAGGAGAGATCCTCTTCACAGTACTGCAGGCCTCTTCACTGGCTAATGTAAAAATATCATACACAGCAATCTTATGACAATAGAACAGTTACCACAGGCAAAAAACACGCCCAACACTTAGGAATTGCTAGTCTCATGTATATGTATAAAGTAAGCAGGATTTGGCTCTAAAAACAAACTTGACTATGCAAACTTGTAAAGATTCCTGCTTGAAAATAATTTTTTGCCTTGAGTCCAGCTGTCCCAAGAAAATACAAATTAAAAAAAAACAGCTCAGAGTCAGAACTTGCCTTTTGCCAAAGCAAGTTATAATTCAAAATTTTTGCGGTTCTAATTTTCGAACTGTAGAACCAATCAAAAATTGTTGATTACAAATTTGCCAAAACAAATTCTCCTTATCCTCAGTCTAATTGTTTTGCGGCATTTTAAAAAACACTTCAAGTTACCTATGTGTCTCTTCAGCTGTTAAAATGTGCATGCTACTGATGCAATACAGTAATGGTATATACTCAAAATGAGGGAAAGCCAAAAATAGGCAACAGATTGAAGATTAGAAATATGTAATAACAAAAAATATCCCTTTGTGGCTTCAGCTACTGTCTGTTTGTATCTAAATAAAGCATCAGCCTGTTTAGTGTAGGAGAGACTGTAATTGGAGTTTTGTATATATGACAACTACAAGACCAGATCTCAGCCATGGCTTCTTCCATTTAGTTTGAGGAGTTAAAACTGCCTTTCAAAATTTTAGAGTCTCCTCATGCGTCCTCTACAAAATATTTGCCAGCTTGGGGAAGAGGTGCCAAAGTTTTGGTTTGGACCTATCATTTTTGGAACACTGGTCACAATTTGCTAAATCAGAGCTGGGGAAACATAGTATGACAAACATTATTTGTAAATATTTACTTGAAATTCTTCACAAAAAAATGCATATACATATGCAGAAGCATTCACAAATGATTTGCCCAGATGCCTGTCCTGGATGAATAGTAGCAGCAAATCCTTGTAGAATAATTTCAATTAATTTTGTGATTTTAAATAAATAGTTTAAAAATGTATTATTTGACCAGCTCCAGGTGTAACTCACTACAGTAAATAAAAAAAACCTGGCTGTCCTCACAAATGTAGCATTCACAGGATGTATCATTGTTTCCTTATCTTAGTCATTGCAGAAGCAATCTCATTCTATAAAGCTACATACCACAGCAGAACTGGCAGACTATACTGCTTATGAACCATTAACAATTTTCCTTTTTTACTTTCTGGAGAAATGTACTACTGCTCATAAGGGCTTATAGGTCATTCACTCTCAGAAAATAGGCAGTAAAATATGGAATCTAAGTTACTAGATGAGAAGCAGCAGCTGATGTGGGTTTCCTGGATTTGTGCCTAGGAGGGACCATGCTTTTTGGTGTCTGTGCATACGATATTGTAGAAAACAACCAGGGTGACTTGATCTGAAATGTTCAAATCCTTGTCACATCAAAGTTTTTCACAGTTCATGTATATAATGGACTCCTATTACTATTTCAGTTCATTGTTGTGTGAATCTCTTGTATACTGATGAGAGGATAGATCCCAATATACTAATACTTGTTCACAGCTGCTCTTACAGGTACACAGGAGGATGTAGAAAATGGTGCAGAGAGCACAAAGAGTGTTGATGGGGTACAAGACCATGTCCCCCTCTCTCTCTCTCCTCTAGAGAACTAGCAAACTGTTGCTTGGGGTTCGGGAGAGAGAAGGAGGGGGCGTGGAAGAGGACATGGCAGAGTGATCACATTTCTGGAAGGACAGTAATGTAAGAGCTGCCTCTGTCCCCCTTCAGCACCCTCAGAGGCATTCTGCCTGCCAGCATCCTGCACAAACAAAATGTTTCCAGAGACCTGTACTGTAGCAGTGCCCCTCTGCATACCTAACTCCCTCTGCCACAAATGCCTGTCCTTTGGAACCGTTCAGTTAATAGGAAAAATGAGCCCTTGATGGAAAAGTGACATTTCTTGCAATAAAAACAGAAACTCAGTGTTAGACAAAGGGGACAGTTGTTCCAACATGGAATGAAGAGCCAGAGGAATGTAACTGTTAGGAGGCAGTGTTACCCTTAAATAAAGATGTGGGGACAGAAAATCAACTAATTGGAGACCAGAAATAGAATGTTAGCAGCTGGGAACTGCATTATTTATTCTGACATTATTAGAAGAAAAGGAATACATTGAGAGATGTATTAAAGTATAGCCAATAAGAGGTGCTAGGAAGGGACAGTTATTTGTTTGTGTAATTACAGTTCAATCTCTCTTTCTCCCTATTTAATCACTAGGGGCTAAATCCTTCCATCAGGTCTGCAGCACAGACGTAAGGTAAGAGACTGAAATGAAGGATTATCTTCACTCCCGCCAGCACATAAATCTGCAGATTCAAAATAGAGATTTTTGCTGCTCTGTACTGGAGCAAATGGATCTCCAGATGGAGTTGGTTGTTCGAAAATGGATGGCTTCAGCATAATATGCTCATAAGTCAGATTCTAACATCCTGATGCATCTTACATAAAAGTCAGTTCCAAGATTTCTCTGCCCTTCAGTTGGAACAAAAAAATTGCTTCACTCTCCTCAAGTGTCACCACTAAGCGGGCAGAGATAATTTATCTGTTAATGCAAAGGCCCCCATGCTTAGGAAAATTTTGTGGATATGAGAAACCCAAACATATTTATTTGAAAAGCCTGGGGGACATAAACAACAGCTGGCTCGCTAGCCAGGGAATAAGGAGTGTTTGGTGAGTCGCTTTTCCATCAAGGGCTCATTTTCCCTATTAACTGGGCCTTTTACAAGGGACTAGCAATATATATGACAAGCAGTCAATCCAATACAACATGAAACTTTTATAGCATTCTCTGATCTAATGATCCAAAACCTATAATCAAGTTGCTAAAGTAGGTTTGATTTAAAATAACTGACAAACTCAGCAATACAAACCTCAAGTGGGAAGAATTACAGCCATGGTGTCGAAGGGGGTACAACATTTATAAACTATAAACCAAAAAGGTTTGGGAAAGTAGATAAGAGCCACTTGAAGACAGTTAGGCAAATAGGGAATGAAGAGGTCATTCTGGGACTTGGCAGTCAGCTAGGATGGATATACTACCAGAGAGATCCTACCATCCATCTATAAGACAGCCTTATTTGGGTATTATTTCTACAAACTCTAAAGCTTTTTATGTTCCAGTAATACGTTAAGTCAGCTGACAGTATAACAGTGTAAATAAGACATTTGGAAGAGTTTCATCCTGCTGCATGCTTTAAAGAACAAGGGGAAGTGATCCTTCCCTTCTCAAGCACCATTTCCCAATAGGACCATAATTAAGTCTTCTTGGACGGGCTAGCTGCCAAATACCCTCAATGTAAAACTCGAGGCCCTCAGCACAAAAGTTGGGATTGCCTATCGCTTACAGCTGAACACATTAACCTGCTGGATGACTCAGAAGAAATAAGGATTTGCTTCTACTGAATGTCATCACAACTGAAGACAGGTTACCACAATATACATAATAGAGTCCCCAACCTTAAGTTCACTCAGCAAAGGTAAGAAAAGGTGTTCCCCTTCTCTGCCTAAATTCCCCACTTCTGTCTCTCAAGCAGCCATCCTCAAAACCTTCCCCCAAGCACCTGTGCTAGGTGAGGAGTTAACTTCCTGGAACCAGGACGATCTGGAAGCAAACCAGAATAGAAAGCACCATAGCTGCTACATTTCAAGACAGGGTAGGTGCTGGAGGCTGTCTATAAGTAGAGAGATTTTGCAAAAGAAGGATTCCTTCTTATTTTTCCAGTCCTCAGCCTAACAACAACAGGAAAGATAAACAGTTAATGATATCAAAAAGGATTTTAATGATGCAGATGCTAGTGCAGAAATTCTCTACCCTGAAAAGCTCTGAGAAGCCGATGGAGATAGATATAGGTATTTTGTAGCCTAGAATCTGCAACATGCCTTTGATAGAAAAGAAATACAGGAGAGAATCACAAAGCCTTGTAATAGGATCATGCTTGAATGGCAGTAAATGGCTGCCTCTCCATAGGGCCATGACTTTGGTATAAGTATCCTACAAGTCTATCAGTATAACTACTTTAGTAAATATCCCTCAAAAATACTGTTTTAATTGTGGCATGAGAGACTATCTAAGATTACTGGTTTATTTGCTCAGTGATAACATTTATTTGCCCATACTAAAGTGAAGGAAGCAGAATACCATGTTGTAGTTCTTGTTGCTATTCCTAAAATTGGATAGAAATAGATTGCAGTATCATTTGGAAAAAATTGCTGGTTTTGCTATTTCCATTTTATAAGGTGAAGATGTTGCATAAATCCTATTCCCTCACCAATTTAAGCTAACTTCTGCTTCTCATATCATGTTCTCCCTCACCTAACAGGAAACATACAAAATAAAATCCATACAAAATAAGCAACAGTCAGAGTTATTTAGGACAATCTATGCTTTAAGAGACAATATCCATTAAACCAAGGGAAGAGAAAGAAAACTTTATCCTGTTTGCTCATGCAGCAGCCAGTTACATACTGTTATAGGGACTGTATTGAAAATAGTAGCTATTTTAGAAAGGTAATTCCAGCCAGAATGGACACAACAGAGGTGGCTGTATCTCTGTGAGGAAAAGGATTCCTACATATTCAGGCTAAAATTTTCAAGTCCATAGGTAAAGTTTTCAAACTCAACTGAGGAAATTAAGGGACAGATTTTAAAGGTATTTAGGCTTCTAACGAGTAACATATCTCTTATGAAAATCCTACAAGGTGCCTATCTGCATCTTTAGTCACCTAAATACCTAGAACAACCTGGCCATAACTCATTTTTTAAAATGTTTTGTATGTGCCTAAAGTGAAGCTAATTAAATAAAAATTTAGGCACCTAAATATAGATGACCTTTTCAGAAGTGCTGAAAATCCACAAATATTATTTTAAAAATAGAGAGTAAGAGGAATAAACATTTCATCTTGCATTTCACCTTTAAATTTTTAATGTAGGCAGGTTTAATACTATAGTGAGATTGGTCATTTTCAGGCATCACACTGTCATGTGAGTCAGAGTGTAATTACAATGCCCAACCTGCATCTCTGTTGAGAAAGTCTCTTGAATCATGTATTTATCTTTCTCGGACAGTGAAAGCTGATAGGTGTAAACCAGCTGCCAGAGAGATGCTCAGTACAGATAGTATACTAGAAGCTATAGCTATCAGACATAAAAGTTATGTTGGCTGACATTCAGAGGCTATTGCAGCCCAGTTTACTGAATGCTAGCTGTATAGTTAGTTGTGGAAAAAGTTACTGAAACTTATGTTCTAGTTCAACCAAGTTTCAAAAGTAAAGTCACAATGAAATAAAGACCAATTTGCATGGACCACAAATGCTACCCAGCATTTTGCTGCTACCCCAGTGCCAGTTATGAATGCCATTCTGGGGAGAACACCTTTCTGCAACAACACTTCACTTTTCATATGCAGAGCGGTCGCAAAGTTCAAAAGGTAAGTGCATGTCTCGCCAGCTATAAACTGAATTCTAACTGAAAATCAAGTTTTGAATTCAAGTTGGCATTTCTGAGGCAGTTACTTTTGGCAGCCATCTTACTGAAGAGTGACACCAGAAGCTTGGGATCCCAATAAAAAGAAAACAGCAAATATTGTGTTTAACCTTTTGTAATGCTGGCTTTAGAAAGAGAAAATTTCATTAAGTTAAAAGTATTACTGAATTTCTTTAAAGATAAAAGCTCTGATTTCTAAATAAGACTAATAGCAAGACTGAAACTGGCTCAAGACTACAGACAGATTATCAAAGGCAAGGCTGCCAACTGCATGTCAGAAACTATTAGTAAGAAAAAGAACAGAATCTGTTCTATTGACTTTAAGGAACAGGTGCAGGCTACTGTGAATAAAAGAATTATTAACCCTTAACTCAGACAGAGTTCTCCTGTTGTGGTGACAGATTTATTTAGATGTAACTTAAGAATTCTTTGGCTCAGCACAGTGTTTTAGTGATCTTAGGCTTATCTTCTCAATAACTACACATGATGTTAAGCCTTCTGTTTCATTAGCTTAAATATGAAGAAAAATTGCAAGTGACAAAACCAGCTTTTTCCTCCCTAAATGATGTGCCGTTTCTAATGCTACAATGTCAACATTCTCAGCTTGCTTAAAAAAGCTGCAAGTGTTGCCTTGTCAGTTTCAGAGAGGAAAATAGTAGTGTCCTTCCCAGGAATCTGTTCTAGGACCTATTCATAAATGATCTGGAAAAAAGGGGTAAGCTGTGAGCTGGCAAAGTTTGCCAGGTGATACAAAATTACTCAAGATAGTAAAGTTCAAAGCAGACTTTTTTTTTCATTTTTTCCCCTAGCATATCACTAGTAATATTACTGCTTGATCTCATTGAGGATATAACATGTTACAAAGGGATCTCACAAAAGTGGGTGAATGGGTAACAAGGTGGCCGATGAAATTCAGTGCTGATAAATGCAAAGTAATGCACATTGGAAAACAATCCCAATTGTACATACAAAATAATGAGATTGATATTCGGTATTACCACTCAAGAAAGAGATCTTGGAGTCATTGTAGATAGTTCTCTAAAACCATCTGCTCAATGTGCAGCAGCACTCAAAAAAGCTAACAATGTTAGGAACCATTAGGAAAGCAATAGATAATAAGGCAGAAAAGATATTACTACTATATAAATCCATAGTACACCCATACCTTGAATACTGCATGCAGTTCTGATCACTCCATCTCAAAAAAGACATATTAGTATTGGGAAAGGTTGAGAGAATGGCAACAAACATGATGAAGGGTCCGGAACAGCTTACAGTGGTCTGTAAAGTCATGAATGGTGTGTAGAAAGTGTTATTTACCCCTTTACATAGATCCAGGGGTCACCCAATGAAATTAATAGGCAGCAGATTTAAAACAAACATAAGGAAGTACTTCACACAATGCATAGTCAACCTGTGGAACTGGTTGCTAGGGGATGTTGTGAAGGCCAATAGTATAACTGGGTTAAAAAAGAATTAGATAAGTTCCTGGAGGATAGATCCATCAATGGCTATTAGCCAAGGTGGTCAGGGATGCAACCCCATGCTCTGGGTGGCCATAACCTCTGACTACCAGAAGCTGGGAGTGAATGACAGGGGATGAATCATTTGATTACCTGTTCTGTTCACTCCCTCTGAAGCATCTGGCACTGGCCATTGTTGGAAGACAGGGCCCTGGGCAAGATAGACCATTCGTATGACCTAGTATGGCCATTCTTATGTTTTCCCCAAGCTAACATGACACACATGGGACTGGAAAAAAAGAATACTTGCTCCTTTTCTGGTCCAGTGGCATGTGGGTGGTGACTTGTCAGCTTCAGACTGAAGTTTTGGCTTTTTCCTCAGGTAGGCAGTCTGTGATCCATCTGAAGTCCCATAATGTGATGACATTTCCCCTACTCTCCCAGTGGCAGGAGCCAGTAGAGCCAGCATCTACTGAACAGGAAGCACTAAATTCTGGACCAGAAATGATATGTTGGCTACACTAAAGAAACACCACAGCCTGAGCTTGGACAGTTTGAATAACCATAACCTAAAGGAAACTAAACCAAAGCAAATAGACAAAACCAAAATCACCTAAAACAAATACACAGAAGAGACAAGATGAGCTGAGTCCCCTTTGAGAGATTTTTTAGGTTTAAACCTCTCATTTAAACAACTGAATACTCTGGTTTATGGATAGGGGCTGTTCCTATAGATCTTTCTGATATGTTGAGTGTGCAAAAAAACAAAAAAGCTGTCTTATAAGAGGGTATTGCTAATTTAAAACCCTGTATTCCACCGTCTGCGCTTCAAAAATCCTACTCCCACTGCAAAAAAAACCACATTAGTTATCACTAAGAAACAATGTGCCATTTTATACTCATGAAATCCTAAGTAGGGTGACCATCCAACTCATTTTTAAAGGGACAGTCCCGTTTTTGGGGACTTTTTCTTATATAGGCGCCTATTAACCTCCACCCCCTGTCCCGTTTTTTCACAGTTGCTATCTGGTAACCCTAATCCTAAGGAATAATTATACAACCCAGAGAAAAGACCAGACTATTACTGGAGTCAGAGTAATTATACAAGGGATAAAATTTGGCATGAAAGGTTCTTTACCACATTCCAGAACGTCTCATACAAGTTTATGAACAAAAAGGGATGTTTTGCATAAATCCACAAAGCAAGCAGACAATAAGTGCAATTATTGGACTATAAGTCTTCTAGGTTGTAATTGAACTGTCTAGTGCAATGAATGAAGTGTAAAATAATATGCATTCTGTTTGTTTTTGAGTTTTCATCACTTAATGTTAGAGAAATCTGCCGTAAGCAGTCCTTTGACATCCATAAGGCTTCTGTCCTAGCTTCATTTTTAAATGCTTAGCAACCTATCAGGTACACTGTAGTATTCACTGCAGTGCTAGTCTAGGAATTAAAGTGTGTCTTTACATCACCATATTTTCAAAATCAATGGACATTACTGAAATGAGATTCATTAATCATGAAATAGTCATACAAAAGTACACTTAAAAATGTGCTGTGTCCATACTGCCAGCTTCAGACACAGCAATGACGTGGACATATTCTCACAGTTGAAGGTTTTTTTCCCTTAGAACTTAGTGTTCTGAATTAATTCATCATGAAACACTGAACAAGTATCATTAAATTTTGGTTTTAGCAAGAACAGCAGCTTTGATAGTATCTTGAATTACTTGACTTTTCACACCAAACGTTGTTCATCACAATGAATACTTGTTCCACAGGACAGTTTGTTCCTGGCAAAACACAGAGCAAGTTCTATTTGACATAGCCATATGTCTTTAACAAAGATTTTGCTATGAAAAAAGATGTTTTGATTGTGAAAATGAAAATACAAGTAAGTAAGTAAGCTCTAAGGATGCCATACAAAAACTGACAGTTTCATTAGAACTGGGGTATATGTTCACTTTAATCTGTGGGCATGATCCAAATCTCACTGAAATCAATGAAGATCTTTCAAGTAATTTCTGTGAGCTTTGGATGAAGCCTGTTAAATATAACTCAGTTTGTAGAGACTCATTTGGCAATTTACAATAGTAATAACCCATCACATCTGATCTCGAGTTTGTGCGTCCATAGTGCACTATCAAATTCTCTGAATGTCCATAGTTCTAGTTCACTCCCGTAATTTTAACCCAAAATATTTCTGCCCCATTCAACCACACCTCCCCCCAAAAAACCCAGCTTGTAATAATATCGATGCAAAATCATTCTCTGCCATTTCTCTAAGTGAGCTTGACAATTTCAGATAATGTCCAGGATTGTCAGCCATCCACTTACTAACAACCTCTACCTACAGAATAAAACTCAGGGAGTTGCAGTGTGAGTTTCCTCACCAGCGTGTCTCAGAACTGATCAAGCAGGCTGACTTTTTGGATGGAGGTGGCATATTCAGCCACTGGTGCACAAGCTGGGACTGCCAACCACTATTTAGGATGGTGATCTTTTGCCCATTTAAATAATGCATATCTAATAGAACAAAGTATCTTTAGTTTTAAAAGTTTTCAGATGTTTTCGATAGTCTTTTGGGGGTATTGCTTAAGCTTTAATTGTGCTGATAATCTTGTGTGTGTAAATAACACATGAATATATTTTATGGCTTACACTTAAAAATTAAGGGCAAGCTTCCTGTGACCCTGGCAAGAATCATAGAATATCAGGGTTGGAAGGGACCTCAGGAGGTCATCTAGTCCAACCCCCTGCTCAAAGCAGGACCAGTCCCCAGTTAAATCACCCCAGCCAGGGCTTCGTCAAGCCTGACCTTAAAAACCTCTAAGGAAGGAGATTCCACCACCTCCCTAAGTAACCCATTCCAGAGCTTCACCACCCTCCTTGTGAACAAGTTTTTCCTAATATCCAACCTAAACCTCCTCCACTACAACTTGAGACCATTACTCCTTGTTCTGTCATCAGGTACCATTGAGAACAGTATAGATCCATCCTCTATGGAACCCCCTTTCAGGTAGTTGAAAGCAGCTATCAAATCCCCCCTCATTCTTCTCTTCTGCAGACTAAACAATCCCAGTTCCCTTAGCCTCTCCTCATAAGTCATGTGCTCCAGCCCCCTAATCATTTTTGTTGCCCTTCGCTGGACTCTTTCCAATTTTTCCACATCCTTCTTGTAGTGTGGGGCCCAAAACTGGACAGAGTACTCGAGATGAAGCCTCACCAATGTCAAATAGAGGGGAATGACCGTGTCCCTCGATCTGCTGGCAATGCCCCTACTTATACAGCCCAAAATGCCGTCAGCCTTCTTGGCAACAAGGGCACACTGTTGCCTCATATCCAGCTTCTCGTCCACTGTAACCCCTAGGTCCTTTTCTGCAGAACTGCTGCCCAGCCATTCGGTCCCTAGTCTGTAGCAGTGAATGGGATTCTTCCATCCTAAGTACTGGTTTTGCTATTTTCATTTTAATTCAAAGCATGATTACCCCCGTTCCATGTTAACCAAATATAATGGGGGAGGCACTTAGGAATGACATAGAAACCATGTGGCCTAGTAGACAGAGCAGCAGACTTGGACTCAGGAAACCTGGCCTTTATTCTGGGTTTGCCACTGGCCTACTGGGTGACCTTGGCTTTCACCTCTTTGTGCCTCAGTTTCCTCATGTACACAATCATGTTTCCCTCCTTGCTAAAGGTCTGAGATCTACTGATGAAAAGCACTGTGTAAGAGCACTGTATAAAACTACAGAAGCACCTCAACTGCAAATCCACATAAGTTACAACTGCCTAAATGGCCAATAACTCCTTCCAACCACCTTTCTCTTTCTGTTTAAAAAAAACCCACCAAGGAAATTTACTAACTTAGTTAATGCAGAGTTAAGGTTGCCTGGAAGTATCTTGTGCCCTTCCAGAACATAGTGTTCAGCAAAACACAAGCTTCTGACAACCAAGAAATGGAGTGTTACAGTAAACACCCACACAACCTTAACTCTGCCCTCCAGGAGCTAGCAATAGCCACTGGGACTATCTACATGCACTCCAGCTGCATTCACAGCATTCGGTATAGCTGAACTGAATGGTATAAGGATTAGTTGGAGCAGCTTGGTAGAGCTGTGCTTGTGATAGGAGGTGATTGGGGGCTGTGTGACAGCCCTTCTCTTGATTCCCCACCACCACCACCACCTATGTGTGTGTGAGAGAGAGCTCAAAATAAAAAGCAACAGAGAGTCCTGTGGCACCTTTAAGACTAACAGATGTATTGGAGCATAAGCTTTCGTGGGTGAATACCCACTTCGTCAGACGCATGTCAGACTAACACGGCTACCCCTCTGAAAATAAAAAGGTGCATGTGTACCTTGATAGAGCCAGTATGCCTCATTTCAGCACTGCATTGTGTAGGATGGGTCAGTAGTTGAGTATGGGGTCATGTTGCCATGGGGATTGTCAGCAGTTAGGTGTGAGATGAGTGTGATCTATGGGTTTAATGACGAGTAAGGGAAGATATGGTATTAGAGGGAAGTGTGCCTATGGGTGACAGAGTTGTAAAGATTAGCAGATACGGTATCCTTTCTATGGAGTAGGGGAAGTAAGTGCAGAGCAGGTAGCGCCTGTTGAGTACGGACATATTGGGGCATGGCTGAGAAAGGGCAGAGTTGAGGTTGCATGGATATTTACATTAACTCTTCATTTCCTGGTTTTCAAAAGCTTGTGTTTTGCTAAATTCTATGCTGTGGAAGGGCACAAGATAGAGTTAAGGCTGCCTTGTGCTGTTTTTGTCAGTGACTAAAATGGAAGTTTGGAGCTCAAGGGCTTACTTGCCTCTCCCCGCCCACAGAGTTCCAGTAAACAGATTTATCAGCTCTCAGGGCTTGATCGTGAGCACTGTGGAAGCAGGGAAAGAATTAATAAGGATTTGAAGGGATCTTAATGAATGTCAGTTACTTAGCATGAGTTAGACTAGCTGTGACCCTAATGACGTGAGATTTGTAGAAGCAAGATAATGTGAGACAGAGTGAACTGTGTGAAAAGTTATTACGACCTTGCAACAGTCTAACCAAAAATGCAGGCTTGCTTTTCTTAGGAGTGAGACAAATAAGATAGCAGAAAAGCTTATGTATAAACAAAATGTATTTGTTGCTTTTTACCGTCTGTATTATTGCTAGAAATTGTCTGTAACAAAGGTATAAAGCTTGGTGTAATTGTTTACCAGTTGAGAGACCTGTCCGGGACTGGGGTGACCCTGTGTCCTATGGCACTCTCTCCCTCCATTATAATTACTGGAGAAATAATAAAGTATTTGATTTTGCTGCACCCAAACAAAAAGCGAGAACTAAGTTTTTCTCCGACAGCACCCTCACCTGCCTGAAGCCAGTAGTAGTGATGGAGCCCTCGGAGAGGGACCAAGTTAGCTCTAGTCATGACTTGTTGAACTTGATGGTTTAAAATATTCCTCCAGTGGCTATATCATATTTTTATAGGACTGAAGGGCCTGATATCTTCAGAATAACTTCCACTCAAATCAGTGGGAAAGTGTTTGTATCAACTGTCTTTTTTCTTTAGAAAGCAGAGAAGTTCTCATCTAGAATTACATGCTAGGAAAAAAGTGATAAACATCCTTGTACGAGAGTCTGTACTGAGTAGTTTCATGCAACATAAAAGGGACCCACTGTGCAGCAGTCTGCACAGAGTCTGAATGGAAAGCTAGAGAAAATTGTTTACAGGAGAGAATCTAGCTCAGGGACACCTCCCTACTGATCTGGAAGGCAATTACAAGGCAAAGTTACTTATAAAATAACTGAAATAGAAAAGCTGAAAACTTCAAACAAAATAAGGTATTTTATTTCACACCCAGTTCTACATGCAATGAAGTTTCATGCTGTGTATTGTTTAAATTCTTTAACAAAGAGATGTTGATTAAATATTCAGTCCAAGCACTGTGCTCACCTATGACAGTCTAAACTATGCAACAAGAAAAAGGATTTAATGTAATAAGCCTCACGCCTACAACTGATTGTTTTTGGGTGCACTGTGGCACCCACACAGGATTCTGCTGTTTTCAGTGGGACTCCACACAGCCCTCGTAATCCACCCCTCCGCTAGCAGTTGCAAGATCACAGCCAGGTCCATGCAAACTCACCAAGGGAGATATGCATCCCCCATAAATCAGATTCTTATGAGGGCTTCTGTACAATCTAGTCTCTATAAATAAGTCTACAACAGCAGCCAAGAGGGTACTTCCCAGTGTATGTAGACAGCCACACGCTAGCTCTGCTCAAACTACCACACTAAAAGTAGAAGTGTGGCACTCAGGCTAGCCACCTAGTATTTAACCAGGGGGTCAGGCGGGATAGTACATGGACAGATAACCCAAGCTGCCCCCTGTGCCCCTGTCACCACACTGCTATTTTTAGCTCTCTAGCTTGAGCAGAGTTAGCACATGTCTATCTACCTGGGTTGGGAAACACCCTCCCAGCTGCTGTGCAGACTTACCCTAGGTTATGGGAACACCCCTCCACAACCCCACCCAGTAATTGGGTTGTGCATATTGTTAATAGCACTTCGCCCCCCTCACCCCACCTAACTTGACTCAAGTAACTACTAGGACATGCAGCTAGCATTCAGGTATGGATAGAACATGCACATGTAGACTTTAAAGGTGAACTTCATGAAAAAAAAGTGGGTTTGTGTCATTTTTATTTTGTATTTCATAGAGAATCTTTTCTCCTGCTTGATTTTTCCATTAAAAGCCTACGTCTTGTCTACTGTTTTTTCTGCTGGTTACCATCTATAAACTAGAGAACAAGGAGTTAACCATTACCCTCATTTTGCAGATAAGGAAACTAAGGCTCAGCAGTGAAGAGACTTGTCCAAGGTCACACAACAGGCCTGAGTGAGTCATCTTCTCTCTCTTTACTCAAAAGCAGTTGGGAGAAGAGTTTTACCACAGTCAGCTGGAGGGATTCAGATGTTCCACTTACCGCAGTCCTTGGAATGCTGAATACATTTTCACTGCTACATTGATTCTGCATTTTGGTCTCCTCTCTGTGGAGAAAGAGAAGAGCATTTACATTCCATCTCATTCATCTACCAGACACCGGCAGTCACTAATCAATCTAGAGCGCCTTCAAGGAGCTGTCCAGTAAATTTCATTCTTGTCACTAAATTAAAGGACACGGAGGTGCCCTGTTTAGTCATGTAATGAAAGATCAGCAATTGCAGTATTGAATTACTGGTTAATTTTTAATATAATCTATTAGAGATGTTCCAGTTATTATAACAATTTTACACATCTGTTGCCAGAGACAATAGTCGAAAAGAATACTTACTGTAGATAGCATATTACTCAAATGATTACACAAAGGAACCATGAGATGGCAAATTTGTTCATAAGAGATTAAACTAAAATGTGAATGTTACAAGAAAGCCTCAATACATGGGCAGCTAACTAGAATGGAAATGTTTCTTGTAAGATACCAATTATAGGGCATAGGGAAAAGGTAGGTATGAATGATGGCTCAGCACACAGGTATAATACACTGTCACAAACCCAGGACAAATGGCTACAAAGAGAGGAGGAGTAATTAGTCCCAGGGGGCAAAAGGCCTCTCCCAATCCACTGGGAAGAGACAGCCATGGGGAAATAAGGTTCAGCTGGAAAAGGAGTTACCGGGGGAACTAATTAGGTTCAGATGACTCCAACTGCTGGAGACCTTTTTAAACCCTCTCCGGTGTGAAAGGGGAGAGTGAGAGAAGCAGGGAAGCTGCCCGCAAGTTAGGTGCAGCAAGGCTCTGAACCCTTCCAGCAAGGAAGGCTGCACTCTGTCCCCAGAAGGGGAGAAAACCAGCACAAGGGACTGACTGAGGGAAGGATTTGCCAGACCCTGTGCTAACCGGAAGGATTTGCTTTGCCCCAGCCGGTGTCTCCAAGGCTAAAAAGGACTGAGCCTGCTGAGGAGAAGAAGGTACTTTTCCACAACACTAATGCTCCTTTACAGTGTTTAGTCACCACAGACAAAAAACAGAGCTTTAGGATCACTGGTGACTTCAATTTACCAACAGAGGGCGCTCCAAGTTAGGTACATTTGTTTTCCTAAGCACTTCTATAAAATGATGTTCAGTCTTCTATTTTTCCCCCTCATTAACCTTGCTTTAGGCTAGATTGCAAAATAAATTTTTATTTTACTTGCAGACATTGGTTGAAGAAGATAGTACTTACCCAATACTTCTTCCAAGCACTGATTCAGGATGAGCTATATAGCTCTAACTATTACAGTGACTCATTTCTAATGCTAGCTATTTTCTGTCCCATATTTACCTCTCACCCACCTGCCACCACAAAACAAACCCAAGCAGAAGATTAGTCATGAGATATGGTGCCTCTCATCGCTGGATCACTGGCTTAGGTCTGTTCCGTGACCTATGGGTGAAATGAGTTGGTCTTAGTCCAGTTTCTAATAGACAGGTATTCCATCACATAAACAGTCCCATAATTGACATTGATTGGCCCTCATGTTGGCAAGCATAGAAGAGAAGCCAAGTATTGGAAGGGCCTGGGCACTAAGATATGCAGGAATTTTGAGAGGCTTATCTATGTCATGGCAGATTGGTGGGGCAGTGCAGGGAAAGTTTGCACTGCTTCTGCCCTTGCTGGTCTTGTTCTGGGGCACTTCCAGGAGTACTAAGTGAGTCATTTATTTTTAAAGGAAGCATATGTATCTTTCCACAAAGCATCAATAAATGTTGGTGTATGATGCATATGAGCAAGTTACTATAAACTATATGGATTGCCACCTAATCCTTCTGGAGATCAGTGTCAAGTTACCAGATTTAGGTGTGCACAATTGCATGTGTAGTGTGAAACCCCTGGGTGGGTTTGAAGCTGGGAACCTCGGAATCTAAAAACATGATCCTCTACTGACTGCACTAGAAGACCAATGTTAGCTCAAAGGCCACACAGACTCAAACCTATGTGGTCCAGTGACTAGAGGAAGATTGTGTAAAACAGATTTACAGTGTGGCACTCGGATTCATTTGCATATGTCCAACCTATGCAGATGCCTAGATCAGGTATGTGCACATGACTATGGCCAGCAGGCAGCTAACCGTCTTATACACATGCAGATACCTGATTTAGTGCCAGGGAGTAGCTATCTGAGGGCATAAACACACACCCCAACTCCCCCCTTGGAATATCTGGCCCCAGAAACCTCACTGCCAAGTTGTTTCTAGTCTCCTCATACCCCAGGTTTGCCATACTGCATCTTAACTACAGTACTGTGAAATCATATGGCATTATGACCAAAGACTCAAATGAGTAACTGAGCTGTGGTGAAGAGGGTCTCCAATCTCATATTAATACTAAGTAACAAGTACATAAAATTCACTCAGAAGAAATTGATATTCAATAAAGAGATGCATTATGCACCACAGCTAGAAAGCCTACCTTGGGAAGAAGTCTGAATCAAGTATCTCACAAATATTTTCAGTCATTCATTGGTAAAACTGCCAAATCCTGATTGTTTTCCAATTTCCATTGCATCTCATTGTGTAGTACATTGTATTATGTAGCAGGATCCATTTCTTAGCACCATGTGACAGAAGTATGAAGATCCTGATAAAACTCAGCAAAAAACACTGATTCATGCATTAGAAATCTGGAAATACTAAATTTAACACATTGGGATTCAATTAAGATGTTTCTTCTGTCTAAGACGATGTAAAAGAAACAAAAGTCAAGCAACCCATATGAAGCCTCTTATTATTCACAGGAAACATTTGTTCAAAGAAAATGTTTTTCTTATTCATATATTGTGAGAAGAATAAAAAAAGTCAGATTATCCATGAGAATCAGGTACAATTCTCTGTTATATCAGCAATCCACTCAGTCATGCAAACATTTAAATCCTGGGGCAATACAGTGAATAATTTTATGCTCTGGCACAGGGATTATAATAGAGTGGTAAATAGTCTCTCTGGCAAACCAGAAATGGGACTGCGTCTGTCAAGACCCTCATTTGTATTCTGCTGTGAATAAATCCAGAGCCAGTCACTGGTCATTAAAAGCTGAAATCCCAGGCTTGGTAATGCTGTACAGTTCATCCTGATCACATTAACTCTCGTATAAATTGTTGTAGGTTAATACAAGTATGGTGTCTCAAAAGCAAAAAATGTATCTGACATTTGGATCTGTTTAGTAACAGAGACAACATGCAACAGTGAGGCATGTTTAGAACACTATTTACTATTCTTAAGGGTAAATAGTCTCTCGTGGCTTAAAAACAAACATACAGATGGAATGGAATATGCCTAAATTATTTACTGGTCCACCAAGAGTACCAGCAGACAAACAGCCTGGGCACAGTTTGGCAAAGCAGCAAGAAATACAAACAGCAGTTACCTATCCTCTAGTCAGGGATTTTTTCTTTCTTCGGTCTGACCTGGAAGATGCTGAAGATAACAAATAGATCAACTTGCAGCTATGCCACCATGGGCTGTGATCTTCTCATCCCACAGATTTATCTAGGTCAGATTGGGTCAATACCTAGATGGGAGACTTCCAGGAAGTGGAGTGGGAAGTTTAGTAGATATTCTTCACTCTGAGTCAGCATTACATAAATAATGATGGGAGTAGTGACATGCCTTTGTTGTTTGCAGAAAAGTTGAGCTGAAGTCAAGCATCCTTAATAGCACTTGTTACACAGGAGAGAGTCACATTGTTGTTATCTGCAAATAAAAAGGATAAAATTCCTTTTACAATGGGCTCTCCTTGGGATTTCAAATGAATGACAGTGCAAAGCTGGTCTTTACTTCTGCTGTGATGTGATTTCCCACACTCCGGATGAAACCAGTTACTTGATTGCCTCTAAAAGTGTTTGTCCAGGTAAAATTTAAGATGTATCTATAAATCAGTTAGAAAAGCTGCCAACACTAATTTTGGTCTTCTCAGAATGACGAGGACGATGGGATTTGTAAAACTAAGATGAGGAGCGAGGTTGACACATTGACAACGGCTAGGCAATTGGTATGCTGAAATTGCTACTTACTATGAGAGTTACTGTTCACCTTGATCTGCCCTTTTCTTTTACTTTATCCACCTGTAGTATAGACTAGAAGCTTTCTGGTACAGGGACTGTCTTAATTATGTGTATATACATATACACACACACTCACTCTTTAGGACAGTGGAGCACAGATTGAGTAATTAGAGTCTACTATAATATAAGTAGCCACTCAGACTAAAACTCTGGAAAAATGTTAGATCCTGAGTAGAGAAGTAGCGCAGAAGGGCCAGGAAAAGCAGAGGTTAATACTGCATTTGGTAAAAGCTTAGTCCTCATGCTTTGATTTTAAGTATAAAAACTCACTGAGCTTTCAGCAGCAGCAAAAAGCCCTACAGTCTCTTAGGAAAGTCTTAGAAGGATACTTGTAGATTTCTCAAGAGTACTACATTGTTCCATTAAGGAAGAGGAACCCCAGAGGGGAGGATTGGACACTGACGGGTTAACCCACATGCCTAACGATGGTGGATACCTTCCTGACACCATACAGACAGCTTCAGAGTACACACTACAGAGCTAGCCCCCTCTCTTTCTGCCCACCACTCTAGAAGTGTGAGCGCACACCTACCTTTGGGAAGTGCTTCCCTAGTGTTCTTGGTCTGCTTTAGATTCAGAAGCCAGCAGTTCCTGCCTACTAACTGGAGACCCCATTCTGGAGTCACAAGAGTGGTCCTGGGAATGTTGTGCTATATAGCCACATGCAGCACCACGTGGTAGCACAGAACTCCACATTCCCATTCACCTCACTGAGATGTCAAAGATACTATGCTTTGGTTTGAGGTGGTTTTTGGTTTTAATTTTTTTATTTTTTCCCCTGAACAAGCATTAGTGCCCTTTGGAGAAGTCTGGAAGTAAGTAGGGCTGGGCCAGAATCAGGCTGCCATCTAGAAACAGGTATAACACATCCCAAATGTGCACATCAACACACTGATATTCACCCATGCTCTAGTCTAGATGATATCAGCCTTATGCACAGCCCGTGTAAGCATTTGACTCCTGCTAATCTAGGAGAGATTTGCATACAGTGCTGTGTGTAAAAGCTGTCATGACTTGGGATGAGCGGCACCTGTGGTCTTTTTCCCAATCTCTCCCATGGACATTTTCCACGTGACAGGCTTCTACTTGCATTCTTCCTACAGTGGAACTCCATGTTCCACCCCACTTTAGCCTGCGTCACCAGGCTACAACCAACCTCTAACCCCACCATGCTGCCATGGTTACAGGGCAGTCAATGCCTTATACTCCCTTGCAGTCCCTCATGAGGGCAGCCCTCAGGGGACAGGTTCTGCTTCCTTTGCATCTGAGTGGAGCCCCATGGTTCTGCCACTGAGACCAGATCCTGGAATGAAACCTTCCTTACTGTGTAAGCATGACAGGCCTGACTGCAATTGATACTGAAAGACACTCCACTCTGGGTAACTCTGACCAGTGGCCAGTTCAAGTGACTCAGAACAGCTCCTTCCAAACGGACCTATTGTCCATTCGCTCGGGTACACAGCAAGTTGGGGAAAGGGTAAATCCCCCAAGATCCACACACTTCGGTCTTGTCTACTGCTCACCACTCCTCTCAAAGCTTAAGCAATCCCAGCTGCCTCAGACACATCCCACACAGCCTCTGCCCTATTTCTCCAGCCATGTGTTACAGGCTCTGCCTAAGCCTGGGCAAGGAGAGGCACTTCACTCCTGCAGTTTCTCTGGGGATAGAAGGCATAATATAAGCTTATAGCATTAAGAAGAAACACTAATGATGGCCATGTATTTTTTTTTTATAAGTTTGTGTATTTTAAAGTGTTTTTCAGCTCTACCCAGCAGCAGCATACTTAGCATGTCATGTACTCAACACCTGAAGCTGGCATAAAAATAGCAATTTTTATAAACATAAGATCCATTTGCCCTTAAAGCTTGTTATGTTTGTCAGAAAGTATCCCTGAGATGGATAGAGCAGTTATGCCACTAAATTATGTAACATAAAAGGAAAAATGCAATGGTAAGAGTAGCTAGAATATTGCAATATCTGCCTGATAAGGCTAGAGAATCTTAGTCTGTGAAGCAATAGAAATAGCCACAATATTTCACCATCAGCTTTGAGTGCCCTGAAAGCTATAGGCCACTAGTTCAAAGTTTTACCTGCCTGGAGCTATGAAGAACTTTTTTTAAAAAGTGGTCTGATTTAATTATTCCTCAAATGCCTTATTTAAAGCTAATAAATAAACCCACTTGGATCCTGAACCTGGATTAGCGCATTGTTCTCTGTGCCTCAGGTCAAGTGTTTGGCTCATTGTCGGCCTGATTCAGTGATGGCTACTGAAGCCAATAGACAAACTCCCATCTAGTATAAGGCTACGTCTACACTACCCGCCGTATCGGCGGGTAGCGATCGATTTTTCAGGGATCGATATATCGCGTCTCATCTAGACGCGATATATCGATCCCCGAACGCGCTTATATCGATTCCGGAACTCCACCACCGCGAACGGCGGTGGCGTCGTCGATATGGAGAGCCCCGGAGATCGATCCCGCGCCGTGAGGACGGGTAAGTTATCGATATAAGATACTTCGACTTCAGCTACGTTATTCACGTAGCTGAAGTTGCGTATCTTATATCGATTTTTCCCCTTAGTGTAGACCAGCCCCAAGAGGCGTTGGATCAGGCACTAGAGGTCTCAGGCCAGAAAAGTGTGTATTGAAGATTAAATACTTCCAAGTTTAAAAGTGTATACAAATCAGTTATGTTAATATGGGCAGCTTTCCCTTTGTCTGATTATCATCTTGGTGTTGCCTCATGGGCAGTAGCAAGAGGAAGCAATGGTAAATGTAGGCAAGGGAAGGAAAGGAAGAAAGTGAACAAGTTGGAACAATCAGCATGTTTGAGAAAATGATAGCAATTGTGCTCAGGTGAAGGATGACCAGCTCATAGGCGCAGCTGCAGAAGGAGCCAAAGCAGGGGCCTTTGGAACTTTCGACTGTTTTGACTGACACTCTCTGCCCTGTGCTGATTGGCAGTTTGTTCAAGCAACCCGAGCCAGCCGATAGTTGGGGGCGGGGAGCAAAATGAGGGCAGCGGCTTCAGCAGTGATACTGAGCATGCTCAGTACAAGCCCAGCAGCAAATCTGAGGGGGTGACCCTGCCCGCCCCCACCCCCGACACGTCTCCTTTTCTCCCCTGCCCCTATCCCTTCACCCCTCCTCCCTTCAGCGTACCTTTTCTTTCCATTTAGCAGATTCCTTCCTAATTAACGCCCCAAAAAAACCGTGGAACTAAACATGGCATTTGCTGTCACCACACTGTTCACTTTGCTTGTGCATTCTACCCCCGCACCCACCCTGGCAGGGGCACCAGAACCGGGGGACCAGAGGGCCATAGCCCCATCACTTTTTACCAGCCGTAAGGGTGCAAGAAGAGGGGCAGGGCCCAAAGGGAAAAGGGGCACCTGTGGCCCCCCTCCCCACACTTTTAGAGAGCTTCCGTCACTCCTGCACCCTGCATCTGCTCTATTTAGCCTGTAAGCTCTAGGGGTCAGGGACTATCTGCTGCTTTGTTTGTACAGTGCCTAGCACAATGGGCCCCACTCTTGGGTGGTGTCACAGAGTGTGGGGGAGTCAGGGCCCTGCAACCACCACTTCCTGCGATTCACCCTGACTCTCAGCCAGCCAGTAAAACAAAAGGTTTATTAGACAACAGGAACACAGTCCCAAGCAGGGCTTGTAGGTACAACCAGGACCCCTTAGTCAGGTCCCTCTGGGGGCAAGGATCTTAGACCCCAGACTTGGGGTTCCCTGCCTCTTCCCAGCCAGCCCAAAACTGAAACTAAAAAACCTCTTCAGCAGGCTCTCTTCCTTTGTCCAGCTTCCCGGGGCAAAGGTGTTGACTCCCCCCACTTCCCTTCCTGGCTCAGGTTACAGGCTCAGGTCCTGTCCATCACCTAAAGTCATCCCCTGCTCT
This sequence comes from Mauremys mutica, assembly GCF_020497125.1. Lineage (NCBI taxonomy): Eukaryota > Metazoa > Chordata > Testudines > Geoemydidae > Mauremys > Mauremys mutica. The sequence goes on from NC_059074.1 coordinate 139,082,160, forward strand.
CCCATCCCCCAGACAACAGTCCCTACTGCGTCACAGGTGGTTCTTAGGTGCTACTGTAATCAACATGATTAGTAATAATATAACTCCACATAAAATGAAATTTGAACTCTATGGTACAGAGTAAAACATCCAATAAAAGGGGAAAAAACCTCATTCAGGACATCTAGAAAACTTTTTGCTTCAGCTGTGATCTAGACAGGAAGAAGACCTGACTAGTTTGAGGTTTGTGAAATAGGATTAACCCTATTTTAGTGACAATACCATTACTAGTACTGTACATTATCAAAATACTGTTCAGGCATTACCTAAATCAATCCTCATGGTATCTCTGAGTTAAGTAGGTGATATTAACTTCTTTAGTTTTGGAGAAGATTGAGATGCAGGTGAATTGCCCAAGGTAACAGCAACTACGTGGCACAACCAAAATTGGAACTCAGGACCACGTCTCTCTCAATACTGTGATCTTTCCTCCACTGGCTAGGAGAAGTAATACACAGGGAGCTTATGAAACTACTCTGCATCCTTTAATATTACATGTCACACAAGATCCTAAGATACACAACATTTAGAATTTGACTCCTTTCTATGCACCTCTAGTGAAAGGACCAAATGACATGATTAAAAAAATTCTCATGAGACTACTTTTTATTCCTGTTTAAAAACAAAAAAAGACACAGGAGTGGGGTAGATTGATTTTTTTACCCCCTTGTCTGAATCCCAGTGCATAGGAGTAGTCTCAGACTATTTTGCCAATGTCTTTAATTTCTGTAGCTAGGGAACATTTTGTCATAGCTAAAAAAAAACCCCAAGACAATGGTCTGCAATGACTGTTAAGGAAAAGCCAAGACTGGAATAGAATAGTACAGTGCGATTCTAGCTCCAGAGATAAACCCTATAACACAGCAACATCTGCCAGCTGACTCAGCTACTGTAGATGTGCCATGTGCGTCCAAGCCAAACTGCCCCCTAAAAAATCCAATAAGAGACTTCAAAACGTCCAGTTCTGTAGGATTTAAAAAAAAATCAGTGCTGATTATTTGGAAGAGGAAGCTAGGCCTTCTGCAGTACAGTGCTAGGGGTTTGGTTGTTTTTGTTTTGTCTTAAATCAAAACCAGACTTTAATTTCAGCCAATATACAGTAAATTGCCAGTTTGCTATTCAAGTGAAGAATTTAATTAGTCTCACTAAACAAAAACAGAATCTTGTCTCTTGTGTATTGCAGGACTCAATTAGTGGTGCTGGAGTCTACTGGAATTTACATGGACTAAAACAATAACTTTGAAAGTAATAGTAACAGCACAACTAAGTGAAATTATGCCATTTTACTTCCTGTGTTGCACCAAATACCAAATTGTTTTGGTTCTCAAGACAGTTGGAGGGTCCTATCTGAAGAATTTCAGTGCTGGAGGGAAGACAAGAAGCAGCATGGATACATGTCCACCTCCACTACTACACCACAGTAAAAATTTTAAAATGAAACACCACTTTCATGAGATAGTCTGAGATTTTGGGATTTTCTTGCTGCATGGGGGACAGATGACTTTAGGAAACAGACAAAACTGGTATTTTATTTAAGGATCAGTGCCAAGTTTGTTTGTTTTTAATTTTTTCATTTTTTGTTTTTTTTTGCAGTAGCCTCCTAAATCCATATTTAAGATACTAGATAAGTGACCTGTTTTTTCAAGTGTTGAGCAGCTACTAAATACCTTCCTAATATTTTTCCACTGAAGCTACCATTACAATTGTCACAACAAAGTTATAGGTGGGAAGGATGATCCATTGACTAGGGAGCTAGAGTTAGATTCTAGAGACCCAGCTTCAGTTCGCTTTATGTCCTTGGGCAAGTCATAGGTTCTCTAGTCCAGAATTCCCCGTTGGTGAAATGGACATAGTAGTTCATTACCTTATAGGGATGTTGTAAGAATAAAAACGTTAAAGACTGAGGTTCCCAGGTCCTATGGTGTCCAGGCCCACTAGCAACCATAGAGATCTATGGTTGCTAAGTAAAGCGGTCTGTGCAGTCATGAACAAAACTTACTAAAGGTCTAGAAAACATGACCTATGAGGGAAGATTGAAAAAACTGGGTTGGTTTAGGCTGTAAAAGAGAAGACAAAGAAGGGCCATGATAACAGTTTTCAAGTACATAAAAGGTTGTTACAAGGAAGAAAAATTGTTCTTAACCTCTGCGGATAGGACAAGAAACAGTGGGCTTAAATTGCAGCAAGGGAGGTTTAGGTTGGACATAGGGAAAAAATTCCTGTCAGGGTGGTTAAGCAGTGGAATAAGTTGCCTAGGGAGGTTGTGGAATCTCCATCATTGGATTTTTAAGAGCAGATTAGACAAACACCTATCAGGGATGGTCTATATAATATATAGTCCTGCCATGAGTGCTGGGGACTGGACTTGATGACCTCTCAAGGTCCCTTCCAGTCCTACAATTCTATGAATAGAAGTGAGGCATTGGTCTATGAGGTGCACTCTCTGAAATGTATCAGAGGGGTAGCCGTGTTAGTCTGGATCTGTAAAAGCAACAAAGAATCCTGTGGCACCTTATAGACTAACAGACGTTTTGCAGCATGAGCTTTCGTGGGTGAATACCCACTTCTTCAGATGTGAAGAATACCCACTTCTTCTTCTTGCATCTGAAGAAGTGGGTATTCACCCACGAAAGCTCATGCTGCAAAACGTCTGTTAGTCTATAAGGTGCCACAGGATTCTTTGTTACTCTCTGAAATGTGATCCACATTATGGATGAGTACGAGAACCTTGCTATACTGAGCTCATCTTGGCCTAAGCTCTGATTCTATCTAATGAAATAATCTTACACTGTAGGTGATAGCCTAGTTACAATATGAGTGCTGAAGAGAGGAGTTGAATATTGCTGAGCTAACTGCTTTACTCCTTCATTAACAGAAGATTTGTCAACCCTGGTAGTAGCAACCAGCTTAAAAAGATGATGACGACGGAGCAGCATGCGTTTTCCAAGTCAATTAATCATCTAGATTCCAATGAAATATTAGCCAAACTACTTAAGGATAGCAGTCAGAAAACAAATTAGATTTAAATTCAGACCACTGAGCTGCCCTCAAAGCTGCCGTCAGACAGAATCTTGCTGGAGAATCATTCATCAGCTATGGAGCTAGCTGCTGAATGCAAGAATGGTTAATATAACATTGTGAACATATAATAAGAACTAGTCAATGGTGTAAAATATTATGCACATATTGATACTATAAGTTAGTAGATATTTTCACTGGTCAGGGAAAAGAAAAAGCTTCAGACATTAGTCCTCTTAAGGCTTTTTCCCAAGGGCTTCCACAAAAACAAAATAAACTAACTGGAAAAAAACCCACTGGGAAATAATTACCATAGGCATTCCAAGCTTTAACCAGGCCTCTCCTTTAGTTCCCCTTTGACCCAGCTTCCCCTTCCTTTTATACTCCACCCCAAGCAGCCACATGACAGGCAAGAGACATGTCACCCTTTGCAGACTATGGCACCTGATATCTCATCACAGCTATAATATAGGTTTATATTCTAATTATACAGTTATTTTATGGTGGCCATGATTTCAGATAACATGGCCAAGTTTTGCCACCACTTGGACCCATAAACTGAAATGGGGCTGTACCAGTGCAAAGAATTGAAAGAATTATTTTTAGATGGTACATATCTGGAACTAAGTACTTTAAAGGCAAACACTAAGACAACATCCCTGACTTGAGACATTCTAAATAAACTACTATCTTTACCTGATCACCCTCCACAGGGGTTAACCCACATACGGTTGTGCAGTATAGGTCAAACGAATGCATCCATGCCCCAATTTGTATTCTGTATACCCTGCATGTCTGCTTCAAACTCAGGAGCAGATGAAGTATGATGCGAGCGTGAACACATGTGCAGACTGAACGAACTTGTACTGTAAAGCTGAAAGACTATTGAAAGTCTTTTTAACACACAAAGGGGAAAAAAGAAATTGAGACTGAAGTGGAAGCAAACTGGTGCTCCCTCTTAAAATGTTTTGCCTGGTCTGAGACTGCCTTGCAGCTAAAGGAATTTTGGGTGACACTTCCTAGAGAGATTGTACACCGAGTGAAATTAATCCTTTTGCAGACAATTACCACAAGGCCTATGCAACACATAAGTCCCACTTAACTTCAATATAAGGCTCACCTTCTGCAACAAGGGTTAGTTTCTCCCACTTAATTTTAAGTTGGAAGAGATACTCTGGTCAAAAAAGCCTCCAAAACAAGACTGGAGAAAATAAAATTACACTTCAGTCTGAAAAGGAGGTTCCATAAATAGACAAAGATACAAAACAAAAGGTGGTGGAAAGAGGGACTAGAGCTGACAACCCAAATGTGGAACAAATCAGCCAGAACTGATTGGCTTTGGACCTCCATGTGGAGAATGACAGAAACAGCCCCCACAAGAAGTCACTCTTCTCTGTAGTTATTTGAATAACCACTTGCCTTGTTTTACACTTTCCAGCTAATGAACAAAACCCAGAAGAAGCTATTACTGTCAGTGTCATAATGAGAAAATAAAATCCTTTTCTTTTCAGTCTTTGACACTGGTAGTTACATAGTCAATTGAGGTTATTTTTTCAGGATTGTGCTGATAGGAGAAATTATTCCTACAGGGGAAAATCCAGACCTCAGGAGATAAGGAAAGGATTACCTAGCTTGTTGGAAGTTATTCTAAAGAGATAGGGAGCTTTCTGTCAACTGTGGGAAACAAAGGCGGCTCAGGTTTTCCCTTTTGCTGTGGGCCTGGTTTTACTCCTGCATTTGAAAGAAATATTCCAAATAAAGTGTAAATACTAAAAACAGAAAAAAATTCCTTACTTTTAATGTAAATGATAATGTATCTCAAGAACTCTCTTTGGAACTAGCCTGAAGAGGGCCCAATTCTATTGTGAGTCATGTCTCTATTCCTTTTTTATTCTAATCAACATCACTTTCATGGCTGCATATGTCATAATGGAGGAGAATAATCTCACATAACCCAGATCCCTGTTACACGATGGGTCAGTATTCACTGACTATAGTGGTTACTGTTATAGAGACATGCACGATCCACTAAGGACTCCAGAAAGAGTCCTAATACTCAAATTCCCACAGAACTCTGAGGTTTGCCACGTACAATGGAGTAAAGATGGGAAGAAACAAAATATCTTAATTTCTTCCTATCGTATCCACACCAACAAGCCATCATTTCTCCCATGTTCCCTCCATCTACTATGCAATACCCAGAAAAAGTCCAGTATCAGACATTTTAGCTAGTTAAGCTATCTGGCATGCAGACCTGTCTGTCTCTGATCTGATTATTTTGTTTTTTCTCCCTGTAGGCTCATTTGCTATATATCGTAGGAAGTATAGTGTTTGGCATTGCAAATCCTACTCTGATGCAGAGACCACTGCTAGTGCTGTTACATGAAATTTAGAAGTTAAACAGCAGTTTTTAAAAAGACATTTTAGTGAGGCTAAAAACACTGTCCCTTCACTGTTAGCATTTCCTTCAGTTCAGACACATGCCTATCTAGCCTATTTCAATCTGGGTTGGCTTTAAAGAGGACCCTGTGGGCAATCAAGGGAACAACTGTGAAGTACTTGTTTCTGGTCTCCATCTTTTATGGTGTCCACCATTTAATTTCATTCATTCTTAACTGACCTAATGGAGTTCAACTGGAAAGTTCTTTAACTAGGAAATTGGATTGATCTGCTTTATAGACTCAGTTTTGTTCCTGCAGCAAGGAATAACCCACTTTAAACTCTTTTCTATACATAAAGTGGCTATTTTCCCTACAAGATGTAGTTTTGTTTGGTGAATTTTTTCCTCGGTCCTATTCAGACTACCCCAAGCCGCCTGCAATTAATAACCACCCATTTGAGGTTTTGATTGATATGCATCACCAGAATTTAGTATTAATAGGACACAGTGAAAATCTTATTTCTGAGGTTTTCTGTGTACAATTCAGCTATTTTGTTGTTTTTTTTCCTTATGGCTATTTTATGTGTGCTGTGACTCCATAATAAAGGAAACAGTGAACTGCAGTTGCAGACTCATCTATAAGCAATACCTTAACCAGCCAGGGGCCGGGGGGGGATGCCTTTAGAAACACTTGAACTAATGGCCTATTTAAAATGACACAAGGAAATAAAAGTAGCTATTCTCAGTGCAGAGAATTCCACCTTGATAAATATTTTATCGGGAATCTCTGAAAACAACTCAGAAGTTTTGGCCAAAGTCTTATTCCACAGAAACACTTGGAAACACAGTAATGCAATGAAATACATAATGGAGGAATATACCCACAGGCCATAATATACAAATTAGATCCCATGCTTTTTAATAGTAGTGTTGGCAGGTAGAGGGGGTGAATTGGTTGTGACACAGTGAACAGCCAGTCTTGGGAGTAAGCATTCCCCTTGTAGGAAAAGGATGCAAGTAAAATCACTTCAGATGGTGCTGCAATGGCATTTTATTTCTCTCACACACACCCCATGTGAAAAGAGCACTGCTTACCCCAGCACACATGTACTCAGATACCGATGTGCATGCCTGCAGAAATTCCCCCAATGGTTTTGTTGAGGCAAAGGCAGTGGAGTGATGAGACCAAAGATTGCTTACAGATTATTGCTGCCGAACCTTAGAGGTGGATTCCGTTGGAGCTGTAGTGGAACAGTTAGGTGTAAACCTAAGGAGAACACAGCTGATAGGAAGGGGACCTATAACATGAAGACCAATGTAGTCATAATAAGAGGAATATTACTACAAATGAAATTAGGATGCAAGTAGGAGCAATTTAGAAGCACAAACAAGGACATAAGGAAAAGGCTACCCCCTTAATCAATCTCTGTATAGCACTTTCAAGATGTAAAAGCCCTTAGTGCTAATATGTTGTATTGGCATATTATGTAGAGATGGCCTCAGAACAGAATCCCAAATCCAAACTCTCCTGAACTTTGGGAAAGTCTGGATTCTGGTGCAAATCTCTGGCCCACACCAGAATCCCCTTCTCCCTGAGATCTGCAAAAGTGTGGATCCAGACCCAGATCTGAATTTCTTGACTCAGACCATCTGTTTTTATCAATTCCTCACCGCTGTGTCTTAAAATTGATTTTAAATGCTCTGTAAAAAAAATGTGCCATATTTACAATCACTTTTCAAAGTAGAACCATGTTTTAAGTACACGTTGATTTTCTTAAAACTATTTAAACTTCCTTTCTACAAAAATGTGAGCTGCAGAAAACCCTGAGTCTGCACAAATCTGCTTTTGTTTGCAAGAGAAAGATTCTGCTTCTCAATATATAGTGACATGCAGGCCCCCTTTCACATCCCATTCCATTGCCACATGTGACATGTATCAATAATTCACCTGAGTTCTAAAAGCAATGTGCTGAGCAACTTGCTTTCTGAATTAGGCTGTATTATTTACAGATATTTCTCTGGGAAAGCAAAATTACCCTGTAAATCCACAGCAACAATATAGACATCTAAAAGTCAGATTCCAGTAGTAATAATTATCATACTTTTCATTTGGATACCACTTTCCATGAGAGGATCTCAAACTGCCTTACATACCTTAATGAATTAAGGTTCAACTAAGCCTCAGTTAAGCCGAGACAACCCAAAGAGAGCACTGGCAGGGAAGAGCGGGGAGGAGATGAAGACATTGTCCTATCTCCACAACCCCACCAGCCTACAGAACTGGCCAGTTTAGGAACCAGGGGCACCATGAGGCAAAGAGGTGGACAAGGGTGCTTCCCCCCTCCCAATATACTCAGTAAAAATTTGTCCCCCTTTTGTTTGTGCTGCTGCTGCCTCAGAGGCAGCACTCTGCTGAGCCAGCAGGCCTCCTCCCCCAGCCAATAAAGAACTACAGCGGCTGCTGCCGGCAGGTGGGGGCAGCTTCACCTCTCTAGGACTCCCTACACACTGCCCATGGGGGAAGAGGGGATGCCAAACCACTGGCTCTGGGGACACTGGTTTGGGGAGAGGCCAATGGTGGCCTGGGGAATGATATTGTCCCACCAATTAAAAAAACAAAACAAAAAACACTGCGCAGCCCCCACCCAGGAGCCTAAACTGCTGCCATCAACTAGTAATGCTATAGGCAGTGCAGGTTGGGGCTGGGCTGGCTCAGTCCCAGGTATCTGGCCTGAGTGAAGGGCCCAGAACAGCTGCAAGAGGGTGCTAGCACAGAGTGGGGGTGATGGCACAGAAGAGCACCAGCCCCACAGCACTTCAACTTTGTGACTCATGATCAGATCCGGTAAGGTGCATTCCCCACCGCCCTTAACCCACCCAACTCCAATTCCTAAACCCTACACTCCCGGGTGTCTACCTACCCTAAGTCAGCCAAGGAGGAGACAGTCGCAGACCCCTCCACTGTTGAAGCTACACTGACCAGTTGCAAAGCAGTACAGTCCAAGAGGAGGAGCTGAAGGTAGACTCCACTAAGGGGTAATAGACCCAGCTCATAGACCTGAATCCAGAAAGACTGCCTGAGAGACAAGCCACCTTTGCCTCAAGGGAAAGTCCTCTCTCATCTGTTTGTTTATCTCAGAACCCCTCATATGCTACAAATGGGGGGAAATGACTGGCAGTGGAGTCTGGAGGGGCTTTGAGGGATCCCTTACCCCCCCCACACACCATGGACCTTCTACTATATTTTTAGTTATTTAAAGAGTAAAGGAAGTTCAGTATAAAAGTCTTCTAGATCTCAGTACTTAACATTACAAATGCATAGATAAAAATCAAGTTGAGTATTTACATAAAAAGTAAAAGCATCCAATCTTTGGATAACTATTGGCAATTTGACAACAGCCAGAAGGGTGCATTTACTTGGTAGACACTGAATACAGCTACCCTCATCTTCAATAAGGAGTTGCATCCCATAGAGACTACAAGTCACAGCATTCAATATCACCTACAAAAATGATGACATGTCTCTGCATACATTGTTCCATCTTGATCCAAAACAGCCTCCACGTTGCATGCTGGACTCTAATCTGAGACTGCATCTTTGTATTAACATTGAAGGTGGCCACAGGATACGCTAAAACTCCACAGCCTTCACAAGTAACACACTTTAGCTGACAAAGTAAGTGTGTAGCTCAATTAAGAGTGGCTAATCTATACATGAGCTTAGTTTGCATTCAAAATATTGGAGTATCAAGTCCAAAACATTACATTTGTGTTGACATAAGAGTAGTTACTTCTATCAATTCATATTTAACTCCTAACCAAGGGCTAGATCCTGCAATTCCTTACATGCAGAATTCCCACAGACTTCAGGATCAAGCCTTTGATATGCATCCTGTTTAAGTCTAGCAGTCATCACTTGATAAAGACAAGGGCCAGGAGGTGGTGTAAGTCAGCATAGCTTACCTATGGTTCACATAGCTATGCTGATTTACAACAGCTGAGAATCTGGTCTACAGGCTTTAGATTTATTAAATACACACAGATTGCCCAGAAGGGGCCATTATGGAATCTACTCTGACTTCATGTTTATAATTAAACAACCTGGGGCATTTGAGGGTGTTGGAAAGGGGAAAAGTTATTGATTATCAGGGTTCTGTGCATCCCAGAAAAATAGATGCAATCCAAGGTATATTTAAGCATTGTTTAATTTCTTATTTATTAGATGGTCCAATTTCTTACCAAGTTTACAGGGACAAAATTCATTCTTGGTGTTACTCTGTTACAGCTAATGGAGGTACACTGGGGATTAAATTAGCCTCAATGCATCCACTGTGCACAGGAAATTGTCCCAAAAGATTTTCCCCTGCCCCAAACATAAGGTCCAGATAAAATATTTCCAAGTTTTGACCCTACATTTCAAATTTTCCTTGGTAACCAATTCAGCAGGCCATGCACTCTTAAAAATGGCCTACCACAGGGATCAGTCCTTGCACGATCCTTTTTAAATATCTACACCAGCAGCCTTCCCTGGCAAGCATCGTGGCAATTTATTTGTGGTCTGACTACACAGGATGGGATTTACCTACTATTGAACAAAGACTAACCAAAGACCTTAACTATGGAAGAATAGCTCTTATATTGGCAGCTAAAACCAAACCCAACTAGGACTGTTGTGTCAGCATTTCATCTCAAATGTAAGGGGGCTGTTGGCCCCCCACTGAAACTTAGCGGGGGGTTGGTTGGCCTTCTCCCAGCACCAGGAGAATGGGGAAGAGAAGGAGGGCAGGGAGGCTGCTGCTAGAGGATCCCTGGGTTGGGACCCAGAGTAGTGGGTGGGCCTGCCCCCCCCCTTCCTCCTTGTACTACACCTGGCTGAGGAGGAGCGTGGCCTGATACAGGCTGTGGCTGGCCCATGTGACAAAGGGGCTAGACTTTGAGGCTGCAGCCGGCCACTAGAACAGGTGCAGATGGAGGACTGCTGTTAACACCAGACCCCCAGAAGTGGGTGAGACCAGACCAGTGGGCACTGCCAGAAGGCAATGTCCTGAAGAGGATGCTGCTGAGCAGGGAGCAATGTGGGTCCTGACACCAATAGGGGAGCAGATGATGGATGGGACACCACCGGCAGAGGGAGCCCTGCAGAGGACAGAGCTAATTCCCAGACATGCCAGCGGGAGGTGCTGCCCTGGTGAGTCCCAAGCCTGTGACAGGGTCCCTCAAAATGTGTATTAACTCCTTATGCTACAGGATCTGTTCCACCTCGTATTTAACTGTGACAATGAATACATTTCCCAGAACTAAAGAAGAGCTCTCTGTAAGCTTGACAGCTTGTCTCTCTCACCAAAGAAAAGTTGGTCCAATAAAAGATATTACCTCACCCTCCTTGTCACTAATATCCTGGGGCAATACTGCATACAACAATAGACAGAAAAAATGCAGTTTGATAAGCTAACAGTGCAAGATTTTGGTTTTGGAAGGTGAGGTGACATATGAGAGGATCTTCCTTTAATTAAATAGTCCATGGTAAAGTTAGAGAACCCCCAATAAATACATACATTCTCACCTGAACAAAACCAAAAATAGATTGGCTGCTCTAATGCTGTGCTGAACTAGCAGCAAGCCAGAATCCTGATGTGGGATTTCTGAATATCACAAGATTGTGCTCAGTTCATTGGCTAGGAGTTAAGATATGAGCAAAATATTCAGTTGGGGCATGTAAATGTGATGGAACTGTAATTTGCATATACATAGCAATGAATTGCTATGAAGTGTAATCTAATGGATGGAATACAGGCCAAGTGAGGGATGCAGAGAGAACAGAATATACATTTGACAACTACAGCTATCCAGCAGTGGTGTACATGGATGAAAGGTTCATTAATCACAAAAAAATCTAGAGTACCCCGCACCAGCACCCAAGCTCTCAAATTTAACACTAGTGTAGTGGTGACTGCCATGCAGTATGTAGCATCTGTACCAACTCAGACACCAGGACCTGCAGCTGACTACATTAGAATACTGTTCTCTCAACAACCATTACACACGCATGCTGTGGTTTAAGAAGATTTTTCTTAAAATAAACTGACAGTGTGCCCAGTAACCCCCCATTAGGCAGAGAGGGATGCCACAAGTCCAGTGTAGTACCTGCAACACAATCCTATGTCTTTGAGCTTTCAAAATAAAAATCTAGCCTACTAACACACTGCTCTTGCACTAGTGTTTGTTCACTGGATCACACTGAGGAAACAGTCCCTGAGTACACTAGACAAATCAAGCCCCACACACTTCTAGGAGCATCAGTGCTGTGCCTAGCTCATTTCACATAAGTCACATCAATGAATACCACTCACTTTGCAACCTCATTGCTATTTTGAGATTAAGACTACATGCATCTTTAGTCACTAGTTACATGCCAGGCACTGAATCTGGCCCATTTATTTAATTATTACTTCAATACCAGAAGTATGTACTAAAAGCTGTAACAACTCATGCAATTTTAGATGGCCACATGCACTGTATGTCTATGCATCAACGTTTTTACAAAGGAGGTCACAAGTGCATGAAGAAGTCTAGGATATTAGCATGCAAGCATCAGCAGACATGAAGGTATTGCATAGATTCATGGATTCCAAGGCTAGAAGGGACCACTCCACTAATCATCTAATCTGACCTCCTGTATAATACAGACCATAGAACTTCACTGAAATTATTCTTAGAACATATCTTTTAGAAAAACATCTAATCTTGATTTTAAAGTTGCCAGTAATGGAGAACCCATCACTACCCTTGGTAAATTGTTCCTCCAAAGGTTAATTACTCCCACTGTCTCAATTTGTCTAGCTTCAGCTTTGAACCATTGGATCATGTCATACCTTTCTCAGCTACATTGAAGAGGCCATTATTGAATATTTGTTACACATGTAGGTGTGTATACAGTCTAACCAAGTCCCCTGTTAACTCTTTGCTAAGAAATAGGCTGAAGAAAATGGGTATTCCATCACCTTGGGATCCTTTCCAAAGGGTTCGGTTTCTCTACATCCTTTCTTTACATTGGTGACCAAAATTGGACACAATTCTCCAGCGGAAGCCGAACCAGCACCAAATAGAGTGGTACCATCACCTCCCCCTGATTTGCAAGTTATGCCTCAGTTAATGTAACCTAACATTGCATTTGCTTTTGTCTTGCAACAGCATTGCATCGCATCGTTGACTCATGTTGAGGTTGTGATCCACCACAACTCCCAGATCCTTCTCAGTAGTGCTGCTGCCAAGCCAGTTATCCCCATTCTGTAATTGTGCATTTGTTTTTTCTTCCCTAAGTGTATCACCTTACATTTGTCTTTGTTGAATTTCATTTTGTGGCCTACAGCCCAGTTCTCAGATTTATCAAGATCCCTTTGAATTTTAGCTCTGTCCCCCACAGTGTTGGCAACCTCCCCTAGCTTTGTGTCATCTACAGATCTGATCAGTATGCTCCAGGTCATTAATAGAGATGTTAAGCTACACTGGACCCAGCCAGATCCCTGTGGAACCCTACTTGAGACCTTCCTGCAATCTAACATAATTCCATTAATAGTTACTCTTAGTTTGTGATTGTTTATCCAATTATATATCCACTTAGTAGTAGTTCTACCAAGTCTGCATTTTTCCAGCTTACTTATCAGAAAGTCATGTGGGACTGTGTCAAAAGCCTTGCTGAAGTCCAGGTATATTCCATCCACACTTTTTCCCTATCCACCAAACCAGTTACTCTGTCAAAGATGGAAATCAAGCTGGTTTGGCATTATTTGTTCTAAGTAAATCCATGCTGGGTGCTAGTGATTATCCTGTGCTACATGGTTATGTTCTTTAGGCCAAGGACCTCATAACAATTTTACTACCAGTACATTTCAATGGCAAGCTTTAGCAATGTTTAGAGACACAATTTACTTTTTTTATAGAATACATTTCAACAAAGATGGGAGTTTGATGGAGTTAGGCATTTCAGTGTCATACTGAAATATTAATATGGCTTTAGCAAGTACCTCAAAGAGGACTTAGTCTCACTTTGGACACCCTTGTTAGGCTTCACAGTTTTTTGAAAGAAGGAAAAAAAGAAGTCAGCCAAGGGTGAAGTGAATCATTTTTTGCCATCTAGATGCTTTTCTGTAAGAGTTAGAAGATATGTTCCTTTGGTCACAGAGATTTTTTGCTTGTTCATCCCCAACAGCTACAGTTGTGCCACCCACTGCCAGCTCTCAATAAGAGGGAAAAGGAAGGGATGAAAAGAGACTATCCCATGCCACTCAGGACAAGATTAGTGTTTCTTGTTTCCCTACTGAAAACAGAAACAGAACATGTTGAGGTCATGGCAGAGAAAGAAAACTTCACTCCCTTAGTATGATGTTTCCTTTTCTAAGGCCTTTTAAAGATTTGAAAACACCCAAAAGAGCAATCCATAGTCTTTCCACCATAAGAATGCTAGTTGTGACAGACACCCCCTTCCACTCAAAAGCTCCCAACCAAAATTACTCCAATACACCTAAAAAGTTAAGATCTAAACAAAATGTTTTAAAAACCTCTACCCCAAAGCAGAGTTTATTCCAAAAAAGAAGTGCCAGAAACTACATAAAGTTCACCAATGATTTCACTATTACTGTTGATTTTAAAGTATTCAGATACTATGATGATGGGTGGCAGCATAAAACCCTCAGATAGAGGCTGATAACACTAAGGCCTGGTATACACACTGTTGTGTCGGTTTTGTGGAGTATTGAGGACTGTGCTGGAATTGCAAGCTATCACTTTAAGAGTGGGGATGTTTCTTGGCCCTGCTTATGGGCTAGGAGGGTCTGCAGGGAAGTGTGCTATCAGAGTCAGTCTGGAAAGAACCAAACTGGAGCAACTTAGGGTAAGTTGTGCCTTTCTACCTTATAAAACAGCCTGCTTTGTGTGTCTGTTTTTGGTTACTGTGTTTTATTGTTCTGGGTTCTAAGAATAAAAGTGGTGTTGCATTGCAGCCTTCCAGAAAGTATTTTATATTTATCTTAACTCTTGTTTGCATGCTGTGAACATAATATACGTATAAGTACAAAATGATGGAGTCTAAACTAGTTGTTACCACTCAAGAAACATCTTGGAGTCATTGTGGGTAGTTCTCTGAAAACACCAGCTCAATGTGCAGCAGCACTCCAAAAAAAGCTAATAGGATGTTAAGAACCATTAGAAAAGGGATAGATAATAAGACTGAAAATATAATCCCACTCTAAAAATCTATGGTGTGATGTTGCACTCCATATGTTTTATGGAAATATGCTAATGAGTATGAATATAATGTAACTGGAATATGCTTCATGCAAAAGGTCTCTTGTAAGGTATCATTACAAAGCTTATAATGTATTGAGTGGGTTCATCCTATTTGTATGTATGTATCATTCTTGTATCGAAAGTTAGAAATATGAAGTATTACTCTAAAGCCCTATTGTAACTATGCAAAGTGTGGGCCATTAATGGTGGCTTGGAATCTTGATGGTTCCCATTAACTAGAACAATTGTTTGTAAATGGCTCTGTTTACTTGTAAGCCTTCCTGTATACGTGGGTGCTAGCCAGTGAGTAATGAAGTCTCACAGGACATGTAACCATGTCACATGATACTGGAATCCATCTTAAACTTGGTGCTTTTCCATTTAGAAGGAAGGGTGGGAACCCAGAGAGAGAGACAAAGGATTCCCTCCTTGTGCCAAAGATATAAAAAGGGTTGGAACAGAACAAAGGGGGCTGCCAGACATGAGAAATCCCTGAGTTATCACCTGAGCTGGACTAACAAGAACTGTACCAGGGGAAAGGATTGGGCCCAAACTAAGAAGAAGTCTAGTCAGTGAAAGAAGCTTATTGGAACATCTCTGTGGGTGAGATTTTACCTGTATTCAGTTTCTTAAATGTATTAGGCTTAGATTTGCATGTTGTTTGGTAACTTACTTTGTTCTGTCTGTTATTACTTGAAACTACTTCAATCCTACTTTTTATATTTAAACAAAAGTGATTTTATTATAAGTAAACCCAAAGTGATTAATACCTGGGGGAGCAAACAGCTGTGCATCTCTCTCTATCAGTGTTATAGAGGGCAGACAATTTAAGAGTTTACCCTGTATAAGCTTTATACAGAGTAAAATAGATTTATTTGGGGTTGGATCCCATTGGGAACTGGATGCTGGAGATAGTTGACTTGCTGAGCAGTTTTTGGTTAAAGTCTGGAGCTCTGGGGTCATGGACCAGACCTGGATCTGGGTTGCAGCATACTAGCGTGTCTGACTTAAGACAGGGTTCTGAAGTCCCAAGCCATCAGAGAAAATGGGCTCAGAGGTAGTTTCAGCATATCAGGTGACAGTCCCCAGGCGGTCTCTGTGACCGAACCCATCACACATGGTATACCCACACCTTGAATACTACATGCAGTTTTGGTCACTTCATCTCAAAGAAGTTATTAGAACTGAAAAAGAACAGACAAGGGAAAACAAACATTAGGGGTATGGAGCAGCTTCCATGAGTATAGATTAAAGACTGGATCTGTTCATCTTGGAAAAGATATGACTGAGAGGGGATACGATAGAGGTCTATAAAATCATGACTGGTTTGGAGAAAGTAAATAAGGAAGTGTTATTTACATCTTCACATAACACATGAATCATGGTCACCTGGTGAAATTAATAGGCGGCATGTTTAAAAACAAACAAAGAAGTACTTAAAACAATGCCATCAACCTGTGGCACTTGTCAGGCAATGTCATGAAGGCAAAAGTACTAACTGTATTTTAAAAAAAAATTGATAGTTCATGGAGACTAGGTCCATGAATGGCTGTTAGCCAAGTCCAGGACACAACCCCACGCTCAAGGTGCCCCTAAACCTCTGACCGCTAGAAGTTAGGAATGGATGACCGGATGGATCGCTCAATAAATCAAATAGCAGTGCTCATGGTCCTCACACCCTCCTCTCAGGGCTTTAAATTGCTCTTATCCCCTTACATCTTCCTCCCACCTTCCCATTAGAACCCTGTACACGGAATTCCAAGCCAGGGACCCTATAACCAGCAGCCAAGGTCTGCCTGTCAGACACCTTGCTGCTGCATCCCTAGACTCCTTTCTAGCTTTCTTCAGGCTTTTCCCCCAGCCCCTTCATGGGCTATTTGTAACAAGCAACACCTCTGCAGAGAAACCCTGGGAGGCCTGGTTCATACCCTTATGTCACAGTCAGCCACAGGAGCTTGCTCCAATCCTGTGGATTCCACAGATCTCCTGCCACACCCAGGCTTCCTGACCACTCTGCAGGGACCTTCCTGTTCCCCTCAGCTTTCTCCACTCTCTGCTACCACAAGAGTTGCTGCAGAGTTTGCCCTCTCTCCCTGCAACCCCTTTCTGCTCCAGACTTCAATCCAAATGTCCTTAGGCCATACCACTTCCAGCTTCATCCTGGCTCAGGACAACCCACCTCTAGCACTAGGCTTTTCACCTGACCTCCAAGGTTTTCTCCTTATGCAGCACCCTCTGGTTTTGGTCTAAAGCATCTCTCTGCCTTTAACTCACAGGGGAAAAAACCTCTCATCTCTCTCCTATATCATCTCCCTTAGCTTCTTCCCTTATAAAGACCAAACACCATCCTAGCTGGGTTTGACCACCAATTATGCCTAACACCACTCCAGGTGCCACCCAGTGGCCTAATTGGACTCAAACTCTGTTAGTCCTTGGTTAATCAGTGTGAGGTTTATACATTGCATCACAAAGAGTTTCGTGTGACTGGAGCCTATTAGGAGAAATAGAATCAGAAAATAGAAGCCATTACAAACTAAACCAGGGCAGGAGGAAACTAGTGAAGCTAAAGAAGTGTATTCTAGAAAAACAAGCAAAATCAATGACCCATTATATGATCTAGTTCAGAATTCCTTCCTTCCAGGGCTTAACTTTAATACTGAAAAATCAATATATGTTTTTTTATTTTTCTATCCTCTCTCTCATTTTTATTTGTGGACAATTTGTGTTAATATTGATTGCACTGTAGAAATATTTTGACCTACTTCTATGTTGCATAGTAGTATAATGAGAGATTTCTTCACTTTGGTCATTATTTCATAATTTATAATGATATTCTTGGCAATTTTAGATTTATAGTTTTTCAGGAGTAGCACTTAAACCTTGTCTCTTGAACTGAGGACTTTACATGCTTCATGTTTACATATTTAAGTTTGTAATTTTGATTTTATTTTTATTTTATTGCCCAACTATACTGAATGTCATGGACCAAGGTCAGAGCTGAGTCTAAGGGAGACTAAATCACTGTAACTGACACCTTCCACTGGCCCCTCAAGCTTAATCTTCCTTATATTCACTGGGCCAAATTCATCTTTACTGGAACTCCCCTGAAATAAATGGAGTTTATGCAAATTAAGTTGGCAAATTTAGTGCCAGATTCTTCTTAGCACTCAGTGAATGCTGGGCTCAACTGAACAGGAGGCAACAGGAAACTATATGTGGTCTCACCTTTGATCCTGGGCCATCTCTATCATCTTTGATCAAGTTTTTAAAGGGACTCTCGGTGCAGTTCTAAATTATGCCACTCCAGCCACTCCAGCAATCAGGGATTATCAGTTTACAGGGATGCCCGGACCATGCCCCTACTATGCCCTTTTAGCTTTGATTTCAACCCCCCACACTCCCGCCAAGGCTGGGAAGTAATTTGGTGAAGTAAGAGCCACTATGGAAATCCCTCACCACCTGGGGAATCCTCAATCTGAGGGTATCCTCCACCTCCCTGCACAATTACACTTAAGTCTGTTTTGCGCTATAAAGACTGGCAAAAAGCAGACTTATTGGACCTTAGAACTAGGCCCAATGACTCACTCACAACCACTTACTGATATGAAGCTACTTTGGCCGTGTGTCTGACCTTTATGCTGCAGTTATTGCTATAGAAAACTCTCTTTGAACTCAATGGCTTTATATTAATCTCTTCAACAATTGTACAAATGAAAATATTTTAATATTTTCTTAAATGTGAGCAGCCATTATTGGATCTTTATTCCTCCAAACGAGCACAGCAGCAGTGTTAGAAAGAGCCAGGAAAAGCAAGATAAAATACAGAGAAATAGAAATGGATGGCTATAAACTGTTCAGGAAAGACAGGCAGGGCAGAAAAGGTGGGGGAGTTGCATTGTATGTAAGAGGGCAGTATGACTGCTCAAAGCTCTGGTATGAAACTGCAGAAAAACCTGAGTCTCTGGATTAAGTTCAGAAGTGTGAGCAACAAGGGTGATGTCATGGTGGGAGTCTGCTATAGCCCACCAGACCAGGGGGATGAGGTGGACGAGGCTTTCTTCCAGCAACTAACAGAAGTTACTAGATCACAGGCCCTGGTTCTCATGGGAGACTTCAATCACCCTGATATCTGCTGGGAGAGCAATACAGTGATGCACAGACAATTGAGGAAGCTTTTGAAAGTGTAGGGGACAATTTCCTGGTGCAAGTGCTGGAGGAACCAACTAGGGGCAGAGGTGGTCTTGACCTGCTGCTCACAAACAGGGAAGAATTAGTAGGAGAAGCAAAAGTGGATGAGAACCTGAGAGGCAGTGACTATGAGATGGTCGAGTTCAGGATCCTGACACAAGGAAGAAAGGAGAGCAGCAGAATATGGACCCTGGACTTCAGAAAAGCAGACTTTGACTCCCTCAGGGAACTGATGGGCAGGATCCCCTGCGAGAATAACATGAAGAGGAAAGCTGTCCAGGAGAGCTGGCTGTATTTTAAAGAATTCTTATTGAGGTTGCAGGAACAAACCATCCTGATGTGTAGAAAGAATAGTAAATATGGCAGGCGACCAGCTTGGCTTAACAGTGAAATTCTTGCTGATCTTAAACACAAAAAAAGACGCTTACAAGAAGTGGAAGATTGGACAAATGACCAGGGAAGAGTATAAAAATATTACTCAGGCATGCAGGAGTGAAATCAGGAAAGGCAAATCACACTTAGAATTGCAGCTAGCAAGAGATGTTAAGAGTAACAAGAAGGGTTTCTTCAGGTATGTTAGCAACAAGAAGAAAGTCAAGGAAAGTGTGGGCCCCTTACTGAATGAGGGAGGCAACTTAGTGACAGAAGATGTGGAAAAAGCTAATGTACTCAATGATTTTTTTTTGCCTTTGTCTTTACAAAAAAGGTCAGCTTCTAGACTACTGCACTGGGCGCACAGCATGGGGAAGAGGTGACCAGCCCTTTGTGGAGAAAGAAGTGGTTCAGGACTATTTAGAAAAGCTGGATGAGCATAAGTCCATGGGGCCAGATGCGCTGCATCTGAGGGTGCTAAAGAAGTTGGCGGATGTGACTGCAGAACCATTGGCCATTATTTTTGAAAACTCATGGTGATTGGGGGAGGTCCCGGATGACTGGAAAAAGGCTAATGTAGTGCCCATATTTTAAAAAGGGAAGGAGGAGGATCCAGGGACCTACAGGCCAGTCAGCCTCACCTCAGTCCCTGGAAAAATCATGGAGTAGGTCCGCAAGGAATCAATTCTGAAGCACTTAGAGGAGAGGAAAGTGATCAGGAACAGTCAGCAAGGATTCACCAAGGGCAAGTCATGCCTGACTAACCTAATTGCTTTCTATGATGAGATAACTGGCTCTGTGGATGAGTGGAAAGCAGCGGACGTGTTATTCCTTTACTTTAGCAAAGCTTTTGATACGGTCTCCCACAGTATTCTTGCCAGCAAGTTAAAGAAGTATGGGCTGGATGAATGGACTAAAAGGTGGATAGAAAGCTGGCTAGATCATCGGGCTCAATGGGTAGTAATCAATGGTTCCATGTCTAGATGGCAGCCAGTAATAAGTGGAGTGCCCCAAGGGTTGGTCCTGGGGCCAGTTTTATTCAAAATGTCATAGAATGTCAGGGTTAGAAGGGACCTCAGGAGGTCATCTAGTCTAACCTACTGCTCAAAGCAGGACCAATCCCCAGATTTTTTACACCAGTTCCCCAAATGGCCCCCTCAAGGATTGAACTCACAAACCCTGGGTTTAGCAGGCCAATGCTCAAACCACTAAGCTATCCCTCCCCCCAAATCTTCATTAATGATCTGGAAGATGGCGTGGACTGCACCCTCAGCAAGTTTGCAGATGACACTAAACTGGGAGGAGTGGTAGATATGCTGGAGGGTAGGGATAGGATACAGAGGGACCTAGACAAATTGGAGGATGGGGCCAAAAAGAAATCTGGTAAGGACAAGTGCAGAGTCCTGCACTTAGGATGGAAGAATCCCAGGCACTGCTACAGACTAGAGACCGAATGGCTAGGCAGCACTTCTGCAGAAAAGGACCTAGGGGTTACAGTGGACAAGAAGATGGATATGAGTCAACAGTGTGCCCTTGTTGCCAAGAAGGCCAATGGCATTTTGGACTGTATAAGTAGGGGCATTGCCAGCAGATCGAGGGATGTGATCATTCCCCTCTATTCGGCATTGGTGAGGCCTCATCTGGAGTACTGTGTCCAGTTTTGGGCCCCACACTACAAGAAGGATGTGGAAAATTGGAGAGAGTCCAGCGGAGGGCAACAAAAATGATTAGGGGGCTGGAGCACATGACTTATGAGGAGAGTCTGAGGGAACTGGGATTGTTTAGTCTGCAGAAGAGAAGAATGAGGAGGGATTTGATAGCTGCTTTCAACTACCTGAAAGGGGTTTCCAAAGAGGATGGATCTAGACTGTTCTAAGTGGTACCAGATGATAGAACAAGGAGTAATGGTCTCAAGTTGCAGTGGGAGAGGTTTAGGTTGGATATTAGGAAAAACGTTTTCACTAGGAGGGTGGTGATGCACTGGAATGGGTTACCTAGAGAGGCGGTGGAATCCCCTTCCTTAGAGGTTTTTAAGGTCAGGCTTGACAAAGCCCTGGCCTGGATGATTTGGTTGGGGATTGGTCCTGCTTTGAGCAGGGGGTTGGACTAGATGACCTCCTGAGGTCCCTTCCAACCCTGATATTCTGTGATTCTATGAAAAAGATTTTTCCTGTTGAAGCAGCAAGAGCAGCCTCACTCCAAGCATCCCACCTCACCTAATACAGCACAGGTCATTCTTCCAGAAAACAGTCACTATGTAGTAGGCTGTTCTCGTATTGTGGTGACGCCACACACGTTGTGCCACAAATTAACATGATTTGCTGCTATTACTGTGGAGCTCATCCTCTTGTGGCAAAATGTAGAAGCGTCCAACCTTTAATGCAAACAGAATCTAATGCTGCTTCCTAGTATAAAGGATGATGAATGAAAGTTCAGCATGCATAACAAAGTTACAGTTTCATCATCCTTTATACCATCACTTATATTGGATTTTATTCATATAAATTCCCCTGAATTTCATTGTATGGAAGGCTTAAATTATAATGGTGACATTTATATGAACTTTTAGAAATGTTACTTCTAGCATAAGCCAGATAACAAGAATGGCATATTAGTAAATGAAGTCAAATTCACTGAGACTTCTCTGTAGCAGATAGGTCATTAAATGGCAAATGGTGAAATTGCTTTCTTATTTTCCAATAAATAGCTTCATTATTACCACAGAGGTGCTTATAATGCTTTATTTATGATGACTCTCTAGGTATGCTCAGATATTATGAAATTTTGGTCCCAGTAAATCTCTTCTAAAGCCTAAATAGTAATTATTGTCAATATTCTGACAGGACAGCTTAGTAACATGTTAACTTTATCTGAATGATGTTATAAATCTAAATGGGCCAGTATTATTGTAGTCTATCAGTAGAAGATATCAATTGTATTAGTACTCTCAGTGCTCATTAATTTAGAGTGCATCCCCTGCCTCAGATCAGTAGGAAACAATAGGATAAATTAATCCCTGCTGTAACTATTGATTCATTCACTTCTTATTGGACTTGATATGGGTTCAAGTGTCAAAGCTGGGTCATGAGAGCCTGGGGGGGGGCTACAGAGTGAGTGGCTCAGTATTGGGGCCAAAAGTCAGAGTTCAATCCAGGACCAGGCCAAGTCAAAACTACAGAATCAGAATCCATTACCAAATTAAGAGCATGAGGTGAGAACGGGGCTTGACTGGGCCAGGTCTTTCACCAGAATCAGCAATGGTCTTAAGCCAGAGACAGTAAACCAGGATCAAGGTCAGGAGTTAAGCCTAAGATGAAAGCCAGAAGTCTGAGATCAAGGCATATCACAGCAAGGAAAAGTAACTAAGGCATGGTAACTTGATGGCTCAGACAACTCCCAGAAAAGGCTTCCTGGCTTATATGGGGCATGCCAGCTAATCAGGGAATCACAGAGGGCTGTGTCTGTCCGTCACCCTGTCATCCAGACCTTATCCTTAGGAGGGGTCAGTGTGTCCCTGTATCATCTTTGGGGATTGTTTTTACACCATTACCTTGTATCGGGGTATTCTGGCACGATCCTTCTGGAATGCAGATGTATGTTTCTTTTAGAGCAGAGCAAGGTTATCAATCGTATTGTCACACATAATGCAAGCTAGGTAGTCACTTTTAGATTGGGACATACCTTCAACATTCAACTGGCAAATTCATAGAGCTGGGTCTCCGGTTCTCATACAGTGGCTCTTAGAGGAGTTATTTTTTGCAGAGAACTATTTCCACTGCTGTTCAATCTGGGACTTCATTGAGGGATGTCTGGATGCCGATTTGATGGTATTTGTTTGGAATAAACACATGCTATTCTCTCGTCCTACTCCACGAATATCACTCTTGAAACGAATTAGGTCAAAATCTAAATTTGTTCAGATCAGTCATGTTTAGCAAGATCAGACATTTGGCAAGATCCACCATGCCAAAAATTTTGCTTATTTGCTTTCATTAAAACATTCCCTTCTACAGCGTATGTATTAACTGGGGTCACACGATATAAGCACTCATTATTCAGAAGTACATGCATATCCATTAATCACTTCATTGCTTTATGCAGATGTTGAAAGCATCATCATCTGCATGGCCTTCTGATGAATTTGATGTAATAAGTTCATGTAAATCAACTCTGTTTTTGCTTTTTAAAAATCTTCCTATCACAAAAATTTCATTGGTAGTCAAGCCCTTCTATTTCCATTGGGAAACAACAGATCAGGGATCACATCGAAGTCTAGTTACATATTCTGGCTAGAGACTGGCTTTCTGATTGCTCAGTATCTCTGATTGCTCAGCACCTGAGCAGATGCTGAGGAGTCTGACATTGTTTTAGAAGAGAGAGCTTTCTGAACAGAAATAATGTCAGCCATTTATTTATTAAAATACATTCATATTTTTCTTTCAGATAATTTTGGGGGTGATTTTTGGTGTGTTTTATACCTGATTTGACAATTTTTACATTCATTTTATCCCTTTCCCATCCAAATTTAAATCTTGTATTAACTTTCTGAAGGACTTTTTTTGAAAATCAAAAAGTATTTTGCACTTCTGCTTTGCCTGTAATTTGAAGACCTCAAAAAGCAATTCATTCTCACAACTTCTCTGTGAAGTGGTAGGTACAAATTCCCCCAATTTGCAGATGTGGAACCTGAGAACAAGGGATAAAACAGGCTTAGTGGATGAGAAACTCTCAGTACCCACGCTTTAACCTCTAAACCAGTGAGTCTCAGACCTTAGTGGTTCAAATTAGCAATCATCATTATCCAAAAGAGCCACAGTACTGAGAATTCATTGTTTCATTTACTATATATTATTTGCACAGCAAAATGACAGACCAAGTATTATTTTATCAACTACAGTTGGTTAATAGTAAAAGCATCCTGATTGGTTAATAATTAAATCACAGTGTTTTAATATCATGCGCTGCAAAGAGCCGCAGGAGACACATTAAAGATCTGCTTGTGGGCTCACAAGGCTCAGACTGAGTATCACCGCTCTAAATCATACCAGCTTGCTTAGTTGTGCTGTATGAAGTGCTGATTTATTATGCTATAGTTAGTGTTTTGGACCAACACAAGTGTTATATGAACCACAACAGCAAATGGTGTAGTGGAGCATATTTGCAGGTATGTGGAGTATACCTATCTTTTGTTTCAAGATTGTTAACCTTTTGGCACCTGTGAAAGCTGAGCTGGGAAAGCTTACAAATACCACACTCCAAGTAGCAGTCTCCAGATATTTGGACAGTGAAAGAAGCCTATTTATCAGCCTCGTCTTCTAAGTTGCTTACATGGATCCCTGTCCAGTGCTTTAAAAAAAAAATTGTTTGTGGAATCATATTCTTTCCCTCCCCACTCACTCATGGTGAATGACAGAGATCACAGATAAGAGAAAGAATAGAAAGTAATGAGAAGACCTAAAAGGGAAAAAAGGAAGGAGAAAGATGTGGATAATATTATTTCCTTTCCTGAACAGCAGCTGCAGAATTTTAATGAGAAGAGTGAAGGTTTCTGGAGAGCTGGCACCCACTTGTCCACCCTCCCCCACCCCCACACACTTGACATATCAGCTCTGAATATATAAAGGAGTATAAATTGATAGACCCTCATCCCAAAGGGCCAGAAGAGAGGGGTTATGCAAAAAAAAAGCCCAATTAATAGCAAGATATGCAAAAGTGTAAGTACATTAGAGCTGCCATACTAGGTCAGATCAATGGTCCATCTAGCCCAGGATCCTGTCTCTGACAATGGCCAGTACCAGAGCGGCAGAGGGAGAATATAGAACAGGGCAGTTGGAGTGATCCACCCATGTCTTCCACTCCCAGCTTCTGGCAGTCAGGAGACTAGGGTCACCCAGAGCATAGGGTTGAATCCCTGACCATTTTGGCTAATAACCACTGATAGACCTGTCCTCCATGAACTTATCCAGATCCTTTTTTGAATCCAATTATACTTTTGGCCATCATAACATCCCTTGACGATGAGTTCCACAGGTTAATTGTGTGGTATGTGTGTGAAAAAGTGCTTCCTCTTGTTTGTATTAAACCTGTTTCCTATTAATTTCATCAGGTGGTCCCTGGTTTTTGTATTTTGGGGAAAGGTAAATAACACTTCTTCTTTGAATAGTGTCCTTATGAGTGCCCCACTTCAGATGCATGTGCATCCCACACACCTTTGGTCAGAAATTTTCATTAGCACTGTCCATTTGGCCTACGCATGCACTGCTGATAGCCATGTGCTCTGCCCCAAGGCTATATCAGGCTACCCAGGCAAATTGCTCTCAGTTCCTTCTCAACCGCCTCAGCCTGAGACCGAGCTAAGTGCATCTGCCTTGTGCATGCCACAGCTACTTGCTGAGCTTTTCTACTTAGTTTAATTAGTTACTGGTTATTGAAGATTATTTTATTTCCACTGGGGAAATACTCCCTGTGGGGGGATTCCCTGGTTCACCAGGGTTTAAACATTGCCTCGTGTAGAGAGGCTATCCTGTTCAGCAATGGACAGTCTAAGCACGTTCACTACCTGGGAGTCACACATCCCACAGAAGCGTAACTAGTTCTTAGCCCTCAAACCCAGGGCACAAAAGGACCAGAAAATCAAGCCACAACTGTAATGATGGAGCATTCCCTTCACCTTGCTTCAGAGCCTAGTCAGAAGAATCCCACCCCTCTCAAATACCTCAGTCCCCAGGGGTCTGTAGCCCCACTTTGACCTCAGCTCAGCACTCATATAGAAAGGGGAAAGCCTCGGAGACCTCCTCTTAAAGGTCCTAAGAAGAAGAGCTCTAATTCCGCTCTGAAGGAACCCACCTCAAAAAGACCTCAGTCTCCGACCAGGTCAACAGCCTCAGAGATTTTGTCCTCAAGGCTTGCTACTGTAGAGACAAAGGTCTCTTCCAGTACCCGTGAGATGAGAAAATCCCACAGCTCTAAGAGTAAACAGAGCTCTGAGAAGGCTCTGGTACCTTCTAGTGGAGATGGTCAGAGCAAACACAGACGATCAGTAGAGTTGAACTTAACACCCATTAACTATATTCATGCTATGCTATGGAAATGATCCTATATATCATGTTGGTATATGCCATCATGTGCCAGCAATGCCCCTCTGCCATATACATTGGCCAAACCGGACAGTCTCTATGCAAAAGAGTAAATGGACACAAATCTGACATCAGGAATCATAACATTCAAAAACCAGTGGGAGAACACTTCAACCTCTCTAACCACTCAGTGACAGACTTGAAGGTGGCAATTTTGCAACAAAAAAACTTCAGAAACAGACTCCAAAGAGAGACTGCTGAACTTGAATTAATATGCAAATTAGATACAATTAACTTAGGTTTGAACAAAGACTGGGAATGGTTGGGCCATTACACTAATTGAATCTATTTCCCCATATTAAGTATCCTCACACATTCTATGGGTCATCTCGATTATCACTTCAAAAGTTTTTTTTTCTCCTGCTGATGATAGCTCATCTCAATTGATTGGCCTCTTACAGTTGGTATGGCTACTTCCACCTTTTCATGTTCTCTGTATGTATAAATATCTTCTTGCTGTATGTTCCAATCTATGCATCCGAAGAAGTGGGCTGTAGCCCACAAAAGCTTATGCTCAAATAAATTTGTTAGTCTCTAAGGTGCCACAAGTACTCCTGTTCTTTTTGCGGATACAGACTAACACGGCTGCTACTCTGAAACAGTGCTAACAGGCGCTAAGAGTCTAACTGAGAAACTATTAGTGCACATTAACCACACTGTAGATTTGGATAACTAGGATTTTTAGATAATTGGAATTTAAATAACTAGAATTATTCTGTGTACAGTGTGAAAAACCTACCACTGGATGGGGTTGGCCAATAACAGAACAAAAACCAAGTTACTAATCACAAAAGAAATATGAATTCCCATTTCTCTGTATCCTGCATTTTATCATTAAATTGCTTCTAGCACAAATGAACAGAATGAGTCACTTGTCCATGGCATTAAGTGAGATATCAAACTGCTTTCCACTTTAATAGCCAATCAGCTAAAAATGATCAGGCTCTCTCAGGACTATGGGAGTTTGTATGAATCAAATACTTAGTGTATAAGTGAGGCTTTTCCACATTCCAGGCTTCCTGTCTCCTCCACCCTCTGTAATTGACACAGAGTACATTTCGATCCAGAACACTGTATTGTATTGCACTTATCACTGTTCTCTTATCAACTGTCATGATGCTTGTCCTGAGGAGTTTTAAAAGGAGCAGTCTGTTAAGTAACAATCTCCATCTCTAGCAGAACCTATTCCAGTAATACAAGGAATGGTCTTTTGCAATTATAGTCAGTTTGGGCCACATTCATCCTTCCTACTCCACTGAAGTTATACCAGCAATGAATTTGGCTGGAAAAAAATATTTCTGTAGTTCTCAGCTAGGCTGAGTGAAGGCTGTAACAGTCCTCAGAGGGCCAGGAGGCCTAGTAGGTAGCACGCCCATTTTCTAGTCTCATGCCTCCCAGTGGAAAGGGCTTTCAGTCCATTCCTAAGCCTTGTATGTGGCTTATCTTCACCTCAAGGTTTTCAGGGTCCTTACCCTCTCTTTACTAAGGAGGGTGGAGGTGGAAGTGAGGCGTATGCCCCGCCCTGCTGCAACAAGAGCCGTTGGTAGAGGAGCCTGAGCCCTCCCACTCTACAGGGCTCTGATCCAGGGCCCTATGAGAAACAGCAGTGTCCGGCACTCTGGGGTGGCCTTGGAACTCCCTCCCTGGTTCACTTCCATTTCCCCATGTCTCCAAGTCCAATATAAGATAGCAAAAGAAAAGACAACTAAACCTTCAGTCCCAACCAAGCTCAGCAGGCAGCCTAACATGGAGGCTTCTTCAGCAGCTTTGATCCTGAGCCCTCAGGGTAGGTCTGACTTTCTCCCCAGCCTCTTCCTTCTGAGATGAGTTTCTACCTTTTTAAGCTTCCTTTCTGACTGGAGCTTGCAGGTCTGGACGGTCGAGGTGACCTGGTCCCATTGTCCTTTTACCCCTTTGGGCCCAGTATAGGGTCTATACACCCCATCACAAAGACAATATTTAGGTCTAAGCAGATGGTCAACAATGGACAGATAACTGCAGTACCCTGGCTTAGAAAATTAATGTGTATTCCTTGAAATAAGTATTTAGTGTAGAATTCTGCATACCTGTAGCCAAAAGGAAATGTAGAGTGAGGGCCAAGAATCAATTCCTGTGGTACCTCATGAGAAACACACCTGCTCAGTGATGTTTCCCCTTTTACAATTACATTGTGAGACATATCAGTTAGACAGATTTTAATCCATTTAATGGATGCCATGTTAATTTTACATTGTTCTAGTTTTTTCATCAAAATGCTGTGCAGTACCAAGTCACAGGCAAGTGTGTATTAGAGCCTCACATTACAGACAGGGAAAGTAACACAATAAAGATGAATACATTACCAAAATACATAGGAGTCTATATCACTATAGGGAGTTATTACATTCTAGTGATTCATTGATATTTGTTGTTATGAAGAAACTTGCTAATGGCTGCTATCAGGGGTTCTTGGATCCAAAGACAATCACAATCATTAAATCCAATGTGTGTGCCAAGTACTCTTTTAGGGTCAACAGAAGGAGCAATCAAGTCCCTGCAGACAAAGGGGGCTACTGCCTAAGACACTAGGGTGCATGTCCTCAGAGGAGCTAAACCTTATGGCTTAACAGAGGTTTCTCTGGGGTTGCAAATGCAAGGATTAAGATACTAGTTTCAGCCTCATGTGTGAGAAAAAAGTAAGCAGAAGAAACAGTGAGTGTAACCCTGAAAAGAAAGAAAGATGCATAGCTTCTTGGGCACAGAGCTGGCTGGAATGATGCATTTGGGGATTTCCGAGCAAGGAAACCGGCTGCTGTTTGTTTCCACTATATTGAGGGAAACTGGACTTTGTGTGCATTTTTATGAATAAATAAGATTACAACAAAGAATATACCAGACTCATATAATCAGATTTCTCATCCTAACCAGACAGTTGAAATCAATGGGATGGAAGCAGGTGCTTAAAATTTAGCACATGGTTATGTAGTTTCCCAATTTAGAGCCTTTTTTTTTAAATGAAAGGTTAAATTAGCCCTAGCATTTACATAGTCCAGAAATCAGGCAGTCCCTGCATCCATCAGTTTCATGGGACCAAAAGCCAGCTCTGATGTCTGTGGCCCCAATCCTGCACAGATCAATACATGTGTTTAATTTTATGCTTGTTATTCAGTAAGACTACTCATATAAAGTGAAGCACATGCATAAGTATTTGCAGGATCAGGGCTCGTGAGAATACTATTTTATCATATTTCTATTTTCCCCATTAAATAATTAGATAATTTAATATGTTCTTTCCAGTCTGAGTGATTCCAAGTAAGATTTAGCTCATCCTTTGTGTGTCAAACAAAAGAAATACATAAGACAGGCTAATATTTGTTTCAAGAAGACAGACTTTTCATGGGCATCAATGAATTAGCTGAAATAGTTATGTTGAGGTCCAGGGTGCCGTTTGGAAATTCAAAAGCAAGAATTATTGCTGTGTTCCTGATGTCAGGTTAAAAATAACTAATAAAAGCCTCTAGTGAACACAAATGTGTTCCTCTCAAGAATAGTTTTCTGGAAGATTAACACAGAGATATGGCCTTCGATTCTGCAAAGGCTCATATTTTTTCCAAACATTGTAGTATTTATGGGAACAAGCAGATGGAGTTTGAATTTGCTGAAATGAGATGAGAGTTTTGCTTGGAACTTTGCTTCCCTTGATAGATCTGATACTATGCACATACAAAAACACTGTAAATAAAAAGGAAGAAACATTTTAACTGTATGTGTGCAGCAGAGAGTGTGAAATTAATTAATTAAGGAAGAATGTTACAAAGCAGGGGCTTCGTGTTTAGAAATTATACTGTAGCAAGTACATAAATTGCTAGCAAACCCTGCTGGTAAAAGTCTGCTTAGCACTTCTGTAGCACTCTGTACCTCAAAGCAGCACCCTGGAACCCCCATATCCAGCCCATCCGATAATTATGATACATTTCGTACAAAGCATGCCATGTAAGATATCATATGAAAGGTCAAGAGCTGCTGAAACCCATTCTGTCAAAATACATATATCATTATTATGTATCAAGTTATGAGATTTTTCTGTATGGTTGTTACTGAAATACGTTGTAAGTTTGCTAGTGACATATAAAGAAGGCAAACTACTCCCAGAAGGGTGTTAAATGACCATTAATCAGCAGGGAAGCTGTAATCAAGGGATTTACAATTCAATGACAGTTGTGCAAGCACCACACAATGGGGACTGCTCAACACTATGACTCCGTTGCACAAGACCATATCAGAGGGTTTGCTCAGTTCTGTGACTCCCAAAGCCCACCAGGACATGTCTGGACTAGTATTTTCCAGGCACATGGGCTGAGGGTATAAAATAAGGGACAGTGGCATCAAGACTGCGGGAAAGACAAAGACTTCAACTGAGGGGACTGGTCCCAGGCTTGAGAGAAAAGCCTATGTATTAAGAACTGCAACACCCAGTGGAGTGAGAAAACTGCTTGATCCAAATACTACCTCCCTAGTCTAATAAGGTTTAAGATTTAGACTGTGTGCTTACCTTTTATTTTCTATAGTAACTGTCTCTGACCTTTTATGCCTACCACTTATAATCCGTTAAATTCTATCTTTCTGTAGTTAATAAATCTGTTTTATATTTTACCTAAAACAGTGTGTTTTGGTTGAAGTGCTTAGGAAATCTCAGCTCAGTTTACAAAGGCTTGTGTTTGTCCTCTGCACATTGAGGGAGGGGCGAACTGGTTTCTGACCAGGGCAAGACTGTATAGCTCTGGGGTACAAGGCTGGGGAGTTGGGGGCGGGGGGGATTGGCTGGTGCCTTTCTCTGTGTGATTCGTGAGTGGCTCTGGGAACAACTGGGTGTGGGGTTTCACATGCTGTTGTGCTGAGTGATAACAGTGCTTGGAGGGGGTTACTGCCTGTCACAAGCAAAGCATTGAGAAAGATAGTCCAGGCTGGAGAGTTAAGGGGAAAGAGGGATCCCGTCACAACTTCTCAATGTTTGGGACTTTGGTACCCCAAACGGCAAAGTTCGTTGTCTGACCGCGAGAGACAGGCAACACCAGCAAAGTTCAAATATAATGCTCTTTATTGAAGAGTGCACACGACAATAGAGAGCGAGCTCGTCTCCAAAGAGAACCAGCTAACCTCTTTACAAAATTACCTAGGTTTATATAGACAGTTCCGTCGAATTATTATAATTGCAATTACCTAGTTAAGTAGCCACCCCCCTTCTTTTGAAACTAGAAACTTTTACCATACATACATTTTTTATGTTCTACAAGATTAAATGTTTTACATGATTTATGATACTTTAACAATTACTAATCAATCTAAAATGTAATTGTTAGGAATAGACATAGAACAGAAACAGGGAGTACTGCACAGGGAGTCTGGAAGTTTGGAATCTTGGCTTCTTATGAGTTCTTTATACCAGGGGTCGGCAACCTCTGGCATGCGGCTCGCCAGGGTAAGCCCCCTGGCGGGCCGGACAAGTTTGTTTACCTGCCGCGTCAGTAGGTTCGGCCAATCGCGGCTCTCACTGGCCGCAGTTCGCCGTCCCAGGCCAATGGGGGCTGCAGGAAGCAGCCCGGGCCGAGGGATGTGCTGGCCGCAGCTTCCTGCCACCCCCATTGGCCTGGGACAGCAAACTGTGGCCAGTGGGAGCCGCAATTGGCCGAACCTGCCAATGCGGCAGGTAAACAAACTGGCCCAGCCTGCCAAGGTGCTTACCCTGGTGGGCCATGTGCCAGAGGTTGCCGACTCCTGATCTATACTAATACACAAGTGAATTGGCCTGAAGACACTCTGACATGACCTGGTCTGCCAGCATCACAGCACGTTGTGGTTAATATACAGATTTCAGAGAGAGGTGCTTAAATCACTGTTGTCCATCCATCTTTCCCCTTTCTTCATTCTATGTCTGTCCATCCACCTCTTCTTTTTATCCCTTTCAGTGTCTGCCCCTCCTTTTCCCCCTCTTTGGAGCAAAGCACTGTAGTTTTGCACTGTAATGTTTTAACCACAGCACCAACTTAATTTAATTAGAATTATGTTTCTGTTCTCCAGCCCTGCTTTTTAGGCTCCAGTTTCTGAGAAATATTGTTAAGGATCCTCTCCTGAGCTACCAGAGGGTCATGACTCTCCGTTTGAGAACTATGGCAACAGATACATTACATATGCTAATAACATTCTCTATTTCCCCAGAGATCATATGAGGTCATCTTGCCAGTTCCCTGGCAACTTTATATTTTGTACTCTGACTTTCTCCTCCTCCGAATAGTACGGTTTGTTAAATGTATACGATGTAAGCATCCCTCAGTCGAGCTCTGCAAACGGTCATAGCAAACCAAAGCCTTTGTTCTCCTTATATGAATTTGGCAATAACCGTTGCTTATCTCCAACTTTGCTAATTTCTTCTCCAACCTCTCTAACCCTGCACAGAAGGTTTTGACTTCAGGAGAGCAATAACCTGGAGAATTAGATGAACTCTTATGAAATGATCATCCTGCCTGCATATATACAGGGTGTGTATATAGTAATAAAGAATGAGGGAAGAGAGAGAAAATCAAACACGATATTGAGGCAGAGTTAGTTCTAGATTTAATGTCTGTCTTGGTTTTCCTGGTGGGGAGGCAGCAGGCACTTTACCTAGGAATGACATAAGCAAACAGCCTCTCTCACAAAGATGGTTTATTATTTCAGTTGACAAAAAGCTGAACCATCACACCAAATAATGCAATTTTAATTCAACAAAGCACCTTTCAAAAGGTAATGAACTCAAAAGAAGAAAGATGGCCACTGAAATCAAAGGGTTAGCTAAAGTCTATATACATCATAGGAAGAGATGAACAAAACAACCATTGCTTTGATTTACAGCTTAACAGCTATGTTGTTGTACCAGGTACAACAGACCATAAGTGAGAAAAATCAGACTCTTGCTGTAGCCTCTGGCCATATGGAGTGAGTGAAGCTAGAAAGCAAAGTGACGGCCCACATCTCTAAAGCCCAAAACAAACATGATCATCATTTAATGTACCCAGCTGATTAAGACTCTGAAACCCCCCCAATTTAGCAAGCATGTGAAATTATTCCATCACAGAAGGCATGTAATGTAACCTAAATCAAAATGCATTGCCCCTGGATAAAAGATGATGCCCTTTAGATTTTTGGCTTCTCTGGAATTTAGGATTGACATAAGTAACAGAATCAGACTTTGGTGAACATGCAGTTTTGTAAGCCCACTGCTAATCACTCACTAACCTCATTCATCATCAGTTTTATATGGAGGCTTTTTGCCATTTACTCTCAAGATGAACAGTGAAGACCTGATTAATCTTGCCTTAAACTTTATGTAGTTATTTACACCAATGAAAAGTAAATGTTAAATGCTTCTATTCTGATTTAATAGTATTTTATACCCACTTTGCACTGGTGTAAACATCTAAGCAAGGGGGTGTATTGGGGCTTGAGAGTATAAGCTTTGATTTTTCCTGTCAACTCTCCTGGTCACCAGGTTTTCCCTGTGTGTGCTTTACAGGCATTGGCATTGTTATAAAGAGAAGGGTGATACATTGTTCTCCTTATCCACTGAGGACAGGACAAGAAGTAAATTTCAGCAAGGGAGAGTCAGGTTGGGCATTAGGACAAAATTCCTACCTGTAAGGATAGTTAAGCATTAGAACAAATTACCTAGGAAGGTTGTGGAATATCCATCACTGGAGATTTAAGAACAGGTTAGACAAACACCTGTCAGGAATGATCTATAATATTTAGTCCTGTGTTGATGCAGGGGACTGGACTAGACAAATCTATCAAGGTCCCTTCCAGCCCTACATTTCTATGATCCTATGTGAGTATCTCGATGTAAGCAGAGTCAGGATGAGCTCTACCCTGACATCTGGTGGTGAATTATGGTGAGTATGGAAAAGAGTTTCAGGGACTGATCATGTTTGCATAGGCACAACCACCCCCCCAGCATAGCCCACGGCAGCCTAAAATGGTTACTTTGACAGCTGTGGGATCTCCAATTTCTTTGTTATTGGGGCAGGAGGAATAAAGTGTTGTCACCCTGATTATGTGAATGAGGAACTATGAAACTGCCTTATGACAGAGAATCTCACCATCAAGTAAATAGCACTCGCTAGACAAGGGACATGGGTGCCAAAACCCAGTGAATTGAGAGAGGTTGGGAACTGGTGTGTGTACCTGATGGTATGGGTCCCTTTTGATGTGCAATACTGATTGCACATCATCCTCTCTCCACTGTTGAAGAGCCGAGCTAATTTTGAATCCATTAGGAGTCCATCTAAAGGCTACTGAACTGAATTCATGTTGGGCCAATGGTGCACCAGCACCTGGGCTCCCCTACTACAAGCTGAAATCACTAAAAGAGCTAAAATCACTAAAAGAGCTAAACTTACTGAGCTGAGATCACTGAGTGCTGTGTTAACTAGTGGGGGAGCCTGAAGATCTATCGCTAAGCGGCTGACAGAACGGAGCACGCTGGAGCAGCCCATGGAACAGTGAGCGGAGCTGCAGCAGAACTCCACAGAGAGGCGGAGCAGTTTGCAGCATGTTGGAGCAGCCCATGGAACAGTGAGCGGAGTGGAGCGGTTTGCGGGGGTGGCTGGAGCGGCTCACGGGTCGGCTGGAGGAGCGGCACAGCTGGTGGAGTGGAGCTGGTCGTGGTGAAGGTGGCAGCAGAACTCCACGGAGAGGCGGCAGCAGTTGGCCCCTGGCCCACATAAGGTGCCCCTTAACACCCTGTGTGTGCCCCCCCCCCATTTCCGCTGGGGCGGGGGAGAAACTCTGCAGATAAACTTTTGAACTCTGGGATTGGCACTGACCAGAAACAGACTTTTGGGTTGTTGGACTTTGGGGCGATTGGACTTAAGACCCTAAGGGGGAAAGGACATTGCCAAACTTACTTGGAGATGGGCTTTTTTTTTTGCTTATGGTTTGTGTTATAATTCTGTTTGTGGTGTTTCTCCAATGTGATGCCGCATTGCTTCACTCCTTTATTAAAAGGATTTTGCTACACTCGGACTGTGTGCTTGCGAGTGGGGAAGTATTGCCTCTGAGAGGCGCCCGGGGGTGGGTAGTATGTAATTGTCCCAGGTCACTGGGTGGGGGCTCGAGCCAGTTTTGCATTGTGTTATTGAAACGGAACCCCTGGATACTGAACCCGGCCCTTGTTGCTGCCAACTCAGAGGGGCAGAAGGGTTACATCAGCTTTCATTTAAAAATAGTAATTTTCTAGCCTTTGTGGTTACTGACAAAAGCATCTGTTGTAATACCCTGACTGTTTGCAGTATCCAGATGTTGTTTCTTGTCTTTTACTCATATTGTAAACTCTTTGGGATATGGACCATTTTTTGTCATGTGTTTGTACAGTACCTAGCACAATGGGGCTCTAATACATGATTGGGGCCCCTAGGTGTTACTGCAATAAAATAAATACAGTAATCTCAATAGCATGAAATAAGATTTATTGACTTGCAGAATCCAATCTGTTTCAGTGAATCTAAAAAAACTGCCTAGGAGCGCATTGCTTAAACTTTGGACATTTCAATATTACAGTACACCAAGCACTGCAGCTGCTGCACACAAACCTGCAGAATAAGTTCAAGGCATCATGCATTTGTTCTCAAGTTACCTTGGATGGGGGAAACACATATGTTAAGATTTTCAATGTCCGAGAGAGCGCGAAAGACAGGGTAGAAGTACTGAGGATTGACTACCACAAAGCCCCCAGAGACAGCATTCTAGATGAACTTCAAAAATTCCTTTACAAAATTTCAAAACACAAAGTTCCTATGTGTTTAAAATATTGATCCTGATGCACAGTTTCAGTGCCAAGATGCAGGGAGGGCAAAAGTTGGGTTTGACACACACAGTGCTTAATTTGTAATGAAAGATGTGTCAGGGCTCAAGTAATTAGGTGCCGGGGCTCAAGCAATTTTTTTTTACATTGATAACTGATGCAGCAAACCCAGAGGTGGTGGGGCTATGACTTGCCAAGTCTAGAGGTGCTGGGGCTCAGCCCTGGCAAGTCCTGTTACAAATTAAGCATTGTCCACACCCTCATTTCTCATTACTGCTAGTAGGGAAAAATGTGGGGAAAGATGGGTGGGAGGAGGAGCATAACATTGTTTTTTCCCTAGTGGTGGCACTGCCCTGAAGTGATTTCTCCTTTCTGTTATGCTTATAAGAAGCATACAGGATCTTTTTCAGGGGAAAAGGCAATATGCCACATTTACTGGAAATACAACAATTAGCATATGCATTCAAACACACACACTCTCTCTCTCTCTGTCCCACCAGTCGATGTTATAGTTACCAGTCCAGAGTTCGAATCAATCTAGTGGCCAGCTAGGTTGACCACAAGTAGAGAGGAGCCGGGTTCTGTTGGTCGCGATGCTCGGGGAAGTCTTAGCAGGACAAACCCAAAGTATCATGGTAAAGCATCCTGTTTATATAGTGATCTTCCTTCATTGGTACGAATGAGTTTTGCACCATCATGCTGTAATCAATTGCCGTTTGACGAGTGCTTGTTTTCTTAGATTGTTCTTCTTATCCTTTATCTTATTCTTTCATCAG
Source organism: Mauremys mutica (assembly GCF_020497125.1). Lineage (NCBI taxonomy): Eukaryota > Metazoa > Chordata > Testudines > Geoemydidae > Mauremys > Mauremys mutica. The sequence continues at coordinate 139,119,168 of NC_059074.1, forward strand.
TCTCTCAGGGAATTACCCCATGCTGGTTTTGATCACAGCTATCTTGTCCCCACTGATGGGTGTCTGTCTCATCTTTTAAAGTCATCAATCTGTCCTCCTCTGACGTCTCAATAGGGGCGTGTTGCAATCTCTTGGTGCCTTTACGTCCATCCTCAATTCCTCCCTAGAACATCTGATCCGGTGATGGCCTTCACACTTATCTTCTAACACACACATTCCTCATTCACACACAAAACAGGAGTGATTTACACAGAGCATTTGAACAGGAACATCAAATTGCAATACAGGAGTAAACAATCATTGCATTATTTTACTTATTTCAAAATGCTAAACCTACAGCCAAGTGGTGACCCTAAAGATCAGTCAGTGCCTTGACATCAGCTTCAAACACAAGATTCTGGCTGATGCATCTTTACCAATTGCACACTAGGCCATTTCTTTCTGCTTTCAGAAAGGGTGACTGGCAGGATGTGGTCAAATCATACATCAATATATTTAATGCAGGCTATATTATTATTTTTATTCTTCATTCTAAATTATACAAAATAGAAACAAAATCCTACTACTACACTTCCTCCTGCATGTATGAACTTGAATAATCAAATCAAAGCTACAAGAGAGATCCTGGAGGATGGAGCTGAATGTAAGTGTCCTTATCTCTTGGTGACATTTTACTACTTCTCACAGAGCCAGAGAGACTATTAAAACACTGGCTGATTGTACAAATTAGAGTCCCTGCTCAGCCTTGGAAAGAAGACATTGTAGAAACTGAGGTGTTCAATCTCTCTGAAAACTAAGGGGTATTTCTTTTGAGCACGTTTCTCATGGCGAATTCAAACACCACTTGCTCTGGATTTATACCTTTATATCTTCATTGTCTTCAGAATCTGGGCCTGGAGAGTTTGAGTACTTACATAACATTGTATTGTGGTGTCAAAATAATAAGCTTTCCAAAAACTGTGTACCTGATGCAGTTATTTCCCCAGCTGCTTCCTAGAAACTCTATTGACTAATTTAATAACCCTGGGCGCTAAGCCCAGAATTATCCTTAATAAAAATGTTTTTCTACTATCCAAAGATTATTTCCTTTATTCGAACTTAACATTGTTTTTATAACTGGACCCTTTTGATTACATGTATTAATATGTATGGCTAAAAGAGAAATGAACAGAATTTTAGACAGAGGCTGAGCAAGCCATTATTCTTAATTCCTCAAGCCAGTATTTGTATCAGTGTACAGTAGTCCTGGCTCCCCCTTAATAAGATACCAATAATTTTGCAATGCATAATGCGCTTTCAGCTTGACAATTAGCCATTCATTCATTCAACCAATATTATTCAAGATTTGCCACTGGACAAGAACTTAACTTCAGTTTGTTGATTGATATTCAACAAGAAGCGTAGCCTCTTGTGGGACTAATGAAAATGACGTTACAAAGCACTCGAAACAACTCAGGCACATTGGCACTGCATTTCAGGGACAATTACTAGGTTGGTTTTTTTTTCCAGGCTAGACATTCCCAAACACAGATGTCAGAAGTGGAACCCCGCACTGCTTGCTCTCAGAAAAATAAAGGATGTTCTTGTTCAAGCCAGCAAGTGACCCATGGCATGTGTTTAAGTTCCTTGCTGCAGTGGAGACTAAGCCAGCTGTAACACCAGTAAATTCAAGGTTTGCCATAGCAAACTCCATTGTAAAACTGCTCTGAGCAAAATCAGAATCCATCCAGGCATCTCTCTCTAGCATATGCTGTTGAGATGCCTTAGATCAAGCAGAGTGGGTCCCAAGTAATCATAACTGCCTCTGTATCTTGCACTATATTCCAGATATTTCCTATATGTTAATATTTATCTTAATGATGACCCATTTGATAGAACATTAATTTAGTAACAAGGTTAAGACCCATAGATATTTTAATTGACTTTGTTAATCAGAATTTGTTTCCATTAATAAAAGTGATCCAGGTGGCCAATGATATTCTGCTTGAGTGCCTGTGAAATCCCTCGCTTACAAGTTACTGAGTAAGCTTGTGATTTGCTTTGATACACGGTGCCGTTACAATTTTCTTGATGTCTGCAACATAGACAAGTCTTGAGATCTGCTTCTTTCTGTAGTTTTATGAATATTAACCTTAGATACCCTATATCTGAAAACACACACACTGATTTTCAGCGGTGCCTTGGTCTTTGCTGGCCACTGGAATGAGGATGAAGCCATGGTCCTATCTTTTCCCTATCTTCTTGGGGGTGGGTAGTGCCCTGGAGGGAGTGGTGGGCACTAACAGGGAGCAGTGCTTGTGCTCAAGGGCATGCAGGGACTGCAGTTGCACCTGATCCCTTTTTGGGGAATGGGTGTCTCAAGTTATTGCCTTGTAAATAAGAGTTACCCTCCAGTTATCATGATATTCTTGCAATTTTCAGTTGCGAGAGTTGCTTGGTTGAGAATTTGAACAGAGCCACACCATCATCAACAAATGGCTCTCAGTAATCCGTATGTCCAAAGCCATCTTATCAAATTACATGTCGAGGGTTAAGATAGCCATTGTTTTTTGTTACAGCCCTAATCGCATTTGTTCAGTGAAGATTAATGGAATGTCGCTGTTATATAGACATCAATAAAATATTCATGGCTTATTTGTTGCTAAATGAGGATTAATGGGGTTTTTTAATGCCATGTTCCTTAATGTTAAAATACAAATCAGTTATTTCTTGATGCGATTGGTGCTAGGGTTTCACTAATATTCCCCAATGGAATTATGCAATCATTCACAGCAGTAGTCTGGCAACTCTCAGATGAATGTTAGCACCAAAATTTCCAGTTAATGGACGTTAATGTACTCCAGTTGCCAATGCCATTAAACAAACTTATATCAGCAGTGGCCTTATAATAACAGTGCACTTCTACACTCTGCATTCATTTGATTTTCAGTTGCGTGAAAAATAGGATTGCTGTTGACAATGGAATATGTCTGAGCACAAAATTATTTTGTAATTTTAGGAGAATACATTCAAGCATTAGCCCACAGGAAGTCAGTCATTATCTGTGAATAATGACTAGCTGGTAGCAAACAGCCCAATGCAAAGCCAAGATTAATTTTGTATCCAAACATCAGCAGTTAAAGTGTCACCAAGCAGCTGTATTTGTAAATCAGCTGTCACCTAAAATGTCACAAAATGCAGGTCATATTGTGAAGCTGCAATTTTGTTTAACTGAACATCAATAAATAATTGTAGCATAGTGCTAAACTTAAAATCTGGCTGGCCTTAGGGGAACTCAATTCCCATTTGCGAGTGAATAACCAGCCTACTGCTGGTGAACCCATGCTGAAATAAGTTTTTTTTCTGGACTATTCTGTTTAAGTGGAGCAGCAGGGTGAATTTGATAAGATCTCAAGGAACCAGCATCTCAGAGTTCTGGCCAGAATCATTTTTGTAATCCATTTCTTCATGTAGCAGAGAAGAGACAAGCTGCTACAACCCTGGGAGCAGCAAGGAGAGAATTCCAAGGTTCTGCATTTGGATCTGTGACGCTGGAGATTAAAGTACCACCATTCCCCACCCACCTCAACCTTGTTGAGTTACATTTGTGCATGCGCATAAGGGCCCATTACAGTCAAGGCTGTTCTCAGTTGAGAAAGGAAGATACCAATTTTTGGCAGATGTGATTGAAGCTGAGATTTCAGGAAGTCAACTCCGGCAGCCAACAATGTGGAAGCCTGCTTACCTACTGCTACTAAAGAGATTAGGAGAGGATTTCCACTGCAGACTATGTGTCCACTAAGAATCTATTTGTTTAGATTTATTCGTATATTAAAAAACAAAATAAATCTATCCCAAGCATCTGGCACTTTTAATATATCTTTAAAATCATATTAATTAATGCAAGACAGAGAGCTTGATTTTCCAGTCCCTTGTACCAGATTAAGATAGGAGTAAGTCTTCTTACCCAGTGGAGTTACATCAGTGAAAAGATCTGAGAAAAGAATCAGGCCTAACAAGTCCATTGCCAAGAATGAGTAACTACAGTATATCAGGTCTTGAAAATGCCTATACTACATTTGGATTTTATAACATTTGAGGAACAAACAACAAACAAGTCTGCATCACGGTTTCTCAACATCCTACATAAAAACTCTAATATTTTGGCATCTATCAAACACACACATATGGCCCCCACTACCATAATCTCAGAGTACTTCACAATCTTTAACTCATTTATCCTTAAGTTACAACACCCCTAAGTGGCAAGGAAGTGCTATTATACACATTTTACAGATGGGGAACAGGCACAGAGAGAGACTAAGTGACTTGCCCAAGGTCACACAAGAAGTCTGGAGGAGCAGGGACTTGAACTTGAGTCACTGGCCAGAATTCTAATCACTGGGCCATCTTTCCTCTCTGTATTCTATTGACAATCAAAAGAAACTAACAAATGCTGTTCACAGCCAGGGATGCTGGAAAATGTTTTTATAGTGGGGGTGCTGATGATGGAAACCATGTATAAAGTGTTTGTTATTCTTCAAGCCAGGGGGCATGGCAGCATCCCCAGTACCCCTAGTTCCAGCACCACTGTCCACAGCTGTCCTAAATATATGCTTAGTAATATAATCAATGAGCTTAGACCATATTTTACCCTCCTCGTCGATGAGCAGATGATACAGGAATCCAGTATATCCCAGCCCAATGGGTTTGGAAGAGGGAATGGGAAAAAGATGTCTGCATATTTTCCCGCCCCTTCTCTTCACCAGGCCTTAGCAAGGGCAGAGATTGTTAAAGATTCATACTTGAGAAGGAACGGATAAGGACAAGCCAGTGATGGGGCTAAAATGAATGGCTAGAGAGATGGCATCATACCCCCGCCAAGCCAAGGAAACTGTGGGTAAGTTAATACTGATCCATGAGTCAGCATTAATCTACCCATCTCTACCATCTGAGAGAAAGGACTCACCCCTGGCAGTACAACTTCCTTAGACACCAGCTTGAAAGAGGGCTAAAGAGGGACCTGGAACCCAGTGCCTCACTATATGTTTGTATAGTGTCAGAGCCCTGAGTTCCTCTCACTTGATATGCCCCCAACATCACCAGCCCCCAGAGTTCACAAGTCATGGGTCAGACTCCCCCCCCCCAAAAAAGATTGCATGATTGGGAAAGAATCATGGGATGTTTTACTTAAGAGATTAAATCATGGGTTTTGGCCTGTCTGCTGAATTCTGAACTCCTCGGATCAGTGTTGCCAACTGTTACAAGTCTCTAGAAAGGTGATCTGGGCACTTGCTAGAGGACCCAGCCAAGACTGGGGTCCCATTGCACTAGGCACCATACAAACATATAAGAGGTATCAAATCCATCCTGGAAAACTTAGAATCTGGTGCAAAATGTAGTGGTGAGTTTGTGACAGATCCACCAAGCTCAGATATAGGAGATACCAAATATCCATTAGATGGAACAACTTTTAATCCTGCCCAGTTCAACTGATTTCCTGCAGCTGGAAGTCTCTCCAGCTCATCAGCACAGTCTTGGGGTATCCAGTCCCCAGGAACACTAATGTTACATCTTTGAGAATCAGGCTTGTTTTTTGGAAATATAAGGTTTATTAAATCAATTCTGGCCTCTTTGGAGCTGACACATGCAGTCTTTCTAGTCTCGGGACACCTAGGCAAAATCCTCCAAACACATTCTCAATCTGCCCCTGGTCTTAAAGGGGTAGCTGCCATTAACCAAAATGCAAACCTGAAAAATGCAACAGTAAAGCAAATATTAACCAAAATCCAAAATCACCTCTCAGGTCAATGTTTTGTGATTACAAAATTATATGAACAATTACTCTAGAGGTTCTTATAGGTATATACTGTACATATTTTTTCACCTCCACATGGGTCAATCAGCAGCAGATCCACAGTACAAACTTCTGCCACTTTGGTTATACGGGTAATCGGAAGCAAAAGAGAGAGAGACACATTAGGCTTTAGCTTCAATGGGGACAAATCTCTACCAGGAGACACTGCACACACTTTGCTAGTGGGTTACACAAGTATTTGTGGGGCAGTAATGAAATGCCGGGCAACAAGAATCTTTGATTCATTTCCTGGCTCCAGGAGCAAATCATAGTCTAGAAGCTACAGACATCATTGCCAAATATAACAACTCCCCATCTGGCTTGTTTGTGGAGATTCAACCTGTGACCTCTGGAGATTAAATGTGTATGAGCTACTACCACTCAAGCTAAACAACCTGATCCCTTATCATGTAAGAAGTGGCAATCATATATGGTCTGTAATAGCCACTGGAGGGTGACGCAGCACCAGAATCTTAGTGTAAATCACAGAAGCACCTAATTTGCGCTGCTACTTGCAAAAAAAACCCTGTGAGATAATGCAGACAAGAGTTGGCTTTAGTATGTTAAAGACTTAGGTTCTATTCCCAGCTCTGTCTAAAGTGGCATCATGCCAGCGTTCAATTATCTTAGCTAGTGAATGGCTAGTCATTCCCCTGAGATTGCAGTGTGAGGCCTTGCTTCATAATATTTCTTTGCTTAACAGCCCCAAACAGCTGCCAGTGAAAGACTTGGGACTAAAATTCATGGTTTCTGGGCTTTCAGTTTAATGCCTCTTCTGCCTAGATTCTCCCTCTCCCAAGTTGCGTGAAGGCTGGAATTTTTTGCGGCATTGCAAGATTGCCCGCAGCAGGGACCACACCCATCATATCCCCTGCATCACAAGCTGTGGGGAGCTGTGAGGCGCTGCGTATGCCAGGTGGAAGAATCCCCAGTAGGGGACTTGTCTCAGTCTCCACTTCCTTTGCGCCACCTGAACAGCACAAAAGGAGCGGAACAGGAGCGAAAGTCTGCCCTGAAGTATTGATTGTGACCCTTTCACCTTTTGAAATATTACGTTGGCCACTCAGACTGAGAAGATTGGACACAATTGATCCAAAAAAAAAGCAGCCTATAACTCATACAACTATGCAGCATTCCCAACCAGGAGTGTTCAAAAAAATCAGGAGCCAGGCCCTAAAAAAAAGTAATGATTTTTAGCTTAAAAATCCATGAGATGTTAAAGAAATTGGATTATTTTTATTTGCCTTCCCAATTGAGACTACAGGGTGCTCTTGGGTCATGTTTTCAAGCTTTTCTCCATAACAGAAGGACAAACAAACTTATTTTTTTAGAGAAACTACTAGCTGAGAAATTCACCTTTTAACATATTTCCAGGAGCTGGAGAATATAATTGAGAGTGTTGGCAACCATGAATATTGTACAGTGACATGTGTTTTTGAAACAAATATGATTTATGCTTATGTTACCCAAACCAGGAAAAGGGTTTACTACCAGCATAATACTTCCTTATGGGTGGATATTATACACTATAGTCTTACTCAAGCAGCATCATTTAACTTTGCTACCAATCAATAATTTTTCCATTACTATTGCAACAATATAAGTATTACTGGAGTGGAGCTATAAAATTATTTCTACATCAGACTAATTCCCCAAAAGCAGTCAATATGTTAAAGTATCTCTAATCGATAGGGATTAGATCTTCTATAGGTCTGAAACATGCAGATACTGTATGAAGTAAGAGGGAGCAACTCTTCAGCTGTAAGTTTCTATAATGGCATTAGGTTTTTTTTCTTTATTGTGCTTCTAGTTTTCTTCTTTCCCTCACATTTTCCAGGTTTGCTTTCTATTTGTAAGGATGTAGGTTTCTGTTAAACATAATCCTGAGTTAAAATAGCCACTCTCTCCATAAATAATCTTCAACCCCAGAAAAAATATGTATTTGATATCTTCATGGTATTTGAAAGAGTGCAGCTTAATGTCTTATCCTGGATCCCTTGCCCAAATCTCCCACTGATTTCAGTAAGAGATTGAGGAACACAAGAAATGCAAGACCGAACCCCCTGTGAAAAGGCAGTTTACCTTTCCCCTGACAGTGGCAGATGCTGCCTCAGTTTACCCACTAAACAGTCTCCCTCAGGCTGGTCGGGTGAGTTGTCCCACCAGCCAGATCAAACAGTCCTTTCCATCCAAGACAAACTGTCCAAATGAAACAGATGACTATGCTAAAAAAGAGACCTTAATCCTTCTTGGGCCACACCTGCTCTCCTAGGTCTGTGCTATTTTCACCACCCCCCATTTTTTTTTTATCAGAAGGGTCATACAGTACTTCACCCCCTTCCCCCAGGGTGCAGCTCCTCTGAGTGCTTGCCCTTGGTTGCAGGTTAGGATAGCAAGTGCCCTCTCTCTACCATGGGTCATATCCCTAGAATTCTAGATCATGACCCAGCTGTCCACAGCACTCAAAACAACACTGTTTCACTTTTCCCCAGTCCTTCCAGGGTTGTCAGAGCTCAAGAGCACAGTTAAACACAAGTGAACTCACATAAGTTTGTGGTAGGACTTTTCCTCCAGGGAGCCTCTGGCAGGCTGTAGCCCTGTCAATGCCCAAAAGTCAGTTTTTATTACTAGCGTGAAAGCACTGGAGGTCTCCTTTCCCTCAGGAGAGGGGTCAATGGGCAGCAATCACCCAAGCAGTTCCTATCTTCTACCAAGTCCTCCCCAGGAGCTGAGGACTGAAGCCCTGCTCTCTCCCTCCAGTCTGCCACCAACTGAGCTGAGCTTCTCCTTGTTACATCCTCCCTCCAGACCTGACATGCCTTTCAGGGGCAGCAGGGTGGGACTGCTCTCACCCGGAGCAGTTCCTTAACCCTTGTCTGGCAATTGTGTGGTTTGTACACCCTGGCACACGGTGGCTGCCCAAATCTGGACCAGGCACTGTCTCAGCAAACAACAGCCTCCTCACAGAATGAAGAAAAAGTATAACAGAAAACAGAAGAACAGAAAGGAAAGGAAAGGAAAGGAATGAGATTAGTGTTTCTCAGCTGTGCTATTGAATGTCTCTTTGATGAATTTTCTTCACCAGGAATCAAATTAATGGGGGTATGGTCATGGTACTCTTCCAAGTTTCTCCCCCAAAATAAGATTGTAGGGCTTGGCTCTATCTTAATGGGGGGAGGGGGGAAATGAGTAGTGGTATCACCCACACACCATCTATTTGTGGTACCAAAATAAGACATCTATCTCACAGTGAGTTGTGTCGAACTGTGAGCCACACTCTCCATTCTCGAAATTTAACAAAGCTGGCATATATATATTACCAACACTGGGCATCTGAGTTAACACCTTGCTGAGATAAATGGGGCAGTTCACACTCTAAGACTTCTCATTCCAGGTTCTTGGCATATATCTCTGTCAGTTAACCTCAAAATTCAAAACGGAGTGTTTCTTCACAACTGTTACAACCTGAGCCTTCCTTTGTTTTTTAATGAAATATGTGTGTAGTAAGAGGAGGCCCTAAGATATAAACCTTGGTATCAGAGGCCTGGTATGAGGCCTGAGGCCTAAACTAAAGTAATGGTCAAGACTTTGCTAACATAAAGCAAAGTTAAGCTGTGAGCCAGAGGTAGGCCCTGCTCACAGAAGCTGGCAAGGAAAGGGCTGATGCTGCAAGAAGATATGTACCTAAAAGGTACTGAACATTCACATACTTGCACATTCCACACAGATAACAAGAAACAGGCTGGCCCATCCCAATGACAGGGCCAAAAGGGTAAAATGATGGATAGAGTTTTGATCGAACCAACATGTACAAGGTAAGAGTCGGCACCTTAATACATAGAGAGGTTGAACCTTGCTGCGTAGAGGGGTTGCACCTCAATACGTCAGGTGTGATGTGTAACTTGTTTGTACCTGTGTATAAGAATGCATCCCTGGGGCGGTGTCTTTGTCCGGCCGATGGGGCAGTGGAAAGTCCCGCCACTGACTGAGCCGGGTCCATTGCCAAGAGGCACTTTCTCGTAGTATGCCCAGTAGACTAAGGCCTGGTCTACACTAAAAAGGGGGTTCGAATTAGGGTACGCAAATTCAGCTACGTGAATAGCGTAGCTGAATTCGAAGTACCCTAATTCGAACTACTCACCCATCCAGACGCGGCGGGGTCGAACTCCGCGGCTCCAAGGTCGACTCCGCCACCGCCGTTTGCAGTGGTGGAGTACCGGAGTCGACTGCGGCGCTTCTGGAGTTCGAACTATCGCGTCTAGATCAGACGCAATAGTTCGAACTCCGAGAAGTCGAACTCACCGCGTCGACCCGGATGGTAAGTGTAGACTAGCCCTAAGTAATCTACGGGGAACTGCCATTGTGTCCGAGGTCGCAATAAACCTAGTCGATGTGATTTTGCATCTTACTGGACTCTGTGGTTATTGGGGGTTCTCGTCGGGTCTGCTGTGTCAGCTATCTGCGCAGAGCTGGGGCAGCACACAGAGGGAACACACGCATGCAGCCGAGTGATATCAACATTGGAGACAGCAGAGCACCATACCAGTAGCACTCTGACAACAATGTGATTCTGGAGCACCAGATAGTAGGTTCAACGAGGTACTGGTATAGGCATATACCCTGCCCTTCACCTACTTTAAATATAAGGACTCATAGTGTGGAACATTGGCAGTCAGACAGACAACTCTCTGTCTCAGACAACTCATCTGCCTCCATATTAGATTTTTTTCTATAGCTTCCATTCCCACAGTATCTAGACACTGGACAATCTACTGTATTATATACAAGGAGCTGATGTAAGCAGAGTCAGGATGAGCTCTACCCTGACATCTGGTGGTGAATTATGGGGAGTGTGGAAAGGAATTTCAGGTATTTGCATTGGTATTTCAGTTATTTGCATTGGCACCCCCCACCCCACCTAGCATAGCCCACAGCAGCCTGGGATGGTTATTTTGACAGCTTTGGAATCCCCAATTTCTTTGTTATTGAGGCAGGAGCAATAAAGTGTTGTCACCCTGATTATGTGAATGAGAAACTATGAGACTGCTTTATGACAGAGAATCTTACCATCAATTAAGTAGCACTTGCTAGACAAGGGACATGGGTGCCAAAAACCCAGTGAAATGAGAGAGGTTGGAAACTGGTGTGTGTACTTTATGGTATGGGCACCTTTTGAGGGCCTGGAACACCCATTGCACATCCTCCTCTCTTCACTGTTGAAGAGCAGAGCTAATTTTGATTCCATTAGGAGTCCATCTAGAGGCTGCTGAGCTGAATTCACATTGGGCCAGTAGTGCACCAGCACTGGGGCTCCCCTACTACAAGCTGAAATCACTAAGAGCTAAACTTACTGAGCTGAGATCACTGAGTGCTGTGTTAACTAGTGGGGGAGCCTGAAGATCTATCGCCAAGCAGCTGGCAGAGCAGAGCAGTTTGCAGCATGTTGGAGCAGCCCATGGAACAGTGAGCGGAGTGGAGCAGTTTGCAGGGACGGCTGGAGTGGCTCACGGGTCAGCTGGAGGAGCGGCATAGCTGGTGTAGTGGAGCTGGTCGTGGGGAAGGCTGCAGCAGAACTCCACGGAGAGGCGGAGCAGTTGGCCCTGGCCCACGTAAAGTGCCCCTTAACACCCTGTGTGTGCCCCCCCCCCATTTCCACCCATGCTGGGGGGGGGTAAAACTCTGCAGATAAACTTTTGAACTCTGGGGTGGCACTGACCAAAGACTTTCGGGTTGTTGGACTTTGGGGTGATTGGACTTAAGACCTTAAGGGGGAAAGGACATTGCCAAACGTACTTGGAGGTGGGTTTTTGTTGCTTATGGTTTGTGTTATAATCCTGTTTGTGGTGTTTCTTCAATGTGATGCCGCATTGTTTCCCTCCTTTATTAAAAGGATTTTGCTACACTCAGATTCCGTGCTTGCGAGTGGGGAAGTATTGCCTCCTAGAGGCGCCCGGGGGGTGGTATGTAATTGTCCCAGGTCACTGGGTGAGGGCTCGAGCCAGATTTGCACTGTGTTATTGAAACGGAACCCCTGGATACTGAACCCGGCCCTTGTTGCTGCCAACTCAGAGGGGAAGAAGGGTTACACTAAATTTAAAAAAAATACATGCACAGTTGTAGACCTAATTTTTGGACACAAGTCAATTACCATGACTGTACTCACAATTACAGTAATTGCATGAGCACATGACCAGTTTCACGTGTAACTAACCATTTGCATGTGCAGTTTGACTGTGTGCAAAATCAAGGTAATCGTGTGAACATTTTTTCTGAAAATTTAAACCAATATGCCACCTAGTGGCAATGCAAGTGATCCTGGAAGCCAAGTACAGGAACTCGGGAGGTTTTTCCACAATTTTAAATTGAATACTGAAAGTATCTTCTCTTGTCACCTGGGTGTACTTTTCAGTGAGACATGATCTCACTGCTTTTATTATGCAGGAAAGGCTTTGGAGTCTATGGCCATTTGTTCCACAATTTGACTGTCAGGTTCCTGAGAAGGGCAGTCAGGGCCCAGGGTCAGAGCAGAGTCAAACCTGAGGCTGTGTAGTGGAGAAGTTCCAGGGCAGTGTCAATACCAAAGATCAGAATCAAAGTCAGCTTTCAGGGTCTAGGTCAGATGGTGATGTCCAAAACAAGGCAAGGACGAAGGCAGGAGTTCACAAGCAGGAATGATTATGGCAGCTACAGAAGACCACGCTGCTGCCTGAACATTTTCTCAACTGCCCCTTGGATTTAAATAAGGCAGAGAGCCAAGCAGGAGCAATGAGGTTGCTGCCTATCAGACCCCTTGAGGAGGGACGTCTCCTGGCCTGCGCCCACCAAGTCATGGGTAGTGGAGTGCAAGTTAGTCATTGCTACTGCCGTGTGGCAGCATTGTTTGCTACCTAGCAGTTCTGCAGGCCTAGGTTCAAGAATTTAGGCTTTACATTGACGTCTATGCTAGTGGTAATGCTGTCACTCTTATGGCATTCTTGTTTTTTATTCATTTTAAATTAATTTGCTTTGTCTTTGTTTGTCCCCCTTTTGTGTTTGCTTTCTCTAAATATTCTAAATGCATTTATTGTCTGTCTTGGGTTACGAAATAGTCTCCCTCAAGAACCACCCAAGTATTTAAAACTAGAAACAGGACAATAGTCATCGCTGTCTCTCTTCCTGCACTACAGGCTGTTGGGTAAAATAACTTGTTTAGTTTACAAGAATGCTCATTTATGATTGTGTGTGTGTAGGTATATTTTGTGTATATGTGTGTGTGTGTGTGTGTGTGTGTGTGTGTGTGTGTGTGTGTGTGTGTGTGTGTGTGTGTGTGTGTGTGTGTGTGTGTGTGTGTGAGAGAGAGAGAGAGAGAGAGAGAGACAGTGTGCAGAAATTAATGAAGACAAGATAAATTGCAGAATTGACTTAAGCATTTAGTTCTGCAAGAGGTTAGTACTTACCTTGACCGTGTGAAAGAGGAGGTCACTCACCAGAGCAGTAAGTGTCTCTGTAATACAGTCTTGCCTGAAATTGTTTTTTTTAAACTTTCCCTTTATTTTTTTTAGTAGTTTACATTTAACACAGTACTATACTGTGTTAAATGTACACAGTATTTGCTTTCTTCAGTCTCTGCTGCCTGATTGCATACTTCCAGTTCCAAACGAGGCATGTGGTTGACTGGTCAGTTCATAACTTCGGTGTTCGTAACTCTGAGGTTCTACCTTATGTCAAAATGGCATCTGAGTCACCGATAACAGAGAAGAAAAGAATCTTGAATGTTTATGGCTCAATCTCCTCACAGATAAAGCACAAGATGGGGTATTAGTTGGTGTCTGTTACAGACCACCAGAACTTACTAGGGAACAGGATGACCACCTCCTTACACATCTATCTATAAAGCATAGGGGGGGAAAGCTTGCATGACCATGGGACACTTCAATTTGAGTGATATATGCTGGAGGTCTCATGCTGCCAGTACTAAATATGTTTGGAATTTCTAAACATTATAGATAATTTCCTAACTCAAAAAATGTTACAGCGAACACAGGGGTATTATTAGACCTTGTCTTAACAGATAAAGAGGAACTGATCACAGAACTAAAAATTAATGGTAGCTTAGGTACAAGTGATCATGATATGAACACATTTATAACGTGCAAGTGGAATAAAGTCCAAACCAGTAATATATATACTTAGTGCTTTAGTAGGGCCAATTTTATAAAGCTCAAAACAATGATGAGCCAAATCAGCAGGAAGGAAGAAGTTAATCAGAAAAATGTGAATGATAAATGGAAATAACTTAACAACACCTCACTAGGAAGCCCAAAAAGCCACCATCCCACAATCGAGGGAAAAGGTTGTACTAGTTAAAAAACTGACCTGGTTTAGAGGAAAATGAAGGCAGATTTTACATATATAACAAATGGAAGAAAGGGGAAGTTGATAGTAATGAATATAAATCAGAAATCAGGAATTAAAGAAAATTGATAAAGGAAGTAAAGGGCACAAGGAGAAATCTATGGCCAGCACAGTTAAGGAAAATAAGGAGGATTTTTTTAAGATGTTAGGAACAAAAGAAACCTGAAAGAATGATATTAGTCCATTAGTAGATATGGACTAATATCATTATCAATAATAATGAACAAAAGTAGAAGAGTTCAATACATATTTCTGTTCTATATTTGTGGGAAAACAGATGATATAGTCTCATCATATGGTGCTGCTAACACACTTTCCATTCCACTAGTATTTCTGGAGGATATTAAACAAACTACTAAAGTTGAATCTTTTTTAAATCAGCAAACTTGCATACAAGAGTTTTTTCAAAAAGATGGCTGAAGAGCAAGCTGGAATATTAATGCTGATTTTCCGCAGGTCTTGGGTCACTGGGGAAGTTCCAGAAGACTGGATGAAAGCTAATGTTGTGCTAATTTTTCAAAAAGGATAAACAGGATGACCTGGTAATTATCAGCCTGTCAGCCTGATATCAATCCTAGGCAAAATAATGGACCTGCTGATCTGGGACTTACTTAATAAAGAATTAAAGGAGGGTAATGTAATTAATACAAGTCAACACAGGTTTATGGAAAATAGATCCTGTCAAACTTACTTGATTTGTTTTTATGAGATTATAAATTTGGCTGACAAAGATTACAGTGTTGACGTAATAGACTTCTATTAGGCGTTTGACTTGATACCACACAACATTTTGATTAAAAAACTAGAATGATATAGAATTAACATGGCATCATTAAATTAATTA
Source organism: Mauremys mutica (assembly GCF_020497125.1). Classification (NCBI taxonomy): domain Eukaryota; kingdom Metazoa; phylum Chordata; order Testudines; family Geoemydidae; genus Mauremys; species Mauremys mutica. The sequence continues at coordinate 139,134,242 of NC_059074.1, forward strand.
AAAACTGGCTGACCAGGATGACCTTTACAAATGTTTGTAGAAGGCAGGGGAGGGATAGCTCAGTAGTTTGAGCATTGGCCTGCTAAACCCAAGGTTGTGAGTTCAATCCTTGAGGGGGCCATTTGGGGATTGGTCCTGCTTTGAGCAGGGGGTTGGACTAGATGATCTCCTGAGGTCCCTTCCAATCCTAATAATCTATGAAATCTATGATAACATTTTGAATTGGTAAACTGCAGCACAAGCCTTCTAATTGTAAATAGGGAATTGTCATCAAGTGGGTGTGTTTTCAGTGGAGTCCTGCAGGGATCGATTCTTGGCCGTATGCTATTTAATATTTTTATCAATGACCTGGAAGAAAACATAATATCACTGATAAAGTTGGCAGATAACACAAAAATTGGGAGAGTGATAAATAATGAAGAGGACAGCTCACTGATTCAAAGCTATCTGAATCACCTGGTAAACTCAGCACAAGCAAACAATATGTATTCCAATACAGTTAAATGTAAACATATGCATCTAGGAACAAAGAATGTGGAACATACTTATAGGATGGAGGACTTTCTCCTGGAAGGTAATGACTCTGAATAAGATTTGGGGGTTGTGGGAAATAATCTGCTGAACATGAGCTTCTAGCGTGATGCTGTGGCCAAAGAGCTAATCCAATTCTAGGCTGCAAAAACAAGAGTGGAGTAGGAGTAGAGAGGTTATTTTGCTTCTGTATTTAGCACTGGTCAACCGTTGCTGACATACTGTGTCCAGTTCAAGAAGGATGTTGATAAATTGAAGAGGGTTCAGAGACGAGCCACAAGAATGACTAAAGAATTAGAAAACATGCCTTATTGTGATCGAGTCAAGGAACTCAATCTAGTTAGCTTAGCAAAGAGACGGTTAAGGGGTGACTTGATTACAGTCTGTAATATCTACATTGAGAATATTTAGTAATGGGCTCTTCGGTCTGGCAGAGAAAGGTAAAACATGATCCAGTGTTTGGAAGACAAAGCTAGACAAATTCAGACTGGAACTAAGGCATACATTTTTAGCAGTGAGAGTTATTAACCACCGGAACAATTTACCAAGGGTCATGGTGGATTCTCCGTCACTGTCAATTTTTAAATCAAGATTGGATGTTTTTTTCTAAAAGAGATGCTCTAGGAATTATTTTGTGGAAGTTCTATGGCTGTGTTACACAGGAGGTCAGACTAGGTGGTCACAATGGTCCCTTCTGGCCTTGGAATTTATAAATAGAGAGGAAAACAGCTGGAGCATTTGGAACAACATACAGCAAGTTCAACATACAGTTCAAACACTATACATATTTGCAATGCAAAAAAACAAACTCTCTCCACATTTCAAGCAGTACAAATGTTTAAGAGAATCTGGATTGATTTGATTGTATCTTCCCAACACAGAAGCTTCTTATTTTGCCATCTGGTGATGTATAAAAGGTGAACAAAACAGAGTTATTTGTGCAGAAATGAGATGGAAAAGTTTCCAGAAGAAAAATCCTGTGCACAGCAGAAGTAGACAGAGTCAAGGACAGAATTCCTGAGCATCTGTTACAATATTTTAAGGCTTGGCCTCTTGCAGCTTTGGGACATATCAGCAGTGCCGAGAATTGATATGAGACAACAAAATGTCTCTGCCAGGAATCAGTAGAACAAGAAAGCAATTGTCTAAGAGGCCATACACTGTAAATAGACCAGGATGACCTTTACAAATATTTGTACAAGGCTCAATACACATGTGGGCTTATATTGATACTACAGCTGCAATTGACAAGTTTAGTTCAAACCTTTCAGAGCATAACACTTTGAATTGGAAAACTGCAGCACAAGCCCTGTGTATCTAACAGGATTGGCTCAATTTTCAGTGGTGCTAATTACCTCCAGCACCTATTAAAGTCAGTGGGAGTTGTGGGTGCTCAGCATCTCTGAAATGAGCCACCTGATAGCAAATATTTTTATACTCTTTGTAGACAGGGTACCAGATGTCCTGATTTTATAGGGACAGTCCCGATCTTTGAGTCTTTTTCCTATATAGGGTCTTATTCTCCCCCCCACCCGCCATCCCAATTTTTCACATTTGCTGTCTGGTCACCCTATTTGTAGATCATTTAGTGCTGGTGAAAGGTGAGTGATTGATAACCCAGCAGAATGATCTAAAAGGAACAAGCAACGCAATTGTCCAGCCAGGCAATGGATGTGGTTTAATTTGGCCACAACTTTATTCACTTAAAATATCTGGGAGTCCCCAGCTATAAATTGAACAGTGCAGGTCAGCATTATCTATTATTTTCACATAATCTCCAATTTGGTCCCCGACATCCCACTGCTAGAATCTCAGCATCCTCCTCTTGTATGAGGCTAAAGGGGGCTATAAAAGGGGTACCCTGAATCCCACTGCCTCTGCTCCCTTAAGGGGGGCTAGTAAAAAGAGGAGCGTTAGCTTCCTGCTGTACCAAATGTCAGAGCCTGAACCCCACTTCCTTTGCTCCCTTAAGAGGGAGGCTAGAAAAAAGAGTCCACTGTACTAAACATAGGAGCCTCAAAACCCCCTTCCTCAGCTTGCTTAAGGGATGCCATCCTTGAACTCCTTTTCCAATCCCTTTTATCCAATAACCATATTCCTGCCTTATCGAGTACTGCACTGGACATCTGCCATAAGGAGCGTGGAATTTAGCTTGGCTGCCACCCCTCACCCCCGCCCCACTGGGTTCCTGGATATGTATTGATTGCTTCCTTAATATAAGACAAAATATATCTGCTTCCCTGTCAGATAGGCGTAACCCATCCTCCCTGAATAACTCAGGTGACCACTAACATATATCCAGCTGAGGAATTACCAACCCCCCTTGGTTACATGTGAATTTAGCCCCTCCTGATCTTATTGACCAGTGGCGCCGTCACAGACATTTAAGGAGTGTTCATTTGGAACTCTTTTTCATGCACTAGCTTCATACTTCCGGCAATGGGATATTGCTAACTTCTGGATTTTCAAAATTTTGCCTAATTTACTAGCAAAACTGAAACAGGGACTTGTTTGAGTCTTTAATGGCTTGTTCTTGACAGGTGCCGAGCACCCACAGCATTGAGTGAAGTTGATAGGAACTGTGGGTGTTTTTAACCTCTCAGAGTCAGGCCTTACCTGAGAACATTTAAGATCACTTAACAATTGTGCCTTGCACTATAGTGTTGAGATCACAGGTGCTTATTTATAGGAGTGTATTAAGCTTGTCACAAACTAATTTAAATTAATTTTCCTTGGTAATTTCCCAACTAGTAACCATTCTTTATTACTTGAATAATTGACATTCATGATGAGAGTCAGATTTGGTTTTTTCACTAACATTAATCTTAATGAGCTTTATGGTAGGTAATTGGCAAACTTACTTTTTGATGGAAACAATCATGCCTCTTGGTAAAAGTTACACATATCTGGAAACCAAGAAAAATACCAAATGGCAGTTTCACAGCAAGCAGTTAATGTCTCAACAAAATTCAATTGTTTGATGTAATTACCTTATATTCTCTTTTCTTGCCAGGCCGGTTGTAAAGCTTATGGAGAATTAGACAGAATGAGGTGTAACCACAGGCATGGAATGTCAAATCTGGAAAGTCTTTTTCTTTCTCACAGAGAATCAGGGAGACAATCTCTGTAACTTTATCTGCTTTGACATCAGTTGGTGAGCTGATAATGGAGCTGACTTGAACACCATGTGGGGGAAAGGAGCCTTCTTGAGAAGCTCTGTTGTGTGCTTTATTGGAAGGAACTGCTTAAAATCCCATGTGGACGGAGAAGCTTGTCAACAGCAGCAGAGAAACCAGAAAACAGGATAATAAATTCCAGGAGAACTAACAGCCGCAGTCCCAGAGGTGAAAGTAAGCTGGTATGTGCTGGTACGGAGGACCGGTAAGAAAAGGAGACTGATTGATGGAGGGAGAGAGAAGCTTGCTCCCTGCATAAGAATAGTTTAAACTCAGCTGTTCCCTGATGGTTTAGCTCCCAGGGCTAGGTTTCTGGCATCCTTGTTAATTTCACTCACAGTAGCTGGGGGAAGGGGGTAGAGGGAAGGGTGTGTTTGACCATGGCAGGGGCAGTCCTTGTCTGCCCCCGGGGATGAGGGAATCTCTCCTACTAATATACACAACAAATACAAGCATTTGGTGGCACAGCTTAAATCCAGAGCTAATAAAAGCAGGTAGAAGGGGAAAACTCACTGTCACATTGGTTTCTCGTCTCCTCCCTCCCCCTCCTCCAGCCAGGCTGCAGACAAGGCTCTGCATTCCTCCCCATTCCCCCCTCCTCCCCCCAGCAGGGGTTTTCCTCTAGGCTCTAGCTTGCAGTAGACTGGCTGAGATGCCTGCTGCTGCTGCCTGCAAAAGAACAGTTTAAACTCAGCTGTTCACTGTGCAGTTCAGTGCCCAGAGTTAGAAGCTGTTTCTGGCATCCTTGTTAATTTCACACCCAGTTGTTGTTGGGTGTGTGTGACCATGGCAGGGGCAGTTCTTTTCTGCCCCCGGGATGAGAGGATCTCCTAAACACAATCAAAATCAGGAACCATTTCCAAGTTCAAATCTATCCCATTCCCTCCCCAGCAGACGATCATGGTTGTGATGTCCAAACTGCTTGCAGATCCTCTTTGAAATGATACTGTTTAAAAAAAACAACACAAAAAACATGGAGAACATGGTGGAAAGATGTGTCATGATGATTAGGGTTTATTTTGGGCAAAGCAATTTTGTTAAAGCAACTAAAGATTTACAGGGAAAGCAAATAGCCCCCATAGACAAAACCACAAAGGGATTGGAGGGGAAAACTGAATATTCAGGGAAATTATTGTGCCTCCTTTGAAAGAAATAGTAGTTTTCATTCCAATCCACCCTCTTTATATATTGATTTAAACACCTGAAATGTCCTTGGGACATTGGGTGCAATCTCAGATTTCTTTTTGTTTTGTCCTGCCTGAAGAGTGCAGAGGTTGAAATTGACAAAACTTTCTCTAAATATCTTGTATATTTCATGAAGGCTATTCCAGTTGTCCTTCATTCACCCCTGACTTCCCCTTCCCCACCCCGGCTCCCTCCCTGGCTGGCTGGCTGTGGTTTTTACCTTGGTTACTTACTCCTTGGCAGACCCAGCCCAGCGGCACCTGCTGGCTCTCTGCAGGCACAGCCCACAGGGGCCGGTTGCTGGGGTCGCTGCTCGTCGGTGGCAGGCTGCAGCTGCATTGTTTGTGACACATTCATACACATACACATACATACAGTCAGAGGTGAAAGTAAGCCGGTCTGGTCCGGTCTGGCGTACCGGCAAGAGCCAGTACGCCGTGCTGGACTGCACTGGCTTCCACGGCGGGGATTGAAAGGGCTCTGGGCTGCCCGCGGCTTAGATTTAAAGGGCTCAGAACTCCCCGCTGCTGCGGGCAGCCCAGAGCCCTTTGAATCCCTGCCGCAGCTGGGATTTAAAGGGCTCAGAGCTCCCCGCAGCTGCGGGCAGCCCAGAGCCCTTTGAATCCCGGCCACAGCTCTGGCAGCCAGGCTGGGGCCAGGATTTAAAGGGCTCCGGGCTTCCCTCAGCGACAGGCGCTCTGGGCCCTTTAAATCCCTGCCCCAGCCCCGCAAAGCTCAGGGTTCCCCCTGGCGGCCAGAGCCCCGGGGGGCTCCCAGCCACCTCTGCAGCTGGGAGCCCCTGGTTGATTTAAAGGCCCTGGGTCTCCCAGCCACAGTTGGTTCCCCAGGGCCTTTAAATCTTGAGAGGCCACGCCTCTTCTGGATGAGGCCACGCCCCCCTCAGGACTCCAGCAGTACCAGTAAATCCTGTAAGGTACTTTCACCCCTGCTCAGCTCAGTCCCCAATAAGAGTGTCAGACCAAGCAAATCTGGAGAAGGAAGCCATGATAATTCGAAGAGGCCCATAGTTATCCTGTTTTTTCCCATCCTATTAGCCCACAGTATTGTCAACCCTAACAGTAGTTCAAACATCAGAAGTCACGGTCCAAAAACAAATTGAGATTGGCCTAGAAGTCATGAGATGTTTTAAATAAAGAGTAAATTGTGGGTTTAGTCTGTCTTCTTGATTTTGTACATCCCCCTTCCCCTGTGTGTGTGTGTGTGTGTGTGTGTGTGAGACAATTCAAACCTAAATGCATACGAACGTGTACGTACAAATATGCAGCCCCCTGCTCCCTGACCCCATCCCGATCCCCTGTGTGCCTGTTCCCAAGCTCCCCCCACCCTAGCATTCCAGGCACCCTGGCTCTTCCCCAGACTCTCCCCCATAACCCCACCTCAGCAGTCGCCGTCTTCACCAGCTCCCTTTCCCTCCTGGAAGGCTCCTGTAGCTGCCAGCTGTCTCCAGCCTGCAGAGACACGGGGGTTCCTAGACCATGGTGGGAGGGGCCAAGTCTGCTGATGATGAACTTGAGGAGGAGGCACCTCTAATGTGCTGCACTTTCTCTGTGGCTCTGTCCTGCTCAGAGTGAACAGGGGCACCCTTGTACTGAAGCACAAGTGTGCTAACAGCATTCTCTAGAGGCCAAAGTGGGGAAGTGCATCCCACTCATGCAAAATTCCTGAGATGCCTGTAGTTGTTTGCAAGATTGTGAGCACCCCCAGAAATGGCCCAACATTGCAATACTCACAATAATATCACGAGTGTTGGCAACACAGAATTTCCAGACTATTTTCCAGAAGAATTTCCATCAACATGGATAATTATTCCCAGGACAGGCTCTCTTCTTGCTCCCTCTGCTGGCATGAGCCTCCAGAAGTTAAAGGCTGATAAAGTTATAACTATCATACACGCTTTAATGCTTTTCCTCTGTCTGCTTTTTCATCCTAACAATCTTCTTACAGAAGTGACATCAGAGTCAATGAGTTCTCCAACTTCCTGAGAAATCATGGTCCCCTTATTCATTTTTTGGGGGAGGGAGAAATAAAGCAGTTCCCCTCCTGTCAAATGTGTTTCTAAGCTTTAGGGTCTGGTCTTGTAAGGTGCTGAGCACCCTAAGCTGCCAAGAACTTCACTCAGAGTTGAGGGCCCTTAGAACGTCACAGGAGATGTTCAGCATATGCAGGGCTGGGCCCTTATATTGTACAAAACATTATATATATCTGATGCGACTAGGGAAAATCGAGGCACTTTGCAGACCTCACAGACAGGCTTCATAGACTCTCTTTGAGAGCTACCAACACAGTTCAAGAATCTTGGAATTAAGTCAACTCTCATCTCAGTCCATGGAAGAGATTTTGTTTGTATTGGACTTCACTTTTGGAAGCCGCCCTTTAAAAAACAAAAAGGAAATATAAAAATCTTGTTGTGACACCCAAAACACTGCTCAGTAATGATGGAAAATATAACTGAAGAATCATTACCATTCTAACTAGGAGTTCAAAAACCCCACAATCAAAGAGAACCAGCCAAGATGATCTTTGATGGATCTTTCAGGATATATTCATTTAGTCACACTCTCCCACTGTTACAGAATACAGAAATCATTAACCATATACTTTTGATCAGTACAGTAAAGGCCCCAGTTTAAAGACATTGAACCAGATTCTGCTTCAGTTATCAATGTAAATCTGGAACAACTCCACTGATTTCAGTGGAGATACTCCATATTTACACTAGTATAACTGAGAGCAGAAATTTGGTCTCATCCACAATGTAATAACTGCACTATAAAGAGAAACCTGCAATTGTTATATTGGTCACTAGAGCGAGTAAGTGCTTGATATTCTTTGATATTAAGTTGTGCAAATCATTCAAACTTATCCAGGAGATGTCAGATATAAAGCAACATCTTGTGTAGAAATTCTAATCAGTGTGATGTGCTGCACTACTTCTGAGAACCACAACACTGTTCTATTATTAAAACTTTCCCTAACTAAACACTACATGAAGTGGCAAAATAAGCTATTTTCCATGCTAGTATGAAGTGATCAGAAATTATTGCTGTGCTGAGATGCTGTACAGTGAGCCAGAACTAGTCAACTAACAACTCTGAACATGAGAGGGAGTTTCAGAAAACTATTTTTTCTTAAGCCTCTGGCCAGTGTTTAGCAGGCAGAGGGATACAAGCAGTTTTAGGTTACAAATAACAGAATTAAATGGATGACATGACAGAGACTCAGTTAGCATTTCATGAGTTTCTGTGGAGTCTCTAATTGTGACAGACTTCTCCTATTCTATCCTAATAGGGAATTCATTAGTGTCACAATTCTCCCAGCCTCAACTTCCACAGCTACACTCTCAGTCTCTGGGACAGTCAAGCTGAAATTCTGTTCCCCTGGCACCTTCTCAGATGGTCCTTATATTCTTGTGTCAATACAACTGCGTCTGTGAGCGCTAGCATCCGTGTGAAATATGAAAGGGATTTTGAAATACAAACAGGCTAAGAGAGGAGCAGTCACAAGGATCCCTTTCAGTTCTGGAAATGCCAAATCACACTCTGTCGACCACTGAAATGGTTTTGATTTCTCACTCAGCCAATGCAATGTTTCCCAATATTGGTGAACTCACAAATAAACTTTCTATAATAGCAGCAGAGCCCCACAAAACTCCACCCATCTGTGAGTGTCTGGGGAGATGGCCAGGAATTTTCACTTGAAATTCCTGCTTTTACCATTTGCTGTTTGTTAGAAACATTCAGTGAACAGACAGAAATCACAAGAACTTTACTAACTAGAATTCCCCTGAGACTCTGGGTCTCAAAGCAAGTTTCAATCACTCCCCATCTTTCCCATGCTGGAAAGCTAAAACAGCAAGCAGCTGTTGTCCAGGAGGCAGGAGAACAACTTGTTCACTGCAAATCCATTGTCCAGAAATAATTTGTTTCACCTGGGCCACATTTTTTTTTGGCATTTCTTATGCAGTTATTGTCTAATGGAATCCAAACCTCTTATTAGCTCATTCGCTATCTCGCTACCCAGACTTCTTGCTCAATTCCAGAGATCTACTTTTCAAACCCAGTTTTCTCCATTTTTGGACACGTGCCTGTTCCCCAGTCCCTGTCTCTATTTGAGACCAGTTAGGTCTATTTAGCATTCAATAGCTAAACTCCTTTTACTGTTGTTTAACTGCCAAGATGTAAACAAAGACCATGGGGCTAATCCTTGTACCTTCAAGCATGGCCCCTTCAGCTTGATGTTCCCTCATTTGTCAACTGGGACTTTTGTGATCCTCTGAACTGGCCAGCCTTATATTTATAACAATCCTTCTTTCTATGGCCTAACTTTTTCTGCACCAGCATTTAACTGACCTGCTTCCCTTAATGTTTGCCTCATTGGCAATACCCCTTGGTTTTACAAATTACATTTAACAATGTTTCCAATGCATAAAAAGTGTCATGAAGAAATTAGAATTCCCAGTACCACCATATAAATTAGACACAGATCTGTACTTAGAGCTCATGGGGATCAGCTTCCATCTTCCCCATTGGAGAGTACTTTCTTCTCTGGTGGGCTGCTTCTAAGAGTCTGTGGCAAATTCCCCAGACTCACAAAATGTCGTCGGTCTTCTTTTGCTGACCTTGAGCTGCATGCTGAAGTTCAACTGAGCTTCTATAAAAACTGATCCATTACTAGTTTGTCCTGGAAGTCCTCATTCAAATCTGGAACACAAGTCTCCTCGTGTTTTCTGTCTGTTGAGCTGGGTGCTCTTCTTTTCCTCTCCTTCTAGCCCTTAACTGTGCCCTGGCCAGCTCACACTGAAGGCTGGCTCCACACTGCATGTCAAGTGCTTGTACCAAATCTGAACAATACAGTCTGTTTTCTGGAGTGAATTCTGCAGCACCATCAGAGCTGGCCACTCAAGTTGGCTGCCAGAAAGCTGCCGCTCTCTTCATCTCTCCACCCATTCATTTAGGCTTTGATGTACAACTGAGCCAACTCTCCCCTCCAAGATAACGGACATTTGTATTACTTGAGCTGGAATAAACTGACCTCTCCCTACTGGGACTCTGTGGGTTACAAATGGGGAAAAAGGTACTATAAGGTGTTCTGTCTTAGCCAAGTTCTCTGGCTGCCCTGATTCCTCAGCCAGGAAGCTGACATCCACATGGGTCTGCAACACTTAATTCCTTCTCTAGGTTACTTTTTTGTTCCTTACATCCAGACTGGGAATTTTCTAGCTGCTGCTCCAACAAAGTTTTATTATTTAAGACTGCTGGTTATTTCAGTCCTTCCTAGGAAACCTCCAAATGTTGCTTTAATTACTTTTGAAATGTCTCCAGCTCTTCCTTTAAGTCGTCTTAGTTCCTTCTGGGACATCTCCAGCTTTTGTTTTCATTTCTTTTGGCTAGCATTAAATCCCAGTTTGCTATTGATTTGCTTTGATTTCTGGGAGCACCTTCGTTATCTGTTCCCATGGCAGTCAGCAGGAATACCAGCTCACAATTTCTCTCTTTGAAAAATCTCTCCTGCAACTAACACCAGTGTTGCCCCATTGGCATGAGCAGTTAGCCAATACTCAGGGCCTTGCCAGGTTGTTTAAATTAGGATGAGAAATTGATGATATGAGCTGGGTGATATTTTTCAGTGTAACCTTGTTTATTTACAGAAGTTTATACAAATTCCTGTATTCCTGAACACAGTAGAAATAAACAACTTCAGGCAGTTTCACGGATCAAAATTCTCCAAGTCTGCCACTTCATCAACTGTTGTGCCCCAGAAGCACTGTCCATCTGCTTCCTCTCAGGGTCATATTCACAACTGCTTCTCCAGGCTTTGTGCCCCTAGCACATAAACCAATATCCTAACCCCTGTGTTTGCAATCCGGGAAGCCCTTCAGTCTATGCAGCTTAGCTCTGACCAGCCATGTGCCTTGGACATTGTTTGTAGCTGTCTCTACTACATAAAGGGACTTAAATGCTCTTTTTTGGGCACACCTGTTGACTTTAACTTGGTCTATCATTGTCTTTGGAGCAAAGGCTTACCTGGTGGCAGCCTCAAGCACCTTTCATAACAACAGGGTAGATCTTCTAGGTCATCTTTTCATTTGTTAATGTGATGTTTTTGATCAGAGGTCCTTACAAGTATCTGGTATTCTGCAGATCTCATAGCTTGACCATGGACAGTCCAGTCAATATCTCTCACCATAGGACCCCAGTATGACTGGATATGTGCACCAGTTCAAGGGTTCTTCCACTCCTCAGTCTCAGACAACATAGCTTATAATTTATAGGAGTTTGCCCTTGACTTCTATGAGTTATTAATTCACAGACATTTAGATTAAAAGAATCATGTCACTAAGTTTAACATTGTCCTCTACTGCTATTCACATGAAGCAAAGCTCTGGAGGGAAATCTTCTAATTTTAGTGCATGCAGTAGTAGGGGGAAATTATTTCATGAATAGAAGGGAGGAAGGGGCTGTTTTTGTGGAGTTTGATCATGAGTGGTTTTATGAAGCCTCATCTCTCAGCCAGCATTTTGCATAGTTCAGAGCCCTCACTGCTACCCTCTTCAATTTGGGGTTACCCAGGATCAGGATAACAGAGTGCCCAGAAGGATAAGCAGCCACTACCACTACACAGAACCATGTGAAATAGAGACTTGTGTGGGCAAATATTTGTAATAAAAATAGCACTGTTGCCACAAAATATGAAATGTAGAAGAAAATGAAAGCAATCAGACCTTTAATTACACTGACATGAGCCTCAGTAATGGTGTCCCTGGAGATGTTTGTATTTTTCTCCATCCTCTTGGTGTGTCTCCACAGAGAAGTGATTAACAGTACTGCAGAAACAACAAATATAAAAAAAGGAAAGGAATATCCAAGCATGTACAAAATAACAAGACCAGAAGATGAATTAACATTATAGCTACATTCCACTCTGGTGTTGCCCGACAGATTATTCGTTGAATTGCCTATGTACTTTCTACCTATGACATTGACTGAAAGGAGACAGGTGACCAAGGAGACCAGCAAGGAGCTCATGAGTAGCTGTGGCACTAGACCTGATATTCTCTGCTTCAGCCAGAGGAAAAGAGGTTGGCTGAAGTTGGCAATCTTCACGCAGTAGAAGACACTGAGCCACGTAGCAAACCAGAGGCTGAGAGTATTTAGATACATGCTAAAAATATAGAGGTTTCTCTGTATGGCACACTCTCCATTCATCACTGGAGATAAAGCAAAGAAGATATTGTAAATGAACATTGTCCACTGTAGGAAAAATCTGGAGATGCCCAGGCTAGTCAAGATCATGTCACAACAGGTCAGTTTTCTGCTTCTGATCCACTCAGTACAATTTACAATGATTATCAATCCGTTTGCTATAATCCCTGTAATGAACTCAATTCCTAAAATGATCAAACCAATAATAGTTGCAGGAAGCATGGTTCTGCCTGTGGTCACTAATGCTTGTCCAGCTTCTGAAGCTCTTCACTGAAGTGCCAGGCTTCTGGTAACTTATTGGGGCCTGTGTTGTCCTGCCTTTGTATCACAGCCGAAAGTGAGATAGGAGATGTTTTCAGCTATTGAACTTCGAAGACTCACCTGTGTTTGTTGGGATGCAAATCCCAGAAAGATTCTATTACATTTGGGATGATCTAATCCTTTCTCCTGCCTTTTATTTGTATATCCACTTCCTCATTTCTGTGCAGTGACTGTCTGTGACCAGCTTCACAAACTTTTTTCTATTGATCTTCTTTCCTGATTTTTATTATTATTATTGATTTTAATTATTGCTCCTTCATTTTCAGATTGGACTACTGCTATTCATTCTATTTGAGGCATTTGCTCCTATTACACAATATAGCCATGGATCTCTTTCTGCGGGTTCTAGTCATGGGAGATTTTATGGAGTCTCCTCTGTCAGCCTGCACTTGACATGGTTTAGAGCCCTCATTGCTGCTTTCTTCATCTTCGGATTGCCTAAAATCAGGATAACAGAGTGCCCAGAGGGATAAGCAGCCATAATCACTCCACAGAACCTAATGAAGTAAAGGCTGCCAACAGCAAATGTTTTTGATAAAAAAAATAGACCTCATGACTCAAAATAAACAATATAAAATAAAAGGAAAGAGCTCAGAGATGTAACAGCACTGTCATGAGCCTCACTGCTGGCCTCCCTGGAGCTGCTTGCATTTTTTTCCATCCTCTTGATATGTTTGCACAGAGAAGTGACTAACAATTGTATGGATGAATTAAAAAAATATAATGAAGTGTATGTATGTTCCAAGCATGGATGAAATAATGAGGCCAATGGAGGAAGTATCCTTATATCTACATTCCACTGTGGTAAGTTTCCTGGTAGTCTTTACTGAGCTGCGTAAATACTGGCTATATACACACTCTGCTGAAGGGACAGAATGAGCAAGGAGACAGGCCCACCAACAGCAATTCTGGGCCCCAAGGCCAGGGCCATCCCTAGGGGGGTGTGAGGCCTGGGGCAGAAGTGACAGATCAGTCACTTCTGGGACTGACCTGTCACTTCTGGGACCGACCGCATTGACCAATCGTGCCGGCCCATAGGGCCCCCAAAACACAGGGTTCGGAGCCCCTGGGCAATTGCCCCTTCCCACCCCGCATCACCGGCCTGCAAGGAGACAACGAGTAGCTGTGTCAGTAGCCCTGATTGTCTCATCTTCAGCCAGAAGAAGAGGGGTCAGCTGAAGTTGGAAATCTGCATGCAGTAAAAGACACTGAGCCAGGTGGCAAACCAGAGATTGGCAGTAGTTAGATACATCCAAACGGTGCCATCAAAATTTTTTCCCCCTCTCTAGTCTTGGACCTGCTGTAACCTGTTGTACTCCCCATTTTGAGATTCCTAGCCTATTATTTCCATCTTAGCTTCTCTTTAGCTTTCTGACTAATTTGTTCCTGAAATCCTTCAATTTTATTTCTTGTTTCCAGCCAATGACAAGACAAGGAGGTATTTCAAATAATTACACCTTCCATTTGTTGTTTTAACTCCTTGTTTTGCTCTTCTTCTTTTTCTCTAATTTTCTATCTGCCAGCAAGGAGCTGGCTTTTTAGGACTTAGGGTACGTCCAGACTACCCGTCGTATTGGTGGGTAGCGATTGATTTATCGGGGATCGATATATTGCGTCTCATCTAGACGCGATATATCGATCCCCGAACACGCTCCCCGTCGACTCCGGAACTCCACCAGAGTGAGCGGCGGTAGCAGAGTCAGCGGGGGAGCCGTGGACGTCGATCCCGTGCGGTGAGGACGGGAGGTAAGTTGGGATAAGATACTTTGACTTCAGCTACGGTATTCCTGTAGCTGAAGTTGCGTGTCTTATATTGACACTCCCACCCCCAGTGTAGACCAGGCCTAAGGTTAATATTTACTAACGAAACCATAAAGATGGTTCTCCATAATTCACACTCTGCACTCACCGTTTGATATAATGTAAAGGGGAAACTATTGATAAATATTGCACAACGTAGGAAAAAACTGAAGGTGCTCAAGCTAGTCAAGATCATTTCACACAAAGTTAATTTTCTGTTTTTGAGCCACTCAACGCAGGACACACCTATTATCAATCCATTTGTTACAAACGATACAATGAGTTCAGTTGCTGAAATAATCAAAAAGATTTCATCAAATGTAGGAAATATGTCTGAATCCACCGTCTCCTAACTCTGCCCACCTTGTGAAGCTCCAAGAGCAAAATGTCTTACTTTAATGCTGAGGTGCTGATATCTAAATGGGGCACAACCTTTTCTTCTGCCTGTATATCACAGCTGAAAAAAATTAGTGAAATTTTTAGGTGTTGATCATGTTAGGCCCCAGCTGCTCTGGGATGCAAATCTCAGAAAGATTCCACTACAGTAATGATAACCTACTCCAGTCTCTTATTTAAATTATATGGGGATGTGCCAATGTCACTAGCCACTTTGCTGTGAACTTGCTGCTTGTGATTATGTTCAGTTTTTTTTTTTTTATTTCTCCTTTTCCAGCTTTGAAAAAATAATTATTTTAATTATTTGCACTTTTGTTTTCACTCTGGACTGCTGCAGTTCATGCTGTTTCAAGCAGCTGTTTAAATCTAATCGGATTGCAGCAATGGCTCAACACAGAGTACATGACTGCCACAGGCCTTTGCCCAGCTGAATCAGAATTTGCTCCACAGCACACACTGTTGGTTAACATCAGTTTTATTATTTAAATTGTACATGCCTAGTCTCCGCTTATTGGTCTGATTAATGAATATTTATTTTATGGGTGACCCTCAGACACCTCGCTGAGGATCAGAGCATTATTGTGCCGGATGCTATAAACTTACAAGAAGAGAGATGCCCTAGTGCAAAGATCCTACACTCTAGGATGACCCATTTATAAAAGGTAGAGAGAATGAAGCGATCAAATATATATGGTCCCTGTAGAGGAAGGGTGTTAAACATACCTCCATGATATATATATTTAGACATAACCAGGTTATGCAGCAGCTAAGCTTCCATTTTGAAAAAAGTAAGTTTCTTGCTCACATGGCTTCAGAAAGAACTTTCCAAATATGAACTGAGTATAAACTGAGGTCATGATGTCTCTCTGAGTCTGCAAGACAGCCTGAAGCAATGGCTCAGACATATGGACTCCCCCTACCCTCTGTTAATCTCATTGGAACGTCAGCTCTGAACACAAATGATGGCACGTCAATGTCAATATTAACTATCCCAATGTGGATCATTTTAGTGGATGGAATAGGAATAGGGGTGGGACTGAAGCCCTTGGTGGTAGGAATTGGTAGTTGCTGCAGGGAAGGAAATGCAGAGGGAACAACAGTGGACCTGCGCAAAGATGGAGAAGGGAAGATGGAGAAAGAAGAGGAACAAAGGACAAAAGTAATGGTGGCCTAAATGGGGGTATGTTGTCACACAGGGATATTGAATCTGACAATAAACTGCTAGATAAATAACAAAGACAAGTTCACTTACTACACATAAACAGAATTCTCCCCATTTTTCTCTGTACAAACATCCCCCTGATCTCAGTGAGAGATCCTCTGTGGATTGAGGGGTGTGTGAAGTTCTGAATTGATATCCTGGCCACACATCATTATCAAACATGGAATCCATCCCTCTCTTCCAAACGAGTTCGACACACTTGCTTTAGGGCCATGTGTTTTTAAAAGTCTCATTGTAGAACTTGAGATTAGTGGGACTTCCAGTATTGGAGATGACTGAGAAGGACATTCTGGTAAATCTTTAACTAGGACAAGCCAGAGGGTTTCACAGAGCTTGGGTTAGTGGTGGCATTTTTTGGGCTTAACTCAATTCTCACTTTAATGTTCTTCTAAAGGGCTCCTCTCCTATTAAGCTATGGTAAGCCTAATTTTCAGAGGCAGCCGCTGTATTTTTGCAGGTGCAATCCATAACACTTGCCTAATTACCTAATTTGTGGGCACAAACCATAGATTGATGGGAAGTTAGTCAACTAAGGGCTTAGAAAACGCCTGGAGTTTATCACAAGAGCAAAACAGTGCCCAGGACAGAGCCTGTTTTGAGGGGCCCCTTTACATGTCAGGGCCAATATCTACAAATAGAGCAGCATTTTTGTATCCGTCAGTTGCACATCATCTGTACACAACAAACAATCCAGATGAATTCTAGTATTAGGAAACAGCTAAACATATACCATAATACACAGCCTTTCATTTAGGCATAGGTTGTTAGACTATTCTTTGATAGATCTCTCTTCCTGCCCTCTCATTTCTGCCTTCCTCAATACCCTTCCCACTGCTCTGGGTCACTTGGAGAGGGAAACTGATGGCCATTTCTCCCTGGCAAGAAATCTCATAAATGGAGCTGCACAGAAATTGGCAGCTGTTTTGCCATCCCTTTATCTTGTCACCTACAGCAGTGAGTGCTCTGTGGGAATAGTGCAGAGCTGAACGCCAACCAATGCACAGCTGTCAGTTGTAACTGGTGTCCCTCAGACAATTTTCCTTCTCAGAAGAAGAAATAGTCAGCTTCAGGACTGCCGCCTGTGGGGGATGGACAAAGACTAACAAGACCCGCCAGTCCCCATTTCAGAGGGGAAACATCCAGTGCCATGAGCTCCCTCTCCCAATGCTATGGTTAGCAAAAGAAATCCCTGCCCCCAGCCTTTGGGGGGTTTCACTGGATACATCTCACACAGTCCCCAATCATCACAGGAATTGGGCCACCAAGGAAAGAAAGGACCTGGGGACCAGGAAAGAGTTGGAGAGGCGAGAGATGGGAAGATATTTGGGTAATACGAGGAAAAGACAGAGGAAAGGAAGGACAAATGATTTACAAAGATGGGAGAGGCTTGACTAAGGGAAAGTAGATTGTAGTTACATAAAATTACCAAATGGAAAAACATTGAAGGGAAAAATATATGTAACACTGACAGACCCCGGTTGACGGTGGGTAGCATTAAACCTGGGATCTCTGGAGCTTAGTGTATGAGCCTTTAGTGTATGAGCTAAAAGCCACACAGCCCTTAGCTAAGGCTGTAGCAGACTCATTAATCTCTCTCTAAGTGGTCTCGGTGCCACCAGATGGGACAGAACACCACACCCAGGAGGTGTGTGGGTTACACGTACAACCTGACAAGAGACAGAATTGTAACTGGAAGAAGTGTCTTCAATAGAAAAGGAGATGTGAAAATCATACTAGAAGGAAAAAAATTAAAAGTATTAATAATAGAAGAGTTAGATTAACTTTAACGCCTACAAGTCTGCTCAGTCCTATTTCTTTTTCAGCCAATCACTCAGACAAACAAGTTTGTTTACATTTGCAGGAGATAAGGCTGCCCACTTCTTGTTCACGTCACCTGAAAGTGAGAACAGGTGTTCACATGGCACTGTTGTTGCTGGTGTCGCAAGATATTTACATGCCAGATGTGCTAAAGATTCATATGTCCCTTCATCTTCAACCACCATTCCAGAGGACATGCATCCATGCTGATGACGGGTTCTGCTTGATAACAATCCAAAGCGGAGTGGACTGACGCATGTTCATTTTCATCGTCTGAGTCAGATTCCACCAGCAGTAGGTTGATTTTATTTTTTGGTGGTTCAGGTTCTGTATTTTCCGCATCGGAGTGTTGCTCTTTGAAGACTTCTGAAAGTATGCGCCACACTTCATTCCTCTCAGATTTTGGAAGGCACTTCAAATTGTTAAATCCCGGGTTGAATGCTGTAGCTATCTTTAGAAATCTCACATTGGTACCTGATGCATGATCTGCTGGTATTTGCAGCGCCTCACGAAGAACTGCAACAACAGGGGACATGATGAGTTCTTCAAGCACAGATTGCTCAGGGACATAAGGAAAACCAGTTCAAGGTTGTTGATGAAATTCACGCAGTAGCTGCAGATGGTGGAGCATTGCTTCTGGGCCTGAGAACCAACACTGACTGATGGGCTCACATCATAATGCAAGTTGGGATGATGAGCAGTGGCTGCAGAACTTTTGGATATGCAAGGCCACGTTCCTGGATCTGTGTGCAGAGTTCACCCCAGCCCTCCAGGGCAGAGATGCCGGAATGAGAGCTGCATCAACAGCTGAGAAGTGAGTGGCGATCACACTGTGGAAGCTTGCACTGATTGCTACTGCTCAGTGGGAAATCAGTTTGGGAGTTGGCAAATCCACCGTGAGGGCCATTTTCATGCAAGTGTGTAGGACCATTAATCATCTCCTGCTACACAGGCCTGTGACTTTTGGAAATGTGCAGGACATATTGGATGGCTTTGCAGCAATACGGTTCCTGAAATGGGGTAGGGCAATAGACAATACCCATACCCCTATTTTGGCACCAGTCCACTTTACCACAGGGTACATCAATAGAAAGGGCTACTCGTCTACGGTTAGGCAAGCACTGGTGGTGGATCACCGAGGACACTTCACTGACATCAGTGTGGACTAGTCAGGGAAGCTACTTGATGCTTCAAGAACACAGGATTGTTCAGAAAGTTGCAAACAGGGACTTTTTTTTCCCAACCAGCTGATTACCATTGGCAATATCAAAATGGCAATAGTGATTCTGAGTGAACCCAATCTACCCTTTGCTCCCTGGGTTCATGAAGCTGTGCATCAAAAAAGACAGACTCAAATACCAACTCAGCAGATGCAGAATGACAGTTGAATGTGGGAACCCTGGCCTGGTTTACTCATAAGATTGGATCTCAGCATGAAAAATATCCCAACACTTATAGTTGCTTATTATGTCCTGCAGAATACCTGTGAGGTAATGGGGGAGAAACTGCCACCAGGGTAGAGATGCAGTAGCTGTTTGCCGACTTTGAACAGCCAGACAAAAAGACCATTACAAGAATCATTGAGAAGCTATGTGGCTGAGGGAGACCTTTAAAGAGCACTACATTGCTGTGATATGGTGGATTGTGCTCTGGCTGGCCCTGAAATTTTAGGGACTGTTAGGAATTATGTAGTGCTTTGTCTACATTTATGACTATTATACAGTGTCTTTTACTGAACCTATGAATTATGTGGTTCTTGCTGTACATTTGTAATTATCATACTGTGTGTTTCACTGAACCTATGAATTCTGTGCTCTTGTAAAATTACAAGTACTGGATGATTAGAATAGCACTAGCCAATCCACAGTATATGTTGTGAAGTAATAAAACTGAGGGTTTTTTACATATATATAGAAATTTATTGTGTAACAAAAGCAGTGCAAAAACCCCCAATGTGCAATTGAAAAAACATAACACAAATTTCTAACATAAATTAATGGAACTGAACTTTAATGTTAGAAAGGCAGCAAACGTTCCTGTCCATTTTGGCTCCACATACACCAGCCGTGGCTCTCACAGATCAGTGTATGTGAAACTGTGGTTGCTCTTACTGTCCCCCGGCACAGGCACAGCAGGTTTGTATATTTTTTGGTGGTTCTCAGAACGGGTCCAAGTCCCCCCGACCACCACTACCCCAAGACACACCTGCCTTGTAAGCCAATATATATTTTTTAAAATAATGTAAGAAATTTGGAGTTGGCACATCCACAGTGAGGGCCATTTTCATGCAAGTGTGAAGTGTGTAGGGCCATTAATCATCTCCTGCTACACATCTCCTGGAAACAGTAAGCATTTAACAGTTTCCCTATATTGCAGAATGTGGGGGGTGGGGAGGAATGAGGGCTCTGGCATGGGGATGAGGGGTTTGAGGTGTGGGAGGGGGCTCAGAGCTAGGGCAGGGGGTTGGGATGCAGGGGTGAGGACTGTGGGATAGGGCTGGGGAAGAGGGGTTCATGGTGCAGGAGGGGGCTCAGGGTGGGGGCACAGGGTTGGGATGAGGGCTCTGGGGTGGGGCTGGGGATGAGGAATTTGGAGTGTAGGCAGGCTGCCCCAGGGCTGGGGCCAGAGAGGACGCCATAGTCTCCCCAGCCCTCTCCCCCACAGCAGAAGTGAGCTCCCCGCACCATCACTGCATGTGCTCCTAGGGGCAAGGCCCCTCTCAGGTCCAGGAAGCCCCCTCACCTCCCCTGTAGTGGGTGCCGGTGGGGGAGGGGGCTGCCATCACATGTGGCCTCCTCCCCTGCTGCAGCCTGCTGCCCATCACTATAGCCTCATGGGGGATGGGGCTGTCCCTTGCCCAGTGTGGGGCAGGAGTGGTGGCTGCAGGTGTGTGGGGGGGTGGATCACATAGTCGAACACTCACTCAAGCCCCAGCAGCTGCTCAGGAGAGGTCCAGACTCCGTTTCCCGGAAGCCCCTTGGGCGTTGCCTCCTGGTGGGTGCTGGGGGAGGGGAGGGATGCCAATCATGTGTGCGCCTCCTCCCTTTCGCAGGTGCAGCAGCCACCTCAGCCTGCCACCGGCGCCACTCTTGTGCTGTAGATAGCAGCGGCAGCAGCAAGAGAGCACAGAGCGGAGCGGCAGAGCAGCCGCCCACTTGAGGCAGGGACACTCCAGGGCCGGGGAAGGCGCACGGGGGCAACAGGTGGGGGCTGAGGGATGCTCTGGGGGAAGCATTCGGGGGTGGCAGGCAGGGCCAGGGGAGAGACCCAGCTCCGAACATTGGTGGAGCCGGGGCCCCTTGTTTGCATGAGTATGAGTATAGGATAATGGCACTGAGTACTGGCACTATTTTCAACAGCCAGTGGGAGTAACTGCTGAGAGTAACAAAGGCACAGACAGCACAGCTGCAGCTAGTGTCCCAAAGCTGCCTGGACCTTTATGCCTCTAGCCTGTTGGCTGCAATGATGCTTGCCAAAGTTATTGCAGAGTGGTATGGGAAAGTGTCTTACGACACAGGAAGAAATAAGGCAGCCAGCTCTAGAAACCTTCAGGAGTCAGTGTACCTCCATGATAGTTTCATCAAGATCTCTCAGGAGGATGTAAGATACATCCCTGTGTACGCAACCAAACTGCTCCACTTGCACCCCCATCCAAAAACTTACAAGAGAATGAAAAGCAGGTAACTCTATATCTGGTTATTGTACCACTACCTCTTCTCGTATGAGTAAAACGATGACAGGTCGATACCTGTGTCCTGCTAACTAGGTGTTGGGCTGGGCAACATCTTTACATTTAAAAACTGTAAGGAAAAATGCATGCACGCACTTACCCGAGGTTCCTTCCTTTCATCAGGCTCATCTGTGCTTGGCTGGACTGTAGTGGACCCCTCCCACACACACTCCCTCTGCCACATGTTCTTAGTAGGGGGTTGTGACTCAGGCTCCTTGGAAGTAGCTATGGCAGTCTGCGGAGGACTGGTGGGATCTCTGCCAAGTATGGCATGCTGCTTATTGTAAAAGCAGCAGGTCTGTAGCTCAGCACCAGATCAGTTGTCGACCTTGCTGGCCCTGTGATATGCCTGCCACAGTTCCTTTGCTTTCTTGCGGCACTGCTACTGGTTCCTGTTATATCCCTTTGCCTGCATCTCCTGTTCAATCTTTCCATAGATGCCACATTTCTACAACAGGTCTGAAGCTGTGCTGGCAGAGCCTCATCTCACCGCAGGCCCTGGAGATCCAACATCTCCTGTCTACTCCAGGTAGGAGTATGTTTAGAGCATGGAGTTGGCATGGTCAGCTGGGCAGTTGCTCGCAACAAGGGACAACTGCTAGGTGTGCTCACCAACCTGGGCAATAAGGAAAAGACATTTCAAAAATATGTAGTGGTCTTGAAGGGCAGGGAAAAGGGGGTGTAGCTCCTGGTCTCCATGACTACGGGGCAGCGGAGTTCACAGTTGTGACAAGGTGTTAGTCACTGAGGGACAGCTGCTGGAGAACTGTTAGGGTCGACACTGGTCATGCAGTGTCTACACTCACTGTGTTGATCTCAGTACATCGACCATAGTTCACTGTCCTGGGGATGGTTTTACCATGTCGCCATAATGGAGCGCTTATATCAGCCAGGGACAAATTTGAGTGTAGACGCATAAACAAATAGGTCAGCAGAAGTCAACTTGTGTGGACCTACTTTGGAGTGTAGACCAGGCCTAAGTGTAAAGGGAAGCTCTGACTAAAGAAGCCCAGAGGTATATGAACTACCAAAATGTTTGTACCCTTTTTACTTTAAATCAGCTCTTTAAAATCTCCTCAATGTCAGCGCATTCATGGCAAAATATAAATAATTAGCAGACTGGTGCCTCTCCCTACTGCATTCACCTCACAGGGCCTCATTTCACAAATATCGCCAGCTGAGGAGGACTCACCTGTTTGCTCAATCAGCACTGCCTTCAGTGTTTCAGATAAAACAGGGGGAACATTCTTCCACTTGTTGACGGCACATGGACCCAGCTGCAATCATCGGGAGGCAAATCAATACTGGATTCCATTACAGACTCTCCATTTCACATTCACAACTTTGCATCTCCAGGTGGATTGTTGTTTACAGTAAATGACAGGAAACAAATCACTGGTTTCAGAGTAGCAGCTGTATTAGTCTGTATCCACAAAAAGCACAGGAGTACTTGTGGCACCTTAGAGACTACCAAATTTATTTGAGCTTATGCCACAGGTATTCTTGTTCTTTTTACTGATTTTTTAATTATTATTAATTTGCACACAAAGGGTTCAGTTGTGACTCTTCAGTGTTGCTGGGGGAGGAAGTGTAGCCACTTTGTTTGCAGTAGCTGGAGGCATTATGGATATAAGCCTAATAGGCAAGATCTCTCGATGATCCCACTCTGAAGTACTCTTCTATATGGATTCCTTTGGACTTTTTTCCAGGGTTAGCTAAGGTAGCTGCAGGTCACTGGCTAAAACAAAAGTGAAAGAGTTTGTGTGCAAGTCTCTAGCAAAAGAAATGATTCTTTGGCTCAGCTACTAGGGGTGTGGCTCCAAATCTAGGCATTAAAGAGCAAGTGATGCTAGTTTCCAAGTGTGTGAGATCCCTGCACTGGGCGTGCTCCACCCACACCTGAGTAGCAACTCATTCTAAGCACTAGTGAAGGCCTATCAAAATAGCTTCATTTCAAAGGGTTAATCTGTTTTAAAAGATCAGGTTGCCCAGACTGTCATACAACATAGTCAAATCTCAGTAACTATTACAGGTAATAGTGTCTCAACTCTTACAGAGGTCTACACAGACATACAGTTGGCTTCCTGTACCTGGTTCCACATTGCTCAGGTACTCTCTCCTCTGCTGAGGCACTATGAGACAGCTGCCCAAAACAAACTGAAACATACATGGTTAGCTAGGGGGGCAAGTGTGGATGCCCAAACATGGGTATGATAACAGAAATACTGGTGTATGGACACATATTGAACCATGGCACTTGTAAACTGGTTAAAATGACTCTGCCTCTAATCTAAGTACATCACAGCTAAACACTGTAGTATGTAAAGGATGTTTTTTCACACTCCAAAAACAGACCCAGGGTTGGATCACCAGTAGGTGTAATTTGGCACTTGTCCACTGAAGTCACAAGTGCAGGGGTGGCCAACCTGTGGCTCTGGAGCCACATGCAGCTCTTCAGAAGTTAGCATGCAGCTCCTTGTATAGACACCAACTCCGGGGTTGGAGCTACAGGCACCATCTTTCCAATGTGCCAGGGAGTGCTCACTGCTCACCCCCTGACGCTGCCCCCACTCCACTCCTTCCCGTGAGCCTGTCATGCCCTCACTCCTCCCCATCCCCCACAGAGCCTCCTGCACACCACAAAACAGCTGATCAGGAGGTGTGGGGAGGGAGGGAGAGTCGCTGATCGGCAGGGCTGCCAGTTGGTGGGAGGTGCTGGGAGTGGGGAGCTGATATGGGGCAGCTGACATATTACTGTGGCTCTTTGGCAATGTACATTGGTAAATTCTGGCTCCTTCTCAGGCTCAGATTAGCCAGTGCTACAATGATTTAAGCCCACCAACTATCTAATCCCAAGCACTATCACAGAGCAATACAGCAGACTGGCAAAGGCCCAGAAGTCTCTCTCAACCTAACTCCCGCCTTTCTTGCGGGGACCAGACTAGCTATACACAGCTACAAGCTACCATACAACAGTGTATCATCTTTTAGATGTTCCCAATCACTTCTAGAAACAGTACAGTTGCTCTCATGAAATTCACCTTAGACCTTCTGCATCAACTTTCAGATTATAAACCCCTAAATTACAGGGCTAAAAATATACTACTGCCTTCAATGCCTAGTCTAATTGTACTGCTGCATAACTGACTAATAATATGGCGCCTCTAGTTTACTGATGGAAAAGCCCAAGCTTTGATATAAATGACTGAACACTTTTTGCTAAAACTGTATTAGACATTTCTGGTCGACTTTTAATTGAAAGCTCTAAAAAATGCAGCTACAGAATGTGAAACAAATCAATCTACCCAAGCCTAACAAAGAGATGGTTTGCATGGAGAACTACAATAACTCAAGTGCATAAAACCCTTATTAGCCCAGATAAAATGAGTAGACATTATTGCATTCAACACAGTGCAACCGATAGGACATGGGGCAGTACCAAAAAATAAATTTTAAAAACAGCCAAGAAAACATTACCAAACACTTTTCACACACATACTGACAGATGAAGGACAAATCTCATTTGCTAGAAAGATACATTTGACAGAGCCCCTGATCTCTATCAAGAATTCATGGATACCGTAGATGTTTAAAAGCATCAACATTCATGGACCAAATGGCTTTTATTTCCACCAGGATAGCTACCATCACTTAATAAGTTTTTAATTTTTAGCAAAATCTGGTGTCAGCATTTTCTGGAAAGCTGTTTCACAAAGATCTTTGTGAGCTCCTTTCCCCGCCCCATCAGCATGGATAACAGTTCTTCCCTAGCTCCCAAGGGTTTTGAGAAACTGAAGTAAGGATTGTAAAATGCTTTGAGAATCATAGAAGGAAGGCATCACCAAAGGGCAAACTTTTATTATTGTTTCCTTGGGATCATTATCTTAGACTGCAAAACCGCAAACAATATGAATGCTCATAAAATAATCCTGTCCAATTTGAACCTCACTTTGTGGCAGCAGTGGTGCCCTCCCTTAGCAGTAAGCCTGAAGGAAGGGCCCAGGAACTAAAAAAACTCCACAGGTTCACCTCATTCCTCTAAATTCTTTCATCAGGGCCAGGGTTCCTCACCCACCTCCAGCAGCTTTCAACTCTCATAGATCTCCAGAGATCCATTTGTGTGGAGGAGGCCCTGTGCTTTTACCCTAGCTCTGGGAACTTCTGGCTCCACTGAATCCTTACATCCAGGAAGCCTCCCAGGAACCTCCCCAAAGATAGGGGAACACCGCTCTTGGCTGCCCTTAGTAGATGTTCTGTGTGGGACTGGGAGTGACTATAGGAGGAATGACATACATCCCTGCTCATTTATCCTGCTCTGAACTCCAGAAAGTGGAAACAGTGTTGAATTGATGTTGAATTGATTTTTTTCTGCTAGTTTAGCCTTAAAGTCTCCATTTTGATTCCTTGGGGGAAAAACATTAATTAGAAACATCCTTCTGACTAGCTTGTTTTTTTTAATCATATGGATAGCTCCACAGATCCATTCTTTTTCCTGTGCACTATGGTCTCCAGTTTCAGCTTACTACAGCCTGAGCTAGCTAGACAGGTTTCAGTCCTGTAAACTGCTCTGCAGGTGTGGCGCTGTATCCCTTCTCCCCCAGGAATTTAAATCATTGATTTCAATCACATTGAGACCTTGGACAACTAATTTTAAAAAATTGTGCTATTGTGAATTTAGACTAAATCAATAATGAACTAAATTATAAATGCTATTCGCAAACACCACAGCTGGTAGGGTCTGGTATTTGAATTTTATAAAACTACTATAGGTGAAAAACAAAATATTGAAAATGAAGGCTCTGATCCTGCAGCCAGTTAAGCAGGTATGTTACTCACCTGAATAGTCCCATTGACTTCAAATATGATCACTTGTGCCTAAAGGTAAGCACGTGCCATAAGTGTTTGCCGAATCAGGGGCTAAAACGGTATTTTTACTAAACACTTTTTTCTTAGTGACATAAAATCTATCTCCCTTCAAACCAAATTGCTTCAGTGTTAACAATGAACGTGTTATTTAGACTTTCAGTGTATTAAAGTTATCAGGTATGTTTTCATATCAACAGGCCAAAATCTTGAAAATAGGAGCCTAAAGTTAGGTGGGATTTTCAAAAGTACAAGAGTGATTTAGGACCACAGGTCCCATTGACTTCAAACTACAAATCCTGACAAGAGCAGTACAGCCTGGTTGAAGCATTTCAGTGTTCTCGACTTGGGAAGAACTGGTGTTGGTTGAAAATGTAGCACCAGCTATTTGCGCCTCGATTTTCTGTTTGATTCTGTGTTGTTCTCACAGTAAGAAAGTTAATGAGGTCATGGGTGTATCTTTTTCAGAAAAGATTAACATTTTAAATGTGAAACTTAGAAAAAAAATCTATGTAAAATCTGAAATTCTACTAATAATCAGGAAAATAATTAAAGAAACAAATACAAAACATCCACCTTAGCCACCAGCATGGACAAAAAGGCAATGCAAAAATGGATGCTGGTGGGCAAGAGTTTTGTAGGAAAGAATTTGTCAACTGCAAGAAATGGCAAGCAGGGCCAGGAAAACAACACGAGCCAAGTTATTCTGACTTGTGCAATTATTTTTTATTCCACCGCTTGGAAAGAGGTCCCCATAAATCAATACTCTGCCACCATTAGAGAGTGATTGGTGAACATGAGTTATGCTGTGCTGTGTACTAATGGTGTGTCTGGTAACATAGATTTCTTGAAGTACTGATGGATTATTGCAGGTATTGTCTCCAGAGCAGTATATTTTTTACTTTAATCATGCATTTTTAAAGTTATTAGTGCCTGTCATGGAACTATGTCCTAGTTCCAATTAACAGTAGCCCCAGTGATCTTGATATGAGAACTGTAGAGACCAAAGAACAACCTCTAAAATATAGTGAATTTGTAAACACCAGTTTGAATGCTCTGGAGCGTAGCAGACTTACATTACATGACTGTTCATCAAAAATGAGCTACTTCAGTCCCCAAGTGAGAGAAGGGGGACCAGACCTCCAGCCTGCACCCACTTCCTGGGAAGATTCACTTTCATTTCATTGAACCTCAAAATGTCTAGCCTCCAGTTAGCTCAGGGATTACAACAATCTTGAGCAGTGCAACAGTCAGGAAAAGAGCCTATTGTTCAGTGTTGTAACAGGGTACACAGGCCCTTTAAGACTAGAGGATGCCATTGCAGGGATGTTGGAATAAACAAAGGCCCTGGAAATGATCTTGTAGCCAAATGATAGAAAGTGGTCCTGGGGAATTAGTAACTGGATGGGAAAAACCAGGGCCAGGAGCTCTGTAGTGTAGGGTGGGGCAGGGCTTCCTTTCCTCCCAACCAAACTGGGGGAAGCTTTCCAAAGAAGAGCAGTATATATGCTGCTTTTTCCCTCAGAACAGGGTGTGCACTGTTAGGGAGAAGGAAGACAGAGCCAGAAAACTGAGCTCCAGCTAGCAAGGACAGGAGTGGTGGCTCCGTGAAGAATGGCCCGGGGCAGAGCTCCATGTGCAGCAGAAGATCCAGAGATGGGCATGAACTTTTATGTTGTTGTAATGGACTTTATCTGGGGACACTGATGACTAATTTGAACTAATTTGAACCTAATTTAACCCAGCCCCAGACAGTGGTTGATGGCAGTCCTGAGAAAGACTGGAGGGAATTTCTATGGGGCTCTGAAATGTAGGAACAGAGCAAGGATGCTGCAGAGGCACCTCTAGCCATGAAGGGGTGCTGAGTAAATAGCAACCCTGCTGCAAGCATCAAGAATGCCCAGAAAGCCTGAGCAACACAAAGGTCACAGAGAGGATAACACATTCCTACGGTGCCCATCACTGTAATTTATTGCAGCACCTCCATTCTTTCCTAGCAGAGGGATGGTCTCTATCTGCTACAAAGGGAGAATGCGTTATAGTTGGGGCATAAGAGAAGACCACACCTCAGGGAGCACTACACTTCTGCAGCAACAGAAGGGGATGGGAAGTGCAGGTAGCCCTCCTCCTCCCAGGCTGTGGAGCGCACCCACCTTCCTGTCTAGAAGGGAGGAGGCAGAATGGTGCCCTAGAAGAAGCAGACAGCAGCAGACAGAGCTAGGAAATGTACCTGCAAGATTTCTGCACATGTCCCAGTGAGAGAACTCCTGCAGCCTCAGCATAATTCTCACTTGTGGTCTGTACCCAGTTACGCTCTTTTCACACTTATTCTACGTCACCAATTAATGCATTGCCTTGGTCAGCTGCTTAGTATTCCCTCCTTACCTAATAACCATTTCTATTCATTATTATCCCATCTGCAAATTTTCAATTCACCTAAATCAACTTCTGACTATAAAGTACTTGATTCCCTTGCATGTTTAAGTTTCATTTCTCATACTGTGAAAGATTAGTTTCATTATTAGCCTTCATTACTATGCTTAGCTGATTTTTTAAAATGTATTATTCCCGATCCCCATCCCCAGTCACCACCTGAATTATCTGCTGTGAACTTTCTTTACTCCGCCATCCAAACCTGTCATCAATACCACAAGCTCAGCACTTTTCTTCTTCATCTCCTCTTACTATGCCTTTTTTCTGCTTTATCTCCTTCCTGCTTTACTCTCTTTTGCTTAGCTTGAAAGAATAGCTGTTTCACAGATGGCATTATATTAATCAGTAATATAATTTCTTTGTACCTCTAACATTTAACTGTGTCCTCCTTCCTGTGTGTCCAAGACTGGCTTCATATATGGAGAAACTCACAGTTCAGGAGTGTAGGGGCCTCATACTGTAGATATCCTTTATTCAAGCAGTATCTGCCATCAATTCAGCTTTTTCTGTCAAGAAGGATCAGCAGCATTTCCACTATAATTCAGCTGAAAAATAAGTAGTGTTTCTGTCAAATGGATGAAGCCGTTAAACTGGTTACTGTTTGTACAGTATAAAGACCTAGATTCCTGAAATGACTTTCACTCCAGAGGTTCACTATCTTGCCCATACAAGGTGAGAGAATCTAATAATTGTGAAAATATGTATTAATATTTTTAATTTGGCTAAAAACTCTAACCTTGAAGAGCTAGTGGGCTTAGACTAATGCTTAACATGAGTATAATAAGCATTAGTCCCTAAAGTTAGACTTTTTTAATATACATTTTCTAGCTTTGGTACCTTTTCTATATCCTTTTCTGGATGATGTAACAGGTAAAATTTTCAAAAGCATCTAAGTGATTTAGGAGCCTAAATCTCATTTACAAAGGTGACTTGCAGTGAGACTTGGGTTTCTAAGTAACTTCTGAAAATAGGACTTAGGTTCTTCGGTTCAGGTAGATTCCTTTAAATTTAACATACTTGCTTATCTGGGTGTCTGGAACTCAAGAGCTGTAATTCCACCTTCTGACAGTGCCTTCTTCTGAGAACATGGGCAAGGGCTCTAGAGATGATCCCGGCAATTACAGACCGGTAAGTCTAACGTCGGTACCGGGCAAATTAGTTGAAACAATAGTAAAGAATAAAATTGTCAGACACATAGAAGAACATAAATTGTTGGGCAAAAGTCAACATGGTTTCTGTAAAGGGAAATTGTTTTACTAATCTATTAGAGTTCTTTGAAAGGGTCAACAAATATGTGGACAAGGGGGATCCGGTGGACATAGTGTACTTAGATTTCCAGAAAGCCTTTGACAAGGTCCCTCACCAAAGGCTCTTATGTAACTTGTCATGGGATAAGAGGGAAGGTCCTTTCATGGATTGAGAACTGGTTAAAAGACAGGAAACAAAGCATAGGAATTAATGGTAAATTCTCAGAATGGAGAGGGGTAACTAGTGGTGTTCCCCAAGGGTCAGTCCTAGGACCAATCCTATTCAACTTATTCATAAATGATATGGAGAAAGGGGTAAAAAGTGAAGTGGCAAAGTTTGCAGATGATACTAAACTGCTCAAGATAGTTAAGACCAAAGCAGACTGTGAAGAACTTCAAAAAGATCTCACAAAACTAAGTGATTGGGCAAGAAAATGGCAAATGAAATGTAATGTGGATAAATGTAAAGTAATGCACATTGGAAAAAATAACCCCAACTATACATACAATATGAGGGGGGCTAATTTAGCTACAACAAATCAGAAAAAAGATCTTGGAGTCTCTGCAGCGTGGGGCATGGGTCACTTGCTGGAGGATTCTCTGCACCTTGAGGTCTTTAAACCATGACTCAGACATAGGTTAGGGGTTTGTTACAGGAGTGAGTGGGTGAGATTCTGTGGCCTGCATTGTACATGAGGTCAGACTAGATGATCATAATGGTCCCTTCTGACCTTAAGTCTATGAGTCATCATGGATAGTTTTCTGAAGATGTCCACGCAGTGTGCAGAGGCGGTCAAAAAAGCAAACAGGATGTTAGGAATCATTAAAAAGAGGATAGAGAATAAGTAGGATAATATATTATTGCCCTTATATAAATCGATGGTACGCCTACATCTTGAATACTGCATACAGATGTGGTCTCCTCAACTCAAAATATATACTAGCACTAGAAAAGGTTCAGAGAAGGGCAACTAAAATGATTAGGGGTTTGGAACGGGTCCCATATGAGGAGAGTAAAGAGGCTAGGACTTTTCAGCTTGGAAAAGAGGAGACTAAGGGGGGATATGATAGAGGTATATAAAATCATGAGTGATGTGGATAAAGTAGATAAGGAAAAGTTATTTACTTATTCCCATAATACAAGAACTAGGGGTCACCAAATGAAATTAATGGGCAGCAGGTTTAAAACAAATAAAAGGAAGTTCTTCTTCACACAGCGCACAGTCAACTTGTGGAACTCCTTACCTGAAGCGGTTGTGAAGGCTAGGACTGTAACAGCGTTTAAAAGAGAACTGGATAAATTCATGGAGGTTAAGTCCATTAATGGCTATTAGCCAGGATGGGTAAGGAATGGTGTCCCTAGCCTCTGTTTGTCAGAGGGTGGAGATGGATGGCAGGAGAGAGATCACTTGATCATTATCTGTTAGGTTTACTCCTTCTGGGGCACCTGGCATTGGCTTCTGTTGGTAGACAGATACTGTGCTAGATGGACCTTTGGTCTGACCCTGTACGGCCATTCTTACGTTCTTATGTCACTTAGGGTATGGCTACACTTACAGCTGTACAGCGCTGGGAGTTACAGCTGTCTTCGTACAGCTGTGTAGGGAAAGCGCTGGTGTGTGGCCACACTCACAGCTACCAGCGCTGCAGTGTGGCCACATTTGCAGCGCTGTTGAGAGTGATGCATTATGGGCAGCTATCCCAGCGTTCAAATGGCAGCAACGTGCTTTTCAAAAGAGGGGGGTGGGGTGGAATGTGACAGGGAGCGGCGGAGAGAGAGAGTGGATTTTTGGAGCCGACACTGTGTGTCAGATTTTGCAAGGCAGGGAGCTGAACACTTCCTCGACCCCTCATTCACTCTTAACTGCAAATAGCCTGCAGACCAGATAAGCAGCTGCTCCTACGGACTCCCTTTCTCCCCCTCCCCCCACTGTTTCTCTCCTCAAGCAAACACTAGGCTGTAGACATTCATCCCCCTGCCTGCCTCATTCACAGCAAGGTAGTGGGTTATCTCAATTGATTGTTCACAGTCAGTTACAGATTGATCACAGCAAACAAGAGCTGTGTTTGTTTTTTAGATAAGCAGCTCCCGGAGCCCCAAGTTCACAACAAAACAAAGAGAGGCATCATAGCAAAACAAAGAGAGTAATTTAGTTAAAAGAATTCTGGGATATCTCTTAATACCCTGGAGGCCAACAACAGTGCTGGTGTGAGGCCACACTTGACGAGCAGCGCTGCATCACCAGCGCTGCACTTGTTATACCCCAAGCAGACCAGATGTACAGCCAGCGCTGCAGGCAGGGAGTTGCAGCGCTGGATGTGCCTTGCAGGTGTGGACAGTTACTAAGTTGCAGCGCTGTAAAGCCTCCACCAGCACTGCAACTCTCCAGTGTAGCCAAGCCCTTAGTCATACTATACTCCATTTGCTCAACTGTGAAATGGGGATAATTAATATTCACCTGCGTCACAAGATTGGCTAGTGTTTGTGAAGTGTTTAGTGGGAAAAAAAACCCTGGACAATGGATTTCTTTTCTCTGATTATTCAGGCTCATCATTCCTTTATTGTTTTACTTCTGCTCTGTGGATAAGGCTGCAGAACTGGGCCTGTCAATCATTTGATGGGAGTTGGACTGAAAAATAGCTTAACTTTAACTATTAACACTTAATAGCTGACTTCCCCTGATTTAAAGTGTCTCCAGAGCACAGTAGCATAACTTGCTTACTGAACAGAACTTTGCCCTTTTACATTTAGGAGTGGGGGCAGAGGGTCAGCATGGGAACTACTACTCAGAGAAGAGAAACATACAGGTTATCAATGGACTCTGCCTGTCGTCTTGGCTCACTATTTTTCTGTTGAGGTTTCACTCCCAAGAAAGTGCTTTGAATAACTCTTACCAAACTGAAAGCAAAAAGTTCTAGATTTATAGATGTATTGAAGTATTATAGCATGTGGTTTACTCCTAGCAATGGCAGAATCTGACAAAGCCTGTATTGTTTAGTTTGTAGTGTCTGGCAAAAGCGTGACTAAACTATCAACCCCTCAATCCTGCATTCTTAACTTTAAGAAGCATGTAAACACATCCACTGACTGCTGTGTGATTATTCAGGAGAGTGAAATTAAGCATGTGCATGCTGACAGGATTGAGGCCCAAGTTTCTGCCTTGCAAATTTTTTTTTCCTAGGATTCAAAGAATATTTTGGCCCATGAGGCAGGAAGTGCTCTTACTGGCTGAGCTTTGATCTCCCTCTTTTATTTTCCCCTTTAATATAATTTTAAGCTACCTAGCAGTAGATATTACTTTGCCTTTTACAACTGGGCGTTACAGGAGAAATAACTGTAGATTTTCTATATGCCCAAGTTCTTGCAAAGCAAATCACAACTGCCTTGAGAATGTTAATCATATGCTTGAATTTTAGGTTGGATATTAAGGAGAGCCATTCTTCTGAGACTGATGAAACACATTGTTGTCTTTTGATGCAAAGCAGCAGTTGTGGGTAACCTTATCCTGTACAGGTTAATACTGAGATTCCATTGGCAATGTCCTTATTTCTCAGTTGTTCTGCATGAAGATGTGATGGCCACCAGAAATGCAACTTTGATGGATGTTCACAGATGGGCGGGGACCCATGCCTCCTGAAGTCAGCCAGTCAGGGCAGGCAATAGTCTGATTTCAAGTGGGAGCCATTTGAGACAAGTCTCTGAGCAACCTCTATTTGAAGAATGGTGGGTAGAACATCTGAAGAGGGAGGCCACTGATGAACTGCCACCTTCTGGAGACAATCATGGATTGCTGCAGTGCTTACAGAGAGGGGGGCTGTATGTGTGGGAGGAATACAAGCAAGGAAAGGCATTCACTCCCAGCTGATGAAGGCATTCGCAGCTAGGGGAGGTACCTTTACAACAGTTGCAGCTCAGGTGGGGGCGACCACAAGGTCCGTGTGGGGCACAGGGCATGTCCCTACTGGGGTGTTAAGTGCTAGAGCCTTGCCTAATTGGAATCCATGGAGTCAGTTGATCCTTGGGTCCTTCTGCTGGTCTGAAGTTGAGAGTTGTGGAGCTGCTTCTGGTACCTCTGTCCAGTTTTGTGCCTGCTAGTCTGGAAGGGTTACTGAAGCAGGATCAGAGTTAGTCCCTTCTGTTGTGCTCTGTGCTGCACTGCCGAGTGCAGACACCAGAGCCTGAGCACCATCTTGCATCAATGCTGTTTGTTGGACTGTCAGGTTGTAGGAGGGGTTGGGTTGAAGCAAGGCCAGAGATCTTATCCCCAGCCTCTGATGTGCACATCACTGAATGGTGAAGCCTGGGGTACCAGTGCCAATGGTGGGGCCGACGGCTGAAGTTAGATGCTGGAACATGTTGACTGAGAATGTTTCTTAGAGCAAAATTTGTACATTAGGCTGCTGCATTCAATGGAGCACGTTCACATTACCCTGACTAGACAGGCTGCTGAAGAAAAGCACAGGCCAATTCCCAGCTGGGACAAGCAAAGTCACCAATCTGGAACAAAATCAGAATGTTTTAAAAGGATTTCTTACTCTTTGTAGCTTATGGAAAACAGGTCTGGAAACTACCATTTGCTGCTGCCAGAAGGCAGATCAAAGCTCATTTGTTTTAATTTCTGAAGGCGGAGTTTACTTGGTGATTGACAGGTCTGAATTTTGCCTCTCTAGCTGCACAAGCAGAAGTAAAAACCAGCGTGGAAATGGTGAACCTGGATGCGGGAAAGGAAGAATAAGTATTATTGTCAGAGCAGTGTATCTGATTTGGAAGAAACAACATACAATGTAATGTCTTCCAGGAAAGAAAGACTACCTGGAAGTACATTTAGGAAAATGCCATTCCCTAACTGAGTGATTTAATGTAAGTTCCAACAAAGCAGAAACTTCTGAACCTTCCTAGTTCCAAACCACTGAATTACATATATACACACAGATTATATAAAGTTCCAGAAACACTTTATTTAAAAATGGAGTTGTAAATGCATATAACAAAATAACATACATAATAAATGTAACAAAAATAAATAAGGAGAATGTGTCCATACAAAATAACATAGTAAATGCAAAACGCTTCTTACAGAACAAAAGGGTGTAAATGCCTGAATGAACACAAACAAAATCTTGTGCGGAGAGCCTAAATTTTTAATTTTTCCTAAACCATTTCCTATTTTTCATGCGTCTGGGGAAAAATTCTGTTCCCAAGGATTAAACAAAAGAAAGAATTGTGATGGTGGTTTTGGTGCACTAATTTTTCAACACCTGACCCTATTTTCAATTTATTTTTGCCCTTCTGCACCATTTCAAACATTTTCTATCGCCTCTGTAAACTAATGGAGTAGAATATCGAGTTGTACAAGAAGGATATTCTGTTTTATTTTAAACAAATATGAAATCCATTATACCACAAATTATTGGTTTTCTTACATCACTACAAAAATGTTTTTGCATTTTTATTAACTGGTCCAACTTTTTAGTGACTTCTGAAATCCTGTACAATTTAAAAATGTACAGAAAGTATTTTAAACATATGTCATATAGGATTATTGCTGAACTACTAAAGACCATTTCATAAAAGCTGCAAAACTGTATGTATAACATTAATATAAAGAGACTGACGCAAAAGCAGGGAAATTCCAGTCTATTAGTTACATTTAACAGAAATAAGATTCCTCCAAATTAGTGTTCTGGAAATACAAGGTCATTTACTTTTATTTTTATTATTTCCAAATGTTACGTTACTGGGACAACTTATATAGAAAATAGGTTTATGTAGGATATTTTAAATAGACTTGCTTTTCAGTGGTATAAGCAAGAAATCTACATTAGCAGTCTTCTTTCAGAGACCTTTTAAACGTATAAGACAGAGAGACAGACTTACGAGGATTCTACAGGAAAATATACAGAAGCAATTTATTTGCTTGGGAGTGAGACTATTGATCAATCAAGTTATGACTACTATCTCCAAGTCTTCAGAAGAAAATTTTACACCTCATGATCATTCCAAGAAACACACATCGCTTTTGTAAACTTATGTTGCATTTGAATTGGCAACTTAGTATGAGAACCCATTTGCCTCACTATGCTTTTAAATGTCCCACACAGTTGTACGTGTAAACTTGTTTTATTGTTTCGACAAACATTTGGAGAGAAATGAGATATGAAATCCTTCTACTTTCATTCACAACAAAAAGACGTTTTGAACAAGATCAAAAAGTGCCAAATTGTCCTTTCGGAAAGTGGATTAAAACACTGCTCTGTTGAAACAAGTACAGTATTATCAATTTTTTATGTACATCAAAAGACTGACTCCTATTGATATTGATATGTTCACCTACCACTCCCAGCAAATTCTTAGTGCAAACATAATAGCTGAACTTCGTAAACTCCAAGACAATTTACGCAGCAACAAGGTTATATAAATCACAGAACTGTTTGAAAATTTCAGTATGAAAGAATGAATGCTTTGCAAAGTCTGTCTTATCTTATACAATAATGTGTTATTGTACTCAAAGGTAATGTATCCTATATAAATCCTCTTATTCAGCAAACATAACTGTTCAATAATTCTATACAAACTTTAATTGAAGAGGTCCATTTATAGAACAGGTTGGCACAGGAGACTTGGGGTTTCAGTAACATTGGATGTTAGTCTGCTTGCAGGTCACTTTAAAAGCATTGCTCTTAAAAAGAAAAATCTAGATATGGAAAGACTGCTGATATAATTCTGTTTGCAAAGCACACAACCACAAAGGGCAAACCTGCCACAATCTGCTTTTCTACACTGGTATCAATGTTCATCTGTATGGTTTGAAAAGGATGTGCATGACAATCAAAGCATCACAGTTAAAGAAAACTGGTTTAACAAACCAACTGCAGTTTGAACATTTTTTTTTGTATAAAAGCAACATTATGACTTTTAATTTATTTCTAGACATTCCATATTGATGGTAATTATGACAACAATTAATAATGTCATTCACGCACACTGGGATCTTCCTCCTCCCCATCCGGGTTGAACCTGTTGAAATGTATGCTGAAGTCAGGCTTGGATTCAACATTGTCAAATGCAGTTGGAACAGACATGACGGCAGGCCGAAGGGCCCTAGCTTCTGGTTGACAGTTTGGTTGTATCTGAGCGCGGGTACTGTGAGAAACAGGGCTGGACTTATGTTTAGGCTGAGCAGGTAAGACAGGGCTTGTAAATCCCAAGTTGCTCAGAGCATCCAAAGTACCATCAGGGTCAATCATAGCATTGATCACTAAACCACCAAGGAGTGGAGGGAGGGAGAGAAACAAAACAAAAACAAAGATTAGGGTTTTGTGCTTTGAGAAAGACAACTCTTAAACAAAGTCTCTGTCATTTGAATTCATACACATCTTTGATTCCCTTCCCCTGGGTTAAGAGTCTGCAGACAACCCATTAATATCAATAACTCAGCACTGTTCTGTTTCATTTTCAGAGTCTGAATGGAAATGATGATGCAAAGATTCGGTTCTATTGATTATTTCTATAATGCCAGAATATTGACAGAGATGCTGGCCTTTTGTCTGCTGGACATTACAAAGTAATTACTCGAATACTAGAACATGATGGTGACTGTAGCTTGGTATATTACCTCTGGCAGAAGCCTTTTCATATACTAAGCATGAATACTTCAGGGAAACTATACAAAACCTATACAATGCATGGTTTGGTTAGAAAAAAAGAGAGGGTGAACAGTCTAAGACTAGCTGATGATCAACTTGTATCTGGTACCATGATGGCCAATAGCCCTTATACTGTAATGGCAGATGCAGTTCTTATTCACATACAAGAGTTTTTATTTTGTAATATTACTAAGATATTATATTTCCTTCAGTAGTATCCTATAGTAGTTAAATTCCATAAATTGATTAAATGCTGCATAAAACAGTAATTTCTTTTACCCCTTTTAACTGACTGCATTAGGAAGTGGGGAAAACTGAAGTACCTAATAGAGCTTCATGGTACAATTAACAATTTGGTATGCTCAATGTGTATATTTCTGCTTTCCAAATAGAATTGATCTGTGTTTCCATAAAGTGTAATTAGATTGTCTGAGCACCTAAATAATCACTGTTTTAATCTCGGATTAAATGTGTGCTCCCTCATACATTTTGTTACCCTTCTCAGGACCTCATATTTCTAATTTTTTTAAGGTAAAGTGACTTAACCCAAACACAGTAATCAATGTATATAAATATGTATAATATTAAAATATGTCCTTTATTACTCTTCATCCCTTAATACAAATATAACTTAGAATCAAATTAGCATTTTTGAGTTTGTGTACAGTGAGCAGATATCTTCAATGACCTGTCCAAGACGTCTAGATCTTTCTCCTGACATTTTCATTTTTAAAAAACATACATTAATAGAGGGTTTTAAATCAAATTAGAAAACAAAACAGCAAATTACAATACAACATACAAAAAACCAAGACGACACAACCCAATCTCACAAAGAAATATACATAAACATGGACCATTACTCTCCCATCGAAACTATAATCTGCTCTTCACCTCACACACACTTACGTGTGTATACATTTTATGTGTAGGTTCTCTTTAATGTAGTCAAACTCAGCTAATTGATAGTTTAAAGTTGCATTTTATTTATTTCATAAGTGCAATATCCATGTGATGCACTCTTAGCCATGTCTGCATAGCAAACTTCTATAACTGGAGCATACATCTCCACCCACCACACATCCTCATAATTAGTCTTGACACAGGAAAAAGCAATAGTTTAGCATTTATTTAGTATTTTGGTAGCTCTATGTATTATCAAGAAATTATTCAGTACTCTGAAGTAGAGAGGACAATGTAATTTTAAATATCCCTTTTATAGCATTAATCTGGAAGTCCTTAATTTTTGGACATAATAAAATAACCTGTTTTAGACACTCCCTACAGGCTGCACTCTTACTATATTTTTCTTTCTTGTCCTGAATTGTTCTATACATGAAGATATTAGTGCCTTGGAGAGGTCTTGATTTATCCAATCTAATCAGTCTGAATCTCTGCTGCCATTCTGCAAAACTGTCCCCTGCCAAATACATACATAAATAAAAATACTGAATCTGTCAAGCCTTCCTGATGTAAGCTGCTTGTTTTCTTTTGGGAACCTCTCTCCTTTTCATTTTAACTCTGGCCTTCTCTCTTCTGTACAAAGTGCACAATCATATCCCCCCTTAGTTTTAAAATAATTTAGTAAAGCCTCTTTAGTGAGATGTTAACATTTATAATGTTTGATTACGGATTATCATTATTATAATTTATTAAAGTAACATTTTGGTTTATTGCTTTTATATATATATATACACATTATGGAAGTCTTGCTTTAGATTACATGGAGATCCTAACTACTTCAAACAGATTAATATATAATACACTGGTTCAAACAATGACATGAAAAATATTGTTTAAAGTTTCTTCTATGAACAGTCAGAAACTGGCCAATGGAGAAAATTTCATTCTTCCCCGAGTCATGTAGTTTAGCTCAGTTCACAATATCTTCTCCCAGCATTCATATTTAGTAAGACGTGAATAAGGTTTACATGGTTTCAATGGAAAATATCTAACCCTGTACTTCAGGATGATTACTTTTACACAGCAATGTACAATTATGCATGAAGGAGGTCAGGAAATTAGGGATTTTTACTCCACCCTGCAATCTTAGTTTCTTGAAATAGTGATGTACCATAAATAACTGTTTAAACCAAAGACTTGAATTAAAACAAAATATATCAATGTGAGCCATTTTGGAGAGCCTTAATATTACTTTACCCTGGCCAGTATTTATTAGGGGTTTCTGCAATGCATTTAGACATTATGCAGCAAAACTGTATAAAACATGAAATACCTTGCAACTGTTTTTCAACTCTTTTCAGCTCCTGCAAGATCGATGAAATCTCCTGGGGAAGAAACAAATATTCAAACTTCTAGTGCTACTTTTCACTAAGAAAAAGCAGATTTAATAATTCAATGGTAAACTTAAAATAAAGCTTCTCATTTATTGTTTGGGTTGTATCTCCCTGCGGTAGGAATGGCTCGTAGGAGGTGGTGGTGATGGTGGTGGGAATAACCAGGGCCCCTGGCCAGAATGCCAGTTAGGTCAGGCTGCATTGCTGTGGGATGCACAACTGGATGCCCTATCAGAAACAAAGAATTCCTTTAACTGACCAGTTGCCCACATCAATTCCTTAAATGGGGTCCATGGGTATCAAGGCTCATTCCATTCTTTGCTCATGGACCCACAAAACCTATTCCCAACCATGAGCCAGACTGAATCCCCTCATGGCACCAGGGTTGGAAAGAACCATTTTGCCAGAACATTGAGGCAGCTAACCGGCAAGGCTTTGCAGGAAAGTTATAATATAAATTCATTTTTAGGGGATGTGGGGAAGATGCTTCATGTCTCATAACCTGATTTAGGGGTAATCAGGATAGCTTATACCACAGGACAAGAGGTATTCTAACTGGCAGAGACTGGCAGAGGTTAGCTTGATGGTGGCTCTAATATAATTTACTGGAGTTGAGCACCCAGCTAATATGGTGACCATGCCTGGAAAGTCTGAGCTATACTGTCTAGGCATTCTTCTTTTAAAGTTAAGAATTTTGCAAAATAGCAACTGACTTCCAGAATTCTTTTGGAATACCTCTGTACTGATTAATCCAATTTATGGATTCTTGAAGGTGGCCAAGAAAGACTTGAGCCCATTATCTTGGGTTTGATGGATTGAGGCAATATCGTTCAGCAGATTCCACATTTGAACATGACATCAATGTTCCACGGACAATAGTCATGATAGTCCTTCGGCATTTTTTGAGAACATTTGATCTAGAACCAGTAAATACTGGAATTCTACAATCTGGTGCTAGACACTGACCAATAAACCGTTGATACTAAATACTAAATAGAAACTAGAAATTCAGTAGATGGAACCAAAAAAATTTGGGACTTTAATGTTTTGCCATAGGAAAAACAGTGAAATTAAAATAAATCAAGTTAGGAACAAATACAAAAACTAAAACTTCATTTTAAAATTTGTTCCTTCTATGCGAATCCTTAAATAAAAAGTATATATAAATGAATTTTAGGATACAAACTTAGACTCCTTGGTAAAAGAAAGACCTGCATTGAAAAAGACTTGAGACTACCTCTCTTAAGTACCATGTTTCTAATATTATAAGCTTACTTCAGAAGTTTTTATGAATTATTTGCCAAATTAAAAAAAACCTGTAAATGTACCCAATTAATTCATAGCACTTCACCAGGAAAGTGGAGCTGCCTTTGAAAAATGAGTGTTCTATAGAAATTACAAGACCAATAGCAAATGTTCAGTGGTTTAAGAGAAAAATAAAGCTGGATTTAGATTATCAAATCTGATAAAGTTCTAATATCTAGTGACTTAATAAGACTGAAAACTAAGGGTTAATCAGCTTGCGATTTAGCCCATTGCAAGGAACAGTGCACTGTTGTGCTGTGAGAACATGACTAGTAAATTCAGTCTCCTTCCTGGTCTCCCCACTGCTCCAGGAAGGGAGTAGACTTGATGGGTGTGGACACTACAAATGCACTGGTGTGACTACACTTCCCATTCCTTTGGGCATCAGGAGGTGGTGTAGTGGCTCTGCAGGAAGCAGTGGCAAAGTGCAATGGAGTAAGGGGGTAACTCTCATGCTCAACTCCCTTACACTCAAGATGGGCCACAATCTGGCCTTAAATAAGAAGGAATAACAAATTCTTACTTACACTTTTCATAATGTCAATTGAAAAGCAGAAAACAAATGTGCTTAATTTTGAAGATGGCTCTTTCTACAATATTTCCTAAATATTTTTATTCACCTACCTCAAAGTACAACTATTTTTCTAAATAGTAAGAGAGAGTAATTAAATCGGTCTTCCTCAAGCATGTGAAATAATTCCAGTGAGAATTCCTCCTTAAACATAATCCAGATTTTAAATTCTGAGGGTTACTAAATTATTCTTTGCTCAAATTAAAGGTATTTTAAGGAGTCGGTGTTTGTTTTGACTCTTTGATTTATTAAGCCATTCTTCAGGAAAAAAAAAAAAAAGGTTATTTCAGGCCATTTCTCACTAAGAGTGACATGTTCTGAATACACTAGTCTTTGGTTTATTGTCCTAATGTAACATACCTAACAAAGTGCATAAAAACACAATGGTTGAACTATGCCTTGTAG
Organism: Mauremys mutica; assembly: GCF_020497125.1. Classification (NCBI taxonomy): domain Eukaryota; kingdom Metazoa; phylum Chordata; order Testudines; family Geoemydidae; genus Mauremys; species Mauremys mutica. The sequence continues at coordinate 139,176,412 of NC_059074.1, forward strand.
TATTTTAAATGAATATTCTTAAGATGCTGAATTCTAGAGAATAGAATGTTTTTCTTGTAATTTTGTTCAATATTCATGAAGTATGAAAATTTTAACTAATTTAAGAGATGTTGAGGCAGAAAGTCTCCTAAATTCTCAAACTTTTTCTCAAGCTTATTGCCTTGCTTCTTCCCCTTTAAAACATGCCCAATCTTTTATGAATCAGAAACCAGGTGAAAATGAGTCTCATTCCATCCCAAGAAGATACTTCTTCATACCATGCTTGAAGTTTTTACAATAGGAACTTCGCTCTCAGTTCGTAACTTGTTTTCAATTTCTTCCCAATTCCGGTCTTTGTCCTTAAATAATATTCTATAAACAAGAAATGCAAAAATTGTATTTTAAAAAGAGATACATTATCAAATACACTATTTTTCAAAGATCTACAAACCTATAATGTAAAAAAAAAAAAGCTTTGAAAACACAGACAAATTGGAATTTGAAATAGAGACAATTGCTACAGGCCTAGTATTAAGGATTATATTTTCAATGCAATTTGTAGCTAACTCCTTGTATTACTGCTAGTGACAATAAAAATTGCAGTCACATCTAAATACCTGCATTATTTTGAAAACATGTATCTAAATATCACTCCTACTTTTTTTTACCACACAGAACTGTGTTTTTTCAATCTGATGTTTTTATAACAGGCAAAAAATCTTTTATTGATCTTGTATTTTACAACAATTGCAAGTAGAAGTGAAAAAAAGAATGTTAATAGATCAAAAATGACGACATTTTCATTCCTTTAAATAAATTAATGGAAAATACAGCATGGTAGCAAAATAAAGAAAAATATGAAGACAGTTGTGTTGTGCAGACTTTATAAACTCATTTAGTAATGCTGATAGTTTTTTTGTTAATCAAACTTATTACAGCACATGGTTTCTGAGGGTGGACTGAAGATGTCTTTTCTAGTGACCTAGAATCTTAGAAACCTCAACTGCATGTATATAACTTAGTAACATGAGAGTTTTAGTACAGTGAAAACAAATTCCCTGTTATTGTTTACTTTAGAGCACCCATTATAGTAGGTGCCTCAAAGACAATTTCTTCTTTTATCATTTACCTGCAGTACTGAACAGTTTTTATATTCTCTTGCTACATCACATAATGTCATTACAGGTTGTCAAAGTTTCACATCACAAAGAAAAGGGGATTTATGGGTATTTAATGTTTGGGTTACTACATCTTTGTTTTCAAGTAGTGAATAAAAGCCACTAACTATCTTTGAGAGTATATCTCAAATTTGCCTTCCCATGAATAATTCAATTAATTATTAAACAAACGAAAATGCAGCTGCAATCGTTGCATCTGTTAGTGGTATTTCAGAACCAGAAGGAATTTACCTATGGTTTTCCCATTCAGGGGACAATGGCATCCATAAGTGTCCAGGCATGCAAACTGATTAAATTTAAAGCACCATCAAAAGGCCACACACTTTAAACAATCACCAAGTTAGTGGGGGCTCTCTCCGGAAATCATTATTTTTTATAAGTGAAATTGGTGTGATGTGTGGCATTTTACATCTCTTAAAGGCTGGGATTTTAAAAAGCGCCTAAGAGGGTTATGTGTCCAAATTCCATTGAATTGCAGTTGGTGTTCGGCACCAGCTTCCTTAAAAATCTCAGCCTAAAAATTACCATCATGGTAGAAGGGTCTAATCTTTCAAAACTTGTGCCCCTTTATTATTTTGCAGGCAGCTCAAATTTGTCCTAATTGCTCCTCCTGACTTTGCCACTGATCTTCACGGTCACTGTTGTCTCAATATCAAACCATAAACATCATGAGTTTTTCTTGTCAAATGTTTCACTTCATTAAGAAGTGCTGTCTCAGGATATGTCTACACTGCAATCAGGAAGTGCGATTGCACCATGTGTAGACATATCTGAGCTAGCTTTGATTGGGCTAGATCAAAGCTAGCTTGCATAACAATAGCTGTGAAACGGTGGCAGCAGGGGGTGTGGCTAATATTTAGTCCTGTCATGCGTGCAGGGGACTGGAGTAGATGACCTCTTGAGGTCCCTTCCAGTCCTATGATTCTACTCAAGTATGTTACCAGGATCCTGAGCAAGCAGGGCTAGCCCATGCAGCCACTCACACTGTCGTGGCTTCACTGGTATTGTTACCCAAACTGGCTTTGATTAAAGCTACTTGGGTATGCCTACACATGCTGCAATCACACCTTCCCATTGTAGTACAGACATACACTCAGTGAAGTGGGAACAAGGCAAAGGACCAAAGGAAGAAGAGAATTAGTGCCTTAATAGACAAAACCAGAGCAAGGATAGGCATTAATAAAACCTCTCTTTTCCAAGAAGACAGAATAAACCAGAAAATTATCAAGGGTATGGAGAAAGATGACACCCTTGTGAAGGAGCCCACGTCTTTAGGGCTCAGTAGTTCTAGTGGGACAAAACCATTTGGTTACAGATATACTCAGACAGGTGGCAGGAAGATATTCAAGGTTTTCTGGCAGGGAATGAAGATGTAAAACTCACCTTCAAAGTTATCAAACTGCAAGCCTGTAGACCTGAAAGTCAGACTAATTTTGAACCATTAGGACTTACCTGCAGGCTGATGAGCTACAAACAGAGTAAAGCTAGTTAGGTCCTGTAGTACTGGTGCAAATAACTTCTGGAGATGTTTGGGAAACATTGTATAGAGAATGAGCTCTGGCTATATTTCCTGCATCTTCTACTGGCTTGTCTGTCATTCTGGATATCAGTATGAACACAGTTTCTTTAGTGCTTAAGAATTATTTACTGTTCCTTACTCCTTATCTGAAGCCATAATGCTCTGTTTTTGGCATCACACTTATTAGTTTCTGAGGAAATGATTGTGATGCGACAAAAACAAATATATTCATGTAGGGAATACGCAGCTAGACCAGAAGAACACATTCCTGTTGAATGCAAAAATCCTTAGTACAAGAAAAGTTCAGAAAATCTAAGATATATAAGCAGAATTGTTTCTAAACATTCTATTTTCCAAAATTCACCTGTAGGCACTCAATGATTTTCCAAGAAACCGCAGAAGGTATGTGACACACACATCTTTTCCCCTTTTTCCTCATTTACCCTCTTATTATCAATTTTATTATTTCAAATTTTTCCGACCTTCAGGTCAGGTGATCAGATTCTTTTACTGGCTTCAGTCTGAGTCATTCCAGAGTTAATGCTGTTTGTTTCTCCATCTTTTCTATTTTTCTCTATCTTTAGCGCTCCCTTATCTTTTAATTTCTCCCTTTCCCCATACTGATTTTATCTAGCCTTTGTATTTTCTTTCTTTTTTGCTCAATAATCTATCAGTATTTTCCTTTTCTGTGCTGCCTTTCCCCTGATTTCTGCATATCTCCTCTCACCTCCTGTTAGGTCTAGATACAGACTGAAATATGGACACTTCTATCTATCTATCTACACATAGGCTTCTAGCATCAGGTTTCTAGGATTTAAAGGGCAAATTTCCCTTCTGTTGCCTCTCAAGTCCAATCACAACCACATTGAGCCAGCTAGAATTTAATCAAGGCTACATACCTGTTGTCACTAGTGCTTAACTTCATGTCCCAACACTGGTAACTGATGGATCTCAATTACCTAAAGCTGGTCAGGAAAAAACTTCCAATACTTTTTAAAGTTATTCCATTGTGTAGGGATCAAAATGGAACCAATTTTATTTTCAAAACTGTGAATTTTTAAAAAGTGAAAATGGTATAGAAAACACTTCTGCAACAATTTTGATGTTTTTTATTAGTTTTTGCAACTTTTTTATCCAAATACTTATGAAGTTTTCCTCGTGTGCCTGCAAGACTGTTGCCTTTCCTCCCATCCCTCTCCTTGTGGTATTAAGTCTCTCTTGCCTTATCTTCTCTCAAATACACTTATCTGACAGTGCAGCTCTCCATTTTACTTTCATCACACTAGACACTCTACTCCAAATATAGGAGACTTGAAAAGCCTAGAAGTTAGCACGAACACAGATCTGTATGCTGGCTTTGCCCTCCCATACCTGTGCTAGCTCTCATCAAGTTAGCATGTAGCTGCATGAGGGGCTAGCTGCTTGAAGTATGTGCCTATGGTCTTAGATGGGTATATACACCTCTACCTTGATATAATGCTGTCCTTGGGAGCCAAAAAATCTTACCGCGTTATAGGTGAAACCATGTTACGTCAAACTTGCTTTGATCCACTGGAGTGCACAGCCCCGCCCCCCCCAGAGCACTGCTTTACTGTATTATATCCGAATTCGTGTTATATCGGGTCGTGTTATATCGGGGTAGAGGTGTACTTGGTGCATTGCTGCTTGTGTCACAGCAGCTAAACTCTAGTTTTAGTGCACTAGCTTGATCAGAGCTAGCATGGGTATGTCCTCTTGAGCTGGGAATTATACCCCCAGCTCGAAGTGTAGATGTGCCCTTTAATTCCATATGCCTCGTGACCCCCCAAAAGACACATTATATCTTTCCTCTTCCCTTCCTTGCTGCCTCATGCTCCTGCTTTAACCTCTTCTGATAACATAGGGAAGAAGTTTCAGAGTAGCAGAGGTGTTAGTCTGTGTTTTTACATAGCAAGACAGACAAATTGTGCAGACTTTCTCTTCTCTGAGGAGCCACCACTATAAATGACTTCCAAAAAGCTGGTGATATGATGCTGGGCAAGTGAACTGTGAAATTTTGGGGTGGTTTAGTGCAACCATTGAGATTCTTATTCATCATTGTCTACAGACAAATAGGGAAGAAGCCAGAAAAACAAAAACAATTTCTTTTTCTTTTTCCCCTCAGATTCATTTATTTCCTAAACACAGATGCATCTCAGCTTATTTTTAATCTCTAGCAAACATTCTTGTGAGGAACTGCTGAAATATATGTACTTAAATTCAGAACCTAACTCAGCTAGTCTTTTGGGTTAAACCACATATGGTATTGCAAATAAATAATACAGTAAAGAATAGTGCTCTCACTCCAAAATGTAAGAAATGTGTTTCTTGGAAATGACAGATTTTACCTCTTTTAGAGAGAGATAAGTTTATAATTCTCAGCACACAATTCCTTAGCACAACTCCAGTTGCCCTGCACTGCATTTGTCTTGCAACAGAATCTCACACTGGTGGCCGCAAAATTTGGGGGAAGATTTTTCAGACACAAAGGTCAGCTAGGTGCCCACCTCTAACTGGTGCCTTTGAAAAATTCCTCTTGATTTTCAAGTTGAAGCACTCTGTTATAGTGCAAGATTGATAGTTGTCAGTCTTTGCTGAGTCTCACTATGTTACTATGGGCCAAATTCTCTGCTGATATTATGAATCATTTTATATTATGAATCTTTTTATATAAATCAAGATTTAATCTACTCAATTTAGCAGGCGTGCACAACTGGCATATACTTATTCAAGTTTTCTACTAGTAAAATGAAAAACCTTTGATTGCCTCACTGGGAGAGGTACTGTAGGAAATAATACTGAAAACTTTTATACTGTATTTTATAGTATTATGCAAATGCATTATTCTGTTGTAAATGTACAGAACATGTATAGTATGCACAAATTTGGTTCATGCTATACACCTCTACCCCAATATAACGTGACCCGATATAACATGAATTTGGATATAACGCGGTAAAGCAGCGCTCCGGGGGGGGGGGCGGTGCGGTGCACTCTGGTGGATCAAAGCAAGTTCGACATAACGCGGTTTCACCTATAACTCAGTAAGATTTTTTTGGCTCCTGAGGACTGTGTTATATTGGGGTAGAGGTGTACTGAATATATAATATCTAACTTGCTTTCTAAATCACATCTATAAAACAACTCAAATATGACTCTACTTAATAACCTGCTTCCTTCAGAAGGAGTTAAAGGAACTGTTGAATATACAAAGACATTATACTGAATTCTAAATATAGTTTATGATGAGTTGCAACTGGGTTGGCAACATTTTTTCATATCAAAAGGTATCAGGTTGCCCCCTGAAATGAGGGATTACAAAAGAATAAAAAGTGAAAAAATATTTGAGTACTTTATAATTTATGAGGCACTCCTGTGACAGGTATCATGCTGGGAAACATTCAAGAACAATTCAGCCAGTCAACAAGATTCCTACTCTATTGAAACAGACTACTTTTAATTATATAAAAAAATAAAAAAATCTGCATGAACATAACTGTAATTTCCTGGAGAGATTATACCAAAATATAAACCTGAATTATAAGAATATTTTGTTTCTAATTTCAACATTTTGAATTCCTTCTAAAAAAATTTCAACATATGAACAAGTTCAAATATATTAAATTTTGCATGTATCCAGGTGTTAGCCTTTTACAGTCCGCTATTAAACTAAATCATATCTTTCTTTGAGAAGCGATTAACCTTACACAGTTTATGAGTTCTGAGCGTTTGCACTCTTCATTATAAAAAGTCTCATTCTTGTTAATTCTCCATAGTAATGTTCAATTCAGATAAACTGATGTGGATTAGTGGAGAGGCAAATAAATTGCACTTTTCTGTAAATCTGCATACCATGAAAAAATTTGGATCTACATTTTATACAAAGATTTAAGAACTTTAACAACATTTTAATAAATTGTAGTATATAAATCATCTTGAGGATGGAAGAGGAAAAAAGGAGGAAGAAGAGAATGATTGGTTTATCTCTGATATAATCCCACAACCCAACAATATGATCATTCATAGTGGTGACGATGGGTAAACCAGAGAAATGGATGAATGCCAATTCTGGAACAAAACTACGGGCTGGTCTACACTGTGTGTGTGTGTGGAGGGGGGGGGTGTCGATGTAAGATATGCAACTTCAGCTACGAGAATAGCGTAGCTGAAGTCAACGTATCTTATTTCGATTTACTTCCCATCCTCACGGCGCGGGATCGATGGCCGTGGCTCCCCCGTCAACTCCGCTTCTCGCACTGGTGGAGTTCTGGAGTCGACAGGGAGCGCGGCGGGGATTGATTTATCGCGTCTAGACGAGATGCAATAAATCGATCCCCGATAGATCGATCGCTACCCGCTGATCCGACGGGTAGTGTGGATGTACCCTACCTGTTCATGAGAGTAATACCCTCCTAAATGTTGTTTATAGCTATCAGCATATTCTGTTATTTTTAACGCAGCAGTCAGGTTCGGTAGATAAGTCTTTAAAAAGATTTTACTTGATTCTCCACTGAGTCACACCACTTCTGCTAGAGAATACAAGGAAAACAATATATGTGTGTGTGTGTGTGTGTGTGTGTGTGTGTGTGTGTGTGTAACTGAATTCAACAATGCTTTTACACTTTCAAAAAGAATGTTTTGTTTCTCTGTCTTTGTCTTTAAGCAAGCCTATTCACGATCACTACCACAATATCGTCCTCAGATATATTAACACCTTCACTGCTATTGCTAGCTGCATAATGCTGTGCTGGATGAAATCTGTGTTTTGGCAATTAATTTCAGTCATACATCTAAAATTACATTATCCAAGGCATATCAGTCAAATTCTATATTGCTTCTTCCATGTATTTTTAAATTGCTATATGACCAGTCAGAAAATTTTACACAAAATTCCCTCAAATTATTTTTACTGTACTTTTTCAATGCTGCTAGTTAATTCTGAGTACAATTGAAGTGGGAAATTAAGTTATGGAACCCTGAAAACTACATTTAGTGTTTCCATTCCCACATGCCTGCCAAAGTGGATTACCATACATAGTGTTGTACATCCATAAAGCAGTCAAAAGGATTAAATGCATCTTGCAAGAGTGAAGATTATTTTTCATTTTTGACATTTGTACTTTGTTAACTGCTGCAATATTTTATAAAGAAAGCTATCAATATACAAGTACCTTATCGTGTAGAAAACACTTAAGAGAATGAAAACACATACGGTGAGGAGTACCTCTTACCCAGAAAAAAGTATCAAATGAAAGGCATTTGTAACTAGCATCAAAAAGAGCTTAAATAAAAATTATTATTTGTATTGTGATGGCACCTAGGAGCCTCAGTCATGGACCAGGCTCACATTGTGCTAGGCACTGTACAAACACAGAACAAAAAGACCAGACCAGACACAAACAGTTAACAATCTAAGTATAAGACAAGATACAACAGGTATATACAGACAGAGATATGGGGGAGTATAAGGAAACAATAATATTGGTCAGCATGATAGGCAGCAGGTGCTTGTCGAAAATGTGACAAGTGGATGATGGAGGTTGGCATTATTGGCTGATTAGAAGTGGGAATGGACATTTTGATAGCGATGGAGAGATGAGAGGTTGGGTGGCAGTAGACCACGAAGGGCCTTAAAAGTGAAGACAAGTAGCTGATGTTTTATGTGACAGAGAAGGGTAAGCCAGTGCAGAGTTGCAAAGAGAGAGGTGATGTGGTCAAAGTAATGGGCTAGGGAAATGATCTCTGCAGCACATTTATAGGGGGCAAAATTGCATTTGTAAAAGCCAGAAAGGAGGTTGTAGTAGTTGAGACACGAGATGATGAGAGTCTGGACAAGAGTTTTAGTTATGCAAATGGAAAGTCTGTATTTTAGAGATATTGTACAGAAAGAGTCGGCAAGATTTAAACACAGACTGGATGTGAGGTTCTAGACAGGGAAGAGTCAAAGATGACACCCAGATTATGGACCTGAATGAAAGGGAGAATGGTGGTGTTGTCCATAATGACTGAGAAAAGAGGGGGAGGAGAGGGTGTGACATTGCACTCCATATGTTTTATGAAAATATGCTTTGAATGTGAATATAATGTAATTGGAATATGCTTTATGCAAAAGGTCTCTTGTACGATATCATTACAAAGTTTATAATCTACTGAGTGTGTTCATCCTATTTATATGCATGTATCATTCTTGTATCTGAAGCTAGAAATATGAAGTATATCTCTGAAGTCCTACTGTAATTATGCAAAGTGTGGGCCATTAATGGTGGTTTAGAATCCTAATGGCTCCCATTGACTAGGACAATTGTTGTAGATGGTTTATTTACCTGTAAGCCTTCCTGTGTAGGAGTGGGCCAGCCTGTGGGTAATGAAGAATGAGGTCTCACAGGACATGTGACCATGTCACATGATACTGGAATCCATCTTAAATCTGGTACTTTTCCATTTAGAAGGAGGGGTGGGAACCCAGAGAGACAAAAGATTCCTGCCTTGTGCTAAAGCTATAGAAGGGGATGGAATAGACGAAGGGGGCTGCTGTCATGAGAACACCCCTACTTTCCACTTAAGATGTCTGCTGGAACTAACAAGGACTGTACCGGGGAAAGGATTGGGCCCAGATTAGGAAGGAGTCTAGTCTGTGAAAGAAGCTTATTGGAACATCTCTGAGGGTGAGATTTTACCTGTAATCAGTTTCTTAATGTATTAGGCTTAGACTTGCGTGTTTTTGCTTTATTTATCTTGGTGACTTACTTTGTTCTGTCTGTTATTACTTGAAACCACTTAAATCCTACTTAAAAAAACACTTTTGTTTATTAGTAAACCCAGGTAAGTGATTAATACCTGGGGGAGCAAACAGCTGTGCATCTCTCTCTATCAGTGTTATAGAGGGTGGACAATTTATGAGTTTACCCTGTATAAGCTTTATACAGAGTAAAACAGATTTATTTGGGGTTTGGATCCCATTGAGAACTGGATGTCTGGGTGACCTGCTGAGCAGTTTTTGGTTAAAGTCTGGTGCTTTGGGGGCGTGGACCAGACCTGGGTCTGTGTTGCAGTAGGCTAACATGTCTGGCTCAACAAGGCAGGGCTCTGGAGTCTCAAGCTGGCAGGGAAAATGGGCTCAGAGGTAACTTCAGCACGTCAGCTGACAGTCCCAAGGGGATCTCTGTGAGCAAACCCATCACAGAGGGCTTGGGGGAAAAATATTAGCAGTTATGTTTGGCCAGGTGGAGCTTAAGCTGGACATCCATGAAGAGATGTCAGAGAGACAGGGCAAGATATTAGTTTGGATAGATCTTAGTTTGGACATATCAAAGTAGAGAGGCAGATTTGAGTCCTTGGCATAAAGAAGATAGCTGAAGCAATGTTTGTGAATAAGATTATGCAGAGAGAAGAGAAGGAGACCAAGAACAGAGCCCTGTGGGGAACCTTCCCCCAGGCCCATCCCCAAAAGCTGAAAGCGGGGGATTCAAGAGGATCCTCCTAACAACACACTGAAGAAACTATTAGATAGATAGGAGGAGACCCAGAAGAGGACTGAGTCCTGGAAGCCAAGAGAGAACAAAATATTAAGAAGAAAAGCATGGTCAACTGTGTCAAAGGTGGCTGACAGGTTGAGGAGGATGAAGATGAAGTACTGGATCTAAGCCATTTCAGTGGAGTGTAGAGGGCAGAAGCTGGACTGGAGATGGTCCAGGATGAAAGTGGAGGAGGAGAACACCAGACAATGATTACAGACAATCAATTCAATACGCCTTTCTTAGCATGCTGCTTGTAGCCATGATACTGATGCACACACACATCTGAAAGACTGACAATATGAAAAGTCCACTGTTAGAGACTGTCAGATAGTTTTTAACCTACTTTAAAATAGCTGTAGTAAGTACAAGAAAAACTTCACGATTTCATCCTTTGATTATGACCCTAAGGAATCGTCTCAAGGAAATTACGGGAACATAACCCTCCCTAAGAGATGAGGCTCACATAGGAGGTTGAAGAACAGTGTTGATGGAAATTGCAAACAGATTTTTAAAACTCTTGAATAGATTCTAGAATCCTACAGTATGGGCAAAAGGGATCATTGTGATCATCCAGTCAAACCTCCTGCATAATCCACAAACTATAAAATAGTAGCTATAGTTGCAACCCTTCAGAGATGTCAACATGAGGTCCAGTAACCTGCCGATACTAACTGTGTTGCGCAGATAGAAAATGGCAGATTTTGATATACATGGGTAAGGGTAAGTTATATTTCCAGTGCCTACTGCCATCTCCATGGGGGCAAAGTTAAAGTTGTGTGGGTGCCACTGCCTTAACTTTGAATTTCATGATTTTCAAAAGTTTAACTTCTAAATTCTGGAAAGGAACAAGGAACGCACTGATAAGCAACCTTAACTGACTGTTAATAAAGTTTTCTGTCAGTAAAATGAAAAAATATCTGAGGCTGGACTTCTTGCACAAAAGATATTGCAGGAAAGCTTCACAATGAATTGGAATTTAAATGCATTTGGGTGGAGATTAGACATTTTGCACAGCAGTTGGGAATACTGTAAGCAAGAACAGAAGAATAGCTCCTTTGTTCAAGTTATGACAGATCTTGCTACTTCCCTTTAGGGTTTGCCACAGTTTTCTCTATCCTTGTTCAAATCATGTGCATAATTTCCATAAGCAGTCATTCCTTTCCCAACAGGGAATTAATTCATTTCAACAGTCAAAATTTTCCCTTGACCACCGAGAAGTTTAAGCAATAGTATCTTTTTAAGTAGATAAGTGTACCAATATACTTGATCTACCATGCATTCTGCATTTTACTGCTACTATCTGGAATGTGAATCTAAGAAAGAAACTCTGAGTGAAGAAAATAAAAAAATGTCCTACCTGATTTTGCCAGCTGTTTTGTCTATCGATTGTCTTATCTTTCGAGAAAACTGGAAGACTGAGGATAATAGCAAGCTGTCTCCCATGACCTGGAATAATTATTTAAAAATGGAAAAATTAGCAATGCACTGAGAATTAAATACTGAGATACAAACAATTTTGCACATTTTGAAATAAAGATTTTGTATTCCTCTTCCCACTTCGCTTTGGCAAGAATTTGCCTATAAATTTACTGTTCATTAACATGAGGAATTAATACATCTGGGTTGTACGGGGCCGACTATAATCAAGCACTGTGCAGGTTTTTACACAAAGCTCTTCCAGTTTACTTCACTCCTAACCTGAAACACTACTGTTGTTGTTATTGTCCTCTTTAGTGCAACAGCTGCCAATCATAGTGAGCTGTGTGATGATTCAGTGATGTGTGCAAACAGAAATGAACTTGAGAACAAACTAATTTTCACTTGTAATCTATGGTAGAAATTAAACTCAGGCCTCTGAGTGAAATAATTTACTTATGCAACTCAATAGTCATTACTTTGTTTAGTATCCAAGATAGACATCATCTAGACTTTACAGTGTTCCTATCACCCTGGTATCTGAAGAAATGGTTACTCACCCTGTGCAGTTACTGTGGTTCTTTCAGACACGTGTCCCTATGGTACTCCACTCTAGATGCACTAATGCCCCCTTGTGTCTTTGGTTGGAGATTTCTCATAGCAGTGTCCATTAGGTCCATGCATGCGTGTTAATTAGTTTTGTGCCCCGTGCCATTGTTATAGAGCACCGTGTGGGCAAACCACCCTCAGTTCCTTCTTTTCTGTGAAGGTCCATGGCAGAGAGCTCCAAAACAGAGGGGCAAAAAGTGTAGCACCAGTAGGAACATGCATCTCAAAGAACCACAGTTACTGCACAGGGCAAGTAACCATTTCTTCTTCGAGTAGCATCCCTACAAGTGCTCTGTTCTAGGTGACTATTGAGCAGTATCCTCTAAGGTGAAGGGGGCTTCTGAGTCAAGTCCAGTACGGAGGAAAGTACAGCAGAGCCAAACAGAGTATCAGAGGTAGAGTTGGGAATTATAGCAGAGTGTTCAATGCACATATGTATAGATGCCCAAGTAGCAGCTTTACAGATTTCAGTAATCACCCTGTTCTTGAAGAAGGCATTAGAAGTGACAATGGACTTTGCAGAATGAGTACATTTATCTGACGGTGGATCAGTATTGTGAAACTCAAACAAAGAGTTAATGCATCCTGATATGCATTTGGAAATGCACTCTGGTTAGGTCAAAAGGGCTGGCAGTCTCTATCTGCTAATAAGGCGAGTAACCTATGGGTCTCTCTGAAGGGCTTTGTCTTATCTAGCTAGAAGGCCAAGGCTCTCCTGATGACAAGGGAGTGTAGCAGTGCCTCCTGGTGATTTAGATGCAGTTTGGGGTGGAAAACAGGCAGGTGAATGGGATGACTGATATGGAACTAGGAAGAAACTTTATGTAATAATTTCAGGTAGGGCCACAGCATGACCCTGTCCTTAAACAGTGCAGGGGAGGGGTTGCCATTTCTCCAACCCATTGTGCCGAAGGGATGGCTATCAAGAATGCAGTCTTCTCTAAGAAATGAGGCAGTGCAGGTTCAAAGGAAGGTCTTGAGAGGCATTTAAGGACCACATTGAAGTCTAGTTCCATGAGCCATTCATCAATCATGCTTTCAGATGAAGCATCATGAAATTGGGATGAAGAATCTTCCTGCCCTCCTGGGAGAGGAGATGTGGGGGTGGTGTGAAGAGTATTCAGAGAATAAACAAGCCAGCTGTATCACGTACAGAAACTATATTTGCCTGGGCCAAGTCAGAACTATTAGAATGACTCTGGATCTGTCTTCCTTTATTTTGAGCATAACTTTGGCCATTAGAGGAGTTAGCAGGAATGCATACACTAGGATTGATGCCCACTGAAGGTGGAAAGCATCCCCCAGGGACTGGTGACCCAGTCCACCCGTCAAGCCAAAGTGGGTGCATTTCTTGTTCGACTCTGTGGCAAACTAGTCTGTCTGAGGGGTGCCCCATTGACGGACTATGTGGTGTAATATGCTGGGGTCTATTTCCTATTTGTGGTCTTGGAAGAAGTGTCTGCTGAGTGCTTCTGTGGTCATGTTCTGAACACCCAGGAGATAGGCTGCTGTGATGGGGATCTGGTTGTGTATGCACCAATTCCGAATACTAAGATATCTTTCCTGCAGAGTTGTGCCACTTCCACCAAGATGACTTTTGGGGCAGATGAGACGGAAGGGGATCACTTGGTTTTGAAAGTGGTCCTGGCTGACCGTGAAATGTAGGAATTGTTTTTGGAATGGTTGGATAACGATGTGGAAATGTGTGTCTTGAAGGTCAAGAGCTGAAAAGCAACCCCCTTGCTTTAGTGATGGAATTATCACTGCAAACATCACCATTTTTAATTTTTCTGCCTTCATGTAGATCTTGAGTAGCCTCGGGTGTAGGATGGATCTCCAACCTCCACTCTTTTTCGTACCAGGAAGTACCTGGAATAAAAACCCTTCCCTCTGTGCTGCATGGGGACTGGTTCTACAGCTCCCAAGTGTAAGACAGTGTCTATTTCTTGACGAAGCAAGCTCTCCTGAGAGGGATCCCTGAAATGGGGGGAGGGGGTTCACCGGTGGAAGTGAAGTAAAATGGATGGTGTATCCCATGCAGCTGATCTCCAAAACCCACTTGTCCGTAGCAATTGATTCCCAGGCTCACCTGAGGTGGTGAAGACAGTAACCAAAGGGAGGAAGGCTAGTGAACTGGTGCAGCTAAAGAGGATGAGGATGGTAATTCAGGCCCTCAAACAACCGATAAAACATTGCTGCTTGGAGGTAAACGGGTGCAAGGCTTGAGGCTGAGAGTGGATGATTTTGTTCTCTGCAATCTCTGCCTCTTTTGGTGTGACTCATAGGACCCCTGAGAGGTAAGGATTTGGATATAGTAGGATCTCTGGGCCATTTTGGACTTGCTGAGTTTTCTCTTGTGGGTGGGTGTATAAAAACCAAGAGAATGCAAGGTAGCTCTAGAATCCTTCAATATTCGCAGAGACTTGAATGTGCTATCTGCAAAGAACTTAGACACATCAAAAGGAAGGTCCTCTACTGTACTATGGACCTTTTTTGGGAATTCAGAGAGTTGGAGCCAGGAAGCTCTTCTCATTACCACTGCTGTAGCAATCAAATGGATGGTGATATCAGTGTTGTCAAGGGAGGTTTGTAGGGTTGTCCTGGCAAGTAGTTGGCCCGCTACAATAATTGCCCTGAACTGTTCCCTGTGTTCCGTCAGCAGATGGTCCACAAAAGAGTTCAGCTTGGTATATAATTCATGTGATTGTACTTTGCTATTAACACTTGATAACTGGTGGTTCTAAACTGTAAGGAGGCCAAGGAATAAGACTTCCTCCCCAGTTGGTCCAGACGCTTGTGATCTTTGTCATGAGGCGTGGTTTTAGCACGGTCCTACCTACCATGTTCATTCGCTGCCTCCACTACCAAGGAGTTAGGTGAGGGATGGGAAAATAAAAATTCTGAATCCTTTGCCGGGATATAATACCTCTTATCTGCTCTTTAGCATGTAGGTTGAATAGGAGTGTAGGGGGTGTGCCAGATGATCTTTGCTGGGTCCAGAAGTGCCTCATTAACAGGCAAGGCTATGCAGGCCGATAAGGGTGAGTGGAGGATATCGAGCAGTTTATGATGGGGCTCTGTCACCTCCTTGAGGGGTATCTGCAGGGAGTCTGCAACTCTCTTGACCAGGTCCTGGAAGTATTTAAAATCATCCACCAGGGATGGAGGAGGAGGCATGACTGCTTCATACAGATGAAGAAGAGAGTTTGAAGTGTTAAAACATGTTAAAACTGGCCTCAACACTGACATCAGTGACACCTCAACTAGGTATCAATCTGTGGCTTTACTGCAAAGCTGTTGGGCCAGATCCAAAACTTGCTTGAGTCAATGAGAGTTTTTCCATTGATTTCAATGGGCTTTGGGTCAACACATTAATCATTACTCTCTCCTTAGTTTTTCAGTCACTTTGCTGCCCTTTGACAATGCTCATGTCCAAGATAATTTCTATTATCTAACTTTTTAATCAGACTAGGGAGACACTACCAAATACTTTTTATTTAAGTTCAGATATTATATTTATTAATTTACATTACAATAATCATCAGTATCCAGGAGTTTTACAGGAAAACACAATGAGAAAATATATAATTAGATATATAACTAAAAGTGCCTCAAAAAAACCCAACAACCCTATTTTAAAGACAAAGCAAATCACTTAACCACATTTCAAAATGTAAGTCATTCAGCCTAACAGGAGCTAAAAGTAACTGCACATGATCCAAAAGATACCACAGTGAGATACATGCCGAAATTACAAGCTCAAAGTGTGGAGAAAAGCAAATGAAATCAGATAACTCTAAGGGAACTATCTACTTAAGAAGTTTAAATATAAAACAACAACAAATCTAATCTTAAGGCTAATGGGTTATGACAATAAGAACAGAAGAGCAGCCATACTGGGTCAGACCAAAGGTCCATCTAGCCCAGTATCTGGTCTTCTGACAGTGATCAATGCCAGGTGCCCCAGAGGGAACGAACAGAACACTAATCATCAAGCAATCCATCCCCTGTAACCCATTCCCAGGTTCTGGCAAACAGAGGCTAGGGACACCATCCCTGCCCATCCTGGCTAATAGCCATTGATGGACCTATCCTCCATGAATGTATCTAGTTCTTTCATGAACCCTGTTATAGTCTTGGCCCTCACAACATCCTGTGGCAAAGAATTCCAGACTGACTGTTCGCTGTGTGAAAAAATACTTCCTTTTGTTTGTTTTAAACCTGCTGTCTATTAATTTAATGTGGGGTGGCCCCTAGTTCTTGTGTTATGAGAAGGAGTAAATACACTTCCTTATTTACTTTCTCCACACTAGTTATGATTTTATAGACCTCAATCATAGCCCCCCTTAGTTGTCTCTTTTTCAAGCTGAAAAGTCTCAGTCTTATTAATCTCTCCTCATACCCTTAATCATTTTTGTTGCCCTTTTTTGAACCTTTTCCAATTCCAATGTATCTTTTCTGAGATGGGGTGACCACACCTGCACATAGTATTCAAGATGTGGGCGTACCATGGATTTATATAGAGGTAATATGGTATTTTCTAATTATCTATCCCTTTCTTAATGATTCCCAACATTCTGTTCGCTTTTTTGACTGCTGCACATTGACTGAATGTTTTCAGAGAACTATTCACAATGACTCCAAGATCTCTTTCTTGAGTGGTAACCACTAATTTTGACCCCATCATTTTATATGTATGGCTGGGGTTATGTTTTCCAATGTATTTGGATTACTTTGCATTTATCAATATTGAATTTCATCTGCCATTTTGTTGCTCAGTCACCCAATTTTGAGAGATCCTTTTGTAGCTCTTGGCAGTCTGCCCGGGACTTAACTATTTTGAGTAGTTTTGTATCATCTGCAAATTTTGCCACTTCACTGTGTAACTCTTTTTCCAGATCATTTCAACATCATCCTCAGGGAAAGACCTATGTGAGAAAAGCGCATCCTCTAAGAAAGTAGATATAAAGATCTCAAGGTCCAATTCTCCTACCAATCCAGTGAAAGAATATAATGTTGTGAAGATTCTTGAGAAAGAGGGATATAGGAGTACGATGGTTCCTCACTGAAGCCCCTTCAAGGAAGATGCCAAACCACATATGTCTAAACAAAGGCAATTCAGTCTAGAAAAGAAAGGACAGATAGGAACTAGCAGGGAGGATGTTAGGACTAGAGAGGAAGACAGTGTCATTTCACTAAAGGGCTTGGCAAATGGTAGAGGCTATGCACGCAACAAGAGGGACCCCATAAGGAAGCACTTAAATGTAAATAGAACAAACAAATTAACTCAACTGTAAAAACACAGCCAAAGCTGAGATATGGCTCCTGAATCCAATGGGCAGATAGGAAAAACAGGAACAGTGGGGTAGGATCACAAGATCTTAAATCCTTTCAGTTCAGCATGTGTACATATTATTGTGGGCATCCGTGAACAGAGACTTAAAGATGAAGATGATCTTTAGTAACAGGACAAACACTTCTGAAGGAAATGTCAATTTAAAATTATGCATAGTGGATTCATAGGAATGTTAAAATATATTTTTTATGCGAGAAAAGCATCTCCTTGTTCATTGTGGAGAAAGAACAGCTTTGGGCTTTCCATGACAAATCAGATTAGAACATCAATCATGTGCACTTGAGTATACAACAGAATCCTACAGTATGTCAGCCAACAAGCAGAATTTCTCAACTTTTTTTTTTTAAAAATAGGGTGGAGCAATTTAGGTAAGCTACAAGAGAAAGAAAGGGATAATGTTTGTGTCTGATTCTGTAAAACATAATTATGAAAATAAATAAGTCTATATGCACATATTATATGAAACTGCACTTCTCTGTGCATATTTTAAAATAAGGCTAAGAGCAGGTTAAGTTTACGATGTTTCATAACCAATTTTCATTAACTAAATAATCTCCCCTTTCTTATCTACCAAGCTGATCTCTGAAATGGCACTGAAATCAATGCTGATTGTTTATTATGTCTTTTTTAAGCACTCTGACAACACCAGACATTATGAGTCTCACTTCATACATTCCCTGCCTGAGATGACAGTGAAATCACACAGAATTCACAGTTCAAGCTTCCTGGTTGTACCTATAAAATAGATCGGTGCCATTACAACAAAGTAGTGTGATTTGCTTTAAAAAAAATGAATGACTGATTTGAGTGTAAATTTTTTTATTGTGTTCATGTTCTAATTATTACTCTTTCCAAATAAATACAGTATTGGAAAATTTTAATAGCCTACCCAGGACACATACAGCAAGCTCTCTATCTCTTTCTAGGTAAAAAAGTAATATATCACTGTTTTTTTCCCACCATTATTGCAACCTATGGAAGCAGGTGGGCAAGTAAATTTTGTATCTAGAATGGTAAAAAGTGATGACACGTAAGCATATTACTACACAGGAACACTGGTGCATACTCACCTCATCTCTGCTCCACGTTCTCCTCCGTGTAATTGTTGGAGGATCAAGAGCATCTGTTAACTGAGGCCTAGAATCATTAGACCGACTGTTCCCCTCTGGTGGTTTGGCATGAACTAATGGAGGAATCTTTCTGAAGTTCAGACTTTCATCAAATACACGGTCAACCAGCTGAAAGAGCAAAAAAAAATTAAATACATTTAATGAAAAATAGGCAGCTTATGAAACCTTCTGGATACATATAGTACATGGGCTTCAAGATGAGACTGAAATTTTTCCTCTAAAGTAGATTTCCGTGATAAAATCAAATATTCTGTTTTCCTATATATTATAAGTTGTATGTGTATTATATGATAGTGTGTCTAGTAAACAGATGGCTATTTTCCAAAATCAGAAATTCATGGCTATAAAATTAGATTGCCAGATGGAAAGGATTTCTCTATATATAGATATCATGTAGTGAGCATAAAAAATGAAATTCCAGTCACTTAAACTGGCAATGGTAAACCTTTTACTCATACTTTTACCAATGCTGACTATAAGTGATTAGAGTAATTGTTTTTCTCTTCACAAAAGGTTCTCTTCACAAATTACACTTAATGGCAGATTTCTATGAAACTAATGAAAAGGAAGATTTTTTTGCAAGTCACTGAGTATTTTAGTCTTTTTCAGACAGATTAGTCACGTTACAGAGTCTACATCTACTTCAATGAGATACTGCCACCTACAGTATTATATATTTACTGCACAATTTAATAATACTAAACAAAAAAGGAAAAGGGAAGCATACTTATTCAGTGAAATGTAAGACATGATTTAAATGTATCTGAGTAAATGCATATTTATGTTATGCTGAAGTTTAGTTGGGGTTCTAAGAGACAATTACAACAATTAAATGGGTTTAGTCAATTACACTGCACATGCAAGGCATGTTTCTTGCCATTGTTTATATCTTTTTTCACGAAAAAAAGACAGTCTCAGAATGAACACAGTCGATTAATGTGTTAACCAAACCTTACTTACACAAAAATGATTAGACATATTTTGAGGGGAACAATACAAGAAAGAACAAAACCAAAAGTAAACATTTACAAAAAACTATCTGAATGGTAATATGGTAGAAGGTGAGTGATTTTTAAGTCATCTTTAACATATTTACCAGCATTAGACCTTGTGATGATGACTAAAACAAGTTAGTTAGTACAATGTAATACACAGCACTCCAGAGAAAGTCCAAGAAGAGAAAAATTAAACTGCAGCACAAGGCAAACCTAATTCAAGCTATTTTTTAAAATTATATATTGCGGATGTAGAGCTAAAATTATTGTTAAGCCATGCTACTTATATATTTAAATGCTAACAGGAAAATGTCTGTATCTTCTGTGAATACAAGGACTTTTCTATCTGAAATAGCTATACTATATGTATATATTGCACACACCATATATTGTGTATACACACTAAAATCTTTAAAAGTAGTAATACTACTCACTGGTATCTAAGGCTGTGGACAAGTAAGAAGTGAAAAGCACAATGTCTAGTGTTTAAATAGTGAAAACAGACACACAATATGAACAGTTTGGGTGACCACTTTAGTGATCTGTGTTCATAGACTGATTTTTGTGCTTACTGATTTTTGTTAAAAGATTAAGGAATCTTAAATCAAAAGAAGAGAATGCTGAGATTCATGCAAACAGGCTGGGTGGGAATAACTAAAAAAGCTATGCAAAAGGCTAAAAGCAAAAGAAATAAAGAAAAGAAAGAACCTTATGCATTTCTCCATGAAGATCTCCTACCTCTTCTCTAGTGTCTATGGCAGAGCCAGGGGTGGTGGCAGCAGTGCTTACTGTGGTACTCGGAGCAGTGCCTGATGAAGTCACTGAATCTATCTCTCCTGCTACATCGTTGATTTCCCGTGCGATGAGAGCCAGGTCTTGACTGATCCTGGTAATAATTTTAAAGACAACGTTACATTCTCCCAATACCATATACCTAGAGCAGCAGTGTCCAACCTGTATTCTTGAGGTTCTAAGTTGTGGCTCTTGGGTGAAGCCATGCTAAGAAGAAAATATGTAATTGATTATGAAGTGAAAATGTGTTTGCTAAGCTGTGCACTGCAATTTTTAAAGTGAAGTTTTTAAATCAAGCTCATTGCTACAAGGAGGCAGAAGGACACACTGCTTCCCAAAACGTCTCCCACTGCTTCACCTGCAGCCCCAAGAGCAGTTCTACTGTGTGATCGGAGTGCTCTGAACAGCTGTTGTCTTTTCTCTGCCATAGCTGCTCTTCTGCTGGACATCTGCTGCATCACAAGGAGCAGGGGAGAGAGTAGCTCTGGCTGCTCCATTGCCTGCTAGACTGTGGGAGCACATTATAGGAGCCTGAGGAGCCTAATGGCACTCTTGTCAAAGGATTGCTCCCCTCCCCAACAGAGCCAGAGCTGTCCATAAGCCAGGGAAAGGGGAAAAGCTGAGAGACAACCATCAGTTATGGCTCACTGATTCTATGAGCCAGCCCAGATTAGAACAGAAACTTGTGCCAGCTTTCAGCAGTCCTCTTAGGAAGCCAGGTTGGAATAGTAGTTTATGTCTGTGCACTTCAGTTAATCCCTTTCCCTTTCCAGTGGCTGAGAGGAATGATGCATAAAAATCAGCTATGCTGGCTCTATGCCCACCAGGGATTCTCATTCCCTTTGCTAGGAAATGAACAGGGCAGAGAATCTGCACCTAAATATTGATAGAGGACCACTAACTTTTTTGAAATATGTTTGTCCCTAAGGATGAAATGATGGGACACCACTGATCTAGAGGTAGAGAATTTAGCATTGAGAACAGTAGTTAAATTAGAATAGCAAACATAATTAACACATTTCCAGTCAAACCGCAATATTGCAACACCATATTAGACAGTTCACCATTGACAAGCACAATTCCATGGAACAATGCAATTTTACAGCTTGCATGAATGAACAGAAAATAGATACAATGTGAGCAATACCCTGCTGAAAATATTCTTAAACACTCAAATCTCAAATTATCATTTACTGTATTTACACAGAAGTGTAAAGCTAAAGCAAAAATTAAATTAACCCAAGAAATATGCTGAACTTTTTGCATGTAAATAAATGTTAACAGTGTTGAAAAGTGAAAAACATTCACTCACCAGATGCTCACTACAGCCTAGTTACTATGAGCATTCAGCACATATTTCTGGGATTAACTCAAATTTATTTTTAGTTTTACAGTTCATATAAATATGTAAAAACATGTTTTTTAAAAGGTAGAAAATAAAACTGCTATTATTCAGCAAATTCTCCACGGGACAGTTACCACAAAAGTAAGGCCACTAGAAAATAGAATAATCCTGCCGAAGTCCTACTTCTCCACTGAAACATCCAAAAATCCAACAAACTGCTCAACTCTCAAGTGCATTCTTGCCAGACAGCCGTAATGGTACAGTGTCAGATGCCCATATGAAAATGAAGGCAAATGATCTTGCAGGATTCATGGTGAAGTTAGGCAATTCCAAAATGGATGCTACTTCACAGCAAGTAATAAATTATTAATTCCTCAAGCAGTCAATAAGGTCACAAATACCAGTGCAGCTGCAACATAGTTTCACCGGAATTGTAATTGTGACTTGGTATAAAAAGTCCACTTCTTTGCATTTTGCTGTCAATTAATGAAACTGGGGGAAGCGAAGCTGAAGTTGGAGACTCCTTCGCTAGAAGGATACAACACTAGTCTATTAACTTCTGCAACACCATTTTGGTTATTCAGTGCAGTAAGTTCACTAGGTTTCATATTCCCAGCGTCACAAAAATCATGCCATCTGGTATGCTACTTAGTTCCTTTTTCAGGCTTGAACCTGTACTTAATTTCACAACAAATTTTCTTCTACATTGTGAACAAAACAGCAAGGAAACAAATCTCAGCAGAGTCTGAATTTAAAACATACAAAATTTATTCGCTGCAGTTATTGTTATAAAAAGAGACCTTCAGATGATGGAGTGTGCAATTACTGTGAAATACTGCATGCTTTGGGTTTTGAAACAGCTCCAAGGTCAAAGGCTAAGTGCCTCAAAAATCCAAGTAATGTGGTTCTGTCACAATTGCAAACCATCTTGTGCATTATTCTACTTATAATTGACTTTTTCAATTAAAAGAAATGTAATCAGGCTAAGTACGCAGGGCTTCATGAGCAACAGAAGTGGGGAATTTATTCCCTAAGCAGTAGAAGGCAGTTTTCATTACAGCAGATGCAATGTCACACACACAACATTTTTCTTTTTAAATAACTGAGTTGCTGTATTGCTATATTCTCAAAAGTGCTCAGATTTTCGATTATTTCTATCTGGACATAAAAAGTTTAGAGCACTAAACAAAACACATTACAAAAAGCAAGGTGTAATGTCAACTTTTCTATGCCATCTTCCTTTTAGCATTGTTTTCAGATGGCATTGTTCTTGGCTGCTTATCTTCATGAAAAAAATTGCCAAAAAATTCTGCAGCCACTATTATTACAGAAGAGGACTGCACAAATATATAGGTCCTGAACTACATCATGAAAGGGGAGAGACTAAGACTCATCATCCTTATTGAAGGATTATTTATGACAGGCGGAAGAAACACACTAAATTAGGAACTATCTCCATGGATTTCTAATGCATCCACCATAATAGTGTTTAGATGCTAGATTCCTGTTGAAAGATTTCATGTTTAGTCTACTATTCTATGCTGCCTCAGTTAAATCAATGACTTCTCTAAAATAGTGCTTTGAAATCCTGAGATGAAAGGTGCTATCAAGTTGTTATTATAATAACGAACAGAAGGGCTGCAATCATCTGTCCTGACTATTAAACAGAACTAGAACAGAATAATGGAGCAATTACTTTAAAAAATTGATCAATTTCACATAACAGAGTCTCATTACTCTGGAAAATCGTGCAACCAAAATTTTCCTTTGAATAATCTAGCATTCTGGAGAACTTGTCATTTCCCTTATCTCATCCTTTAATAATCTCTAACATTAAACATTTGACCTAATTCTTTCAGTATTTGACATCCTACCAGATACAAGGTACATGGAGTCAGTTTATTATTGGAAATGTGTGTGCTAGCAGAGTTATCAGAAAATTGTGAAATACAGAATTAAAATGGTTGCTTTTTTCTTTTTACAGAATTTGGGAAACTGTTCCATTAGTTTTTAATCAGCTCTCTCAAATTTCAACTAAACTAGTTATTTAAAACTAACAACTGAAAATTGTTCCAACACAAATTTGCGTGAAAAGGACAAAGCATGGCAGCCCTTTTATCCAAATTCCTTTCATACCATAAGTAAATTAATCTTGTGAAAGTAGATGTTGCTACCATCTGTTTTCCTAATTCAATTGTGCATTTAACTGCTTTATCAAATACTTATCATTGCAGCTTCCTAAGCAGACTAACTAGTCAAAGAATGAATAACAGATATTAATAAGATCAGACAAAAAATAGGCATCAGGTCATCCAAAATCCATTTTCTTACTAACTCAAGAAGGCTTTTTACAAACACCGTAACTTTAAATTCTGATTAGGGAGATGTAAATTAGTATGGGAGGGTGGAATGGGGGTGGAAAAAGAACAATGAAATCACATATGTAGTGCTTAAGAAACCTCACAAAAATTACTCCATTATCCTTTCTGCCCCAAGGGATATTTTCATAATGCCAATATATACATTAGACCAATGGTTTTCAACCTTTTTTCATGTGTGGACCCCTAAAAAATTTCAAATGGAAGTGTGTACCTCTTTGGAAATTCAATCTGTGGATGCCCTACCATAGAAGTCTGACTGAACAGAATTGAACTCTAAATGTTGCACATGCTCGGCACAGCATTTGACACAGTGTGAGAAAGGGTGCTAAACTGTGGGCTTCTATGGTAACGACAACATTTGTGGGTTTTGACCTGTAGGTGGGGGTATTCACATACTTTTGCTTGATCAGAAGAATGGAATGCCTTTTCTGGGATCTGAAACTTTATTTTAATGGTCAACATTTGTGGACCATTTAGAAAGCTCTGCAGACCCCCAGGGGTCTGTGGACCACAAGCTGAAAACAACTGCACTAGATTTCTATCGACTACGTGCAGTAAACGTCCATAAGCATGTATACACTTCAACTAAAAAAAGACACATTATCTCAATGCTATGGCTGTTTTGTTTCCCACAACAATTAAATGTCCCTTGGCACAGATAACCTTGTACATTACTACCTATGATAAGTTTAATGACTTCATATCTACTAGTACAGTGGCTCTCAAACTTTCTTACTGGTGACCCCTTTCACATAGCAAGTCTCTGAGTGCGACCCCCCCTTATACATTAAAAATATTTTTTTATATATTTAGTACCATTATAAATGCTGGAGACAAGTCGGTTTTGGGGTGGAGGTTGACAGCTCGTGACCCCACCATGTAATAGCCTTGCGAACCCCTAAGGGGTCCTGACCCCCAGTTTGAGAATCCCTGTACCAGTATATGTGCAATATGGTTCAAGTTACAGTTAGGGTGACCAGATGTCCCTATTTTATCGGGACTGTCCCAATATTTACTTGTTTGTCCTGCGTCCCAACCAATATTCGGTCAGGAGGCAAATTGTCCCGATATTTTGCCCTCTGGCGCACAGGCGGAGGGGGCTCCGCCCCAACTCCACCCCACCCCTTCCCCAAAAACGTCGCCTTCCTCCTCCTCACCCCTCCCTCCCAGGCTTGCGCTAATCAGCTGTATGGCGATGCAAGCGCTGGAGGGAGGGGGGAGAAGCAGGACGAGGCAGTCAGCTCAGGGGAGGTGGAGACAGAGCGAAGGCGAGCTGGTGTGTGGGGGAGCGGGGCGTGGAGCTGCCGGTGGGTGCTCAGCTCCCACCAATTTTTCCTATGCTCCAGTGGCTTTTTTTTTCTTTTTTCTTTTGTTTTTTCCCCTCTGCTGCCAGCTCTTGTTTTTGTTTTGTTTGTTTGTTGCTCTGCCAGCACCCCCCCCCCTCCCCACGTCCCGATATTTCACATCTCTCATCTGGTCACCCTAGTTACAGTACATGTAGAAACCATAACTTTGAACTTCCTTGCTTTTACACTTTTATATTCTCAACCCTATTATTGAGAATAACTGGCAACTACAGACCCGTCAGCCTCACTTCAGTCCCCGGCAAAATCATGGAGCAGGTACTTAAGGAATCCATTTTGAAGCACTTGGAGGAGAGGAAGGTGATCAGGAACAGTCAAAATGGATTCACCAAGGGCAAGTCATGCCTGACCAACCCAATTGCCTTCTATGATGAGATAACTGGCTCTGTGGATATGGGGAAAGCTCCCACAGTATTCTTGCCAGTAAGTTAAAAAAAGTATGGATTGGATGAATGGACTAGAAGATGGATAGGAAGCTGGCAAGATTATTGGGCTCAACAGGTAGTGATCAACAGCTCAATGTCTAGTTGACAGCCGGTATCAAGCGGAGTGCCCCCAGAGGTCGGTCCTGGGGCTGGTTTTGTTCAACATTTTTATTAATAATCTGGATGATGGGATTAATTGCACCCTCAGCAAGTTCGCAGATGACACTAAGCTGGAGGGAGAGGTAGATATGCTGGAGGGTAGGGATAGGGTCCAGAGTGACCTAGACAAATTGGAGGATTGGGCCAAAGAAATCTGATGAGGTTCAATAAGGACAAGTGCAGAGTCCTGCACTTAGGAAGAAAGAATCCCATGCACTGCTACAGGCTAGGGACTGACTGGCTAAGCAGCAGTTCTGCAGAAAAGGACCTGGGGATTACAGTGGATGAGAAGATGGTTATGAGTCAGCAGTGTGCCCTCGTTGCCAAGATGGCCAACGGCATAGTAGGAGCATTGCCAGCAGACCAAGGGAAGTGATTATTTCCCTCTATTTGACACTGGTGAGGCTACACCTGGAGTATTGTGTCCAGTTTTGGTCCCCCCACTACAGAAAGGATGTGGACAAATTGGAGAGAGTCCAGTGGAGGGCAAGAAAAATGATTAGGGGGTTGGGGCACATGACTTAGGAAGAGAGGCTGAGGGAAATGGGGTTATTTAGTCTGCAGAAGAGAAGAGTGAGGGGGGATTTGATGGCAGTCTTCAACTACCTGAAGTGGGGTTCCAAAGAGGATGGAGCTAGGCTGTTCTCACTGGCGGCAGATCACAGAACGAGAAGCAATGGTCTTAAGTTGCAATGGGGGAGGTTTTAGTTGGATATTACAAGACACTATTTCACTAGGAGGGTGGTAAAGCACTGGAATGGGTTACCTAGGGAGGTGGTGGAATCTCCATCTTTAGAAGTTTTAAGGCCCGGCTTGACAAAGCCTTGGCTGGGATGATTGAGTTGGTGTTGGTCCTGCTTTGAGCAGGGGATTTGACTAGATGAACTCCTGAGGTCTCTTCCAACCCTTATATTCTATGATTCTATTATATTGTCATTTTTAGCATTAACCTTTAAAAAACGGATTTATCATATGAATATGCTATGTTAGGGTAAAAAAATGGGTCTGACGTGGGGCTAGCAGTACTGCCTATTACTAAGATTTGTCCCATTATAAGAGCCTATTTTCTGATGCTTATAACTTTTTCAGATGTTAAGTGTTTGGGCTAAATTTTCCATGCTGGGTATATACCTCAGGCTAAACATTTCTGAAAAAGTTATGCCAAAATGGCTAGCCATTTCTGAGAAAAAGGCTAGAGAAAAATACATTGTTTTACCTATATCAAAAAATTCTGGTGACCTTTTCTTTGAGAGGCTCTGACACCACTGTGCTTGAAATTTAGCAGAGGCTGGGCCTTTGCGTTATGGATGTGCTTTTAGCTGTCCCTATGAAAATCCATGCAAATTTTTCCAAATGACAAGTCTTTCAAAAATCACAGCTTGCAAATAGTCAGTAGAGATTTGCTAGAAAAAGTCTGGAAAGATTCTGTTTCTGCTGGGCAAAGCTTGTGTCTCTCACCAACAGAAGTTGGTCCAATAAAAGATATTACCTCACTCACCTTGTCTCTCTAATACCCTGGGATCGACACAGCTACAACTACACAGCATAAAACTGAAAGCCTGTCTCTCTTGTGCTCTCAGGGTATGTCTCTGCTGCAAGGTAAGCCCATGCTTGAGCCCGGCCCCAAGCCTAACCCCCTACTTGCATCTACACTGCAGTTGTGCTAATCCAGGGCTCAGAGCCAGGGACCCATGACCCTGCAAGGGCTGGAGGCTCCAAGCTTGAGTTAAGCCAGGACCCAGGGTCTGAGCTCTATTGCTCTGCAATGTAGACACAGCCTTGCTTATCTCGGGAGTCAGCCGGAAGTATCCCACAATTCCATCGAACAATTTCCTTAGTCCTCTCTACCGCAATAATCTGAAATCCACTCAATCAAAAAGGGAAGCCACAGCTCCTGCCCCCACCGCTTTGTGAATGGCAGCAGCTCAGGTCAGTGTTAGCCTATTCTGTTCTATTACAGATCTGCAAGCACACTGTCAGAGCACCTTGTGGGTTTTCAATGGAGTGCAAACCAAACAAGCCTTATGCAAAGTGAGCTGCTTCCCAATAACATGCAGGGCAGGCAGTAAAATTTTCCCACAGTGCACTTAGGTCCTAGGGCTAGAGTGGCTACATTGGGGGCAGGGTTACTCTGGGCTATGGGGGCACAAGAAACTCTGGGATATGGCTACTTTGACTTGGGTCTGTGCACTGCAGTGAGGGCGCCAGAGCCCTACATTTGAGCCTGGGTTAGAAAAGTCTAAACATAAGGTTAAAATACAATGCAGAAGCTCAAGCCCAAGGTTCCCTAACATGAGTCAGTTGATTTGAGTCCCACTAACCCTGGGCTCACATTGCAGTATAGACATACCCTCTATGCCCACCCTGCTGGGCCCAAGCAGAGTGTAGGAGGAAGTTGCTTGATTTGAATGCAGAGATGAGGGAGAGAGAAATAGATCAGATGAAGAGCCAGGAAAGGGTAACTGTGAGTAACTGGACAAAAAGATTGGGACTGGGAGCACTGGGGGAAGCAGGACTGGGATGCTGGAGCTGGGAGCAACAGGCAACCTAAATTCTTGCATTTCTTAACTTTTGAGTGCTTGACTTTCCAACATTAATAATATTCTTTTAATATAGATGTTTGTGTGTTATATGTAGAGAGGGTCACAAATTTAGCAGCACAAATATGGACCTCAGCTAGTCCAGCCCTGCCACTGCAGAAGTCTCGGAGGTCCAGGAAAGTCATGGAATCTGTGACTTCCATAACAGAATCAGACCCTTAGTGTCTGATGTAAGCCAAGAACTTGACTTACAAAACAGCAAGGCTGTCAACTGTGCAAAAAAAAAAAAAAAATCTGTTCCATGGAAGCGAAGGTTCAGCAGCAATGTTTAGGAGGAGGAAGAGGTATGCTAAGTCTGAATAACTGAGTTTCACAAATCCCGTATATGTGTTTAGCTCCTATCTTAGTATGGATTCTCAGAAAGAAATCCATGGGTCGGTATGTGAAGTTTTAAAAGTTCTTACTAGAAAATGCATATTTGAGCTTCATTCTAATAGTTCCCAAGATCATATCAGAGTCCCTTGATTTATTTACAATATTTATGTAGCTCATTTACATGTATCATAATCTACATAAATGTACAACAGATTTCTTAATTCCAGGAATTGGAAAACAATATTTCATATGACCAAAATATAATATTTCATAGCTGTGATGTCAAAGTATTAAACATTGTTTTTAAAAGGACACTATTAGGTCATGTAGGCCTCAAATTTAAGTTCCGTAAAAAGTTTCACAAAACTGAATATTAATCAGTGTTTTAATAACATATACATAAAAAGTTAAGTTTATTTAAACAGTCTCTCTGAAATGTTCACAACCTTGCCACTGCATCACTGTAGAATGTGAAACAGACTATGCTTTTCATCAGGGCCGCCCGGGGGGGGGGCAAAGGGGGCAATTTGCCCCGGGCTCCACAGGAGCCCCCAAGAGAACAGCGGAGGCTCCCGCCTCCGCCCCTCTCCTGGAGCCTCAGCGCATCAAGCGCCGAGTCTCCGCCGGGGCCCCTGAGCTCCGCCCCGCTCAGAGCCGCGTGGTCAGGCGGCGGGGCTGGGAGCTCCGGGCTGAGCTCAGCTCCCTCCGCTCGGCGTGGAGCTCCCAGCCCCGCCCCCTCACCACGCGGCTCTGAGCGGGACGGAGCTCAGGCCCCGCCGGCCACACGCTGCAGCTGTCGGGCGAGGCGCTGAGACTCCGGTTGAGGAGGGAGCCGGGGGTAAGAGGCTGGGGCCGGGGCGGGGGGGAAACGAGACCCGCCGCCGAAGCGCAGCCTGGGGTCTTCGGCGGAGGGGGGCCCCTTCCGTTCCGGGACCCACCGCCGAAGTGCCCCGAAGACCCGCGGCGGGGACCCCCCCCCGCCAAATTACCGCCGAAGACCAGGCTGCACTTCAGTGGCGGGTCCCGCTTCGGCGGTAATTCGGCGGCGGGGGGCTCCCGCCGCGCGTCTTCGGGGCACTTCGGCGGTGGGTCCCGGAACGGAAGGGCCCCCCGCCGCCGAAGACCCCGGGCCCCCGGAATCCTCTGGGCGGCCCTGCTTTTCATTGTTAAAGTGCAGTGCAAATAGCAATAAGGGGGAAAGTACATTTGATTTTTTAAAACCACTTTATTAATCTCAGGCACCAGCAAGAAAGGAAGTGATTTTTTGGACAAATATATATTATTTAATTTGACAGTCTTCCTTCAATGCAGAGTAAAAACCAAGATTAACTAAAAATTAGAAGTGAAAACACGGTCTTTCATATGGTAAAAAATATACCTCCAAATCAGCTTTGCATTTAACTGATTTTATTACTTGCTGATTTTAAGGCAGTATAAAACAGATGTAACCATTTTCTGAGGCAGAAAAATGTGTAACAAAATACATTTGTAACACTCACTAATGCAACAGGGAGATCATACAGAGGATATGTGTACCACAAGACACTACTACTGTTCTTCCTCCACAAGAGAGGTTTCCTGGTAGCACTACTTTGATAGTCTATCCTTTACAAGGCTTCAAGATTTCTGTACACCTAGCCATGCAGAAATATTGCATATGTAGAAGCACCCAGTGATTTAACTAGCTCATTTGTTCAGCACTACCAGTTTAGATAAAAGGCTTTGATATTTTAAAGGCATTTTTTAAAAACAAACCTTGCTATTTCTTCTCGATGAGCAGTCCAATCACGAATGTAGTCCTCCTGTTCCTTGATCCTGTGCTTGAACGTATTGCTAGTTTGCATTGCTGTCCCAGAACTCTGCAATCGAGGGGTTTTCAGGGCTGGAGAAGTACGTAGACGGGTATGTTTAGGGGAATTACGGTTTGATCCAAACTCATCTTCTGAGGTGGAAGCATAATCTGTAGGAAAGCGCCTCCATCTTGAATTTACTAAATTAGTTTGATTATTAAAAAAGAATTATTATTGTATCTTTTTTAAGAAATAAAATTATTTCAGAAACACCACAACAAAACACCACAACTGCTCAATATCAAACCCCAAGTACCTCACAAAAGTGTATACTACATCTTAAAAAGAAAGATACTAAATTTGTGTTAAATAATAAATGTTGATTAATAAAATGTGGAAAAAGATGCTCTTTGTATAATGGTGAGTTGATAAAAAGATGCAAATGCCATTATTCCTACATAACTAAAGCAAGTTGTGTTACAGAATGAGAGCCCAATTCATTAACATTTATAGAGGTGGATTGCACTTTTTTTTTGGGGGGGCAAATTCCCACCACTCACATTAAATTTAAGGTATTGATTTTTAAACAGGACACACACAAAAAAGTGTACAGATGTATGGGGGAACGTTGAGGCTAGCACAAGGTCTCTCAACGTAGGCCAACATAAAGAAAGCACACAATTCCTATAGAAGAAATTATGCATTTATTGTTGGAAAAAAATAACACTTTGTAATTCGGCATCTTGTTACAAAGATCACTGACACATCTACAATAACAGCATCTTCAGAGCAGACAGGACTTGTACTCCTACTGAAAACGACACATTGCTGAAAATGGACAGAAGCAGTGGACAACTGAAACTGAGCATGAGGATCTCACTCAACAATCAGTCATTAATGGCTAGAAAATGGATTTCAGAATGGCAATCCTCACACTTTTTTAGATGATAGAGCATTCATTATTATAACATGCCACACCCAATCAACCTTAGGCCACAGAGCTTCAGAACATCAAATATTATTTCTTTGTTAATCACTGGCTCTAAAAATCAGTTCTCTTGGACTAAAGTTTAATGTTAGGAAAATTCTTAATGTAATTTGTAAGTATTCGAATAACCTGACTTTAGGTTAGGTGCCCAAAAGCTTAATTAAATTAGCTGGAAATTTGTAGACACCTTTATTGAGGTTGGTTAGGTGTGCTTACAATACTTTTGAAAACCAGTATATCCAAATGGATATACTTGTTCTTGGTAATTTATAAATCACAGATGCAAGATGTAATTAATGTGAATAACATAAAAAATACAAGAAAATTAAAATTGATTTTCCCCTGAATTGTTATTTATTAAAAGGATAGCAAATTAAACATAAATCAGATGTGACTATAGGTACAGATATTTGCAATGTGAGTTTTGAGATGAGAACAGATTTCTGTAATGCTCTGAAAGATTACAATATGTAGAGTGTGAAGCTGGAGTACAAGCTTAAGTCCCTTTCTTCATTTAATTATCTTTTAATTGTTAAGAGTAGAAATATGATTAACAGATTTTTTTAAGGCGATTTAAAAGGAAGTATGGTTGCAAGCCTAATTCAAAGCACATTTAAAGCCCATTGAAGTCAATTAGGTTATATTTTACTGTCTGTTTTAATATTCTAAAATCAGCAAGAGGGGGGAAAAAAGGTCTAGCCATTGAGCCATTACCCCTTAACTTATGGGATTCTAACTTGTTCTTATCAAGGAAAGCAGAACATAAGCAGAAAAAGTACTCCTTTTCCCCCATCCCCTCAAAAGAAGCATGCAAGAAGTGTGAGATTGCAGACTAAAGTATTTTAGGAGTTGGGCCCAAAGTTTATCAACAAAGTCCTTTAAAATAATTTTGTATTTTTAATTAAACATTTGTTCCAATTCTTATTTTTAAAAAATCAAAATAAACATCAAATCTGCTTAAAAATTACCTTTGACGTGTTTCTTAAAGAGCTAGTTCAACAACTCAGCACTGTACAATGAGCATAAGTAGTCAAATTTAAAAACTAAAGATTGAATGAATAGTGAAATATTAGAAAGAGATATGATTTCTAGTACTCTACCACTGTAAGTTTCAACAGCAGGATCTGGGTCTGGGAGAAGCTGGGATTTCTCTGTGTACAAAATATTGTTTTATCATGTTAATTCTTAATGAAAACATTCAAATTTGTAGCATTTGCTTAACAAAAATCTATTGCTGAAATTTAGTGTAAGCCCTTCCGTTCCTCAGTCTATGGTTTGGAGAAAAGCAAAAAAGGGTGTTGCAGATATTCTTAATTATACATTATTTTAAAAGTAATTGATTCTGAAACAGTTTGAAAATTCGACAGAGAATTGCTATCCAAATCCAATCGCATTTATAACTAAAGGTAGATAGAGCTAAAAGCCTGTTTAATGTTTGGAAAGATCATAAAGATCTGAGGCCAAAATGTGATTGTGTTGCTGTTTGGCCTACGGGTTTCTCATAGTAAACTGTGGAGTTATAGTAACAATATCACAAGTCATGTAAATCATGATATATATAAAAAAAACTCAGCATGTTTTGCATTAACCTAGCTATCTCTTTGCAGACACAGGATTTTTTAAAAACACCTTTTGATCTCTGGATGCGCATCCCCTTGGGGCCAGATCAACGCAATAATCCGAGACTTTGAGTCAACTAAAAAGATCAAAGCGTTATAGTGCTTCTGCTCTATTTGAACCCTCTGCTGCTTCTTTCAACTCTCTCTGTCTGTTGGCTTGCAATGAGTTCTCCTCCCTTAGGCCAGCTAAATAGTACAACTACTAATCATGTGACAAGCAGCCGTTCCAAAATGTGACACTGCCCTTGCACCTATCCTTGCTGCTACTGCTGCTGCTCACCCCCCATGACCCCCATCTTTCCCCATCAAGCTCATAAACTCAGACTTTAAGGCTAGAAGGGACCATTGTGATCATCTAGTCTGACCTTCTGCACTCTTCAACCTCACCAACCCACTTCTGTAATAGACACACAACCTCTGACTGAGTTATTAAAGTCCTAAAATCATGATTTAAAGACTTAAAGTTACAGAGAATCCATCATTTCCTCAAATTTAAACCAGCAACTGGTCCATGATCCATGCTGCAGAGGAACGTGAACACCCACCCCCACGGGATCTCTGCCAATCTGACCCAGAAGAAAATTCCTTCCCGACCACAAATATGGCAGTCAGTTGTACCCTGAGTATTTTGACAGGACCCAACAGCCAGACACCTGGAAAAGAATTCTCTGTAGTAACTCAAAGATCTCTCCATCTAGTAGTGTCCCATCACCAGCTGTTGAGGATATTTGTTACTAGCAGTTGCAGATCTGCTACATGACATTGTAGGCAGTTTGATCATACCATCCCCTCCATAAACTTTATGAAGCCCAGTCTTGAAGCCAGTTAGGTTTTTTGCACCCACTGCTCCCTTTGGAAAGCGGTTCCAAAACTTCACTCCTCTGATGGTAAGAAACCTTCATCTCATTTCAAACCTAAACTTTTTGATGGCCAGTTTATATCCATTTGTTCTTCTGTAAACACTGGTGCTTAACTTAAATAACTTCTCTTCCTCCCTGGTGTTTATCCCTCTGAAGTATGTATAGAGAGCAATCATATCTACCCTCAGCCTTCATTTGGCTAGGCTAGTCTCCTCTCATAAGGTAGGTTTTCCATTCCTTTGATAATCCTAGTAGCCTTTTCCTACACCTGTTCGTTTGAATTAATCTATTTTAAACATGGGAGACCAGAACTGCACACAGTATTTCAGATGAGGTCTCACCAGTGCCTTGTATAATGGTACTAACACTTCCCTATCTCTACTGGAAATACTTCACACCCGATGCATCCTAGGACTGCATTAGTCTTTTTCATGGCCACATCACATTGGCAGCTCACAGCCCTTGTGTGATCAACCAATACACTCAGGTTTTTCTCCACCTCTGTCACTTCCAACTGATAAGCCTCCATTTTATAGTAAAAATTCTTGTTGTTAGTCACAAAGTGCACTTTACACTATTAAATTTCATCCATTTCTATTGCTCCTGTTTTCAAGGTCATCAAGATCTTCTTAATGATACTCCAGTTCTCCTCTATATTGGCACTACCTCATAACTTTATGTCAGCTTCAAATTTTATTGTCATATTCTCACTTTTTGTGCAAAGGCCATTAATGAAAATGTTAAATAAAATTGGTCTCAAGACCAGTCCCTGAGGAACCCCATTAATAACCTCCTGCCAGCCTCACAGTTCACCTTCACTATGACCCCTTTAACCAGTTCCTTATCTACCTTTGAATTCTCATATTAGTCCCCATGTTTTCCAATTTAACAAATATTTTCTCATATGGAACTGTATCAAATATCTTATTGAACTCCAGTAGACTAGATCTACTGTGTTTTCTTTGTCTAAAAAATCAGTTATCTTCTCAAAGAAAGAGATCAGGTTGGTCCAGCACAATCTACCTTTTGTAAAACCATGTTTTATTTAACCCAATTACCATTTACCTCTATGTCCTTAATTACTTCATCTTTCAAAATTTGTTCCAAGACTTTGCATGCAATTGAGGTCAAACTAACAAGCTTGCATGCAGTTTCCTGGATCACTCCCCCACCACCCTTTCTTAAAAATAGGTACCATATTAGCAATTCTCCAGTCGTAGGGTATGCCCTGTATTTATGGAATCATTAAAAATCCTTGCTATTGGGCTTGCGATTTCATGTGCCAGTTTCTTTAATATTTGTGGATGGAGATTATCTGGGTCACCCAGTTTGGTCTCACTAAACTTCTTGAGAATTGTCTTCCACATCAGGTGTGGTAATTTCTACCACCACATACTCATTTCCATTAGCCAGCCTGCCACTACCCCATAGCTCCTCAATACCCTTATTAAAACCTGAGGCAAAGTATTTGTTTGACCATAAAAGGGTTAAAAAAAACTAGATAAATACATGGAGGATAGGTCCATCAATGATTAGCCAGGATGGGCAGGGATGGTGTCCCTAGCCTCTATTTGCCAGAAGCTGGGAATGGGCGACAGGGAATGAATGGATCACTTGCTGATTACTGGTTCTGTTCATTCCCTCTGAAGCACCTGGTGTAAGATACTGGGCTAGATGGACCTCTGGTTTGACCCAATATGATTGTTTTTATGTTCTTATGTTTAGGTGTTGGGCCATGCCTAGATTATCTCTAATCTCCATCCCATCCTCAGTACTTAGTGGGCCCACTTCTTTCCTTGTTTTCTCTTTTTATTTGTATGGCTATGGAACCTTTTATTATTGGTTTTAATTTCCTTTGAAAGGTCCAATTCTGCTTGGCTTTTGGCAGTTCTCACTTTTTCCCTACACTTTCTGATCTCCAAGAGGTAGCTTTCCTTGCTGGTCCTTCCCATCTTTCATTCTTTATAAACTTTCTCTTAATAACCTGTTTGAGATGCTTGCTCATCCAACTTGCACTGCAACCCTTCCCTACAAATTTTCCCCCTTGCTTGGGATGCAGGATTCAGATAGTTTCTGCAACTGTGGCTTAAGATAATTCCAAGGCTCCTTATATATAAACACTTTCATCTAATGGTCTTTAAATGACTTTACAAATTAATAAAATAATGAATGAAGCATCTTAACAACCTGCTGAGGTGAGCAATGATTGTCATAATTTTAGAATGAGGCAAATAGAGGCACAGTGTGACTAGGGGTCTGTGTACATTAGGGACTGTTACACTAGTATAGCTACGCAGACACAAATTTCTGTAATGTACACATGCTCATAGCAGCATGGCCACAAGTCACAAAGTAAGATTGTGAAACAGCCACATAGTGCCTGAAGAGTTTATTAGATCATATTTTCTCTCTGATATTGGCTTTGACTGTTTTGTTAACTGCTTTATTATTTTTTTTTTTACACTTTACACTCATACTTTTGTTTTCCATAAATTTTAGTGTTTATAATTATAAGGTTTGCTTTTTTTAAAGAGTAGTAGTCTTTCTACTGAAAATATTCCAAACAAAGGTGGTATGCCCTTTTTATCTGTTTGGTTAGCTTGGGATAGACAGCTCATAAGGTGGCAAGCTTTTCAGCTTTTCCCTTTGAAACTGCAAATATTTTCTAAAAAAACCACAGTAGGTTTTGACCATGGAATGCAGTTAAATCAACAAGAACGTTGCAGGAATGAGAACTGTAACAGACTAAAGCATTCCCCATTGTTAAAGGAGCTGAATACTTAATTATAACAGTCATATGGAAGCCAGTAAGCACACTGTAGTTCATATTTTACCAAAAAAAACACCCTTCCTCCTGACTCATACTTTTGTTGAAAACAGAAAACAATCATTTGACAAAACAAGAAATCTTTAGTGTTTACCTCTTCAAGGCTCAATACCACCAGGATTTGGAATAATGATAGCTAATGTTAATCAAATCAACCTTGTAAATTAATGCAACCTAACTAGCTCCTCAGAAGTAACTGTTTTGCCTGAACTGATGTTACAGTCAGTCGATTGGACACACAAATCTCAGATTCTGGTTGAACCATCAGTATTAAACGTGCCTGATAAATACCCCGACAGATAATATGCTGGGAAAAATACCTTCATCTCCCTTTTAAAGTATTAGGGTAGATGGGGTATTTTTTATTTATTTTTAGTTTCACTTGAATTCATGAGGATTACTGGCATTTCTGAAGACAACATTCAGAATGTAACAATACACGTGACTTCACATTTCAGGGAACATTAAGATTTATTGTTCAAGGAATAGATTTAAATTAACCTGTGATTTAACCAGTATTTACCTCTCAAGGCAATAAATATTGATAAGCAGCACAACAGAAGTTACTAACTACTAAATATGCAAGTTATATATCAGCAATGGCAATGGTTTTGCCAAAACAGCTTGGTTTATATAAAAAAAATAGTCAGTGTGTAAAAAAATATAGAAATGTTTGTATAACAGGTGGAGATGGGAAGTATAATACACTGTTCTGAGGACCATTCACATCAGTGAATGCAAAGGAGCCATTCAAGTACAACAAATATGTCATCTGGTGCTTTTGAAGAAAAAATCTGTACTCAGCAGTATTAAAGTTCAAAAGACGAGAAAAGCACTAGTTACCATGAATAAACTGATAAACAAGATGACTTATTTAAACATAAGCATTCTTCTTTAGGTTCTTTAACTAGCTGTGTCATAGATACTTGAAAACTAGCTAATAATCTCTTACATTGCCTTTTCTTCCATTGTCATATGTCAATTTTTAAACAAGATTACCGTTAAAGTGGTAGGCTCAAAACTATTAACTGTAATATTTTTTCATGTGACTATTAAATAATAGGAGAAATGTCAGAGACACTGAATCAACAATTTTGACAATAAGTGATCTGAGAGGAAGAAGAGATCTGGCCTCTGTAAATACAGATCCTCTTTTTTCACATAGGAATAAGTAGCAGAAATTGTTCCAGGACAGGCCTGAAGCCCTTGAGAGTGAAATAGATTTGGGTTAACACACAAGCCATTTAGTTTGGGAATATTTCATTCAGTATTTTTGTGTTTAGAAGTATATATATTTTTCTATTTGTTACTTCTTTCTTTGCTTATTTTTGTAATTAAATTACACTTTTGTACTTTTAGAAGCTAATCTTAAATTACCTTGCATTTATCTTGTTGATGCTCCATGCCTTCCTCAGACTACACTCATAGTTTTGCATACTTACAAACTTTCAAACACATTTCCTTATTTTTTACCTCACCGAACAGTGCTGCTGACCTTCTAAACTTTTAGAATACTGACCCAAGCAAAAGAGGTTTCTAGTATATCTACATTTTTGTACTATGCCAATCACTGCACCATTTGAGCACCCCAGATACTATAGTTTTTTGGAAGTTTCTGGTAAAAATCATAAACCAAATGGCTAAGGAATTAAAATCTCTTGTTCTTGTATTAAATTTAAAAATATCTGCAACGATAACTAATGGAGCTTCTTTCTGAAAAGAGGAGGACTGCTTCTACTAAAGTTTGAGTTAATACTTCATAATAAAGCATTATTAGTTTAACACTTATAAAAAGAGAAAAACCCAAGAAAATAAACAAAATATCAAGTAGTGAAAAAGACTAAATCCAAATAAACTCACATACCTGATGGAGAATTATGGGCGGAGGTCAATGATTTGGATTTAGAATCAGAAAGTCGAGAAATGCTATTAGCTCTAGTTCTAGCAGAAACTTTACTACTATCTGCTGATGGTGTTAATCTTCCACCACTTCTAATGATGGCTTCTGCAGTACGAGATGAGGCAGTGCTTCTAGTTATTGTTGCTTCAGAGTCACTACGTGCTGATAAAGAACCGAGCCTAGTTCTGCGTGGTTGGGCAAGTAAGTCAATTCTGGAGATATTTCTCCTTCCTGAGGGAGGCTTTGATGTAGAACTTGTAGTGGACACTTCAGAAGCCACTGAAGCTTTATCTGCATCAGCAAGTTCGCTATCTGAGACTTCACCAAGTCGTGCTCTGCGCAAGAGAGAAGTCCTCGTGGGACGAGGCCTTGGAAGAGTGATTGACTTACTGGATTGCCCAGTTGTAACAGGAGAGGTCTTTGATTTAGCTGACTTACTGCCTTCCATTTTGGAATGTAAGAGTTCATCTGCAGAGGTAAAATGACCCCTTCCATGTGATTTGCCAGAATAAGTTTCTTGGTCAGAAGACAAGATATCAGATATGGCAGAATGAGGTACACTAGATGTTTGGTCATCATCTGTTAAATCTACTGAAGGTTGCCTCATTCTTCCACTGGGTTGCACAAGTTTACGACCCTCTGCTCTTGAACCAGCATCTGAAGATCGGCTTTTAGTTTTCTTTTCTATCTTTTCTCTAGCATTTGTTGCAGAAGAAGATTTTAAAACATCTTTGGAAGGAGAACTAGTGGAACATCTATCTTTATAGAGGGTAGTAAAGCTCTTTCGCTTTTGAGTGGTTTTTCTTTCAGTGTCACCAGTAACCAGACTGATTGTGCTAGCAGTGTCTACATCTGACTCAGGTGATATAGAATTATCTCTGTTATAGCTAGGAGTTTCAGGTCCTTCATCTGTTTTGTTTTCTTCTCGTAATTTAGCTTCAAGGAACGCCATTACTGCTTCTGTGTCTTTTAAAATAAGTGTTGTATCCAGACTAGAATCAGTGTCCACAGAATCACTTCTCTCACGTATTCTGTTTGTGGAGGTTAAAGCAAAAGAAGGGGGAGTAGATCCAGTTTGTTTATTAATATGAGGAATAAGTTCTATAGGTATATTTGTGCTAGGTTTATCTATAGTAAAGCTGCCTTGTCTCACTAACGGTTTTGAAGATTCTTTCTTCTCTCCTCCAAATCCTTTTGGAGTTTGGCCTTTTATAATTTCCTCTGTTTTTTTTCTTTTCCCTTCACTTTGTACAATCTTCATTTCTGCTTTACTTGTGGAATGTCCTGGGGCTTTTTCTTGATGATTATCCAACATTTTATGCAGAGTAGGAGTCTCCTCTCTACCTTTCTCAACTTGATTGGCAATAAGTTTAGCTGAAGACACTTTAGTTGAAGTCCTATGTGCCTGCTCCTTTTGCTCTTGCTGTTGAATTTTAGCTAAAGCTAGCTTTACAACTGAAGTTTCCCTGACAATTTCACTTTTCTCTTTACTGAAAGAAGAGCAGCTAATGGG
Organism: Mauremys mutica; assembly: GCF_020497125.1. NCBI lineage: Eukaryota > Metazoa > Chordata > Testudines > Geoemydidae > Mauremys > Mauremys mutica. The sequence continues at coordinate 139,217,007 of NC_059074.1, forward strand.
GTGAGAAGACACTTTGTTGTCTCCACCAGGTTTAGAAGTAAGGCCATTCATTGTCCTGTTTGCCTTAGCCATGCTCCTACTACCTCCATCTTGTGGCATTTCTTTTTGGTATGCATGAGTTGGAGTTTCTTTCTCTTGAAGTTCTGTGTCTTGTTTTTCACCTATCTCTGATCTCTGATGAGATGTAACCTTTGCTCTTGAACTTTCAGTGGCTTTTTCCTCTTTTGGAAGCTGTGGAAGTGTTCTCCTCTTTCGTTCACCTTGGCTAGTCACAGAAGTGGCTGAGCTAGTACTTCTAACTGAAACACCAGATTCACTGATATCAGTATCTAAAAACAGAATGAAAAAACCTTTCGGAAATCAGTGACTGAAGAGCAAATCTGCTAATGGAAACATGCATTCTTAAGGCTACATAGAAGTAATTAACAGATTACATTATTTCTATTGCACAGAGAATTGGAACTTTGTCTTTTGTGAAATGACATTTAAAAGTCCTCCTAAACCCCTCCTAAACCACGAGACAATAGAGTATTAAACCAGTCAACTACTTTCATCAATCTATTAGTCACAGAAAAGACATTTTAAGATACTGGAGAAAAATATTATCTATTAGTAAAAATACTTTTATGCTACAGTATGGCACATGAAGGTTCTGATAGAAACAAGGGAATATTTCACTCTGTGACAAGCCTTTGTAGCACACATCAAAGCACTGATATGAAATGAACATCTGTCAAAGTAATGAAATTCTTGTGCGTGTCAGCTGTGGTTTCATACAGGGATCCCCTAGCAATCAAATGCACAGAGCTATGTATTATCTTTAAGCAGCATCTTCCCTGGAACTTGGTGTTTTGCATGGTTGGACAAAGGAAGATGAAAAACTACAGTGGGAGTAGGGCAGGAATAAGAAGAGAGAGAGCGATCTTCTCTCTTGGTCCTGGTATCTGCTTGCTAACAAACGGGCTTATTTTCCTTCCACAACTGGCGAATTTTGGCTGTGACCGGACAGTCACCCACTTGTGAACCACCTTGTGTTCATGACCACAAGGTTGAAAATCTAAAGACCAGAAAAGTGGTTCTCAAACTGTTGAGTATGGGCCATCAGTAGCCTCGAGTATTTCCTGGCTGTATACAAAATTAAACAATTTGAATTCAAGCAGCGTAGGATTTGGGTGATGGATAAGAAGGTGGGTCTACGGGAGACACTCTTGGTGGGAATGGTCTGCAGAATGAAAAAGCTAGAGATCCACTGTGTCTAGATCAGGAAGGGCAAACTATGTCCCGCAGGTCAGATCTGGCCCATCAGGGCTTTCAAACTGGCCTGCGGGATTGCCAGCCCTGCGGCGCAGCAGGGCTAAGGCAGGCTCCCTGCCTGCCCTGGCCCCACACCGCTCCTGGAAGTGGCTGGCACCATGTCCCTGCGACCCCTGGGGAAGGAGGAGAGCAAAGGGCTCCGTGTGCTGCCCTTGCCTGCAAGCACCGTCCCCCACAGCTCCCACTGGCTGGGAACAGGAAACCGTGGCCAATGGGAGCTTCAGAGGTGGTACCCACAGGTGAGGGCAGCATGCGGCAGAGCCGCATGCTCCACTCCACCCCCAGGAGCCACTGCTGGACATGCTGGCCACTTCTGGGAGCGGCGCGGGGCCAGTGCGGGTAGGGAGCCTGGCTTAGCCCCGCTGCGCACTGCTGCCACTATGGAGCTGCTTGAGGTAAGCGGCACTGGGCCGGAGCCCACAGCCTGAACCTCTCCTGTACCCCGCACCCCAAACCCCTGCCCTGAGCCCCCTAAACCCCGGCTTTGAATCCCCTGCTTCACTCTCCTATACCTCAACTCCCTGCCCTGAGTCCCCCCCCACACTCCGCACCCCCTCCTGCATCCCAACCCCCTGCCCTGAACCCCCTGCCACACCCCGCACACCTCCTGCAGCCCAACCCCCTGCCAAACCCCCTCCTGCACTCCGCACCCCCTGCCAAGCCCCCTCCCGCACTCCGCACGCCCTGCTGCACCCCATACTCCTCCTGCACACCAAGCCCCTGCCCAGAGCCCCCTCCCACACCACGCACTCCCTCTCGCACCCCAACCCCCTGTCCCAGCCCTACATTCATGGCCCTGCATACAATTTCGCCACTCAGATGAGGCCCTCGGACCAAAAAGTTTGCCCATCCCTGGTCTAGATGATCTAACAGGTCTTTTCCATCTTTACATTTCTAATTCTATGAAATGTTTAAGGACTTTTGTTTATGTTACTGGTACCCTGCAGGACCCAGATTCTTAATAGACTATAGAAGTCATTAGAGAGACAAGGTGGACCAACTTCTGTTGTGAATGAGACAAGCTGCCAAACTCTGTGTAAGCGTCTCTCTCTAATATCATGAGACTGACACAGCTACAATAACTGCAAACAAGTACAGAAGTTATGATATTGTGGCTGTTGTAAATGCATAGTAAATCTATTTTTCTCAGGACAATGATTAATTGTAAAGCTGCATTGCTGAAACAATCTGGTACTTCTTGAGTCTAGTAACTTCAAATGGCTGTTACCAAACTCCAAATTACTTAAGTTTAAACTGTGTGTGTCATGAAGTCTGCTACAGTCTTTAGGCTCATGCAGGATCACAAAGCTGGTAGCACGTGTTTTTAAAACCAAAGAGAAAAAATAGTAAGAAAAACAAAAAAGATTTACCCCTGTAAGTCTGAGAATAATGCCAGGAAATATGGGACCTACCACTCCAGTACTTTAATTGTGTGGGCGTTCTAGGGTTTCCACTCCCTCCAGTCCTACATGCTATGCAAAATTGCTCTGCAGAAGATGGTCAGATTTCCACTTGTTTCTACTGCTTTTAGTCACAAAAAGTGAACACGTCCAACATGGAAGTTCAACAGCTCACTAATATTCTCTATTTTAATTCTTTTGCTGACTTCATTTAATGCAAAAAGAAGCAATCAATGTCTCTAAACATAGTGGCTTCATCAAGCTGATAAGACTGAATCTGCCCCAGCTCCTTTTCCCTCAGCTTTGTGTAATAAAGAGATCCTCTGTGACTCAATTGCTGGCTGGAATATGTACTTTGAGGGCTGTGTGTCATTTGGCCTTGCAGCCTGGAACCACATTGAAAAAATATTTTTTCTATGAAGCCCAGAGTCCTCAAAGTCCTGTTTCAGACATTCTTTAGTCCTCCATTAAACATCTTTCCCTGCCCACCTGAGAATAAGAACCATCAGCACCTCACTTATGTAAGACTCCATTTATTGGGGATCCTCCCATCACCAACTAACATGTTTTAAAATGTCCTTTTCCACTCTGTGGGCAAAATCATATTCAACGTTGTGCTATTAAATACTGTTTCTAATATAACACATTTGCCCAGGGTAGACAATGTCACACAGGAGGAAAAGGAGAGGGCAGTCAACTTGCAAAATACCAAGACAGCAAAGTGTTGCTGGCTAAAAGTTAACATAGGATTAAATCAATCTTAGTTTTGGTCTGCAGGCACCCAAAGACAATGACTGTAGACAGTCCAAATTGCTGGCTCTCAAATAGACAATATAATGAATGAAGTCTGCCTCCATCCCAATCAGGGAGATTGACCAGGTTCAGGTGTCCCAGGACAGAGGGACTTTGAAATGGATAAAAGACTGTCTGTGATTGGGAAGAGATACTAACTGAAGGGTCAGACAAAGGTAGAGGCTGCAGGACCACAGTCTACCTTGTTCAGCCCCATGCTGGGGGGGGGGGGAAATGCCTTCGACAAGGGTAAGGTGGCCACTCACATGTTTCTGGAATAGCAGACATTCCAGTACTTCTGGGAACAGCATAGGTCCGCATTCGCTGGCATGACCTTGCACACACAGAGCATGCAAAGCCACGCTGCATGGGGGTCAGTATTTTTAGGACCGCTCCATGCCAGCTGAGGTGAGTGGAGCAGCATGCTCTTAAAATGGCATTCCTCATCCAATTTTGTCCCTGTACTGGACAGGGGACAAACCTCTCAATACTGGACCAGTGGCTTCCCTAGCCAAGGGCATGGGGCAGCACAACCTAAACTTGAAAGATAAGGAAAAGGTTTAGGTAAGATAATATGCAGCGGTGGCTCCAGGCACCAGCGCTCCAAACGCATGCCTGGGGCGGCAAAGCCGTGGGGGGCGCCCTGCCGGTCCCTGCGAGGGTGGCAGTCAGCCAGCCTTCGGCAGCTTGCCTGCGGGAGGTCCGCCGGTCCCGTGGATTCAGCGGCAATTTGGCGGCAGGTACGCCGAATCTGTGGGACCGGTGGACCTCCCGCAGGCATGCTGCTGAAGGCTGCCTGACTGCCGTGCTTGGGGCAGCAAAAAAGCTAGCGCTGCCCCTGATAATATGCATATAGGTGTTTTGCTTTTTCATTGCCATTGTTGTTTCCTCTGTTGTTTTCCTGTGGATAAATAAGCAGTACTCTGTTTGGAACAAGCTGTTCTCTGTCAATAAGCTTTCATACTGCTCTCAGGCTCCTGGATGGAGGGGTCAAAATCGATTTGGACCTTCTGAGGATGTAGTTTTGAACAGGGGTGCCATGACCTGGGGACCCAGTCTAAAAGGATTCCATCCTGAGAGAAGTACAGGTGGTGCAGGCCTATCACTTGGAAAAGATGTGCACAGAGAAACTGAGTGAGGGATCAAAAGTACAGCTCACCCTGGAATAGTAACAGCCTACCATAAAGATTATTGGGGTGAAAAAAAACCAGTTACCTACCTTTCCATAACTGTTGTGCTTCAAGATGTGTTGCACATGTCCATTCCAATTTAGGTGTGCACATGCACAGATGTCAAAGCCCTCAGTGGTAGCCACTGAGGTGGTTACCTGTCGCTACGCACCACTGCGTGCTGGTATGAAAGCAGAGCTGCCCGATCCTCCCTCAGTTCCTTCATACCGGACAGACTCTGACAGAGAGGGGACGGTGGGCGGGTCACAGAATGCACACGTGCAACACATCTCGAAGAACAGTTATAGAATGGTAGGTAACCCTTCTTTCTTTTCTGAGTGATTGAACATATCTATTCCACTGTAGGTGACTCACAAGCAAATATACATGGAGGTGGGTTCGGAGCCTACCTGAAGAATGATTGTAAGATGACCCATCTGAAACTGGACTGACGGGAAATGCCATTAATGAGAAGCAAAAGTGTGGAGTGATGAATAGGTTGCTGCTTTACAAATGTCTGTGATCAGCACTTGCACCAAGAAAGCTGCAAAAGCTGCCTGCATTCTAGTAGAATGTGTCAACATTCTAGCTGGCGGGATTGTATTAGTTAGTTGCTAGCATAAACAAATGCACTAAGAGATCTGGGATGAGATTCTCTGAGTGGAATATGGTTGGCCCTTATGTCTGTCTGCAATTGCTACAAACCACTGAATAGAAGATCTAATAAGATTTAGCCCACTCCAGGTAGAAAGCTAAAACCCTTCTCACAGCTGCATGAAGCTTTTCCTCATCCCTATGCGCATGGGGTTTTGGAAAGAATGTGGGCAAATAAATTGCTTGGTTAACATGGAAATTAAAGACTACTTTCATGAGAAATTTTGGACAATAGTGGATATAAATTTTATTCTTATAGAAAACTGTACCAGAGTTCTCAACTTGCCCACCCTTTTGCCTGAGGTAATAGTCACCAAAAATGCTACCTTCATGGAAAGTTGAAGGAGGGAAAAAGTGGCCAGGGGCTCGAAGGGAGGTCCTATCAATTTTGCTAAGAATAAGTTCAGATCCCAAGGGATGGGGTCTTGTATATGTGGCTATAATTTGACCAAGCCCTTTGGGAATCAGGTGACAATGGGGTTTGAGAAAAGGGATCTATTATCCACCAAGAAGTGGAAGGCTGAAACAACTGCCATATGGATCCTTATAGATCTGATAGTCAAACTCTGTTTTAGAGCTAGCAGATAGTCCAGGGGTGTCCAATTCTGGAGAAGTGCTTCCACTTAGCCAGGTAATTGTTCCTAGTTGAGAGTTTTCAGGGGATGGCCTCGGCAGACCTGGCACAGACTCTGGAGGTGACAATCCTCTCTTGGGAGACAAAGCATTCCAGCGGGGTCTCTCTCCCCTGAACACTTTGAGTGTCTGCCGCTGTCTGGCTTCAGGACTGACTAAGTTCAGCGAGGAACTGAACTTGAGAAAGGCCTAAGCCTTTTCTTCAGTACGAGGGAACAGTCCTGAGGACCAGCCGGCATCTCCAATGAAGCGCTCTGTATCGAAGTTGATAAACTTGGGGCAATTTCTCCATGTGTTAATTCCAACAGGGGTCAAAGTGCTGTGTCCTTAGGCAAGCACATAAGCCTCCCCACCCTGGTTTTTTTGAGTGGGGCTTGAATCTTTGCAAATGTGACACTTGTTACTAACATGGGATTCCCGCAAACATTTCAAGCGGCCAGATGTGGACCGCTGACCGGTATGGGCTTTGCACAGATGCAGAAGGACTTAAATCCCACCAAATGAAGTATCATTCTGATACTGATATTGGTACCAAAAGATAAAAAGTGGTAAAAAAAAAAATCATAAAAATGGAAACCTAGCACTAAAATAGTCTAAACTAACTATAACTAAAACCACTAATTTACAACAAATAGGATCTTTATACAGAAAGGAGTGAGGAAAGCACTTGAATTAACAAGTCTGGATTGCTCCGACAACTGTCACTGGCGGTAAGAAGGAACTGAGGTGTGTCAGGGACAGCTCCGCTCCCTTTTACCAGCATGCAGTGTGGCGATAGACGATGCTTGAGCCATCCCTATGGGTATCACTGAGGGGAAAAAATCTCAGACATTTCTGCAAGTGCATGGTTTTGGGACCAGGGAGGCTTTCCCCCGAATGGTATACTAACTATAACTACTAAGCTAAAATATAAAAGTATTTACAATGAGTTTACTTTACAGGTAATGCATGGAGTGAAGGAAGACATGATTCTGACTCAGGCCATTCAGCGGCAAGAAGGAACTGGAGAGGCATCAATCCTCTTCTACCCTTGGAATATGAGGGAAGCTACTGTGTATATGTGGGTCAATGGATGCTGAAAAATTTCTGGACTCATAGGGAAAAGCACTCAAAGAATATATATTTAGACATTTCTACAATAAATATTAACTATAGTAAAAGTAGAGAGAAATATTCATTTTACTCAGCATTTCCAGTAACAGCTCTCTGCACACTACCCTTTGTAATTGTGCTAGTTGCTGGTACTGTGTGTTGCGGAATGCCAGGTGCTAAATACTTCTATTTTTAATATGCTTCTGTAGTTATCTGAGACTAAAGAAGTTTTAACTTTGTATCATTGGTAAGAATTACAAAGTCATCCATTTTTCACAACGAAGTCATGCACACTAACTCCTAAATTAGTCCAGCAGAAAATTCCTCCAAGACATTATCCCTGCACTGCAGCCAACATGATTGCAAGAGAATACTGTGGTTTTAGGGTGGAATTTTGATATTACATTCATTTCAGTGTCATGAACAAAACAAAACAGAACAAAACAAAACAGACATGCCTTGGTTGCAGGACAGCAATATAAAGCACTGGAGTAGTAGCTCATGAGTTCCTAGTCAATTAATAGTATGCTCATTTCAATAGTTAGAAAACTCAGTGAGACTATATCGCCCTGTGATTTTCAGTCCATTTTATAGTAATGCTTTAAGATAGAAACAGCTATATAAATGTGTAATATTTACAGTAAGAATTTAAATACATCATTATCATCACAGCGTTTGAGAGCTCTAGTGATAGATGAGGACCCAATTGTGCTAGCACCATAAAACAAAGAACAAAAAGAAACCTGGGCAGGATTTAAAATTTATAACCTTATAAACCTTGCACTAGAACCTTTGATTTTCAAGAATCTGTGTTTAAATAATCAACCCTGTGTTCTGCATTGAACTTTTACAAATAAAGGTAAAAAGAAGAGAAAAAGTAAACAAAGGGATCACCTCCTTCACAGTCAAATATATGTTTTAATGCACAACATGAGGAACAGCATATTTCAAATAAAAAAGTCTGGAAAAGTTGTTAATAAAAGAAGGAGGGAGCCTGAACACTTGCCACTCAGAAGAGACAGGATAATGTGGTTTGGCAACTGCATAGGCGTTCTGATGATAGCAATATCAAATTATGCTTAGAATGTTTATTTGGACCGTACAGTTGAAGTTTCAGGTTGACTGTTTACTGTTCAGTGCACTAAAGCTCAGTGGGAAGGGGTATATACAGGGAAATATACTAATAAAAAGATCTGACAAGCTTACACAAACTGAATCTTAAATGAATGTCTCCTTTTATATTTTCCCAATATAGGTACCAATAACCTTTTTTCTATATTGTTCGGCCTATTTTATCATTAATATAAAGCAGGGCTGTCAAGCAATTAAACAAATGAATTGTGATTAATCGCATTGTTAAACAATAGAATACCATTTATTTAAATATTTCTGGATATTTTCTACATTTTCAAATATATTGATTTCAATTACAACACAGAATACAAAGTATACAGTACTCTGTTTATATTTATTTTTATTACAAATATTTATACTATAAAAAAATAGTATTTTTCAATTCACCTCATACAAATACTGTAATGCAACGTCATTTTCATGAAAGTTGAACATATAAATGTAGAATTATGTACCAAAAAATTGCATTAAAAATAAAACAGTAAAAGTTTAGAGCCTACAAGTGCACTCCGTCCTATTTCTTGTTCAGCTAGTCACTCACACTCAGACAAACAAGTTTGTTTACATTTGCAGGAGACAATGCTGCCTGCTTCTAGTTTACAATGTCACCTGAAAGTGAGAACTGGTGTTTGCATAGCACTGTTGTAGCTGGCGTCGCAAGACATTTACATGCCAGATGCGCTAAAGATTCGTACGTCCCTTCATGCTTCAAGCACCATTCCAGAGGACAGGCATCCATGCTGGTGATGGGTTCTGCTTGATAATCCAAAATAGTGCAGTCTGATGCATGTTCATTTTCATCATCTGAGTCAGATGCCACCAGCAGAAGGTTGATTTTCTTGTTTGGTGGTTCACGTTCTGTAGTTTCTGTATCGGAGTGTTGCTCTTTTAAGACTTCTGAAAGCATGCTCCACATCTTGTCCCTCTCAGATTTTGGAAGGCACTTCAGATTCTTAAACCGACTCAAAGAATTCTTTCAGGACAACACTGAACAGCGCACGGATACACAATTACCCTCCCACCAACAGCTCAAGAAGAAGAACTCCACATGGACTCCTCCTGAGGGTCGAAATGACAGTCTGGACCTATACATTGAATGCTTCCGCCGACGTGCACAGGCAGAAATTGTGGAAAAACAACATCGCTTGCCTCACAACCTAAGTCGTGCAGAACGCAATGCCATCCACAGCCTCAGAAACCATCCTGACATTATAATCAAAGAGGCTGATAAAGGAGGTGCTGTTGTCATCATGAACAGGTCTGACTACCAAAAGGAGGCCGCCAGACAACTCTCCAATACTAAATTTTACAGGCTACTTCCCTCAGATCCCACTGAGGAATACACTAAGAAACTGCACCATCTACTCAGGACACTCCCTACACTAACACCAGAACTAATCAACATACCCTTAGAGCCCCGACCAGGGTTATTCTATCTACTACCCAAGATCCACAAACCCGGAAATCCTGGACGCCCCATCATCTCGGGCATTGGAACTCTCACTGAAGGACTGTCTGGATATGTAGACTCTCTACTCAGACCCTATGCTACCAGCACTCCCAGCTATCTCCGTGACACCACTGATTTCCTGAGGAAACTACAATGCATTGATGACCTTCCAGAAAACACCATCCTGGCCACCATGGATGTAGAGGCTCTCTACACCAACATCCCACATACTGATGGAATACAAGCTGTCAGGAACAGTATCCCTGATGATGCCACAGCACACCTGGTTGCTGAGCTCTGTGGCTTTATCCTCACACACAACTATTTCAAATTTGCTGACAATATATATCTCCAGATCAGTGGCACCGCTATGGGCACCCGTATGGCCCCACAATATGCCAATATTTTTATGGCTGACCTGGAACAACGCTTCCTCAGCTCCCGTCCACTCACGCCCCTTCTCTACCTACGCTACATCGATGACATCTTCATCATCTGGACCCATGGGAAGGAGACTCTGGAAAAATTCCACCACGATTTCAACAGCTTCCACCCCTCCATCAACCTCAGCCTGGACCAATCTACACGGGAGGTCCACTTCCTAGACACCACGGTGCAAATAAGTGATGGTCACATCAACACCACCCTATACCGAAAACCTACCGACCGCTATGCCTACCTTCATGCCTCCAGCTTCCATCCCGGACACACCACAAGATCCATTGTCTACAGCCAAGCACTGAGGTACAACCGTATCTGCTCTAACCCTGCAGACAGAGACCAACACCTAGAAAATCTCCACCAAGCATTCTCAAGACTACAGTACCCACACGAGGAAATAAGGAAACAGATCAACAGAGCCAGACGTGTACCCAGAAGCCTCCTACTGGAAGACAAACCCAAGAAAGAAACCAACAGGACTCCACTGGCCATCACATACAGTCCCCAGCTAAAACCCCTACAACGCATCATCAGGGATCTACAACCCATCCTGGACAATGATCCCACACTTTCACAGGCCTTGGGTGGCAGACCAGTTCTCGCCCACAGACAACCTGCCAACCTGAAGCATATTCTCACCAGCAACTGCACACCACACCATAGTAACTCTAGCTCAGGAACCAATCCATGCAACAAACCTCGATGCCAACTCTGCCCACATATCTACACCAGCAACACCATCACAGGACCAAACCAGATCAGCCACAACATCACCGGTTCATTCACCTGCACTTCCACCAATGTAATATATGCCATCATATGCCAGCAATGCCCCTCTGCTATGTACATCGGCCAAACTGGACAGTCTCTAAGGAAAAGGATAAATGGACACAAATCAGACATTAGGAATGGCAATATACAAAAACCTGTAGGAGAACACTTCAACCTCCCTGGCCACACAATAGCAGATCTTAAGGTGGCCATCCTACAGCAAAAAAACTTTAGGACCAGACTTCAAAGAGAAACTGCTGAGCTCCAGTTCATCTGCAAATTTGACACCATCAGCTCAGGACTAAACAAAGACTGTGAATGGCTTGCCAATTACAGAACCAGTTTCTTCTCCCTTGGTTTTCACATCTCAACTGCTAGAACAGGGCCTCATCCACCCTGATTGATCTAACCTCGTTATCTCTAGCTTGCTTCTTGCTTGCTTATATATACCTGCCCCAGGAAATTTCCACCACTTGCATCCGAAGAAGTGGGTATTCACCCACGAAAGCTCATGCTGCAAAACGTCTGTTAGTCTATAAGGTGCCACAGGATTCTTTGCTGCTTCTACAGAACCAGACTAACACGGCTACCCCTCTGATACTTGAAACCTTGGGTTGAGTGTTGTAGCTATCTTTAAAAATATCACATTGGTACCTTCTTTGAGTTTTGTCAAATCTGCAGTGAAAGTGTTTTTAAAACGAACAACATATGCTGGGACTGCTATAATATGAAATACATGGCAGAATCCTGGTAAAACAGAGCAGCAGACATACTATTCTCCCCCAAGGAGTTCAGTCAAAGTTTAATTAACATTTTTTTTAACGAGCGTCATCAGTATGGAAGCACATCCTCTGGAATGGTGGCTGAAGCATGAAGGGGCATACAAATGTTTAGGATATCTGGCACATAAATACCTTGTAATACTCGCTACAGAAGTGCCATGTGAATGCCTGTTCTCCCTTTCTGGTGACATTTGAAATAAGAAAAGGGCAGCATTATTTCCTGTAAATTTAAACAAACTTGTTTGTCTTAGCAATTGGCTGAATAAGAAGTAGGACTGAGAGGACTTATAAGCTCTAAAGTTTTACATTTTTTTGTTTTTGAGTGCAGTTATGTAACAAAAAAATAATCGACATTTGTAAGTTGCACTTTCAAGATAAAGAGATTGCATTAAGGTACTTGTTTGAGGTGAATTGAAAAATACTATTTCTTTTGTTTACCATTTTTACAGTGCACATACAGTGTAATAAAAATATTATAAAGTGAGCACTGCACACTTTGTAGTCTGTGTTGTAATTTAAATTGATATATTTGAAAAAGTAGAAAAACTTCCAAAAATAGTAAATACATTTCAATTGGTATTCTATTGTTTAACAGTGCAATTAAAACTGAGATTAATCATGATTTTTTTTTCAGTTAATCGCATGAGTTAACTGCGATTGATCGACAGCCCTACTATAAGGACTAATTAAATATAATTATGAGGTTTGTTTTTTGTGTTTTTTTTTGTTTTTTTAAGACTTAGCAGAAATGTAACTGATGATGAATCTATAGTACTGGTGATATTTAAACTATTTGTCTAGTTCTGTAACTAAGTCTTTCACTTCCACACACTCTTTGCTACAGAAATTAATACGACAACAAATTATCCTACCGTTTTCTAGAGGAGCCGGTGCAGATGACTCCAACCTCATGTCATCCTGGTCATGCCGTGTATGATTAGCAGCCAAACTAGCCCACTGGGACACCCAACGTTTACTTCCAGATGCAGAAGAGCCTTCCTAAGAAAAAAAGAAATAAGACAAGAAACAGCAGATTTTGCTTAAAAATATGTGATATAAAGTTGATAAACTGGTATATTATCAAAACACAGATGTGTTTGAAATCTTAATTATTTTCATGGAAAGTGCAAATATTAAAGGAACTCATTTTAATTTATTTTGGAGAATCCTAATGTTAATACTGGATTGACAGTCTTAAATCCTTTATTGCTCTAGACAGATGCAGAATAACTACAGGCTGGGCAGTGGTTGCCAACATTTTCCCACTGAGATGAATATTAAAACAATATATATTATGTGAAAGAATATATGCCTAGGTGAAACAAGATTATTTCATTTCTGAATTTAGAAGAAGTTGTTGACAAAGGTAGAGCTAGCAGGCTTTAACCACTCAAAAATAAATATATGTTTTCCAGGGGGGTGTGGGGGGGGGGAACGAAAGGGCAAGGCAGATATTTTCTCCAGAGTAAAAGGGAAGCTATTAAATTGACCCTGACAGGAAGACTAGTTTAAGGATTGGAGAAGCCAGATAACTTGGAGTACTTCAAAAAATAATGGGTATTAGTAGCATATGTAAACATAACTGCCTGAAGATAAAGGTGTCTGGAACTGTATTTCAACATGAAAATGTGAAGTGACTGGAAAAGGTATCTGGCTCTGTAAATTATAAATAAACTGTATAGTTCAAGTCCAATAATATAGCTTAATGTATGAGCCAAAACACTGAATTGCATTTTTGTAGCCAAAACAAAGGAAGCTGAGGACATTTTTAGTATAGATAAAAATTTAATGATTGTGTTTACAAGATAACCAGGATTGTCTTGGAGGTATCACTGTTGTCAATGTAAGGAATCAATGATCTGGAAAGAACAGGGTCATAAAAGATATCCTGAGAGAAACTATGCTTGAATAGCTTTGATTTCTATTTAATTAGCTTTCCTTTTTAATCAAAGTTTAGACTTTTAAAATTAGGCTTACATAAAGGACATGTCCTTATGTCTATGTGTTGAATCATATGACAATTTAATTTGACTGTTGTATAATTTAAGATTATTCTGGAAAAGGTCTCTAAATACGCAAATATAATATTGCTATTTCATCTAACATATCGCAGCATCACTGTCTGTGCATCTCACTCATTCACATAGCCCAACAAAAATCATATCTCCAAAGGCTCTACTGAAGTTAATGAAGACTAATAGGATGGATCCAAGGGGTGGAGGGGATTGTGTGCAGGGAATTCATCTTTAAGAGTCTAAAAAGAAAAATTTTACTGACAATTTACATCTCCAGTGAAGATGGGTAACTCTAGCTAGACAACAGGTAGAGGAACTGAGACCCACAAATGTACCTCACGAAGAATCTGGATGAGCTACCTGCACTCTTGAGAGTTTAGCCGAATCTCTCTTGTCCACTGAATTCTTCGCACTTCCAATTAGAGTGCCAGTAAGGGTCTATTGTGATGGTCGTTTTCCCACTAGGAACTGGACTGAAATTCCTACATATTTTATCTAAATCATCTGACAGTCCTGAGACATTAGCAAATATCAGCAAACTATTTTACTGAGTGTCTAAAGTAAAAGGTTCTCTATTTTATTAATTTTGAGTCAGCCCCATTCACTCAATCCTTCTTTAAATGTTTAAAACCCCAAATCATTAATTTGTTTAGACTTCACACATAGAAATAATACATTTTAAAGAACAAAACAACTGAAAATCATTCTCTCATTTAATTGTCAAAATTTGAATTCATGGTCCTGAATTGCCCCTGCTGATGCAGTTAACATCACTAACACAAAAGAGTACAAAGAATGCTATGAATCTAGCTTCCAACACTATTTTAGGAATGTGAAATGCAGGAGGAGCCCATCAGCCTGATCTCTGCCATTAGACAAACCAGCAATTTGAATTCATTTTTCAAAATCAAATGTTACAAGTTTCAGTTCTACTTATAGAAAATTAAGGCAATTTTTCATTTACTTTAAGTGTGTATTACTGGCCACAATGGAGAACAAAATGATGGCAAAAAGAATGAAAGACCTTTCTACAACAGTTCATATATTGTACTGAATTATATAAATAACTTGCAGTATTTAAAGACTAATTGAAGAGATTTTTGTTAACATCTAAAGATTCATCTTCCTCTTTGGTTTATCCTAAACTTTATTTACTTCATTTTCTCCTGTTCCCATTAACAGTATTGTTTTTATTACAACACTAAAACTCCTGCCAAAATATGATGTAGAGACCAATTAACCACCTGTGAACCATATGCTAAAGGGAAATCTGAGTAGCTCAACTTATACTACCCATAAACCCAGGAACTTAATCACCTTTATCAGAAGTCTGAACTCTATCATTTTGTGGAATAGGATATTATGGCCAGCTTTCGCTGACCCAAAAATTAATTATAACAAAACGAGCTTTATATTTTACTTTCAGAAGACAATTAAATTAATTACACTGCCAACATATAACTCCTACTTTTTATGTAGTATTCAGGGCCACAGGTTATGTTGCTGAACCTCTGCTAGAGTATTGTGTTGTGAAGACAGTCACATTAAGCAGCTTATCTTCCTTCTTAAATTTCTACTACAATAACAAATAGCTTACCAAAAGTGATAAAGTTACAAAATAGTTTTATTTTTAAGCCTAACATACATCACCATGCTGGAAAACATCCAATAGGACACAGATATATAAAAAAAATTAAGTTACCAATCCTATAGTTATTCCTATAAGAAATCGTACCAACAGCCTCTCAGACTTACAAATCACCAGGGAGACATCCTCTGAGCATCATCTTATATTGCATAAGGAGTTTCCAAATCCCCCTTTCAGACAGTTTCAGATTTAAATTTGAGACTTTGACTGCTCAAGCGATTCACGTTGACCCAACTTTCCCTTATTCACTCCTTTTACCTCCATCCCCAATGAACTGGAACATCAAATAACCCCTTACTGTGACTTTTAGCTCTAAACTCCATAGAGAGCAGCATAACTTCAGGTAAGATTTATGGACTATACACCAAAGGATTGCTACGGACATGCTTCAGGTTTAAAGGACATGGCTGAAAAACTCCTACAGTACGCAACATAGAACACCTTAAGTCATGCCAAAGCAGTTTTTTTAACCAAAGGGAAAAAAGTGACTGCCAGAGATTCCAGGCTGAGTGCTTTGGCTATAGGAATGGATCAGAGAATTTACTGACATCCAAATGGTTTGTTTTGAAGGGTCAAGGAGTTAATGCAATGCAAGTATAAATTATAAAAATAAAACCTGTTTGAAGCATAATGATTCAACTGTTCTAATATGGATGAAATATGCTAAGTAGTCATACAGAATATATTTACTCACACCTCAGAATATTTACTAGCTATATACTACTACTATTACTTAAGCGAGCAGAAAAAGTGAACATAGGCATTCAGAGCTGCTCAAGACCATGATATCATCAAACTGGTGCATATGAACCTGAAAGTAGAGTACCAAAATTTTAACAAGACTGCTTCCATTTTGTGCAAAAAGTTAAAGAAAACCATGAAGTAAAAGAGCAGAGACAAATTTTAAGATGTTAGTATCAAAGTAAAAGATTACAAAACTGTGGTTAGTCTGAAGTAATCTGACTGCTGAAAATTATGTTCAAACTGTGGGTGAGAGGGATAAATCCTAATCTCAAACTTGTTAAGTAATCACATTAATCAAATTCATAAAAAAAATGACCTTGTTAATTTTCCCACCAAAAACTCTCTAAATGTTCTAACAAATTTTATTAGCTTTTTTCCTTAAATCATGCTGACCTCTGGTGGCAAGTGGCTGCTGTTTAATATAGAAAATACAAGTGTTTTAAAATATTGTTATTGAATGGTTGGAATCGAAGCCTGAGCAGTTCATTATTTATTCAATAATTAAGCTGCAATAGTTTTAAGTTAAGAAGTCAAAGAACTACATATAATCAATCCAAATCTTTCACTCACTCCATTCTGTTTTATTTTGTTCCATTCACTCCCTCAATTTCAGCCAATCTCAGAATATTTAACCATTGCCATGAAATACAAGGTTGCTAATCTCCTCAATGAAAGATGCTAATTTCACTCC
The DNA here is from genome assembly GCF_020497125.1 of Mauremys mutica. Classification (NCBI taxonomy): domain Eukaryota; kingdom Metazoa; phylum Chordata; order Testudines; family Geoemydidae; genus Mauremys; species Mauremys mutica. The sequence goes on from NC_059074.1 coordinate 139,233,737, forward strand.
TTCATTTGGATGTATATCTTCTTCTTGATGTATTACAAGCACTTCAAACTTAACACATCTAAGGCGAAAATTATCTTTCCACCCAGAAAATCCTTCTGCACCGTCTGCATGACTACTGACACCACTTTCACCCTTCCCATCACCCAGACTTGCAACATGTATCTATTTTTTAATCCCTTTCTACTTTTCATTCTACTCTCATATCCTGGCCCTTGCCTCATCCTGCCTCTTCATCTATGTCTCCAAAACTTATGTTTATTTTTTTCTCTCTAATACGAAAACAGTTTTAGTATGTATTCTTGTAACTTTGTACTTTAAATACTGCAATCCTCTCTCTAGTTCATCCAAAAGGCTATTGCCATGATCATATTCCCATCCTCCAGATGCTTGAATTTGAACTAGCTTCTCTTTTTCTTTTGCTTAAGTACAATCTACTTTTACTTTCAAAGCCTTCCTTAACTCCTTCCCCAACTACATCTGTCTTCATCTCTTCCTGAGTTCACTCTGACTCTATTCAGTATATCCAAGATGTTCTTATGACAATTCTCTTGGCATTCTTTACCCTCTCATGACTTTGCACCTTCTTTGATATCACCCTTTGTGGCTTGGAATAGCCTCATAAATAAAGCTGTGTCAAAAGCCCTCCATCTCCAAACATTTACAAACCTACTAGTTCTACTAAGCATTCTGACTATCAAGAGACAGTCTGATATTGCAAACTAAAGTACACCCAACTTTAAAACTCCACCAGCATGAAGGGGATTTAAACCTGCCCTAAAGAGGCAGATGAGGATTCCTGTGCAGGAGAGAATCCACAACTGGCATTTAGCAGCATAGGTGACTCTATACCAGCCACTCCTCACAACACCAGCATAGATGGAGTGTGAACCTGTTCAGAATTACAGGGGGTGACACTGATCCCCAGCCAACATTATGGCCCCTAGAGGACAGTTAACAACTGGCACAGTTTGGAGCGGCTTTGAAGCTGCTCTAAACTATGCTGGGGATGGCAGACAACCCCAAGAGTATGCAGCCATAAACAATTCCTTTGCAGCTCCGCATTCAGCTGTGCTCAACATTCCCTGGTCACAGCTGAGGATTCAGCCCACGGTAATCAACTCAAATGAACAGACATAGTGGAGTCAGTTTAGGAGACAGTGTCAGCCTTCATTCTGCATCTTTTGGCATTGGTTACAATCAGGTACATGTTATCATTGTGGCATAATCCCCTTTTATCTGCAAATAAACTAACACCAGCCTAGAAACTCAAGCACAAAGAACATTACACACACAGACACACACGCAACACTTGGCTATGTGTGCAGTTAAAGAAAGACAAAAAATTCTCCCCCCTCTTTAGATAGTATTGGAAGATGGAGAGGACACAAGGGAGCTGAAAGCTGAAGAAAAGGAAACAGGAAAAAACACAGTAAGTCAGTGGATTTACAGCTGAAAGTAATGGAGCAGGACAAAATAATATTCTCACAGTCACTATTCAAGCATACATTTTAGATACACTACATATGTCAACATTATGATCTCACAGTAACTAACATACCACCAAACAAGACAGATTCTGCTATGGTAGTTTCTTAGCAACTAAAAGTAACTTATTTGCACTAGCAGCTGGTAAGCACACAGACACGTGTCAAGGTCTTATTAAATAAGAACTTAATAAATTTCGACTGACCTCTTGCTGGACCATCTTTCACCATAAGTCCTGCCAAGGCAATTAAGAGCAGATGTAGTGCCCTTTCTTTAAGTCATGTAATTCATCATCCTGCATCAATCTGATTCTGTTCTATTTCTATTCTATTCAGGTTATCAGACTGCACCCTTCAATCTGGTATCTGAATGCCATCCAGGAATCCAGTATTAGGTATGACAAACATCTGTCACATGGATTTATATATACAGGCGCAGAACTTCTAGTCCTTTGCCTAATTGACAAAACCACACTGCCTTTCAGACATTTTACATCAGTGCCTTCTCAAAGACCAGGTCTCAATTTCGAGCTCCAACCCTGTATTTCCCTGTGACTGTTTTCAGAACTCATACTTTCTTTCTATGTGGGTTACTTAACTGCTCATGCTATATTTCCTATAACTGCACACAAGTACAAGCAGAAGGTAGCAAAGCTTAATGCCTTCAAGATTTAATTTAGCTATCTCTAACACAAAAACTTTGGTAAACTACAATAAAACAGAGATGAGAAAAATCAAATTTTTAGAGGCCTAAATTAATGCTTTGTATGCAAAGTCTTCTTTGGTAGCTACTTAACACTCACAGGTCAACTATTAGTGCCCTCTCTCTTTTATTGGAAGAAAAAAGAAGACCATCAAAAATTATATTCTACCTCTGTGTCAAGAAATCCAGTTGTACTCAGTGGTCTTTTTTCTTCCAGCACTACTGTAGCAGAATTTATAGCCCAATCTTTTACTAAATCTTTCTGGTTCTCGTTGATAACAGGCCTATTATAATCCTGGCTGTCATCCACTCCAAACACCTGAAAATGAAACAAATCATTATACATATTAACCCAATGCTTTCCCGATTCAATGTTCAATTTTAATGTATGGATGTTGTCAATACTGGCATAAGTAGTCAGATCCTTTGTTTTAAAATGTTTTAATACTAATCTGACCAACTAATTTGTTGTAAAGAACAGATTATAAATTTTAGAAATAGAGCAGATATGTCAGTTTCCCCAAAATTCAGAGAAATGGTAGTTGAAATGACCAGATATGAAACAATGATTCTTCTGATCAAAATAATTAAACAGGGCACAAAGATAGTGGCCAAATCAGTGGCAAAACAAGAACATTTTAAAAAGTATTTGCCAGGTAATTTTTTATAAATATATTTTCAAAAACAAGAAATACGTGTACTTATATTTGCTACTGGTTCCGTCAATGTGTATTGTTCTAATTAAAGCAATACTTCAATTTTTTTGCTTTTTTCTGACGAGTTCCCATTTTATATAGCAAGTGTTCTTCAATCTCATCATGTGACCCACATCTTGAACGAAACTGTTTCTTGGACCATCTTCTCTCCCACTGATGTTTGCTTGACCACCTTCCCCTAACTTTGGTGACAGAATAACATCTCTGCAGCAACTAAAGTAATTGCTTAATTAGAAAAATAATTCAGAAAATATTAAATATGTTTTAGTTTCTTTTAATGCAATTTAGAAGGAGGAGAGTCAGCATAAATGTACTAGTCATTTTTCCATGGACCACTGGTGGGTCATGGACAACAGTTTGGGAACTACTATTATAGATAGCTTGCAGTTATTTTCAAAAAAGAACTCAGTGGGGTTTGGGAAATAAACACTTTTTAAAGCCAAGAAACATATTATTTGGAAAATTCTGTTTAGAGAGATTTAAATTAACTTTATTACTATTCTGCTACAGGCTCCAACACTAAAACAGGATTTTTAGGTTTTTCCCTCACTGTAATTCTATGATATAATAATTGGCTCTTGCGATGTCAGAGGATTGTTTTGTCATAAGGAATAGGGAGCTTTTTAAATAACTTCTCTGTTCCTGTAAAAATATCACTAGTAACAAAACACCACAAAAATAAGTAGATATTTTTTCTAAATGCAATATTTTTCATAGTTTTGTATGGATCGTTTATAAACAGAGAATGCTTTGGCCAGTACTAATAGATAAATCAAGATGCACTGCTTACCAAAATTCTGAACAAGTTTCTTATTTTTAAAAGTCCATAAATCAGCCAATTCACCACTAGATGGCCTCAATCTATAACACTTTTTCTATACCCAAGAAAACCAGCAGAAGCCCAAGTACTGTAAAGAGGTACTTTTTATTTTTTTATTTTTATTTTTGAGTGAAAAAGTTTTGCAGGGTTCAGCAATACAAATTCCCACTTAAGCCAATTATGTAAATTTAGCCTCTAGGAGTCCATATATATTAATATTTGTGTTTTGCCAACACTTGAGAATGAGAAACCATTTTCAAATTTGTTTTATTATGTTTGCACATTATTCTAGTGCAAAGAGTTAGCCTTCCACCTGATTCTATTATTTATACACAGAACATGCCTAAAATTCAAAATTATTTGGTTTATTAATTTTACCCTTTAATTTATATCTTGATAATCTCATACACGAGTTATTTTAGAAGTACTTGGTATATCTTCTGAACCCAAGACAGGCATGATACATGATGTGATATCCATTTCGCCTTCTTTCTCTTCATTCTCCCTTCTTTTCCTGCTGCTTTTGACTAGTGCAGGTAGATGGCAAGTTTTACAGAGGCAAATAAAGTTAACTATCATGCTACCTCTTCTTTTCTTTTACTTGCTTTCTGCAGCTACTTCATCTTCCTCGTTTTATTTTCAAAGAATCCTTTTGATTAACTGCTTTACAATTCTCTTTAGAAACTGAAAACAAATACCGACTATTTTATTGCATGAATGCCTGTAGAATAATGTGATTTGAATGATGTTTCACTCATACATACCTAATCAGAACTACAGGAGTAATTTGCTGCACATAAACTACTGACTATTATTGGACAATATCTGTTTACTATGCCAATGAATCTCTTCACCACTCTGCAAGCCCCAATGAAATCATTCCGCTTCTTCTTTTATGGAAATCACTGATGTGACATGTTGAACGTTAAATTCTGCTTTGTTCTGTGAGGGTGTTCTTGGACTGGGGACAGGATGCAAGGAATATCTTCTTCTCCTTCTACACAATGGTTCTGTGAGGAGCCATAGGTAAATGTTGCTAGTAGTGCTCCCTGAGCATGAGGAGTGGGGTACTCTATAGCCCTAGGGAAGTGTCCAGTTGGATTAGGGGTTAGTACTCAGAGACAGGAAAAGGGGGAGCACAAACTACATCTTTTTTTCAGCAGCTCAGCACATTTCCTGTGTTCCAGAGGCTTGCTTTTCCTTTTTGTGTTTCTGCCCTACATGGGCAAAATAATCCTACATCCTGAGTGTTAATACTCTTGTTCCCATCCTACCGCAGAGCTCCTCACTGGAGCAAGGATATGATCTAGCCCAATGACTGGTATTACAGGATGAAGAAAGAGGCAAGGAAAAGATCCAAGACAAAGACAATTTAGGAAATCAGCATCTCAGTCTATTCAAAACTGAATTTCATAAAAACACTCAAAGGCATTTTTCAATGAGGGTCATTTTCATGTCAAATTTCAACTTTATACAACCAACCATTTGGCTATAAAACTGGTTTTAAAAAATTCTTCTCTAGTGGGGAAAAAACTTTTTTTCCCCACCTTCCCCATACTTATATAATTAAACACTTTTGCGCAAACTTAGAAAAAAGTAATCTTTGAGCAGAGACTTAGCCTGCATTTTGAAAGTTTCAGAAAATTATGAGACAACTTCAAATAATTTACAAAGTGTTGAAACGGACAATTGGTCAAATAATTTGAATTTTTGGAAGTCTGCTACACTGTCATCTACTGGAAGGTTGTACACATAGTTTGGTGAATTTCACAAACAATGAATCACTACAACCCTCTCTCCCCCATCTTCTGTCTTTCTATGAGACAAGTAGGTGTTATCACTCATGTCACATTAAGACAAAGATTAAATGACTTGACCAAGGCTACACAGGAATCTGGTGTCAGAAACAGAATTAGAATGCAGGCCCATGCTTCATCCACTAGAATACACTATCATCGCACCATTATACTATCCCTCCAAAGTCACTGCCTGTTCAGCAAAAGAGCCAGCTCATTTGCACGTAGTAAGCTATGAGGGAACATAGTAAGCTATGAGGGTCCTAGAACTCTCAGTGGCAGCCTACAATGCATTCTCCTTCCAGCCTTTCAGCTATGAGGTGACCTGAGAGCCTTCCAAATAATGCATTTTTGTTTGCATGATTCTCAAACAAAACTTTGAATGGCTATAATGGAAGGGAATAAAATCATAGTGGGTACGCTTTCAACCTGAATGATCAGTTTACTTTGGTTTATGTTTCCAAGCCACCATCACAAGGCTTAGAAACTTACTTTTAAAAAAAGTAGCCTCCGTTTCTTTTTTTATTTTCCTAGCTCTTGTTGGGCCTCAGACGGGTCCAAAGTTCAGCTCTGTGGTCACTGCTGCTTCTGCTTTATGGGAAACCTTGAGTGTCATTCTAATAGGGAAAGGAAAATTCTGACTCAGTCAGATACCCTATCCAGGGTCAAGACAGGTGGAGGAAAGGGAAGTTATTTGTTTTATGGAAGGCCAGTACTTTTTGTCTGATGTTTCATTCACAGCTTGAGATCCTGCAATCAGAAGGATTTATAAATTCTGATCTGTAAATCCACAGTTTATCAGATGAAGATTTCCCTCCTTAGGAGGGAGCAATTGAGTGAGTGTACTATAAAAGTATAGAGTCAGGCACAGAGTCTCATGCTCCTCCTACTGCCAACATAATTTCCATTAAGACCTATTAATCAAATGGTCCAATTCAAGAAAGAAGGCTGGTCACAAACATAGGCAGTCCTGAATCTTGCTGCTTATTCTTTTGGAGCTGTCTATAGTTGCAAGAAAGACCACCAGTTCTCCTCAGCAGCAAACCACACAGTACAAGATTCTTCCATTAGATAGCCATGTAATGTATAGCTGTACTGTATAGATAGCTGCCACTTTTCTCTGTGGTTATAGCTTGTATCATACCACCTACAAGACAAACTATTACAGGAAATCATGGAAACAGGAGCCTCACCGCTGATGTAGCCCCAGGGAGGGCAGAAGGATGCCTGAGGAAAAAATTAGTTTAAAGCCTTTGAGAATTCCTTAATAAATCTACAAGAAAATTAATCATGCTAAAATCAAACCCAAACTTCAGTTCATTTTTAGTTCCCAGAAGAAAGAAAAGGTTTACTGTATTTATTCTTCATTTGTGCTTATTCTCTTCTGCTCATCTATAATGAAAATAGAGAAGTTTCTAAATATTTTAAATCCCTCTCCCCATCACTTATTTTACTAATATTTTCATATGTTTACAAGAAACTGAGAAGCACCATATAAGTTAAAGAGCAAAAGAACATAAGGCCAGATTGTTAAAGGTATTAGCGCCTCAAGATGTACATTGGCACATAGTTGGATTTTCAAAACCACAATTTCAATAAAAGTTAGGCATCTAGGCACTTTTAAAAATCCCACCTCTCACGTATGGTCACAGTTCATGGCAACTGTCCCTGTATTTCCCCTCAGTGCCCCAGCAAGAGCACACAATCTTGGTTTCCAGCTCCCCAGCTGTTGTCTCTCGTGGGTGGAGATTGCCAGTTTTGGTTGGACATATTCCTGGAGGTTTCCTCACACGACACAATCTTTAATTAAAGATTAATCTTTAATTCCTGGAGACTCCAGGACAATCCTGGAGGGCTGGCAACCCTAGTGAAGACTCACATCTCTCCCTTCTGACCAGAGTATTCCTCTGCCTTCACTGTGTATTTCTCAGCACAGACAAGTTGCTCAAGTACCCCGCTTGCTTTCTCTTTGGAGAGCGATAGAGTGACAATCAAGATATAAGTACCACACAAGTCTTTCTAAGCAAGCCTACTTTATTCTTAAGGTAAAAAGTACGACAGAGAAAACAAAAGAACCTATACACATGCTAATAAACTTACCAGGAACCCGAACCCTAAAATGGATTCTTGCAGAATAAATCCCTCAACCTGCCCCTTTCGGGAGTCCTTGTGGTTACTAGTTCATCACAGCTTCAGCTCAAAACAAGCACATGCATGACAAGCTTAGTCCACCCTTTTATACAGATCAGAGGTCTTCGATCAGGAGTACCCAGAATCAGGTAATTGGTATACATACAATGAGTCTCTCTTCCCAGGGTGTATCTTCAAAAGGTTGGCTTCAGAGGGGGAAAATTTACATTCCCCTCACCTCAAAGTAATTCCTAGGAAATCTACTTCACACATATTGTTCCAAAAAGATCTTTGAACCTCCCTCATATGGCTTTTGGAGAGCACATTAATCTTGTCTTCTTGCTAAAGAAGTTCCATAAGCTCTCACAATCGTACATAAACATTTGCATTTCTAAAACAATGTACCCCAAAGGTATTAACCCTAATTCAATCAGGTTTAATTTTATTGAACTAAGTTCATTCAGGATACTGTCAGGTCTGACACACCTATCTGCATCAACAAGGCATCTAAATATCTTTAAAAATCTGACCCATAGTTCACTGTATACCTTCTTCATGAGACATTCTATATAGACATGAACATTATCTGGTATAAATTACATTAGTATCATAATAATCATCTTCATAAGTTTCAGCATTACAGTAATAGCCAAAGATATCAATGAGGATTGGGGTCCTGTTGTGTCGCATGCTGTATAAATGGGTTAAAATTCTAAAAAGGCCCTAAGCAACTTTGGAGTCTGGGCTTCAGCCTGAGGCCAGAAGTCCACATAGCAATGAAACACCCCACAGTCCGAGCCCCATGTGTCCGAGTCAGGTGGCACAGGCCAGCCACAGGTTTTTCTTTGCTGTGCAGACGTATCCTAAGTCTCATTTTCAAAAGGCACTTAAGGGACAAGAGAGTAACAAATAAGGGGAAGGAAGGGAATGGAGTAATAATAAAGGCAATGATGATCAGTAACACAGATTAACTATAATACAACTCAGTGATTCTGAAAATGAGGATCTATGTAACCTATACATTCAAGAGTAATCACAGTTAACTCCACCTGTCCCAGCTAAGCTGTCAGTTACCATGCCAACAAAACTAGATCTTGAAGAGGGATCTGAACGAGGAGAGAGCAGTGGCCTTTACAGATTAGTTCAGGAAGGGAGTTCCATGTGTAAGGAGATGCATGAGAGAACGCACAGGTGGGAGAAATGGACAAATGAGCATTCAAGGCTGACATCACTAATGAAACAGAAGTATAGTGAGGGAATTCAATAAGGAGTGGGCGGCACATTGAAAAGTGTACTAAAAGCAATGGCAAAGCTAGTAGAAAACAAGGAGCCAGTGGAAGAATTTTTTAGAAAGTGAGTGACAAAGAAAGTAATAGAAAAGACAGATTATTTTAGCAGCTGTGTTTTACATGGACTTGGGCAAGGGTAGATGGAGTGTCAGGGAACCCAGAGAGGTGAAGGTTACAGCAATCAAACTGTGAGAGAAGCTTGTCCTGAACACAAGCTTTAGCTATAGGGACAGAGAGATAAGGTTGAATTTTAGAAATTTGTTACCAGGATTTGGATATAGTCTAGACGTGCAGGGCAAAAAAGTAGAAAGTCAAGAAGAATCTAACATTACAGACCTGAATGAGTGGCAGGATGGTGGGGATGTCCAACGAAGAGTGGGGGAATTGAAAGGGTTTCAGAGGCAAGTCCCGGAGCTCACTATTGTCAGGGTTAAGGTTAAGCTCAAACTTAGCTCTTGTTCTTTTTCCACTAGTGATGGTAGCCCATGTGTTCATAAAAATTTAAAACAGATCATTCTTAGAGGTCAAAACCACTGATCACAGAGAAGAAACACTGATAAAAAACAGGAATATTATTTCCTTTCAAAAGAGTGATACACTATACTGGAGTAGAATTCACATGCCCACTTCCCTATCTATACATGTGGCCTATATTTAAGTTGTTTTTCAAACTCAGATTCAATGGATTTTGTCCTTGATAGTCACCTTTGAAAAACTTTTTAAAATAATATCTTTTTAGCAATGTAACCCAGAAGAACAGGTCAATTGTATAGTGCAGACTGGCCTCATGAAGTGATCTTAAACTTTCACACAAATTCTATAAATCATTCCTATTACAAAGTAAACAAGTGAAATCAGAACACACAACATAAAAAACACTTCCCCAAAATAAAAATTAAAACAGTAATTGAGAATTTGCTAGAGCAAAAGGGCATCTCAAATAAGAAACCAAAGATATCAATGTGACAAATCTAATATTCTCCCACGTTCTTTCAGAAGCCAGTTACATATCCATGTGTGTGCATGTATTTTGTACTTGCTTGTCATAATGAAGTCTTCATTCTCCATAGGGCTTCAAAATTTAAAACAAAATAGTTGCCCCAAGAAGTCCAAAGTCTAGCCAAGTCTCTAAAAAGCAAATTTAGCACTCACTTTCTGTAGTTCTTCCTTAACCAGGGTAAAGACAAGTATCACTTCTTGAAAAATTGCAAAACAAAACAAAAAATCAGGATAGATTTCCTCAGCTGATTCACTGGGTGTTATTATTCCCAATGACCTTTCAATATATTAATTATTTATGAGTCCAGTTCTGTGACCAGGAATATTTGTTGGGCTGATGTGCTGTTCTTTTTGGCATGAATCATTAGAGCTATGAAAAAAGTAATTAAGCCACAGGGGTGTGCAAAATCCATCAGATTTGGAAGCCATTTTCTAAAGAGAAATGTCTGTCTTAATACCTTCAATTTTCTCTGGAATAACAATTTAAGTGTGTAGAGATTGTTCACTCTGGGTTTATTTATTCACACTTATTATCAGTTCTTTGATTTTATTTTCAGGGAAATTTACTATCTAAAATGCTGCAAAAAGATTCCAAAATGTGCACTCAAATCTCTCTTTATGACAGCATTGTAAAATTCACACACGTTTTTAAATAAGTAAAATATAATTACTGTTTTAGTCAGTCATTATTATAAAGTGTTGGGTAAACAGATTTTGCAATATGATTGCTGCACAATTTCTAACACATCTGCGAGAATGCTTTATTTTATTATATGGATAATGTTATATGATTATATCTGCCAGTTAAAATACACACAGGAAGGTTGAAATGCTTTGTTAAAAATGGACACACCTCTCCCTTTAGTTTTAATTCAAATCCTTACAATTGCTGCTTAAATACAGATATTGTAAGGTTTAATGTAGTTTACCATTCACATTTACAAACTAGATTATTACAAATACAATAATGAGAGCATAATAAAATGCATATTAATATATTCTTAAACAAAATAATCCTGCTGTTCCAACATTCATATAGTAACTGGTTATTAATCTTAAAATTACAGTGTAAAGTATTCCTGAATAAATCCTCTTCATATACAGGAATAATTTTATAGTGAATACTGATCTTGCTCCCTTACAGCTGCCAGAATATTGATATAGCTATTACTTAAGGACTTGCAAAAGAGAATATAAAACCAGTGAGCACAAGCTTTCTATGACAATGGAAAGCTTTTAAAAGTGTACAGCCAAAAATTTCAAATGCACCTCTGCTCAGAAAAACGACTGTAAAAGATGGAATTGTGAAGTTCTATATTTGTCTTCCACTGACTTCCACACCAGTTCACAAGTAAAAAGGATGTGAAATTCAAGTTGGTTCTTTTGGCTGGCACATAAACAAGCATAAAGACTCTTTCAGTAGAAAGCCCTCAGACCAACAAGGGAGAATCCACAGCAGCCCTTGATGAACAAACTTATGTTAGTAACAAACAGTATGAATGACTTGCACACAAGGAGCTGGTCTAATTGAGTGAGGAGGTGCCATTTTAGTCACTTTTCAAAGCAGAATCACATTAATACAACTACTTAGAAATGCTTCATTTTTTTTTTATTATTAAAGAATGATTGTAAAGAGAAGAAATAGAAAGTAAAGGAGAAAAGCTTTATGGTTGTTCCTATAAGAGTACAACTTCATAAAATTAGCTTAAATTGGGTATCCTAAAACAATTTTTAAAAAGACAAGGTGACCTTTAGTCAAAATATTCTTTCAAACAATTTTGGGCAGAAAGTCTAGATTTCTAGTATGCATTATTTAAAAATACGTCACTCCAAGTTTTTTTTTTTATTATGATGCTATGCACAATAATAGAATCTCTGTACAACTACTTCTGTTTATCCTGTTAACTTGGGACATTAAAATAAAACATTATCTATTGTTTCAAAAAATCAATTAATTTTTATTTTAAAAGTGAAAACTGATCCATGATGCCAATATGCCATGAGAAAAGACAGTTACCTTTTCCATAACTGGTGTTCGAGATGTGTTGCTCATGTCTATTCCACAATAGGTGTGCATGCTCGCCAGGTGCACCAATGCCGGAAGTTTTTCCTCTAGCAGTACCCATGGGGGGGGAACGCCCCCACAACCCCCGGAGTGGCGCCTGCCTGGCGCTGTATAAGGGGCACTGTGTGCTTCCACCACCCTCAGTTCCTTCTTGCCAGACAACTCCGACAGAGGGGAAGGAGGGTGGGATGTGGAATAGACATGAGCAACACATCTCAAAGAACACCAGTTACAGAAAAGGTAACTGTCTTTTCTTCTTCGAGTGATTGCTCATGTGTATTCCACAATAGGTGATTCCAAGCTATAACTGTTGGAGGTGGGTAGGAGTTCACAAGTTCCCAGGACAGAGGACAGGCCTGAGGAACATGGTGTCATTCCTGGTCTGGGGGATGATCAAATACCGCGAGGTGAACATGTGAACTGAAGACCATGTGGCAGCCCTACAAATGTCCTGAATGGGGACGTGGGCCATGAAGGCAGCTGATGAGGCCTGCGCCCAAGTCGAGCGTGCCCTCACAATGGGTGGCTGGGGGACACCCACCAGCTAATAACAGGAATGGATGCACTAAGTGATCCAATTGGAAAGCTGCTCAGTGGAAATCGGCTGGCCCCTTGCATGCTCTGCCGAGGCGACGAACGGTTGCAAGGACTTTCTGAACAACTTAGTCCACTCGAGGTAGAAAGCCAGAGCCTGTCGCACATCAAGCATGTGCAGACGGTGCTCCTCACTGGACGCGTGAGGCTTGGGGCAGAGGACTGGTAGAAAAATCTCCTGACCCATGTGGTGGGCAGAGACGACCTTCGAGAGGAAGGTGGGGTGTGGGCGGAGCTGGACCTTGTCCTTATGAAAAACCGTGTATGGTGGCTCGGAGGTCAAGAAGGCCACCTTCCACGAGAGGTGAGACCAGGAACAGGTGGCTAATGGTTCAAATGGTGGCCCCATAAGTCGAGCCAGCACCAGGTTTAGGTCCCCCTGTGGGACCGGGAGCCTAGAATACGGAAAGAGACGGTCCACACCTTTAAGGAACTGGCCAGTCATAGCATGGGAAAATACTGTGTGCCCTTGCACTGGTGGATGGAAGGCCGACATGGCTGCCAGGCCCTGGGCTGATGAGGGCACCAGGCCCTGGGCTCTCAGGTGGAGAAGGTAATCAAGGATAAGCTGGATCAGTGCGGTCACCAGGGAGACACTTAGTCCACCGCCCACCTAGAAAACTGGGACCACTTCGCCAAATAAGTGCGGTGAGTGAAGGGCCGTCTACTTTCAAGGAGGACATGCTGAACCTGCTCTGAGCACGTCCTTTCCTTTCCACCTAACTATTGAGCAGCCATGTCGTGAGGTGAAGAGCCGCTAGGTTGGGATGGAGGAGGCGGCCCTGGTCCTGAGAGAGCAGGTCCAGGTGGAGCGGCAATGGTGGAGCTACTGCCAGGCCCGTGAGGGTCCCATACCAATGCTGCCTGGACCATGCCGGGGCAATCAGGAGGACCTGGGCCTTGTCCATGTCCAACTTTATCTTCTCCAGGACCCTGCTGATTAGAGGGAACGGGGGAAAGATGTAGAGAAGCCAGCCTGACCAGGACAGGAGAAAGGCATCAGAGATAGCGCCCCTCCCCAGGCTCCCCCTGGAGCAGAACATGGGACATTGCCAGTTCTGCCAAGTCGCGAATAGGTCCACCTGGGGAGTTCCCGACCTTTGGAAGAGCTGGTGGGCCACTTCCGGGCAGAGGGACCACTCGTGCTGCAAGCAAGGGACCACTCGTGTTGGTCAAGCGATCCGCCCTCTCGTTCTGGGCGCCGGGTAGGTGGAAGGCCTTCAGGTGGACGTCATGGGCTATACAAAAGTCCCACAGACTAAGGGCTTTGCGGCAGAGGATCGGGCCCTGCCTTGCCTGTTGATATAGAACATTGAGGCTGTGTTGTCCGTGAAGACCCTGACTACCTTGCCCTCCAGGTGCGAGTGAAAGGCCATACATGCCACCCACATCACCCTGAGCTCCTTGATGTTTATATGTAGGGTTAGGTCTTGAGCCGACCACAGGCCTTCGGTCTGAAAGTTCCTCACATGGGCCCCCCAGCCCAAGTTCGACGCATCAGACACCAGCTCCAACGATGGGGCCCTGTCCCTGAACAGGACCCCTTGGAGCATATTGTTTGGGGTGGACCACCACCGTAGGGAGGTGATCACAGAGTCTCGCACGGTGAGGACCGTGTCTATCCTGTCCGTAGCCTGGGAGAACTTTGAGGTCAACCAGAGCTGGATAGGCCTCATCCTGAGTCTGTGTGATGGACCACTTACGTGCACGCTGACACGTGACCCAAGAGTTGCAGGTAAACCCTGGCAGTTGTCACCGGGAACCTTGTGACTGAGTTGATGAGACCTTTCAGGGTCTCGAATCTGTCTGGTGAGAGAGAGGCCCTGGCCAATGCTGCATGCAGGAGCGCCCTGATAAACTCTATGCGTTGGACCGGGATTAACGTGGACTTGGTGTTGTTTACCAACAGGCCCAAGGCGGTACATGTGGACAGGAGGAGTGCCACGTGATCCCTCACCTGCGACCAGAAGGTACCCTTGACAAGCCAATCGTACCGATGGGGAAATATCTGGACCCACCTGTGACATTATGAGTGTAATATAATATTTCATTGGAAGGGGCCAGGGCCAGAAAGAGTTAATTAACTCACAGACTGACCTGACCCATGGCCGAACTTTTAGAGACTGGTTAGGAAGATATGTAAATGAATAGAGCTTTGAAATGCAGGCCTGTATTGTTAGAAATAGAAGGGCAGATGTTTGCTCAGGTCTTGTGACGTAAGCAAACAAGTCTTGTCTATTGCTACAGCTTTGATTCAAAGATCAAAAAAGGAGTATTAACATTTAGGAAGACACTTGAGTAAAATAGTATTATTGTCTATATGTCTCTTTGAAGGTTGTGGTAACCTGTATCTGAAGTATTTAATGGATAAATTACCCTGTGCTAATTGCCAGGATGTTTGGGAGAAGGAGAGTTAAACCTATTGTTTTCACAGGCCAAAAGGCTACTGGAAATGTGTAAGAACCCTGGGACACGATCCTACTTCATCTCAGATCTGCTTTGGTTTTCAAGAGGGGGAAACCTTAAGCCATAAGAACTGAGATCCCCAGTCACTGACTGGAGTCCCCCTGAATATGGACATTGGACTATAACCCATGGACTATATCTAAAAGGACTTTTGGCAACTACAGGCCTGGACCTCAAGAAATTGAACTCAAGCCTGTATGTATATTGATCTTTTAACCAACACTCTCTCTCTTTTCTTTTTTAATAAATTTTAGCCTAGTTAATAAGTATTGGCTATAAGCGTGTATTTTGGGTAAGATCTAAGTTATAATTGGACCTGGGTGCGTGGCTGATCCTTTGGAAGACCCTTTTCTTTTATATGATGAGATAAGAGTTTCCGTAATCATCATCATATCTGACATGTGTGTCTGGATGGAGGCCTGAGGCTGGGTACTTTAAGGGAACTGCGTTGTTTGGACTTCTGAGTAACCTGTATGGTAATATAGAAGTTGTTTTGTGCTGGCTTGGTAAATCTAGTATTGAAATATCCACCAGCTTTTGGGGTTTGTTTGCCCCATTCTGTTTGCAGTTCACCCTAATTGAGTGAGCTCAGTTGGCTCCCATGGGAAACATCGTCACACCCCCGCCGTCTGAGGTAGGCCGCTACCACCGACATGCATTTTGTAAACACACTGGGGGAAGTGGACAGACCAAACGGGAGGACCGTGAATTGGTAATGATTCTGTCCCACCATGAAACAGAATAAGTGCCTGTGCCCCTTGAATATGTGGATGTGGAAGTACACATCCTGTAGATCGAAGGCAGTGTACCAGTTCCTGGTATCCAAGGAGGGGATGATGGAGGCCAGGGAGACCATGTGGAACTTGAGCTTCACCGTGTACTGGTTCAGACCTTGGAGGTCAAGGATGGGCCAGAGGCTCCCTTTGGCCTTTGGGATAAAGAAATAACAGAAGTAATACCCCTTGCCCAAGAACTCCTAGTGTACCGCCTCTATCGCTCCTAGTCCTAGGAGCCGCCCCACCTCCTGCTCGAGCAGAGCTTTGTGAGAGGGGTCCTCCAGGAGGGACAGAGATGGGGGGGTGGTTAGGTGGGGAGGAAGTAAACTGGAGGGTGTAACCCCAGGAGATGGTGTTGAGGACCCATCGGTCCAAGGTTAGTCGCGATCATTCCAGGAGGAAAGCACACAACCAGTTGGAGAAGGGAAGCTTTATTGGAGGTGGATCCCTGATGAGGATTGGTGGGGTGCCCAAGCATCCCGTCAAAAATGCCTTTTCCCTGCCTGCTTGCCCCTGGAGGACCCAGGCTGGGGGGGTAGGCTGAGACTGCCTCTGAGGGCATCTCTTATAGTCCTGTTGCTTCTTATGGGCGGCCTCGTACTTCGGGAGGGCGGCCTGAATGAGAGTCTGCTGTGGCTTGAACTTAGGTTTTGCCGGAGCCGGGACATAGAGGCCTAGAGTCTGGAGGGTCATGCGAGGGTCTTTCATGCCATGCAGCCTTGTATCTGTTTCTTCCGCAAACAGAGCTTTCCCGTCAAACGGGAGATCCTGCATGGAAGACTGCGCCTCGCTGGAGAGCCCAGAGAGCAGGAGCCATGACGCCCATCTCATGGACACTGCGGAGGCCATTGATTGTGCGGCCGTGTCCGTAGCATCTGAGGCTGCCTGCAGCCATGCCCTGGCGGCCGCTGCCCCTTCCTCCACTAGCACCCTGAACTCCTTCCTACCACGCTCCTGGAGGAAGCCCTCAAACTTAGGCAGGGAGCCCTACAGATTGAATTCATACCGGCCCAGGAGAACCTGATGGTTCGCCACTCGTAACTAGAAGCTCGAAGATGAATAAATTTTCCTTCCAAAAGAGTCCAGTCTCCAAGAGTCTTTGTTCTTTGGGTTGGGGCTGGCTGACCCTGCTGTTCCCTGTGGTTGACCAACTCGACCACCAGAGAGTTGGGCGCCGGGTGGGCATACAAGTACTCATGCCCTTTAGTATTTACATTCCACCTTTTTAGTGATGGGGACCAACAAGGTCGATGTTTGCCACAGGGCATTTGAAATCTTAGCCACCTCTTCATGGAGAGGCAAGGCCACCCAACCCGGTGCTGATGGGGACAATACATTAAACGGAGTCCGAGGGCTGGAGGTGTAGGCTTGCTGCCACCCTCTTTAAGAGTTCTTGGTGGACCCTGAAGTCCTCCTGCGGGACCGGGGGGGGGGGCGGCGCAATCGCCTCCTCTGGGTGGGGCAAAGAGGCTGGTGGGTGTCATCCGGCACTGGAGGGTCCACCACCTGGTCAAACACTGGGTGTGGTGCCGAGGACTTACATCCCACCGATTCCTTTCTTGGGGGTCTGGAGAGGGGGGCCAACGGTGTTTCTGAAGCTCCAGCCACCAAGTGAGCTCCCACCGGGAGCTGCGCCGGAGGCCACGGTGCTCACTGGTACCATTGGGCCAGCCATGATGCTCGGTGCCACTGCACGCTCGGGGCCAGCTGTCCAGGTTGGCTGGCCTGGCCCATCGAAGGACTGCTACGAATGGAGGCCGGGCTGGCATAAGATCTGCTGCTGTCTCTGGACCAGGAGGAGTGGCAATGCCGGGATCTATGATGGCCACGGGACTGCGATCTCAATGTGGAGGACCGGTATCGACAGTAATAGCTGCTCCACAAACAGCCTTGATGGACAGACCTGCGATGGCAAGACACCGACAATCGACGCCCGGGGCTGCGATGTCTTGGCGGAGACTTGGTGTGGGAGTCTGAGCGGGAACGGCATCGACGATCACGCCGTGACTGACTGCGGTACCCTCTCTGAGACGAGGACAGACAGCAATACCCGCTATGGACAGCGTCTGGACATACGGAGAGGCCTGTCCTGAAGGGGCTGGGCTACTCCGCTCATCTTGAGTCAGAGGCTTGGTGCCTGGTGGGGATCGAAGACTGCCTGACATGGGCCTAGACTCAGTCCCAGACTTCCCTCAGTGCCGCTGCAAAGAGGGAGTCTTCCTGGCCCTCTTGGCATGCCCCATGGATGGGGAGCGGTGCCAGATAGTCAATGGCACCGGAGGGTCGCCACGTACCAACTCTGCAGTGCCGGTCTGGAGTGGCTTGCCGGGGTCGGGGTCGGCGCAGACTCCATCAGGATGGCCCGGAGCTTAATGTGCCTTTCTCTTTTGGTCCGAGGCTTAAACGACTTGCAAATCTTGCACCTTTCGCTGATATGGGTTTCTCCCAAGCAGCGCAAACAGTGCAGGTCACTCCTTGACATAGAATGCCTACAAGAGCCGCACGACTTAAGCCCCAGGGTGTGGGGCATGCCCCGGCCTGGGCTCACTGACTAACTAAACTAACTAAACAGCTAACTAACTACAGGTACTAATGCTGAATGAACGAACAGTTCTGGGGATGAGCTACAGCAAGCTGGAGCAGAGCAGTTCCGACACACCTTCACTGGTGGCAAGAAGGAACTGAGGGTGGGGGGAGCACACAGCTCCCCTTATATCGTGCCAGGCAGGCGCCGCTCCAGGGATCGTGGGGGTGCTCCCCCCCTACTGGTACTGCTATGGGAAAAGCTTCTGGCACAGGTGCACGTGGCGAGCACGCACACCTACTCTGGAATATACATGAGCAATCACTCGAAGAAGAACAGAATATAGTTAAATAATTATAATGAATTTCTCCATCTAGAAACTTTTCTAAGAATTTTATTTCTATGGGTTAGGCCTTAGTATGGCTATATGTAGGGACTAAAATGGTTCTGTTAGTGAAGAATGGAAATGTGTCATGTAAACACTTATCAGCAACCTTATCTTTCAACTTAAAATAGCATTACCGTTAAAAGAAACAATTGTGAAACCAAAATAATTTTAAAATATTTTCAGCTGAGCCTGATGTTTCCATAGGTAGCTGAACAACCACAGGACTCCATTTGCCCTGGCAAGATAGGATTATGAGCTCTATTATGATACTGATATTATGTATTATATATTATGATACTGTATTATGATACTGATTATGATTACAGCACACACATGCTCTAGAATGTGAAGGAACAGAACAGGAAAATGCAGACTGAAATTCTCCTAAGCATAGTAGTAAGCTTAAAGCAGCATTTTATGGCATTAAGAGATTCAGGAATGTACTGCAATGCAGTTACTGTTGAGACAAACGGGACCTAGTTTAAATAAAGAATCACAGGACTGGAAGGGACCTCGAGAGGTCATCTAGTCCAGTCCCCTGCACTAATGCCAGGACTAAGTCCTGGCTGGGATGATTTAGTTTGTGTTGGTCCTATTTTGAGCAGGGGGTTGGACCAGATGACCTACTGAGGTCTCTTCCAACCCTAATCTTCTATGATTCTAAGTGTTATCTAGATCATCCTCACAGGTGTTTGTCTAACCTGCTATTAAAAATCCTCTGATGATGGAGATTCCTTAATCTCCCTAGGCAATTTATTCCAGTACTTAACCACCATGACAGTTAGAAAGTTTTTCCTAATGTCCAACCTAAACCGCCCTTACTGCAATTTAAGCCCATTGCTTCTTGTCCTATTCTAAGAGGTTAAAGAGAACAATTTTCCTTCCTCCTTCTTGTAACAACCTTTTATGGATTTGAAAACTGTTATATCCCTTCTCAGTCTTCTCTTAAACAAACCCATTTTTTTTCAATCTTTCCTCGTGGGTCATGTTTTCTAGACCTTTAATCATTTTTGTTGCACTTCTCTGGACTTTCTCCAATTTCTGAAATGTGGTGCCCAGAACTGGACACAATATTCTAGTTGAGGTCTAATGAGTGTGGAGTAGAACAGAAGATTTACTTCTCATGTCTTGATCACAACATTCCTGGATAATACATCCCAAAATGATACCTGCCTTTTTTTTTTTGTTTGCAACAGTGTTATACTGTTGACTCAAATTTAGCTTGTGATCCACTATGACAACCAGATTCCTTTCCACCATACTCCTTCCTAGGCAGTCTTTTCCCATTTTTTTCTGTGTGCAACTGATTGTTCCTTCCTAAGTGGAGTACTTTGCATTTGTCCTTACTGAATTTCATCCTATTTACTTCAGACCATTGCTCCAGTTTGTCCAGATCATTTTGAATTTGAATTCTATCCTCCAAAGCACTTGCAAGCCCTCCCAGCTTGGTATCATCTCCAAACTTTATAAGTGTACTCTCTATGCCATTATCTAAATCATTGATGAAGATATTGAACAGACCCAGAACTGATCCCTGCGGGATCCCTCTTGATAGGCCCTTCCAGCCTGACTGTGAACCACTGATAACTCCTCTCTGGAAACGGTTTTCCAACCAGTTATGAATCCATCTTGTAGCTCCATCTAGGTTGTATTTGCCTACTTTGTTTATGAGCAAATCATGAGAGACAGTATCAAAAGCCTTACTGAAGTCAAGATATACCATATCTACTGCTTCCCCACTATCCAGAAGGCTTGCTTCCCTGTCAAAGAAAGCTATTAGGTTGGTCTGACATGATTTGTTCTTGACAAATCCATGTTGACTGTTACTTATCACCTTATTATCTTCTAGGTGTTTGCAAACTGATTGCTTAATTATTTGCTCCATTATCTTTCCAGGTACTGAAGTTAAGCTGACTGGTCTGTAATTCCCTGGGTTGTCCTTATTTCCCTTTTTATAGATTGGTACTATATTTGCCCTTTTCCAGTCCTCTGGAATCTCTCCCATCTTCCATGACTTTTTGAAGATAATCACTAATGGTTCAGATATCTCCTCAGTCAACTCCTTGAGAATTCTAGGATCAGGCCCTGGTGACTTGAAGACATCTAACTTGTCTAAGTAATTTTTAACTTGTTCTTTCCATATTTTAGTCTTTGATCCTACCTCATTTTCACTAGCATTCACTATGTTAGACATCCAATCACTACTAACCTTTTTGGTGATGACTGAAACAAAAAAGTTATTTAGTATTTCTGCCATTTCCACATTTTCTGTTATTGTTTCCACCCCTCCCCCACCATTGAGTAACAGGCCTACCCTGTCCTTGATCTCCCTCTTGCTTCTAATGCATTTGTAGAATGTTTGCTTGTTACCTTTTATGTCTCTAGCTAGTTTAATCTCATTTTGTGCCTTGGCCTTTCTAATTTTGTCCCTACATACTTGTGTTGTCTGTTTATATTCATCCTTTGTAATCTGACCTAGTTTGAACTTTTTGTAGGACTCTTTTTTGAGTTTCAGATCACTGACGATCTCCTGGTTAAGCAAGAGTGGTCTCTTGCCATACTTCCCATCTTTCCTATGCAGTGGGATAGTTTGCTCTTGTGCCCTTAATAATGTCTCTTTGAAAAACTGCCAACTCTCTTGAACTGTTTTCCCCTTTACACTTACTTCCCATAGTATCTTACCTACCAACTTCTTGAGTTTGCTGAAGTCTGCCTTCTTGAAATCCATTATCTTTATTGTGCTGTTTTCTGTCCTACCATTCCTTAGAATCATGAACTCTACCATTTCATGATCATTTTCACATAAGCTGCCTTCCACTTTCAAATTCACAACCAGTTCTGCCCTATTTGTCAAAATCAAATCTAGAACAGCCTCCCCCAAGTAGCTTTTTCTACCTTCTGAAATAAAAAATTGTCTCCAATACATTCCAAGAGAACAAGACAACCCAGGAGAAATATATAAGGCAAAGACAACATAACCCCATTTGAACCAGCCTAATAATTTCAAAGTCAATACTTCATATTGTTGCAAGAGTCCCTGTTTAGGCTTAAGGTTGCTGCCTGCTCATTGCTATGCCATAAACATATGTAATACTTCCAAAATGCTCAGAACTGGTATCACATTCCGTTATGAATACAAGATAACTGCTGTGATCCATTTAACAGCATTATGAAATTTTCCAACACCTACAGAACATAGTTTCTTTTATCTAGAAAGGGTAAATGGTTTATATAAATACCATTTTGAATTCCTCCTAACCATTGTTACAGATTTACATTTTCTAAGATTCAGCAAGGCTTTCTAACCTTTGAAATATTTGTTGTTAAATAGCATCTTTGAAAAAAAACAAACTTTTTTTCTGATAAAACAAATTTCATTTAATTATTTAGGGAAGGTTACAATGGTTACCAACTCTCTCTCCAATGAATAAGTGGAAGGTAATTTTGACGGATTTAGAACAGGAAAAAAGTTTTGGATATATACAAAGGACACATGGAACACCTGCTGAAAGATCAGCAAGAGAGAAAAATGCCATTTTTTCATTTAGTGATCAAGAAAATTTGACATACTGTAACATTAAAAACATGTTCTGGATCATATCAAGATCCTGAATAGAATTTTTGTTCTGTTCTGCACTCTGGTATCAGCTGGAGTGTTAAGAATATTACCCTGCTAGGAAAAGTCTTGCCTTTTTTGAACTACTTGTTTGGAAAAGAGCATGTTTTCTTCCATTCAAGGTCTCCTCTGAAAAATTAAGCCAAATGAATTAAGAAACTAGGACAATGTATTTAAGTGTGACTTTTCTTTCCTTTACATTTGTCAAAGTAGATTTGCATCTCTACAGAAAGACTCTTTGCATCATACAACTCATCCTTCAGTCTATGACTCACAGGAATCCTGACATTTGCATCAATGCATGCATGAGGATTTAAGAACTGAATGTTACATGCAAAGGCTACCATATGAGGTTTAGTCATACCTTTTCCCTGCACAATTAACATGCTTAATTTTTCTATTTGTTCTTTTCCCGTCACGGGAATTCAATAATATTGCTCTAAATATTAAAGTCATATATGAGTAACAAAACTGCATTGAGTATTTGGATGCTGAAACATTGCTGGCTGATAAACTCACTTTCCAAAAGACTTTTTACTTGCCATTTTAACATCAAGCACTTCAGAGAGAGTGTAGAAATAATACCATACAGTATTAATACTAGAGGAGTATAAACTATATAGGAAAGAGATATCATAGGAAGTTGTGGGGAGTACTACTATAACTACAAGAGTCCAGATATTTTATGAAATACAAATTCTGAGTAGTAGAGGACCATGCAGTAAGTCCTGAATGGACACAAATCCCTAGTCATAAGAATGCAAGTATACCAGTTGGGGGTATACTACTGGCCTCTAGATCACAATAGTGACAGTCTGTGCAGTGTTGAGAGAGACTGTGATGTACTGAAACCTATATTAAAATTATAAGCTATCACCTTAAATTCTCAGGGTATTTCCTGGTCCTAGCTTGTAGGCTAGAGGGCTCTGTAGGGAAGCATGTGATCTGGATCTTTTAGCAGCAATCTGCAAAGAGCCAGCTTTTAGCGAAGTGGGGGTGAGCTTTGCTTCTCTGCCTTAGGGAGCAGCCTGCTTTGTTTCTCTGTTTTTGGTTCTTGTGTACTGAAGTTCTAGACTCTAAGAAATAAAGTAGTATTTTCCATTACAACTTCTAACTTCTCTGTATGTCAGATCATTGAAGCCATAAAATTAAACTAAAACAGATGACTTCAGTTACCCAAGTAGTAATGGGTCAAAAGTCATACTGAGCTGGAGGCCGAAGAAAGCTTCAATAATATATGCAATTACTTGGGAGTAATTGGTTCTGGAACGCACACACACATAAAAGATTACTACTGACGGTCTCTGAGTAGCATAGGGGATTTGTTCAAGAAATAACCCTGGTAGCTGAGGAAGTAACAGTGACCATTACACTGGGCTAAAGCTGAGGAACTGGAGGTTTGTAAACATAATTGGTTAGAATACAAATTAAAATAAGACTTCAAATAAATCAATGATTTTGGGAGGAGAGGGAAGGAGAGGAGAGAGAAAAGCACAAACAGTTGCTTGGTGGACAAGAAGGGTTAAAAATTAAAGACATCAGTTGTAGAGGAAAGTGAGATGGATCCTTGGGCCATGTTTCAAATGGTGAGATGGCATGAAAAGCACAAAACTAACACAGGAAAAAGAAGTAGAATGAGATGATTAGGAACAATAGGGAGAAAAGGAGGAAGCGAGAGCCACGTGAGACTTAAAAAAAAGCACCCTGGATGTCAATATCTGTTCTAGTGAGAGCTGAAGACATGTATGTATATGTATGTATATCCCTCATGATGGACAGCCATATAGATATATACTGTTAGATGCCAGCTCTTGCCTGGGCTGCTGGCATAAGTTAAGAACTAAAATTCATAGCTAGAGACCAGACCAGTTCACCTGTATATTAGTTTTGCTGAAAATAGCTATTTCTCTTATAAGAGGGTACAGTACACCGCTACCTCAATATAACGCCACCCGATATAACATGAATTTGGATATAACGTGGTAAAGCAGTGCTCCAGGGGGCGGGGGCAGGGCTGCGCACTCCGGTGGATCAAAGCAAGTTCAACATAACACAGTTTCACCTATAACGCGGTAAGATTTTTTTGGCTCCCAAGGACAGTGTTATATTGAGGTAGAGGTGTATTTAGTAGACTCTATGAAATGCTGGTAAATTGCTGCATGCATTAATGTCACTTGTAATGCCTGTATTCCAGACTATAAGAAATTATGTAAGTTTTGCTTTATAACTTTGAAGATGTTTGCTCTGAATTTGAGAGCTCAGCCATAAGAATTGTCCCCTCTGTCCATCCAGAAGGATTATCAAAATCAGATGGGCCATCAAGGAACATCGAAATACAAAGGATAGGTTAACACCCCTATCACACCTTGGAAATGCTACGTGTAAGGAAGCTGGTCCTGTGGACTTGGAAGCTGAATGAAGGAAATAAAAACTATGGGTATGGCTACACTTGCAGCTGTACAGCGCTGCCGTGGGAGCGTTCCCGTGGCAGCGCTTTGAAGTGCGAGTGTGGTCACGGTGTCAGCGCTGGGAGACAGCTCTCCCAGCGCTGCAGGTACTCCACCTCCCTGTGGGGATTAGCTTACAGCGCTGGGGCACTGTTTACACTGGCGCTTTACAGTGCTGTAACTTGCTGCACTCAGGGGGCTATTTTTTTCACACCCATGAGCGAGAAAGTTGCAGTGCTGTAAAGCGCCAGTGTAGCCAAGGCCTAAGTCACAGGAAGATTTTCCATCTCTCTTCGCTGTTTGAATTCAGACAGGGCCAGAGACTTTAGAGTCTAAAGTTTAGACCAGGGGTCTCAAACATGCGGCCCGCGGGCCGCATGCGGCCCACGGAGCTCTTCCCTGCGGCCCGCGGAGCTCCCCAGGAGAGCTCCGCAGGGGCCCCCAAGAGAAAAGCGGAGGCTCCCGCCTCCGCCCCTCTCCTGGAGCCTCGGCGCATAGAGCGCCGAGTCTCCGTCCGAGCGCCTGAGCCCCGCCCCGATCCGAGCCGCGTGGGGAGGGGGCGGGGCTGGGAGCTCTGGGCTGAGCGCTGCGCTCGGCGTGGAGCTCCCAGCCCCGCCCCCTCACCACGCGGCTCTGAGCGGGACCGCCGGAGACGCGCTCGGGTAAGGGGGGGGGGGAAAGCGGGACCCGCCGGGGCCGGGCCCGGGCCGGGCCGGGGGGTGGGGGAGGGAAGCGGGACCCGCCGGGGCCGGGCTGGGGGGGGGGGAAGGGAAGCGCTCAGGGCTGGGGCAGAGGATTAGGGTGCGGGGGGATGAGGGGTTCATGATGTGGGGGCGCTCAGGGCTGGGGCAGAGGATTAGGGTGTGGGGGGATGAGGGCTCTGGCTGGGGCAGAGGATTAGGGTGCAGGGTCCTAGTGCCTGCCCTCCGCCAGTACTGGCAAGGCAGGCTTCCCTTACCCTGAGCCTCTCCAACCCCAAACCCTCAGCCCCAGCCAGAGCCCTCATTCCCCCCGCACCCTAATCCTCAGCCCCAGCCCTGAGCACCCCCACATCATGAACCCCTCATCCCCCTGCACCCTAATCCTCAGCCCCAGCCAGAGCCCTCATCCCCCCACACCCTAATCCTCTGCCCCAGCCCTGAGCGCCCCCACATCATGAACCCCTCATCCCCCCGCACCCTAATCCTCTGCCCCAGCCCTGAGCGCCCCCACATCATGAACCCCTCATCCCCCCGCACCCTAATCCTCTGCCCCAGCCCTGAGCGCCCCCACATCATGAACCCCTCATCCACAGCCCTCACCCCACACTCCAAACCTCTTCCCTAGCCCTGAGCCCCCTCGCATCATGAACCCCTCATCCACAGCCCTCACCCCACAGCCCAACCCTCTTCCCTAGCCCTGAGCCCCCTCGCATCATGAACCTCTCATCCACAGCCCTCACCCCACAGCCCAACCCTCTTCCCTAGCCCTGAGCCCCCTCGCATCATGAACCCCTCATCCACAGCCCTCACCCCACAGCCCAACCCTCTTCCCTAGCCCTGAGCCCCCTCCTGCATCATGTACCCCTCGCCCTCAGCCCTCACCCCTGCACTCCCTCCTATCCCCAAACTCCGTCCCAAAGCCTGCACCCCCACCCCCTGCCGCAGCCTGGAGCCTGCATCGAGCACAGAGCCTGCATCCAGACCCCCTCCCCCACCCAAACTCCCTCCCAGAGCCTTAGGCAGTAAATCTAAGTGCGTGTTTTGTCCTTTGAGTGAGGTGCATTACTGAGTGTATATATTTATTAAAACTGCGCGCGCTTAGGGGAGGAGGTGGAGAAGAGACAGGGCAGGGGCGGGGCCTCATGGAAGGGGTGGATTGGGGGTGGGGCCAGGGGCAGCAAGGGGGCGTGTCAGTGATGCGGCCCTCGGGCCAATGCACTAGTCCTCATGCGGCCCTCGGGGTCATTTGAGTTTGAGACCCCTGGTTTAGACTGAGGCAGAGATCTCCAGGGGTTATTCCTGGGTCTGCACTGGAAGACACTTTGAATCGACAGATCACTACAACTCTGTCACACTTAGGAGAGCTCTCTCCCAGCGCTGGCGCCGTGACCACACTCACACTTCAAAGTGCTGCCGCGGGAGCGCTCCCGCGGCAGCACTGTACGGCTGCAAGTGTAGCCATACCCTTAGGATTTAGATGGTAACTCATTTGTGTATATATGTTTGCTTGCTTTAACCTGTAAATAACTCTCATTTCTTTTTCCTAGTTAATACCTTTAGATAGTTTATTACAGGATTGGCTACAGGCGTTGTTTTTGGTGTAAGAGCTAGAGTACCAACTGATCTGGGGTAAGTGACTGGTCTCTTGGGACTGGAAGCAACCTGAAGACGGTGTGATTTTTGGTGTAAGTGATCATTTATCTCTAAGTCCAGTTTGTCTGGGTGGCAAGATAGACTGGAGAGTCTAAAGGGAATGTCTGTGACTTCATGGGAAGACTGTTATAGTGGAGTTGACATTTGTTACTGGTTTGGTGAAATCTAATTATAGAACACACCCCCAGTTTGGGTCTACCCTGTTTTTGAGTCGGCCCCAAGATAGGCACTCACGGTCATGAACCACTTTTGACAGCATGATATATATATATATATATATATAAATATAAGAGAGTGAGAGAAATCCTAATGGCTTGGGCATAAATAAATAAAAGGGGCCTCTGTTTAAAGTTTTATATGAAGATATCTCTAATTGTATCGCTGGACTATTGGGTTGAATCCTTGGCTGGAGCCAGAGCCAATACTGAACTCAACCCAAACAGTCTCTTGCTCTAACTGAGTCTGATAAATTACAGAGCAGTAGACCTTCCAGTTCTAAATAACTACAGACAAGAGAACAATTCCAATCATCACTGAATTTTCAGTGTAAAGAAAAACGAATACAAATCTAATTAATTTTTTGGGACTGGTATAGAGGAAGTATAGCAGAAAATTTTAGTGGTAGGAAAAATTCTGTTTCTATTCATTTAAAAAAAACCCATCATCTCAATCTTGGCTACTGGGCAGTGTTTAGTCCCAGTAGCCAAGTACCAGGTAAGACAGTTACATGACAACTGCTTGAGGTACACTCCCCATACAAGAAGTTTAAGCAGACAATGACCCAACTAATAATATTTAACAAAATACTCAAGTCTATGTTGCTGCCTTACACATAGTCTAAATCAAGGCGCTTTTTAAAAACATATACAGCTGATATAGAATGATTTTTAACTGAAGATAGATATGCATTTCCAGCTTGCTTATAAACATCCTAGAGAGCTGAAACAATCCATATTAACATCAACACTGCAATATATATGAGATACATTCTTTTCAGAGGTAACAACAAAACACAGAGTAAGTAGGAGACCTTATCAAAATACCCACATATGACAGAATATGACCAGAAAAACATGTGTCAGAGGAAGATCATGACTATATTACAGGGGTTCTCAAACTGTAGGTCAGGACCCCAAAGTGCATTGCAACCCTGTTTTAATGGGGTCGCCAGGGCCCAAGGGCTTCATCCTTGAGTGGCAGAGCTCAGGTTCTCTCTAGTCTTTGCAGAACCAATATTGAAACTTTCTTCTTATGATTGCCTTACAGGCTTCCCTAATAATATTGTTGCAGGTTTCTCCATTTTAATTGATTTTAAAATGCATTTTGATTTCCTTTCTTATAAACAGCTAAAGTTCCTGAGTCTTTAAGCAGTAAGTAATACATCCTCCAAGATCTCTGTCTAACTTTCAGTTAAATCACAGTGCACAGCAAAGACAGAGCATGTTCACTACAAACCAAACTGCTCTATGATACTTATCTCCTTTGTAAAACACTGAGATCTATGGATAATACTGATAATAATACATAGTTCTCATATATTATTATAACAGTTTCTAACAGGGTGGATCTAAGAGCAGAGGAAATTATTATTTGATCAAGTCATCTGTTTAACTGGTGAGCATGAGGTAGTCTTTGGAGGGTAATCAAAGTTCCTTCCAAGTCTCAAGAATGCACAGCTCCTACAGCTTAGTCTTTATATGTTGAGATCTATATGCTTCCTGTTTTTCTGCACTCTCAGGACCACATTTGACTCTTTAGATTTTCCTTTTGTAAGTTTTCAACTTGTCTAATCTGAGTTCCAGAGAATTTTCTCCCTTTTCTATTTATTTCAATTTTTGATCCATGTCTGTGACTGTTTTCATATGTTCACTTGAGACTGCATTCATTTTGTTGACTCTTTTTGCTAGTTCTTCTACATAAGTTTTAAGATCTTAAACTGCTGCCTGAACATTGCCTTTGATGTATTTTAGCTCAGAAACAATCTTCTTGATGTCAAATTTTGTGGAAGAGCAAGCTTGGTTTTGTTTTTTTTTATTTGATTTACAGGCTGCTTTCTCTGAGTCAAATTCAGAGTTGGAGACAAATAACTCCAAGTTCAATAATTCATAAAAGTTTGTGACCACTAACACAAAATAAGTATACCCTGTTCTTTATTTTCACTTGTTCCATTTTGAAATGTTTTCTTTTCAATTTTTGTTAACTGCTTTAATACACAACGAAAGTAGCTTAGGTCTTTTGAGGACTCATAAGAAAGGAATTATCCGAATCATTTTATATTAACCCAAAATTGAATAACTATTCCATTAAATCCCTAAGTAAAATAGAAAGAACCTTAAAAATAATCTCCCATTTGATCCACCCATTTACCGTATCAGTATTTTTTCCCTAAAATCAAAGATCTAGTTTAATCTGTTTCTTTATATTTTTCTGTTTTTCATTAGCCAGAATTGTTGGCTAAATCTGTTTACTGGAATCTGAAGAAAGGCTTTAAACATGAAGAACTAAAGTGACTATCACGTAATTTTTTGGAACAAATAAGCAATACATTATCTGCATAGCATGCTGAATATGCATCACTGTGGGTCTAAACTGGAGACCACTGTCCTACAGAGATTAACTCTCCTTAAATGGATTATTTAGGAAAGCAGAGAATTTGTAATAAAAAAAAGTTCTGATTCAAAAGTGGCAAGGCAAATGTTTATAGTAAGTTATTCTTATCTTGATATTGGAGTCCAAACCCTTATTATAAAACTAAAGTTATCTTGATAACTGAGCTACAGTCTCCATCAACAGGTGCCTAGAACTGTATGATCACTGTTTGAGTACCAGTGAGTTTATATGTATAAAGAAGAGGTGAAAATATTCTTAATTCTATTCCATGGAGTATGACAGATGCTGAAATTTAGGGCAAGTTACTGAAATACAAGCTATACATTGACTCTACCACCTTTACAATTCTGGAAAACACGAGGTAGTGGTATAATTTATTAATCTGAATTTATTCTTTGTCACAACATTAATCAGTGTATGGAAAAACAGGAAGAGACATGGAGTTTTTAAAACAGATCACTATTTTCACAGGACTGTAGTAAATCCAAATTTAGTACCTTTGCTAAAAACATAGCATTTCTAAAATGTTGCTCTCTAATTCAGACAGATTGAGGGCAGACTGAAACAACTGTAGGATCTAACCGTTTTTAAAACTGTGTAATACTGTGTAGAATACTGAGTAGTAAATAAAGAATAGCAATATCAAGAATGATTTGGAATTTTTAGGCAATACACTGCAAGCCCCTTTATGCCTTTTTCCAGACACGAATACTAAAGTCTACTTTGAGAATCTGTATTTTATTATGATTACAGTATCCTGGTAATTTCAGTAAGTAGCATGTATTTCCCATCAGAAAAAAACTGAAATGCAGTGTGTAATAGTGGTATGTATTTTAATTTCTTACCTTGTCAATCATTTTACGTGCTTCCATTTCCTCAGCATTGGGATTTTCCAACTCAATAGTGTAAGTACCTTTGTCACTTTGGTCATCATCATTGTCCTTTTCAGTAGCAGCAGAAACAAGTTGGCTTTTTAATTTTTTGTCCATCTCCTGGTTTTGGCTTGGTCTATGTCCAAGACTTCCTGAACTTCTTAACAATGCAGTTTGTAAAAAAGGTAATGCAACCGAGGGTTCTTCTGATTTCTGTTTTAATAGTTTTGCATGAACACCATGTGCTACCCTACTAGTCTGCACAGGCAAAGAAACCCCTTTGATGTCTCCAGATGTACCTTTCACTTTCTCCGCTCTCACATGAGGTGTTGAAGGAGTTTCTGAGCAAAGAGCTCCTATGTTCTGAGAAAAGGAATAAGATCGTCTCTTTCGAGGATGGTCTTCATCAAAAAACTCAATCATAAAGGCAGTCTGACTTATAGCAGCCTGCTCTTCATGCTTTTCTGTAGTATGGGCTTTCTGGTATGACTTTTTCTGTTCTAAATGTTGATGCCTTAAATGCTCATCAAGTGTTGCTCGCTTATTGTAATGCCTGCGTGCACCAGCATTTTCTGAATCACTCTGTGTCCCATCATCATGTTTATTCCCTTCAAACAAAACAAAAAAAAATATTACTACAAAGTAAAAATATCACATGGACAGAAGCTGGCAAATTAAAATGTACATGGAAATTATACTTGTTTTTCTGTTGGTAACCCAATGTCCTTCAGTAACAGGCTCTTCAGACTTCCTACAGCTACACTAATGCATTCACCTTGCTACCAGTCAAATAATGAAGTCTTCACAAGCTGATCAGTGACACAGATGCATTTGAATTGCCTTTTTTTGATCTGTAAATACTTAATCAATGGTTTACAGAACCAGATAATATTATACAGGTGTACCAGATCTTGGTCTCATTTAATCAAGCCATCCAGTCAAAATGCTTTCTTTTATGTAGTCAGCTGATTACAAATGACTCCTGCACCAGAAAACAAAACTTGACCCTGAAAACGCTCCAGGAAGGGTTAAGGGGATGCGGAATATAGTTACGTAATAATTCACTGTTATTGGGAAACACCTGTAGAGAACTACAGATTTGGAACATTATTTATAAGTATTTACAGAATAACTTTCCATCTAATTAATCACTGTAGTTTCCAGAAAAGGGTGTCTAGTTAGCATCAGCACTAATCCTTTATCATACTCTCACACAAGTACAATGAATTTTCCAACCAGTCACTCCTGCCAGTCTGCTAAAGCACTTTGAGATCTATGGCTAAAGATCACTGTGTAAGAAATTATTATTATTATTATTTAAAAGAAATTTAAATGGAAGGAACTACATAGCAACTGAAATTTTAAAAGCCAAACTTATTACAAAGCAGTCTTCTGTGAAACGAAACTATCCAAACACTGTAGAATAAGTTGCTATTCTCTCTCTTTAAATCATCTGGATTTTCTTCTTTTAGCGATAAGGTGGGTTTTTTTTAAGTAATTTCTTTTTGTGCAAATATCAAACTATGCATGTTCTTAGTTACTAAAATGCTGACTTTTCCTCTGGGTCTCCTAGAGTGTTTAGATTGTCATTTAGATTGGAAGCTCTGCTAGTTAGTAACTGTTTTGATATGTCTCTTGTTCAGCATCAAACACACTGTTAGTGCTAAACCAATTAAAATAATCATAACAATTATTGGAAAACAACTAATACAGTAATTATAAAATTTAAATTTTAAATTCAGCTATTTTGTATGCTACAAAGATTATGAAGTGTTCATTTTTTGTTTCCTTTACCAGACACAGAAGTATCAGCTAGATAATAATATGAAACAGTCATCCAGCTGGCTGTGTTGATAATGTTATGTTACATGAAAATAAAAAGTATATTTTCCACAGTTAATTTGGAATTTCTGGTAATCTATTTAACCAAAATGGAGCATTGCAGAGGCAATGTAACAAAGAAAATAGAAAAACTACAGCACTTATCTAGCAATCAGACATCATCTAGAGCCCATCAGGACTTTGGATGCAGCCCGTGGGATTGCCACCCCTGTGGCACCATGGGGCTAAGGCAGGCTCCCTGCCTGCCCTGGCTCCACGCCTCTTCCGGAAGCGGACGGCACCACGTCCCTGCAACCCCTGCGGGAGGAGGGGAGCAGAGGGCTGTGTGCGCTGCCCTCGCCTGCAGGCACCACCCCCCGCAGCTCCCATTGACTAGGAACAGAGAGCCTGCCTTAGCCCTGCTGCACGCTGCTGCCACCCCAGAACCGCTCAAGGTAAGCGGTGCCGGGCCAGAGCCCGCACCCCAAACTCCTCCTGAACCCCACAACCCACCCTCCTGCACCCCAAATCCCTGCCCTGAGCCCCCTGCCACACTCCGTACCCCTCCCTGAACCCCAATCTCCTGCCTTGAGCCACCCCCTGCACCCCCTCCTGTGCCCCAACCCCTTGCCCTGAGCCTACACACCGCACTCCCTCCCCACACCCTGCACTCCCTCCCACACCCCAACCCCATGCCCCAGCCCTACATTCATGGCCCTGCATGCTATTTCCCCACTCAGATGTGGCTCTCAGCCCAAAAAGTTTGCCCACCCCTGATCTAGAGTCTTTGCTCTTTCCTCTGTTAGAGATGAAAAAACAATATATCTACCAAAAAAAATAAAAATTGGGATTACCAAGTAGGAATGTGGAAGAAGCTCGCAACTGTTGTAATATTCCATGATTCATACTAATATAATAATCATACGCATATTTATACGCAGTAGGTTTAAAAGATGGGCTTTTGCACTAGAACTTAATGAGACAAAAAACCTTTACAGATTTGACATTTTAGCTTTTCTGTTGCTGTTACCTCTAATATTAACACTAGGATAAAAGTGTACTTCTACATGGCTTGTTATTATTGAAGCGGTTATAATCTTCACATCACAACCTATTATGACAACTAACTTAGACAGTAAGCACTCTGAAGCAGGAACCATCTTTTTATTATGTGTTTGCACAGTGCCTAGCACCGGCGGCCCTGGTCTAAAACTAAGGATTCTAGGTGCTACCACAATATAGCAATAATAATACTGTCATGAAACTTATAGGTCACAGTTTTTTGCATCATGATTTCATTGCAGGTTTAGCTAGGAATACAAGACAGACAGGGAGAAGATACCAATATGTTAAAAAGCTTCACTACAATGCTCAGAATCAAGCTTTCAGAGTGGTTGTAGGTATTCCCTCATGAAGGGGGGAAGTGCAAGAGACCAGCTGTGATACAGTAGGTCACACAGTGCATTATCCAGAACAAATTCCTCTGGTACAACATACATTTTCAACTGAAAGAACGGTAAATGTCCATTTGTAACAGAAACGTCTTCAAGTTTCTGCTACCATAAAAGGGATGTATGTCTTGCATGCATATGCCTGCCCAGGCAATAGTTCTTCCCATTTTTCACAGTAAGATGTCTGATAGTATAAAGAATTTTTTAAGAATCCAGTACAATCCAATGTCATGAACAGCAAAGCAGTAACTGTGATATTATGCACTAAGAAACACTGCAATAATACTATGCTATTATTTCACTAATAGCACAGTGATATTGCTGTTTCTAAGACTTGTATGGAAAAGCGAGCTTTCAAAGCAAATTTTTGATCAATAAGACAATATTTACTCAATCCCAACTGACTGAGCAGATAAGTACATTTAGGTTGCAAAGCTAAGAAATAAGGAACTGCACAGTTAAGTTTTCAGGATTTTTAAAAAGTAAATAATTTGTAGACTTAAATATCTGTCATCAAGTTTTCTTTCTGAAAAGTTTGAATGTTAGTGGAATACTCATGAGCAAATAATCATAACAGAATTTTTCATTAATTCTGCTTAATGAAATCCCCACATAGATTTTACTCCTTTGAAAAGCTATTACCCACCGCTGAATACATTTCCATTTGAAATGTCATTTGTAGTCTGCAATAAATCAACATCTGAAATCAACTGGAACTTTGGTTGACAAAAATATGTGTGTAAGTATTTTACTGATGTATTACAAAACATTTTGGTTTATATCTGAGTATGGACTTAAAGTTGAATCCAGGGTCCCAAATCAGTATGTTAAATAGAGTAGCTGTGTATGCTGCATATCTAGCCATTAATGTGCATCTTCTTTAGCTCTCATGAATGTGATTATAGCAAAATGATTTTTTTATGTATCCAACAGAATGTATGCTGTTGAAAGAACTGCAGAAACGTGTGTTAAATCACGAGTTTTGATTATCAAGAGTGATTCAACTTTTGTAAACAAATCAATGTACAGTCTTATAAATTGTGAAACATTAACCAAGATGTTTTTTCTTTCAAAAAGTAAGCTTTTGGAACATATGAAGCCTTCAACTGTATAATAACGTAACACAACTCCAGTCAGTATACTTACTGTAGGATCATTTAAATTAATTGTTTGACTTTTTTAAGACTCCATCCTGCAAAGACATTTGCTACCACACTCTCCTGTGCAGATGCAACAATGACTTCAACTGGACTCCAGAAGACTGCATGGGTCCACCCATGACCTCTGTGAAAGATTTAAGCCTTAGGAAATAAATATAGCTGAAATTATTCACTTTACCTTTCAGCCTCTTCAAGTAAACTGGAACATCACTCTTAATACTTTTGGAATCCTCCTCTGTTGCTTCCCATATCATTCTAGGGGGATTGTTCTGTGCTAGCCAGTCAGCTACTTTGCTCTCAGCAGCCATCATCACAGTTTGAAGCCCAGGCAGGTCCTGTCCACCAGGAGAAGACTTCTTCGGCTTGTGGCGCTGATCTGAAGTGAATTTTGTCACATGATCTTTGATAGTTACTTTTCCTGGAGTGGTGTCATCAAATTCAATGGTAAATGAAGCATGCCCTGCACCTGCTGCATGAGAGGTTTGGGTGTCTTTTGTTGGGATTTCATGAATAGTGCTCTCTGCTATTTGTGAAGGTTGCTGGAATTCTTTTGTAGGAATTTCAAAGTAACTTGGCTCCCTACAGAAAGGATAAAGTTCTTCTTCATTTGCAGCTGAAGATTTCTCCTCAACTTGCTTGGCATCTGTGCTGCATCCTATTAAGAAAAATAAAAAATAGATTTCACAATACTGGGGAACTTCTGGGTCTTTGAGGAATTTCAGAATTCCTATAAAGGCCACTGGAGTAATTCCTGGAAAACAGCACAAGCCCATGCAGAAGACTGAACAATGCACTTCTGGAAGTGTAAGTTATTTTTGCTACATGAAAAATGTCACTGAAGAGAGGACAGCCATGACTGTAAGCATGTGAATTTGGCAGAAAGTTCTCTTAGAATTTGTCAAAGAACATTTGCACTCCAACAGATTTGTGGATGATGGAAGGAGATTCATATTAATAGCAACATGGCAAACAGTTCAAAAAATCATAAGAGCTAATATTTTGAAAAATAATATTGCTATTCAGAGCTACCTGGAAATCATCAAAAAGCAACTGACTAGATTTATGGAACAGGTGTCCTGAATTAGATGGGGTTGATTATGACTTCATTTCCTAAGCTATACAGTCAGTATAATTTTTCATAGCAAGACGGTTTGGAAAAATAATTCAAATATGAATGCAAGATAAAAATGAGCTCCCATGTGAATGTTAAAACAAAGAAGAATAAGCATTTGAGATTGTTTTATAATACAAACATGTTCTATATTTTTACAAAAGATAAAGCCGCGAATTATAAACTAAATTCCTAATGCTACGCACCCCTATTTCACTGAACACAATTTATAAAGCACAGGAAAAGCAGACTAGAAACTACAGTAGCCAAAAGAATTCAATAAATTTCATGCTTTTGAATGGAGCAAAGAAAACAGGAGGAGTGGGATGGGAAATGAGCGTCCCACTGCACATCCTGAATGAATGTTAAATTAAAGTTTTCATGCGACTGCTAGCAAAGCGATCAGTATCCTTTTAGGAAACTAGCCTTTACATGCATTTAGCAAAAGAAATATACCAGGCAAAATATCTGATGTAAAGATGCACCATAAGCAAGAGATATTCATCTAAAAGTTAATAGCAGAAAGCCAGACTCCAAACAGCATAATTCAAATGGTTCTCACACTTTTTACATGATTCATATTAAGATTTGTGGAAAAGGATTTTAGGACACAGAGTGAAGTACTAAAAATCCTATTAATATGTTCATCGTGGCTGAAAATAGACAAATTGTATCCACCTAAGATAGTTAAATTTGTACCTGAAATCTGTTATTTAGCCAGTAAGGTAGCAATGTAAATAAAGGAATGTACAAATGAATTATAAATATTTCCTGTTATTCTTCAGGAAAGATTTGCTTTTTTGAGAAGTCTTGATTTATTTTCAGCATCACGTGTCTTTAGAGAAAGATAAAAAAGATGATGAAGCCACAGAAAATAGGATGGGTGCTTTGATCCTAGTAATATGGACTACTTTGAGAGTAACATAGTGGTTGGAAAAGTTCAAGAATGAACGATACTAAGGAAGGATGAGAGGATTAATGTACATCCTCCCCTTATTCTCATGCTTGGAATGTTACAGAATAAGATCCCTTAAAACAATTTGTAGGCCTTGTACTAAGTTACTTTCTTTAATAAGTAGCTTTTTGCAGTAAAATATTTTGTACCTATTTTAAAAGTACAAACTAGATCAGATCAAAAGTAAAATTCTTCTCCTGACTTTCATATCAAGACACCATTTCTTGTATAAAGTGAGGTCTTTAAACAGCCTGAAAAAACATATTGGAATACACAAAATGTGATCTGAATACTGGGAGTCAATCTAGTTCAAACCTAAATTATGACAAGAATGAATTTATCTCAAATAATTTAGGTAAAGAAAAAGGTATGATGAGTAATTTTTTAAAAAAAAAATCAAAATTTCCCCATACAAGCCAAGGAGTGATTTCTCATAAAACAGGTAAGATTTTTTTTTAAAGTAAGCACAAAAACAATTTAACTAAATATATTAGCTAAAAAATAGGAACTTTTTTTCAAACTACAACATTTGCAATCTTGTGTGAGAAGGTGAGATGTTCAATGATTAAGCAGCACAAGAAACAAAATGTAATATAGTTTTAATCTTCTATGTTCCACTGTAGTATAAGCAAAAACAAAAAAGACCCAAGTTTCATGTTGATGGAGATCTCCTTTCGGGGAATGCTCCAACTATGTTATCTTTTTAAATTAAATTACTGGTATTATATTAGACTTGTAGAGAGTAAAATGAATAAGAGTCTGTAAAATAGCCTCACCTTTGCCTTCATTACCATAAAGTAATCCACACTGCCCAAGCAATCTGTGCATCAGAAAAATGTACATAGTACTGAAACTTAACTACATAAACACTTAACATTGAAGTGCTTCATAACAATTTCTGAGCTAAATAGGAACTACAAAAACGCATTTCTTAATGGATTATAAATTATCATTGTGGTGGAGTGGATGGGGAGAGGACAGCACCAGGCTGGTGTGGGGAGTGCAGGAAAGGGCAGAGGAAGGAAGCAATGTCCTGGTCTTGCATCAGAGGAGCACAAGGAAAAAAGCAGCTGGTGCTTAGCGCTGGAGAGCAAGGCGAATGAGGCTGGATGGTGGAAGAAGTCAAGGCTGACGTCACATGAACTCCATCTGCAGGGAGCCCGGATGGGGAAAGAGCCTATCTTGGGAAGTAGAGCCTGAAGATGTGTGAGAGGGCAAGGAAGGTTGAGAGCAGTGAGGGGGGAGGGAGAGGGAGCAGGAGTTGAGAGTAAGTTTCTTGGTAGCAGCGGGGGCAGAGGATAAAGGGGTGTATATGGAGATGAAGAGCTTCCACCCTGCACAGTTCCTCGCTAGGAAACAGAACCAGGCAGCAGCTTCTGGGAGGAAAACAGGGACACAAATAGCATTGCAATTGCCACAGGGTTATGTGATTGCAAATGGAATCATGAGAGTTGGGAGCAGAGGTATTGTGAGTGGTCATGATTGGGCAGGAAGACACTTGCTTCACTAAGCAGTGGTGCACACTATAAAAGCATTTGGAGCATAACTGGCCTAATACATTATCTCATTTGAAAACAAATGGATTCAGAAAATTATTTTACTGGAATGAACTTACAACTTGGGTAAAAAAAGCAGCAAAATTCACTTTGCACCTTCACTGGCACCAAGTTTTACGGCTGTGTTGGTTTTTTATTGTTTTGTTTTTCTGAACACACACAAATAATCATGGGGCCCTAAATTTCCATTTGTCCTGCAGGACAAGAATGTATGAATATGTTCTCATGGTTATTCAATGGAATTCATTTGTTGGCCTGCAAGACTGGAGATTTTTTTAAGGCACTTGTACTGCACTTCTGAAAAACATGTAACAGTTTTAGGAAACTATTTCCACAATATTCAGGTTATTTATTATTCAAAAATTCTTTTTGGTACTTTGCATGGTGTGATTTTATATATTTTTCCAGCTTAACACAAAAAATGACTTGACATTGCATAGATTTTTCAAAAGAGTATTTCAGCAAAAGTGGAACAAAGAAAAAGATCTTCAGTTACTGTCATCTCTTCTATTTTAGCAGCCTAGTTTGCTACTGGACAAAATAGTCACAAGACTATATATAAACTGATAGCTTTTCCATGTTCTCTTTTAAATGACAGTCACTCCATCAATCCAGATGCTAATGTTAGAGACAGATAAACCTAAAAGCATGAACTGGAGATCAGAACAGCAGATTTACATGCCAGTAAAAGAATCCAAAATTCTTGAAGTCTTGTTAGCCACTATTTGAAAACAAAAGTTACACAATTTTTCAGAGACAGAAGCTAAGGTGTGCCAATATTAGTACCTAATGGAATCCCATTCTTCTGATCTCTTATCCTGTTTTTCCCCTGATTTTTTCCAGCTATTGCTTTTTCTTTCATATTTTCTCTCTCCTTTCCTTTATTGGCCCTTCTGCTTTTCATAGGTCACAATTTTCTAGTGACTTTACTTTATGTCCTATATTTCCCATGAGGTCCAGAAAAATCTATATAATAATTTATCGCTATTAAATACAAATATTTCCCCGCAACTTGTCTTTTAGCAAATGTGTGAAGTTGTTCTCTAAACATTTTTTAAAATCTTTGTATGTCATTTTTCATAAGTAGTATGTTAACTAAAAATTACAAAAAGAAAATTAGAAGCTATCTTTCATTGTCTAAATATTTTAAAAGGTCCCTGTTCTACAAAGTTCTGAATGCCTCCTGTGACATGCTATGCACGTTCACTTCCATAGCCTTGCATAGGCTTACATAAGCATTATTCACACTTATTCTAGGTCCCTATACCTCAAAGTATTTCAACATGCACTTAAGTGTTTTGCTGAATTGAGGCCTTAATGTTTAATTTTAAGGATCACCCGGATCGCTTCTTAATTTATCTTTCAGGGATTTAATATTCTACTGTTGCCTTAGAATGGCAGTTTTTTGTTACCTGCAAAGAAACTTTACATATAAAAAATTATTTAAAGTTACCAACTGCTGGAATTCAGAAATATTTAGTTCCTTATCATAAAGAGAACTGTATGAATAACTTAATGTTCTTATCAAAGCCTTAAACTGAATTCCTACACATTTATGAATTCAGATTAGGAGAATTAGTGATGCCAAATTCTACAGCAATTAATGAAACCACAAATAATTTTTTTGAGGGAAAAAGGGGTGAGTGGAGGAGATGTGATGAGAAGAGTTAGATCCCAGTATACTTACCCCTACCAGAGAAAGCTAGAGAAAATGAGTGTACTTTGAACTCAGCTCAAAAAGCAGCAGTATTGGGTCATATATGAAGTCATACACCATTTCATGGATCCATAGCACATAAAATTACATCACTATATTTCTCTAACAAAAGCACAAGGATGTGCCTTTTTGAAATTGAGTCCACTGTGCTCTGTTTACTACAAAGATTTTCCATTAGAGTTTCCACTAAGGTTGAAAGACAGTAATACCAAAATAATCTCATTAACTTGAGACTTTAAAGGCTAATTTTACAGAGCTGCTTTAGCAGCGACAAATCTCCCATATCAATCTCCTCATTAAACCATGGTCCATCTATTGTAATGTATACTTTACCTTCTAGTCAACAGAGAACATTTTTTTTTCAAATTGTTAAAGACTGATGGAGACTCTTATTTAGATTAGTTTATTAAAATGTTTGGATGTGTGTTATTGGAACAAAAGTTTGCAGAATTATATATATGAGAATCTATAATTTACTTGTTCTAGATCAGTGGTCCCCAAACTGTGGGGCACACCCACGTAGAGGTATGTGGAGTAATGTGGGGGGGGCATGGCAGGGCCTGAGCCAGCCCCCATGTGGGCGGGAAGAAAGCACCATCCAGCCCTGCTCCGCCTGTTGCCCTGCTCCTGGCCGCGCCCTGCTCCCAGCACCTGACCTCGGCTCCCTACCGTGGCTTGGGAGGGGGGGGGGGGAAGGTGGATCTGGTAAGGGGTGGTGCACAAGCAAAAAAGTTTGGGGGCCACTGTTCTAGACAGTCTTGCATTAAGAAGGCTGTTTCAAAGATCTTTTATTTGTTTGTGTTAAATATCTGAGATAACAATGATTTACCATATAAAAAGCAAATTATACGTTACATCTACTATCTCAGCTGGTCAGTGCTGGACTACAGATTAGGTCTAAAAAGTTGAAACAACATTCAAGGAGATCTGAAATTTCACGAGTTCCAGTTATAATAAATATAGAACATTTCCATCACACATGGATTGTTTTTCCAATTTCTGCCTGAATGTACTTATGCTGAAATGTCAAGAGACACAAAGAAATTATATGCAAGTCTGTTGAAAAGCAACAAAAATATGTTTTAATGGGAGGATGAAAACTTTAGGGGGAGCAAGCCTTGGAAATTATGTGCCAGTGAAGTGGTCCAAAAAAGGCTATGTAATAATTTATTTGGTATTAAAGTGTGTGAAAATATTTAGTAACTTTGGAATTCTACAGCAAATACTAGTATCATAGGAAGGCAGGTTTTATGGGGGAGGGAAGCCCACTAAGGTATACCACATAGAACAAAATTGTTTGTCCTGCACATGTCAGAAGACAGACAGGATCCAAGGAATGTGATTTAACTAGGTAATAACTTTACTAAACTTAACTCATTAACTCAACCTATTCAGCAATAAATTGTACAGTGCAGATCATGGTTCCTTCTTTAATTGTTTCCACTTGGTAGAGGGCTATCACTAGCTCCCCAGCCCTCCACAGTGGGTTCCCAGCCTGTTGCTGGGACCCCACCCCTCTCCCCTCACATGAGGGTTAAGTGTCTGGGGAAAGAGGGTTGGTCTCCTCGCAGAACCAAACTTTAGGATCCCTCTATTCTGTTCCTCAGCTTCTTTAGGAAGGTTTTGAAGGCTACTTCAAATGCCAGTTTATCAGGGAACTGGACCTCTAAGGAGCAAATACCTGCACTGAACACCTGCCACCTGCTAAATTACAACGGCTTGAATCTTACCTCCTGAACAGGTCCCTCAGCTGTTGTGGGGATGCCAAAAAGCCCAACCCCCCACCCTAGCCAATCTGACAGTGATGGAAAAATTCCTTCCCAGTCACAAAAAGCAACTATCATAATGTCCAAAAAACCCCAGTCCTACCCTAATTCTAGGTATAGGAGAGAGGGAGTGGTTAATCCAGAAATGAGATTCAGGGTGGAAGACCAGGGCTACACTCCCTCATGTGTGCAGGGGCCAATGGTTTATCTGAGCCCTACCAGCCCACCCACCAGCTCAGGTGATGCCCTCCTCCTCATCTGCCAGCCAACTCCCTCCTAACCTCAAAGGGAGAGAGGACACGCAAAGGAGCCACAACTCATTTCTTTCTGCCAGTCCAGACAAAGCCCTCTGTCCCCTCAAGATGGCCTTCCACCTGACATGTCTACTTAGGCATTTTGCCAACACTAATAAACATTCTACATCAGATACAGAGAAGTTGAAACACAGAGAGTGAGTTTGAAAGTCTACTGATAACCTAAAGTGATTAAGAAAATAAAATCACTATTTTCAGTGTGGGATCTTAAAGTTCTATATCCATGCAATTTGAATCCTTTTAGAGAAAGGAACCAAATATTCACCAATACAGGGTTTGTGGTTTGTTTGTTTTGTGGGGATTTTTTTTTCTTTAATGCTCTTGTACAACTTTATTCATTTAAGTCTGTTGACTATATTCTTCTGTCACAAGCTAAATTCCATTTTTGATAGAAGTAATAACCCTTCAATTTAAACAAAGAAGCTATTTGCACAAATATTTTTATTTAATCTCTCTTACAGTGATTCTGTTTGTAGAAGGTACCTTGAAAAGGTATTTCAAAGATAACATGGAATTGTTTCACACAGTGAGATGATGCACATTATGTATTCTCCTGTGAGGCCCAAATATTTTTTATAACCTTGTATAAAAATTTTGTCTAACCATGCCATTCTTCACTTTGTTTGTAAATTACCACAACTGAGCACATTAAACAAATCCTTTAGACTTCCATTCATTACTGAAGTTCTTCTCTAGCACAAACTTTCTTTTTCCTTCCATTCTACTGCAAA
The DNA here is from genome assembly GCF_020497125.1 of Mauremys mutica. Taxonomy (NCBI): domain Eukaryota; kingdom Metazoa; phylum Chordata; order Testudines; family Geoemydidae; genus Mauremys; species Mauremys mutica. The sequence continues at coordinate 139,276,968 of NC_059074.1, forward strand.
GGCGGGTTTTGATTTCATTGACCAGTTGGCTTAATCAGATGTTGGCTTCTCTTATCTGCGTTTCTTTGAATTCAAAGAGCACTGTAAAAGCTACTCCTCTCTTTCACAAAGTACTTATGCTATTTTGAAGAAAGCAATTTTAATGTATGAATAAAATAAGACAACAACTTGTACATCATTCTGGAGTACTTTCATATCTTGGGTGCGACCTTCAGAAGTCACTCAAAGAGTGGTGTTATTGCAGCACAGATATATATCCTGCAGAGATTTTTTTTAGTTTTATTTAATAATCCTATATAAAAATTACAACAAACCCACAGTATTACACCATTTCACTTTTCAAAATGTGGCATTAAATTAACAAAAATGGATACAAGAATTTTTTTTAAATCCCTCTTAAAATTACTCTTCTTCATTTGACTTTTGTTTCCTTAGTTTTCTTTTAAGAAAACTATCCTCCCCCAAGTTCACGTACAATATTCCTCAATATTCCTGAATCAGAAGACCAGTCAGGACTAGTGACCTATGGAGTGAACAATGCCATAAATGTTGGCATCTGAACAGGTGACAAAAAAGGAGGTGGCAGAGATAACACCATGGAAGAGACAGAAAGACAGAAGAGTGGAAGATTTCATGACTGGTGTTTTACAATCCCCCAATTTTAAAAAGCAAGAAGGTAGACCGCCCTACCACTAAGACTGTATACTTCATATTTTAAAGGGAGGGCCCCATAGAGATGGAGAAGGTAATAGCTCATCAGCGAGCTTGAGGGAGAAAAGTGCTATGATGCTAAAGCTCACTGCTTTCCACTTGCCTTCACAGACAGCAACAGACATTTTTCCTTACCCAACCCCACAACACATGCAATTTCCCTATGGAGAGAGGAATGGAGACAGAAACACATACGACAGCTGTTAGTCACTTGTTTCTCTTCAGATGGCAGTCACTGATGACTTTGTTATGAGAACAGAGAACCTGAATAAAACTCTACCACCATTGTTACAGACCAAAACCCCACAGAGTTCAGGGAATTCTACCTGTTACTTGCTAGGGACCTGGGAGTGAGAATGCTGCACAAAAGGTATCTTCAGAAAAATATTTTTTTAATTAACATGAAGTGCAGGATGGTGAATCTACAAATGAGTTATGCAGTTATGTTATCTCAGACAAGTATTCACAAACCCTTTATATCACACCATCATGCATTTTATTTATCCCACATACAGTACAGATTTTTTGTAGTGATATTTAGAGAGTTTCATGCAAATTATTGTGACAATTTCTGTATACCAATGCGTGTAAAACTAGGTGTCTTAGTCAAACTGTAGAAGACTCAAGAAGAGCCATAAAAACCTTAGAATATGACAAAAAACTTTTTTACGCATAAAAAAGTCATCACTTTAAAAGAAACCTTTGAAGGTCTTCACCCAGTCTCTACCCACTAATCCAAAGCCCTAGTGGTGAAAGCTTTATTCCATTAGAACGTGGAAATTCAAGGCTGCCAAACTCGCATATAGTCCCCAAAGGTCCTAAGATATTGGATCTTAAGTTCACTACATTTTTAAATTATTTTGAGATATTTTAACAGACTTTTAGGGCTTGCTCCAACCCCTCCCTGGTAGGATTCATGGCAACTAAAACAGATGATATAACGGGAGGAAGGAAACAAAAATCATTCCAATTTAAAAAAAAACAAAAACAAAAACCTTCAAACACACACACACACACACATGGAAGTCTAAAATAAGGCTCCCAAATCCATGTATAGGCACCTAAATAAAAGTGGCTTGGATTTGCCTTGATTTAAATAGGATTTGTGAGTGTTCAACAATTTCCAAAGTGAGTCCACTTTTATTTAAATGCCCTCATGATGGATTTAGGAGCCTAACTTTTTTAAGTTTTGTCCATGTATTTTACACACACTAACTTTTAACAGCATAACAAGTAGAAATGGAAAGTCCTATTTATAGACACCACCAGGGTGAATTAACATTACAACAAGGATTTTTCTTGCAAATTTAACATATAAATCAGAACATGAAAATATCTTTTTTTTTCATTAAAATATGGACTAACATTAACGCTGATGAAACACTAAGGAATGACAGTAGGACAGAATGTTGCCAGAAGGAATCTTGTACTGCTGGCATCCACACAGCAAAACAAAACAGAACCATTAATTTTCACAGTCAGAGATATTGATTTGGTGACAGTGTCCATTACAATGGCTTAATTTTTATTATACCAAATGACAGAAGTGGATTTAATCACTATCGGCTCGATACTAGTTCGGAAGAATTACTTTACTCACTATAGCCACTAGTAAGCTATTGATTTAGGTAACAAACTCTGTACTCAGAACAGTACAGTTCTGTTATTGTTGAACTGCTATTTATGAACATTTTTTTTTACTAGCCAACCTTATCCTAGCTTTTATCAGTGAATAACTGTCAACAATCCAGAAAGCTGGCTGGTTAACAAAATCTCATTTACTAGAATTTGGATTAAATGTATAGTGGATATTATGTGGAATCAAATAATTAAATCTATGTCTGGGTTGAGTTGGCAGGGGTGCTGAAACAATTTGTATAGTGGGAGTGTTGACAGCCATTGAACCAAACTGTAAACCCTGTATATGATGGAAACCACTTCAAAACAGGGGATACAGAAGCACCCCCAGATCCCCTAGTTCCAGCACCTATGTGAATTAGCATTAAACAGAGTGAAGCTGAGAAATTTCTCAAGCAGTAAGAATCTCCAACATGTATTTATATCCTTTTTGTTCATGTAAGCACAGCTTTATTAAATATTTGGAGAATAACTCTGTCCACTGCATCATGACAATAGTTGAGAAGAACTAAAGAAGGCATTTACAAAGGGCAAAATCCTAGCTATATTACAATTAACGTGCGTTTTTGCCTCTGACTTCAATAAGGCCAGGATTTCAGCCATAGACTCCAATATGATGAAAATCTGAAGTACTTTGCTGTCATAAAACAGTGACAAAAAACAGAAGGTCAACACAGAAAGGCTACTCTGCAGCATAAAGTTCAGATATTAGTGAAGCAATAGTATTTAACAGTGATAAAAGAACATATAAAATTGGTTAATAAGCCATTAATTATTGAAAAAAGTTATCTTTCCTATATACCTCTGTGGGCTCCCACATTTAAGAGATACTTACTAAAGAATAAAAAAAGATACTACAAATTGAAATGTTTTCTGAACAGTCTCACCTGAAGCTCCTGTTTCATGTATTTTTTCTTCATGTTTGACATCTTGTTTGCAGCCATTTTTTTCATCAGCCTCATCCTCACCCCACCAGGATGGCTGTCCATACAAAGGTGTACCACGAGGCATGGCAGAAAGATCTATAAAAATATTCCAAAGCCAAAGAAATTACTTTTTTACTTTACCTAAGATATTTAGATACAAGTGACAAGGAGAAAAAGCAGTTCTGATGTATCTTGTATGTTGCAAGTCAAAACAGTTTGATTGCTTGTTTCCTCAAATACAAAACCAATTTAATGCCTGGACAAATGACCTGCATGCTAAATATAAAAGCTTACTAATGATCTGACCAAAACTGCTTGCTTAGGAATTTATGCAAATACAAGTGACTTACATCTTGCTGCTACTGCACAGTATTTTTAAATATTATTTTCAGCTTTCATTTAAAGACAAATCATCTCACTATCAGAACATTATCAAAAGCTATCTGCTACCATTTCTGTGAAATGATTCTCTCTTTTACACATTGACCTTTTGCTGGAATACCTATCACATGGAAAACTGATCAAATTTTGTAATGCTGCCAAGGTTTCAAATAGCTGGCTGTTACTAAAGAACACCAATATGTACACACTTATATATGAGTTAGTTCGACTACGCTATTTTTAAAGCCATAGTTAACTAAGAAAATATAAAAAGATTTATCAAAAGATTTAGCTATCAAAAAGAACTAAATCTCATTATTTACTTATAATATACATAGCACAAGTAGCTGAATAGGAAAGGGTTAAGTAAGAAATTAGATATGAACTAGTTATTCCACCTCCATGACTAACCAGTCAGTTGAACTCTGACCTGCTCTCCATATTAAGAACAGTTCATATTTCTTAAAACAATATTGCACCCTATTAAGATTTGGCCATTTTAATATCATACAGATGTTCTAACTGAATACATCTTAACTTCTTTTATATTGTGTTTCAACACCAGATACACCTCAGTGACTGGGTATATGTGCCCTCTATGGTAAAAACAGCTCTGTTTCCTTTTCTGAATTCCCAAATCTCTATCATGTTATAGCAGACATTTTTGTTTGGTGCACAAAATAGAATATCTGAAAGTATTATATATTTTGACAGTAATATACACTATTTGCATGCTAGGAAATAAGGACTATTTGTGAACTTCTACCTTGTTAGCAAATAATGGTTTGTTCAGTAGTGTTCAAAGGGTTAAATTTCACCCACAAATAAATGAATGGGCGCTTCAAATGTTTAATACAATTTAAAATACCCATATAACTAATTATTTTTCTTCCAAAACAATGTTCTTCTACCTTAGAATATACTGTAGTTTAAAAAAACCCAGTAACAAACAATGGAGTGAATTTTAGTGTATTTAACTGCATGAACAATAGCAAACACTTATGTATGTAACAAGTGGCTGAAGAGAAAAATCAAGACTTCAATACACTTCTGAGTAGAGCTGGGAAAATTTTTTCAAATAGTTTATTCAATAAAATGAAAATGTTTTCATGGTGCTTCGGATAAGAATGAGAGAATGTGTGCGCCCCTTTAGCCCAATGGTTAGGACACTTGCTTGGCAGGTGGGAAAACCAGGCTTGAATTCCCACTCTAAAATAGGTATCTGAATTAAGATCTTCCCTTCCCAGGTGAGCATCCTAACCTCCAAACTATAGGCTATTCGGAGGTGGGTTACTCAATCTCTCCTGTTGAATATGTTCCATTTTGTATAAATACTTAAATATTCATAGGAGCAGGGATTTGAACTCAAGTCTCTCCCCTAGCAGATGAGTGCCCTAACCAGTAGGCTACACGGTATTCTGCTCTCAATTGATCATAATGAAGCTGTTCCAACTTTGCAAAAATATTCATGGATGAAGGGGGGGGTGGGAGAGAGAGAGAGAAAAACAAACAACTGTATAGCCTGTTGATTAAGACACTCACCTGGGAGATAGGAGATGTGGATTCAAGTCCATCTTTTGAATCAGACAGAGAGAAGATTTGAATCCATATCTCCTACCTCTCAGGTGAGTGTACGTTCTCTGGGACAAAGACTGTCCTTTTCTTCTGTGCTTGCACTGTGCCGAGCACAATGGTGTCCTGGTCCATTATCAGGGTCCCTAAGCGCTAGAGTAATACAAATAATATTAATGTAACCAGAAAAAATAATAAATTATACTATAACCTACTAAAACAGAAAAATATTACAGAAAAATACAACGAGGTAGAACTATCAAGAACAGAAGAGTACTAAAAAATATTACCGGTTAACTGAAAAGTCTCATTAGTGAATAAATTCAATGAAGTGCCACTCTACCATGGCTAAGGTTCACAAAAGTTTGCACTGGGTGTGATGGCTGTGTGCAGGGGAAGAGCTGGAAATTCAGGAAACTCAGAGCAAAAAACTTACTCAAGTTTTTATATTCATGTCTGGACGCTGTGATAAAGAAAGCTAGAAATTCTGAGGGTTATTATTAAACCTTTTTTTTAAAAAAAAAATCTTTATCTGGTGATCAGTACGTCTTGGATGTCTCGCCTTCTGACAATGGCATAATCTATCAGATGCCACTGTTTGGACCTAGAGTGCATCCACGTCGTTTTGTATTTGTCCACTTGTTGGAACAGAGTGTTGGTAATGGTCAGGTCATTTTCAGAACAAAGGCTCAAAAGGAGTAGTCCATTGCTGTTCATTCTGCCTACACCATGTGGCCCGGTTACTCCTTTCCAGTTCTCGCTGTCAGCCCTGACTCGGGCATTGAAATCTCTAAGTAAGAGTAGTTTGTCTGTTACAGGTGTGGCCTTGATCAGTCTGTCGAGATCTTCATAGTATTGTTCCTTTGAGTTGTCAGAGCATGTTAGAGTGGGTGCATATGCACTGATGATGGTGGCATGACGTTTGGCATTTAGTGGGAAGCGTAGTTTCAGCAATCTTTCATTGATACCCACTGGAAGGTCTGGGAGTTGATGCATCAATGAGGTTTTTATTGCCAGACCAACTCAATGTATTCTGTCCTCTGTCTCAGTCTTACCCTTCCAGAAGAAGGTGTAACCACTTCCTGGTTCGCTCAAGGAACCTTCCCCAGGCAATCTTGTTTCACTTAATGCCGCTATATCGATGTTGTAGTGGGCTAGTTCTCGAGCAATGAGAGCTGTCCTTCTCTCAGGTCTTGCAACAGCTTCTCGATCCATGAGGGTACGAACATTCCATACACCAATGGTAAGTTTCCTCAAATTTTTCTTTTGGTTTCGGCCGCAGATTGGGTTAAACTGCCAGCCGCGGCTTGCTGGCCAGTTGCTATAGGGCAGGCAATTTTTAGGCCACCTTTTCTAGGCCCCTCCCTTACTAGGGTGAACAGTGCTGTCCTGAAGAGGGCAGAGTAATGCGAGGCGCAGAGTGCTGGACAGATCACAGATTAGTCAGGATGTCTCTTCAACTTCACATCGCTCCCTCTCGGCACAAACGCCCTAAGCATGTGCGACCTGCTTTCAACATAGCCAAACTGAAGGATGCTCAGTGTATCAATAATTTCCAGAGGAGTCTTGATGACAAACTGACATCCCACGGACAATTGATCGGTACTGTAACCGAAAAGTGGGACCAGTTCAAGCAGATAGTGACTGACACAGCAATAACATCTCTTGGACCAAAGAAAAGAACACATCAGGATTGATTTGATGAGAACCAAGAAGAAATATGCTCAGCACTGGAAGTAAAGAAAAAAGCCTTTATCGAATGGCAGAATGACCCCTCCTCAGTCTCTAAACGGGACCATTTCAAGTACCTTCAGAGCAAAACACAGAAAGACCTCCGTCAGATACAAGACAACTGGTGGGAGAGCAAAGCCAAAGAATTTGAGCACTGTGCTCAGACTCACAACTCAAAGATGTTCTTCAGTGCTATTAAGACTGTCTAAGGACCTTCTAAACCAAGGACAACCCCATTGCTCTCATCAGACAACACAACGCTGATTAAAGATAAAGAAGGCATCAACGAAAGATGGCGAGAACACTTTAGCAACCTTCTCAATAGACCATCAACCGTGAATAATAATGTCCTCAATGAAATTACACAACAACCTGCTCTGACAGATCTTGACTTTCCGCCCACTATAGATGAGATTAAGAAAGCTGTTAGCCAGATGAGTTCAGGAAAAGCTCCTGGAAAAGATGGGATACCAGCAGAGATATACAAAGCAGCAGGTCCAGCAGCACTAGCAGCATTCCACAGCGTGATCATCAGCATCTGGGAGGATGAAAACATACCACAGGACCTCCGCGACGCTACTATTGTCTCTCTTTTCAAGAACAAAAGTCAGCAAAGCAGAATGTGCAAACTATAGAGGCATATCCCTCCTCTCCGTTGGTGGGAAGATCATCACCCGCATCATCTTGAACTGCCTAATAGCCAGTATTTCCGAGGCAAATCTACCTGAAAGTCAATGTGGTTTCCGACCTGGCCGGAGCACAGTCGACATGGTGTTTGCTGTCAGACAAATACAAGAGAAGTGCATTGAACAGAATATGCACCTGTATGCTGTCTTCATAGATCTGACAAAGGCGTTTGATATCGTCAACAGGGAAGCCCTTTGGACCATTCTAACACGACTTGGCTGCCCAAGAAAATTTGTCCAGATTATACGCCTTTTTCATGACTGCATGACAGGCGAAGTATTGTCTGATGGAGCCACATCAGCCCCCTTCAACATCACCAATGGTGTGAAACAAGGATGTGTTCTCACTCCTGTCCTATTTAACCTGTTCTTTGCATGCGTCCTTAACCATGCAATGAAAGATCTGGACCAAGGTATATACTTGAAATACCGGCACGATGGTTCACTTTTTGACCTTCGTCGCCTGAATGCAAAGACTAAGACAGTGCAGAAACTCCTTCTTGAGGCACTCTTTGCCGACGACTGTACCCTCATGTCTCACACTGAAAATGATCTTCAGTACATTGTCAACAAGTTTGCTGAGGCCTCGCAACTCTTCGGACTATCAGCCTCGGAAAGACAGAAGTTCTTCATCAACCTGCACCTGGATCAAATGCTTCTGTCCCGAGTATCTCCATTGACGGCACTCATCTTAAAGTAATGGAGAACTTTAAATACCTGGGTAGTGTCATATCCAGTGATGGATCACTGGATAATGAGATCAACGCACAAATATCCAAAGCAAGCCACACACTTGGCTGTCTGCGTGTCAAAGTTTTAAACCACCACAACATCCAGATGTCAACAAAATTGCTTGTGTACAGAGCTGTTGTTCTCTCATCTCTTTTGTACGGGTGCGAAACATGGACACTATATAGGTGTCACATCAAGCAGCTTGAAGCATTCCACATGCGCTGCCTCCGCAACATCATGAAGATCCGCTGGCAAGACAAAGTGCCCAATCTCGAGGTCCTCAAGAGAGCCCAGATGACAAGCATCGAAATGATGATCATGAGTCACAGCTACGTTGGACCGGTCATGTCAGCCGCATGGATGCCAATAGAATCCCCCGCCAGCTTCTGTATGGTGAACTCTCCCAGGGCATCCGGCATATAGGTCGTCCACGGAAACGTTACAAGGACACCATCAAAGCCAATCTGCAGTACAGCAGTATCAAACATAGGGACCTTGAGGATGCCGCCAGCGACAGAACACAGTGGCGTGCAACAGTTAGAAATAACTGCATCGCCTTTGAGGAAGATCGCTGCCAGCGTCTACAAGAGGCACGCGAATGACGTCACAGAGCATCAGCAGCGCACAATCCACTGACCGCGAACTTCCCATGCACCATCTGCAGTAAAATGTGCACCTCTAGAATTAGCTTGTACAGTCATCAGAGGGCACACCATGAGACTAACAATAGATGATCTACACAGATTTGTCATCATCGAATCGATGGACTACCAAGAAATAAATAAATAAATGATATATATATATATATATACAAATAAATCTCTTCTGCAACGTGTCTACAGTATCTGTCGAAATAGCTGAGGAAAGAAAAAACCTGCCTTCTCTAATTATACATTGTATTGCTACAAAAATTGATCTCACCCATAGATTTTTCTTCAGACTTCAATGCTTCTATAGCTTTGTGATGCACTTCACCTGTGGCATCTGGTACCTTTGGCTCTGTACCTGTGGAGCTGACTGGCTTTGATCCTTCTGCCTCTGAGGATTTTTGGGATAACTGGAGTTGACTTGTAAATTTTTCATGCTAAACAACATTTAAGAAAAAAAGAAAAAGATCTCACAACTAAAATAAACTGCATTAACTATAGTTATACATATAAAGAGAAGGGCAGAATACATAAATAAAAGTGTGACAGATGTGAAATTTGGGAAGCATGAGGACTTCAAAAGATTATTGTATCGAAATGTGCCAGGGAGGCATGGACTTCTGCTATAATAGATGTTCAATGCCTTTTCAGTGTCCTGGCTTGGTGAGTTGGTTTCCTGGGGTATTGGGCGGTTAATACAAAATCCCCAATGCCAGTTACGCAAAAACTCAGCCTCTGAAGCTTTTCCCCCTGAGGAGAAGAGCGTTGACTGGTGTTACCTGTTACAGTCGGTCAGAGATCAAGTGCCCAAATTCTATAAAGAAACAGCTAAACTGTCCCAAGGTGTTCTTACTCTTGATCTCCTACCAGAGCCAAATGCTGGAGGTGGAGTGACTTCTAGTAAGCTTTTAGCATACGTGTAGATCTGCTTGATGATGTGGCTGTTTTGTTTTTTTTTCTCTTTAATTTTAATGTTTTGTCTTTGATGCTTATGACTCAAGAGTAAATGTACTTTGCTTTGTGAATGCTGGTTGATAACTGGTCTGCACTGTTATAGTCTAGCACCTGGAGAAAGAGTGAACCACTGCTAGACCCAAGTCAGATCTGCTGGAGAACTCACAGTGAGGTGCAGAGGGATTGCACGCCTAAAACCTGGCCTGGAGAGAGACATGGGTCTCCATGTGAGAAAGGTGACTGCTAAAAAACCTGAAACCTTAAGTGGTTGCCCTTGAGAAAGCAAAGAGGTGGGGAGGGGAGGCCAAAGGTGCAGTTAACCCTTAAACAGTGACAGTAGTGATTGCACGTTATTACCTTAAGGGCTTCTTCAGGGACCCTCATTTCACCTCTGACTACAGTAAAAAGATTAGTATGTATGAAATGATAAGGAAAACCACCTGAAAAGTTTCACAGCTCCACAAAAAAATTACACTACAGACAGAAAGTCTTACTTTAAGATATGCCACAGCAAAAAATTGAGATTTTTTCTTTAAAATGGAATAAATGTAACTTAATAGGATGAAAATACCAAACAATATAAGAATATTAGAAATTTGATACATTCTTACTTTGCTTACTTACAAAAGCTCTCACAAAACCCCGATAGTCTCATCCAGCTTCTAAAAGGTCTAGAAGATACTATAATGTAGTCTCATATTATTAAGATCACAGTTTAAAAAAAATATTACACTTATGACTAACATATTATGAAGTATATTTGTCAAAATAAACACATTGTGATTCATTACTTGTAATAAATACAGTACAATATGTACAATAGCTACAGTATGTACCTTGTAAATACAGTAGTATAAAAATGACTAGTCCTTGCTATGAAGAGTTTACAAATTAGGCATACAACAAGGAATGACGGCAAACAAAGGTTTGGGAGGACGACGATTGACCATGAGAGATCATGAGATATACTTATGTATCAGTGTATGTTATCAACGGTTATGTCACCATCTTATTCTTTTTTTCCATTTAATATACTAACATTTAGCTCAGTGTCTAGAATTGGAAAATTTATCTGTGCTTAATTGAAAGTTCTCTTTTTTTCCCAAGTAGTGAGGTCCACAGGGTACCTTAGTCTTCTTGGAGTGTGGGGCTAAAACAAGAGTCAGTCAGTCTTTGTCTGCAAGGTAACGTATTAGCCCCCTGAAGTTAGCTCCAGTTATGACATCTTCCACAGGCAGAATAATGCAATTGTACTTTCTTAAATTACATATTGTGTTAACTATACTTAGAAGAAAAAGCACAATTTATACTACTGCAGAGCATGGGCAATGTCCCCTAATGAAACAAACCCAAAATCTTTGGATGTAAATTTCCATCTCTTTTCTGGATTATCTGTTTGCAGTACAGACCAGATCTGTGGAACTTATTACTCAAAAAAAGGGCATTTCTGATAGGCACACATAAGTTTTTATATTCTTCATCATGCTCAAGTCCACAGATCCATTACAACTGGATTTTCACAAGATTGCGCTTCCAGGGTAGGACGCAGACTCATCCTTTAAACATGGACATCTAAAATGTGGTATTTATTTACCTTTCTTCTTCATCTGACCACTACGGTGCGAAGAAGACTTTTTCCAAAAGTGAAATTGACTAAAGACTGGATCACCAATATGCTGAATTTACGGATGGCCATGAGGCTGCACAGCAGATCTCAATACAGGTGACATGAGTACTCAGATTGTCAGTGCTCCTAATTACTGGATTTTGATGCTTAACAGAAGGAGGAGCGTTTCTTGAATTTACTTTGGGAATGAATGAATTGTGAAGACTACCTATTTGAATTAAAAATACAATATAGGGTTTCACTGGAGAAACATGCAGACTACAAAACTAATCTGATTGGAGACAGCAGCTATCCAGATGTCTACTTTAATAGATAGGAAGTAAAATGATAGCTCCTGGAGGAATTCAATCTGGGTAGTGCAGTAAGGAGCTGAATGAGAGGTTCCAAGGTCGTGGGCTGACTTTGTGAGGCTGGAATATGGGCTGTTGCCCTAAGGAATCATTTAATGTTGGAATTTACACAAAACTTCCTTTTCTTGAACAGGCTATTAACATTACATTATACTCCTATCATTATACTATACCTCTATACATTACAGAGATTTCACCTTTTTGCTGGGACATTCATACATCCACATTAAGGCCCTCCTCGAGGAACTCAAGGCTATGTTTCAGTTCTTTAACACTGAGTTTGCATCAGCCAAGATCATAAGTTTTCTGTGTTAACTTCTGTTTCAGGTCCATGAGAGTGATGATAATCATTTAATTGAAGTGTCCAATTTGAAGCTGTCTGGTCCTGGACGAAGGAATGTTTTTTCCAGTAGCAAACCTCCTCTATGAGATAGAGACACTGGAAGGTCCTTTGCTAGGTTAAGTAAACCTGACAGCCATCACCTTTTTAGCTAGGAAGACAAAAGGTAACATGGCTGCTCTATTCTTCCTATCCTTTTGTATGGTTCCAGGGAGCATTGGAAAAGCTGAGAAGGCATGTAACAGCTTCTTGCAAAGCTGGGCAATGTGATTATTTACCACCTCACATACTGGGTTCTGAAACATGGAGATGCCAAAGGATGTTATTGCTATTTCATTATGCAAACTGGAAAACCACCAGCCCACCAATGAGGATATTTCTGGGTGTACATTTCACATTCCTTAATCTCACTTTTACCGTATGCAAGTCGTCTTGTTCATCTCCCTCTTGATGGGCAACATACATAGAGACAGGAAATTTTGTTCCACTCAGTATAGGAGAAGTTGATGTTCTCTCTGGAGTTGGGCTGATTATGTTCTTCCTAGTTTCTTTATGAAAACCTCACCAGAGACATTGACTGTAACAACCAGCACAAATTAATTCCGTATTTCTCTTTGAATTAGAGTTTAAAGCATTTATATGAAATATTGTGCCAGTTACAAGGTATTTATCAGCATTCACTAAGTAACCAGAATTGTCTTCCTCAATGTGCACGTATAGCTGTTCAGTACGGATTCTTCACCTTCTCTGTGTTACTGCTTCTGTTCACTAACATTTCACTGAAACGCACAGAGTATTATTAAGATGAGCATGGTACTTTCAGCAGCACAGCTAATATCCGATACTAGCGGGAACTTGTAACATTCAGCAACAGTTTAGCAGTCTAAAGTTCTTATTTTAGCCCCTGTTTTTCAGAGAACGTTCCTTAGTCCATTCTTGATTTGCCACTGGGCATAATATTTCTAAAACTACAGGTTCTCGACAATTCATATTTTCTTAATGGGCAAAGGAATATAGGCTGCAGATTTACTTCTAATAAATACCAAAAAAATATGAAAAGCATGCAAATCAGATCACTTTATGATCAGTTAAACTAAGAAGAGCTAATATACTTTTACAAGAAAAATGCCTTGCAAATAGTTGTACATTTTTATAACAAGGATATCATAGCCAAATCTCAATTTATCTTCAAGCTTCAGAGTAATGTATGTCTGTTCAGGAATCCTCACATCATTGACAAATGTCTACAAAATAAAAAGAGAAAATAGATATTGTTATATTTTAAACTGTAATTAAACTACCAGTACCAACCTAATCTTGCATAAGAAGTTGCAGCACTACATAATTAACATTACTGGTTAATGATGCATGATCCTATTGGTGAATTAAACAATTGTGTAGAGCTATTACTCGCCTAACAAAGTATTTCAAGAAGGAAGTGAAATATTAGAATCAGCAAATCAGGGTGGTATAATCAGACAAACCTTGTAAAGCTTATTACCATTTTAATCTTATTAGTAGTATGTACTGGAATTGTTCATTACTACAATATGCTGTTCCCTCAAATAGTTTTTTTCCTGGTAGCCTTGTTTATCCAATCCATAGAGATGTTCAGTTGTGCAGTTATTTTAAGAATGTTAACTGACTCTTGTGAAAAAATTAAACGAGGCCTGGACATGAAATGGCATGGAATAAGAAGTACTGCATTGCTGTGGCACTGCTTGTCTAGTTCTGCAAAGACTAATCTTTAATCTCAGAAAGAAAGGCTTTCAGTGCCAGGAGAATTGTTTAGTTGATTATGTCCATATGAAATCTAATTTCTTCTGGTGTCCAGAGGCCTTATATTCAAAGATGGCTTAGGTGACCACTATATTCTAAACTGGAGGCATCTATAATTACATGATTTTGTAATGGGATGGCACAACTTAAATGGATGTAAGTATCTTGGAGGTTGGGAGCCCCCATCTCCCCAAAAAAACCACCCACAAAATTCTTGAACTATTAATGTACGCCCGGAATTGAATCTTAAAATATTTGTTTTGTCCGCTTAAACATAATTTTGGATGAAACTTGCACTTTTCCTGAGAATACAGAAATGAAACTCCTTCCCCAAAATGTAACCAGTGTAAAAATTCTCAAGAATCTCAATTGTGGGTTTTAAACTAACATGTAAGTTCTGGCTGCCAGAATTAAGCAAAGAAGCCATTTCTCTGTCTGTCTCGGTTTTCATAAGGTTGCATGTCAGCATGGTACTTGAGTGTCTTTCATGAGAAACGAACACAAAAATATGTTTTTGCCAGTCCTGGTGGCCAAAAAAAAAAAAAAAGTTTACCTACCTTTCATAACTGGTGTTCTTTGAGATGTGTTGCTCATGTCCATTCCATGTTAAGTGTGCGTGCACTGCATACAACGCTGCTGGAGATTTTTCCCCTAGAGGTATCCATAGGATCGGCTCTGGCATCCTCTGGAGTGCTGTGCTCATGCGCCGGTATATAAGGCACCGCCAGTCCTGCACACTCTCAGTTCCTTCTTGCCATCAACTCCAACAGTGGGGTAGGAAGGTGGGTCATGGAATAGACATGTGCAACACATCTTGAACAACAGTTAAGAAAGGTAGGTAACCATTTTTTCTTCTTTGAGTGCTTGCTCTTGCTGATTCCATATTAGGTGACTCTCAAGCAGTATCCCTGGAGTGGGCTCAGTGTTCACAGTCTTGCGGCTTGCAACACTGCTCTACCAGAGCTTACATCATCCTCGGTTTGCTGGGTAATGGCATAATGCGATGCGAAGGTGTGGACTGAAGACCAGGTCGCGGCTCTGCAGATGTCCTGTATCAGTACTTGCACAAGGAAGGCTGCTGACAAAGCTTGAGCTCTGTTGGAAAGGGTGTCACGAGAGCTGGCAGTGACACCCCTTCTTGCTCACAGCAGAACCTGATGCAGGTGGTTATCCATGAGGAGATCCTCTGGAAGGAAACTGGCCTGCCTTTCATCTTGTCTGCTACTGCAAAAGGGCTTGGTCCTCTTGAGGTAGAAGGCCAATGCCCATCTGGCATCCAGGGTCTGTAGCCTGCATTCCTTGCTGGATTTATGAGGCTTTGGGAAAAATACTGGCAGGAATATATCCTGATTATTGTGGAACTGCAACACCACTTTCAGCAAGAAGGCAGAGTGGCGCTGCAGTTGGACCTTGTCTTTGTATAGACTACCATATAGGGTTGTTTGGAAGCGAGTGCTGTAATTTCAGAGACTCTGCGGGCCAAAGTGATTACGACCAGGAAGGAAACCTTCCATAAGAGAAGCAGCAATGAACATGAGGCTAATGGCTCAAAGGGGACCCCGTGAGCCTTGGAAGCACCAGGTTCAGATCCCAAGGCGGGATAGGGTCATGAACTTGAGGATGAGTCGCTCCAGGTCATTCAGAAACCTGAGTATCATATCATGGGCAAAAACTGATCTGTCTTGAACAGCCCTTGGGGCACACCTGCCAGTGCTCGAGGTTTCAACCTCTCTCTTGCTGATGCCCTAAAAACCCCACTCCCAGGGTTTGGCCATCCCTGGCATAATGAGTAGAATCAGAGAAGATTAAGGTTGGAAGAGACTAGTCCAACCCCCTGCTCAAAAGCAGGACCAACACCAACTAAATCATCCTGGCCAGGGCTTTGTCAAGGCGGGCCTTAAAAACCTCTAAGGATGGAGTAGTAACAGTCTGACCACATGTGGACATATACAACATAGACAGCAAGTTCTGCCCTAACAGCACCCACCACCACTCAATTGACCCTTCTGGTCAAGTTTTTGCACTCTGCTAGTTCAAGGTCAATATTTTCAGAAGCCCCTGTGACGTTATGAGTGTACTATAATATTTTGTTGGAAGGTGACAGGGCCAGAAAGAGTTAATTAACTCACAGACTGACCTGACCCATGGGTGAACCTTAGGGACTGGTTAGGAAGATATGTAAATGACTAGAGCTTTGAAATGCAAGTCTGCATTATTAGAGGGAGAAGGGTAGATGTTTGCTCAGGTCTTGTGATGTAAGCAAACAAGTCTTGTCTACTGCTATAACTTTAATTCAAAGATCAAAAAAGAAATATTAACATTTGTGATGATACTTGAATGAAATAGACAATAATACTATGTGTCTCTTTGAAGGTTGTGGTAACCTGCATCTGAACTGTTTAATGGATAAATTAACCTGTGCTAATTGCCAGGATGTTTAGAAGTATAGTTAAGCCTATTGTTTTCTCAGGCTGAAAGGCTGCTGGAAATGTATAAGAACCCTGGGACACGATCCTACTTCATCTCAGATCTGCTTAGGGTTTCAAGAAGGGGAAATCTTAAGCCATAAGGATTGAGATCCCCAGTCACTGACTGGAGTCACCCTGAATATGGACATTGAACTATAACCTCTGGACTATTTCTAAAAGGACTTTTGGCAACTACAAGCTCACCTCTACTATGTATCTGAACCTCAAGAATTGAATTCAAGGCTGTATGTATATTGATCTTTTAACCAACTCTCTCTCTTTTCTTTTTTAATAAATTTTAGCTTAGTTAATAAGAATTGGCTATAACGTGTTTTTTGGGTAAGATCTAAATTATAATTCGACCTGGGTATGTGGCTGATCCTTTGGGATCGGAAGAACCTTTTCTTTTATATGATGAGATAAGATTTTCAGTAATCATCATATCTGACATGTGTGTCTGGATGGAGGCCTGAGGCTGGGCACTTTAAGGGAACTGCGGTGTTTGAACTTCTGAGTAACCAGTGAGGTACTGTAGAAGCTGTTCTGTGCTGGTTGGTAAATCTAAGTATTGGAATAACCACCAGCTTCTGGGGTTTGTCTGCATTTTGTTTGCAGTTCACCCTAATTAAGTGACCTCAGCTGACTCTTACGGGCAGCACCGTCACAGCCCCTTACCTATGCAAGTCTCTTGCAAGTGGTTTCTCACCAGCACCTGCTTCTTTGTGATCACTGTTAAACTATTTTTGGAGCATGGCACAAAAGAAGCCATCATACCAGTGAAGTACAATGAACTAATGAATATTTGTCTGACAAGAAAATTGAGTCTCAGCTGAACTAAATTTGGGAAACTTTTTTTTATGATTGTATGTCTAAATGCCTTGCTGACCAGGGTGCCACTGTTGAACTATAGAGATCACAGTAGAGTTACTGGCCAAGTATGTGAAGAAGGAAGAGAACAGGGCAGATGGGGTGACCCCCAGCACAGCCTATGCTGTTTGTGTTAAGTTTACTGAACAGGGCTGTTTTTGCATGTCTGGAACCAAAGCAACAATTCTCTGTATTCATACGAACACAGTAATTCTCATTGTGAAGAGATCAATAAAGACTCATGAGAGCAGAAGTCCCACAAACACCTCAGGCTCCACTACCAGAACAGAGGTGGCAGCCTCTTATCCATTCTGTTACCTACCCATTTGGGCTTGCATGGACACCATTGGGTTTGGCAAATCCCTCCTTAACTTTCCTCACACGTCAGCATGACCTCTCAACAGTAGGCTACTAAGACTGTCATTTAAAATAGAATAAAAAACTGCACAGAAGTTGGTTGAGCTATGCCATCTGGGCCGACTAAAAAAGGGAGCCAAGCAAGGAATTACCCCCTTTTAAAATAAAATAAAATAAAATAAAAAGACAAAACACCCTAAACATAAGCAAGAATCTGAAATTGTTCGAATTGGTCTTAAATTTCTCCTCCGATTCTATTTTGTTCATACTTGTTTTCAGCTTTAGGAAAATGATCCTTTTAAAGCATCCAATATATTACTAGCTGGGATCATTTTGCTAGCACATAAATGAAATTAGGTTGTGATATGTGTACCAAGGCAATATTCAATTTTTTAGTTCTGTGAAAGGTGTGAAGTTACTGTATACACTGCCCAGCAACATTGTTGTTTGGCTGAAGCATGACATTGTGATATCAATGAAAATTATGAGCTACAGGCATCAGGTTTAGCAGAAAATGGGCGAGGTTCAGAAGGAAGAGATGGGTAAAAATATGAATGTAGTCCTTACATGACCTAATATTCTCTACCTTAACTTTGGGAAAATAAGGAATCATTTGATATGTATCCTTTGCATGTTGGGTGAGCTATCACAGAATGTCTGAGGCATGATGCTGGGGAGATTAAAACAAAAAATAAAACCAAAGACTATCAGTAAACACATGGGCAATACTGATTTAGCTTGTCATAAATATTACAGGAATTGAAGTGCAGTGAAGAGATGGCAGTCTCAGTAAGTACAGTCCCAGGAGTCACAGCTGAACACGTTTTTTTAAATATACAGTAGAACCTCAGAGTTGGGAACACCTGAGTTATGAACTGACCAGTCAACCACACACCTCATTTGGAACTGGAAGTACACAATCAGGTACAGCAAAGACATAAAAAAAGAAAAGTAAATACAGTATAGTATTGTGTTAAATGTAAACTACTGAAAAAAAAAGGAAAAGTTTTAAAAAGATTTGACAAGGTAAGGTAACTATTTCTGTGCTTGTTACATTTAAATTAAGGTAGTAAAAAAAGCATTTTTCTTCTGCATAATGAAGTTTCAAAGCTGTATTAAGTCAATGTTCAGTTGTAAACTTTTGAAAGAACCATAACGTTTTGTTCAGAGTTACAAACATTTCAGAGTTATGAACAATCTCCATTCCCGAGATGTACGTAACTGAGGTTTTACTGTAATATAAACAGGTTTTATACTCCACATTCTTTAATTTGGACATGACTACAGTCTATATAAAATTCATATGGTAATGTCTAAAAGGACTACTAAAATATGACAGTCGCTAAACTTTAACATAAACTACTATGACGTACACTAATATATTTAACACACTTACCCAGCAGGTTGCAAACGCAATCCCTAGAAGTGCCTTAAAACGTAAAAGATCATATGAAGCTTTTTATGAACAGTTCTGCTCTTGAGAACTTTATTGCCTGTTTACTATATTATAGATTTTCTATCCACTATCTTACATTTATTACATTATATTCACAGATAAATTACAATGAAAAAATAAGATATGCTAAAATAGCAAAGACAAATTACAAAATAAACTATGGGAAAATAATTTTATATAAAATCAACTACTGGATAACTTTTTCACATATGTGTATAACAAATCCTTTTTTCAAAAATAGAGGAAAAAGGATTCCAATGCACTATTAACATGGCTAAACACGATTTCCTACAGTAAGTATGCTTTCCCTAACACTAAAATTTTAGAGAGTGCAATACCACTTATTAGTGTGCTTATATACTGACCTATTCAACTAGAGGTTTGTTGCTTTTGTATTTCTGAAATGCTACAGTTTATTATTTGTATTAACATAGTGTCTAAGAGCCCTAGTCAGGGACCAGGAACCCACTGTGATATATGCTGTACAAATACTTACACCATGTTCATTTTTATTCTTCAGAACTTCCTCTACTTCAACTTTAATTTAACACAATCATGCTCTCGTATTACTGTAACATTTGACTTTGCCCCTTACATGACTGAGGAAGACATCTTGGATTTGTTGACTTACCCCATTTAGGCTGCCCAAATCCTTCACCAAGTGTTCGTCCGTAGAGGCATCATAGTTAACTACAGCGTGTTGCTTGTCCACACTACGTGACTGAAATATTAAAAAGATTAAAATTAATGCAAGGAGAAAATAGGAAAGCTACAGATGAAAAGAGAAGACGCTACAGACAATCTTTTTCATACTAACATGGTACAGTTGACGTGTTCTAACTAAGTTTATCAAAAGTAACTGAGTGTGTTTGTGAGATTTATTTTCTCTTAGACAGGCTGGATACCAGATCTTCCTACTTTCATGGTCCTGAATTATATTTTCTAGAATTCTTTCACTAGAAGCCTCCATAGTTCAGATTTACAACATTTTAAGCATTTACAAGCCCTTAATGAAATGTAAAACTACCACACTATTTCAGCTGGGCTAGAAGTATATTCTGTTGTACCAGGTGTTCCCCAAGGATTGCTAGCAGAGAGATGGTTTTGTAACATGGATAAATAATGTGGAAACAACACGGTCTAAAATCCTTATATTTGTGCCAAATACAGATGAACTTAAACCTTCAGCATCAACAGGCTAGAGTATTTAACCCATTACGCTATTCACAACAATACTCCATGAAAGCATTACTTTAAAAAGAAGCTTAATAAAAATGTTTAAAACTAGGGAACCAATTTCCCCTTCGTATCATTTAGTATGTTAGAAAAACAATTTTAAGGTGATTATTCCAAGGGCAATGTGCGTATCAAATCTGGTTGTCTGACAAATCTGATGATTGTCCAAAATATTTTGTGTACTAAAATGGATGGATGTTTGTTAAATTAAGTTGTATCCACCTCCCTGGAAGATATTAGCTCACCAGTACTTGGTGTATTCACGGAACATCAATTTTGAAACTAAAAAGTAAACCTCATAAACGGTAAGTGGCATTTGTGTCCATTGCTACAAGAGAACACACATACTTTTAGCCATATACTTGTCCCCCATTCTGCACTTTGGGAGGCATCATTCACTGAGTAAAACCACATGGTGAATTTAGAACATTGGGACAGCTGGGTAAATCACCTTTCTGGAGTTAAGTAGCATTTGCATAGAAACAGAGGGAAGAGGCCATTGTTAATTTCCAGCTTCTGATTGGAAAGGATCAGGATAACCAGATGGTTAGTGCTAGTTATCAGAAATGTTATTCAAATGTCATTTTCTGTACTGCAGTTGCCATTGTTCTGGGATATATGGCAATATATATTTTTCCCAGACTGCTGTTTTTGGATTAGTACTAACATCAACTGTTAAAGAAGAAATCAAAATGCTAAACTCAAGTATTTTTAGCTACAATATTACAAATATATGTAGGTGAATAATATATTTCTATAATTCACAAATGTATGTTTTAAAAAGCAGGACACTGTTGACTATGTTTTTACTATCATATATGTGACTTGGACCTGTTATATTAACTGAGTTGTGTAATAAAAATTTGAGGTAAGTTATTTGATAAATATTTAGAGGTTGGAGACTATGCCTTAATATATTAATGTCTTACAAAAAACAAAAATCCAACTGACAACCAAAAAACATCTGTCCCATGGCTATAGTATAAACTAAGTAAAATTGAAAAGCTCAATATACAGTATTCCATTACTGATTTCTTCCAAGCCATTCACTATGCCACAATTATTTATTAAAAGGCAATGTAGATCCTGCAGAAAATAAAGTTTTATGAAAAAAATCTTTAACATTTTTGTTTGAAGTGGTGTTGTAGGCATTCTGAATTTTCTTTAAAACTGGGAAATTTACATTTTTTGACACTTGTGATTTTCTGTTTACTTGGGCAGTATACTCTGAGCAAACACACATACCTGATACAGACTTATAAAATTACGCTTTTCACAGTCTGGTAATCTTACATTGTGAAGTCATCATGTAATGGTTCAAGCGATTTGATACATATGGTTATTATTATGCCTTTAAACTTGAGTTTACTGTAGTTTTGTATAATTAACAATGACTATCTGTCACACCAGATAACTAAGCAATACCTTAGCCAGTTGCCCAAAACATCTACATTCAACAAGGCTTAGACAAGTTGCTGGTTGCCTTCAATGTTCCAATTTAAAACCTCAAATATACTTTCATACTTTCTTTGACCCAAAAGAGATAAGCATGTAAGGATTCCAGGCCAGAGTTAATCATGAAAAGGCTTTATTTTTATTATTTAAATATGTGACCAAGAATTAACCTTCAACAGATTCTTCAGAGGTAGAGATATTTAAACTAAGGATTCAGGATTCTCCAAAGACTTCTTTCTCAGACAATTTAATGATATTTCCTGAATGTAATTAAGAGTGCGGAATTTCTCTTGCTTCCCATCTAATTAAATAGATCTTTAAATTAAGAGCTTGTTTTAATGACATAATCTGTTCTGCTTTCAGGTCCAGATTACTCATCATGTTTACCTCACAACTGCTTCCACTACCTTGCACAAATTGTTAGCATTAAACCCAGATTCACAAAAAGAAACAGCAACTTATAAATCTGTTACTAATGTTTCTCGTAGAGTAACATAGGAAATTTCACAATACATACTGACACAGTATATGTTAAGTAATACCACAATTTACTACACTGGTTCCAGGTTTCAAGATTGAAAAAAAAATCTGCTAAGGTATGAAGAAATAGGGAGGAACAATTAAGGCAAGGCTCAGTACTTTTATTAAATCAAACATATTCAGTATGACACCACCAGTAAAGGTTCCACAGTTAAGGAGAGGCTAGCTTCCCTTCCCAATGCCAAGTTCTGTTTTCTATCCTCTCTAACTTTTGACTAGAGTAACTAATTTACTAGAAATTGGTATGCTTAATATCAGGTATGAGAAGAATTTCTGACAAATTTTGAAAATGTAGGATTAAAGATTTTATATGTTACTTACCATAAAATGGATTTTTAAATAAAAAACACTTACAAAAAAAAAAGGGGGGTTCCCAGAGTCCTGGAATATTTTAGCACATATCTTCTCTGCATTGGTAGGACTAACATCTCTCTCAATCATTGCTGCTAGAAGGGGAGAGAGAGCTCAGTTTTTTGAGCACTGGCCTGCTAAACCCAGGGTTGAGAGTTCAATCCTTGAGGGGCCACTCTAGGGATCTGGGGCAAAAATCAGTACTTGGTCCTGCTAGTGAAGGCAGGGGACTGGACTTGATGACCTTTCAGAGTCCCTTCCAGCTCTATGAGATATACCTATCTCCATAACTATAAGGTCTGGAACCTTTTCACCATTTTATAGTTGACAATGTCTTATTCATCTCTCTCACTTCTTAATAGGCTTTTTTTTTTTTTTTTGCGCTGCTGTTGGTTTTAAGGAATCAAATGCTGCATGGATTCCAGATTGGGATTTTCTCTCTGGCATTACTTCAATTTAAACTTGCAGCCTATCACCCTTCTCTTCTCTATCGGATTTTAATGGTAGCACTCATTTTTTAACAGAGGAACAAATTAGGATCAGGGCCAAATTGTGTTACAGGGAAGACAGTGCCTGCTCAAAAGAATTTATAATGTAGAACAGTGGTTCTCAATCTATTTTACCATTGTGCAGCTCTCTCTGTGTTATGTGGGCCATATCCACACAATATATATACAAAGTGTATGGCCCTGAGGATGTCACGGGCACAGATGTGTGCTGATTGGGATGCTGGTTGAGAACCATGATCTACAGGGTCTTGAAAAGTCAAAAACAAAAAAATCCAGTTCAATATTGATTAGTCTTAGAAATATGGCTGTTTTGAGGGGGTGAGGTGATGTCAGGGACTATGCCATTTGAAACTGATTTTTATAGTAATTTCAGAACTTCATCCAGGACTTAAATATATAGTAATTAATACAGAACAGAGCTTAAGAAGATTCACGGACACCTAATAGCCATATGCAGATGTAGAAATAAGGGTAGGAAGCTTCAGTGACAACATGATGAGAAGTCCAACCCCTACTCAAACTACCAGCTGCTGGAAAAGGAGGCTCCATCTTTTGGATCTTCTTTTAACAACTGTCCGAAATGTAAACCTTTACCCCCTTAGCAGCTGGAAAGGAGAAAGAAACGGTTACTTACCGTAACTGTGGTTCTTTGAGATGTGATGCAGCTGTGTATTCCATTTCAATGCGTGTGCCCCCAGAAACCTGAGTAGGAAAATTTGCCTCCCAGTACCCGTAGAGGGGTGGCGCTCGTGACTTGTGGCCATAGCCCCTCCACTGGCTACATGAGGCGGCACCGCCCCTACCCAACCTCAGTTCCTTTGCACCGAACACAAGATTCCAATGCAGAGGGAACACAGGGTGGGTTGTGGAATACACGTCAGCATCACATCTCAAAGAAAAAACGGTTACTCACCGTTGTAACTGTTGTTCTTCGAGATGTGTTGCTCATATCCATTCCATGTAGGTGTGTGCGCGCCGCGTGCACGTTCGTCGGAAGACTTTTACCCTAGCAACTCAGTGGGTCGGCTGGGCACCCCCTGGAGTGGCGCCACCATGGCGCCGGATATATACACCAGCCGATCCACCCACTCCTCAGTTCCCTCTTGCCGGCTACTCCGACAGTGGGGAAGGAGGGTGGGTTTGGAATGGATATGAGCAACACATCTCGAAGAACAACAGTTACAACGATGAGTAACTGTTTTTTCTTCGTCGAGTGATTGCTCATATCCATTCCATGTAGGTGATTCCCAAGCCTTACGTAGGCGGTGGGGTCGGAGTGAGATATTGCAGAATGCAAACTGCTGAGCCAAAGGCTGCATCATCTCTGGACAGTTAGACCAAAGAGGCAAAGGTCTGGATAGAGGACCAGGTAGTAGCATGACATAGCCCCTGGAAGGGTATGTGAGTCGGAAAGGCAGCAGAAGAAGCCTGAGCCCTGGTGAAACGAGCAGTAAGGTGGCTCAACGGAACATGGGCCAAGTCACAGGAGGTGCAAATGCATGATGTCACCCAAGATGGAAAGCTCTGGGAGGAGACAGGTAGGCCCTTCATCCGGTCTGCCAATACAACGAAGAGTTGGGGGCGTACAAAAAGGCTTGTCCGCTCGACATAAAAAGCGAGCGCCCTACGGACGTCTAGGGAGGGCAAATGTGCTCCCGTCGCGATGAATGGGGCATCGGAAAGAAGACCGGAAGGAAGATATCCCGGATGATATGAAAGGTCAACAGCACCTTAGGGAGGAAGGCCAGATGTGGTCACAACCGCCCCTCGTCCTTATGCAATATAGTGTACCGTGGGTCCACTGTGAGAGCCCGAAGCTCGGAGACTTGTCCAGCCGATGCAAAGGCTACAAGGAAAAAACTGTCCCTCAGGACAGGTATCCCAGCGAGCATGTTGTCAGTGGTTCAAATAGAGCAGGCATAAGTCTGCTTATAACCAGGTTGAAGACCCAGGAGTTGGTGGGGACGGCGAACCTGGGGGCATAAATGCCCCAAGCCCTTGAGGAACCTAGAAACCACAGCGTGTGAGAATATGAAGCGGCCACTCTCCCTTGGGAGGAAGGTAGAGACGGCTGCCAAGTGCACCCTTAATGATGAACTGCGCCAGGCGCTGCTGTTTGAAGATCATAGGCAATCCAAGAGGAAATGGATCAGAACCTCTGTGGGGGAAACATTGTGTTTCGTAGCAGCAAGAGAAAGACTGCCAGTTGGGCGGATACGTTAACCGAGTGGAAGGCTTCCTACCACCCAGGAGAATCCTGTAGAACCGAGGCAGAACAACGTAACTCGGATTGGTTTAGGCCCACAGCAGGCATGCAGAGATGTGCAGGGATTGCAGGTCTAGGTGGTAAAGCTTGCCGTGATCCAGCGTTATGAGGTCTGGGCAAAGAGGCAGGGGAATCAGTTGGCTACCGACAGGTCTAGCAACATGGTGTACCAGTGCTGCCTGGACCACGCTGGAGCGAACATGATCAGATGCGCTCTGTCCCTGCGAGTGTTAGGACCTTGCGAACCAGCGGGAGCGGTGGGAAAGCGGACGGCAGACGGCTCGTCCACGGCATCAGAAAAGCAGCCAAGATCGAGCCCAGGGAGAGGCCTTGGCATGAGCAGAACTTCTCTCTCGTTCTGTTCCCGCGAGAGCGAAGTTCCGGAAACGTAATGGATAACATCCAGAGGAATCAACCACTTGAGAGACAGGAAGGATCTGCTGAGGCGATCCGCCAGAGTGTTCCGGACCCCTAGGAGAAAGGACGCTACCAGGTCCGTCGATTGAGCTGTGCAGGAGTCCCGGAGCTGGATAGATCCCTGCAAAGAGAGGAGGACCGTGCTCCTCCATGCTTGTTTATGCAACAGGTGTCCGTTGTGTTGTCTGTGAACACCGAGACACAACAGCCTTGTAGGTGCTGCTGAAGCTCCTGGTACACAAGGCAGACTGCTCTCAACTCCTGGACATTGATGTGCAAGGGCAGCTGTTGAGCCAACCAAAGGTCTGGAGTGGGAAACTGACCCAAGTGAGCACCCCAGCCAAGAGATGGGGGCGTCCATCATGAGGGACACCGAGGGTGAGGGTGAGGTGGATTGAACAGCACCCCTGCACACATCAGGGAGGGCGTCGACCCCCAGTCGAGGGAGCCTAGGACGCTCGGGGGGATCGAGGTGACCATGACCATGCCGTCTCTGGCCGGGTGGTACACTGAGGTGAGTCACGATTAAAGTGTACGGAGGCGAAGCCTGGCATGTTTGGTTACGCACGTGCAGGCAGCCATGTGGCCCAGAAAACCTAGGCAAGTTCAAGCCAAAGGTGCCGGGAAGGTCCGTAGAGTTTGTACAATGGTTACCATCGCGTGAAATCAAGGCGTAGGTAAGCAGGCTGTGCAATACTGAAGTCCAGGGTGGCCTCATTTAAGTCTATTCCCTGAGTGGGAATCAGGGTGGATTTCGCTATATGGAACATCAGGCCTAATCGCAGGAATAGGACCTCATCGACGCCCACACGAGTGGTAACTTGGGCCCCGGTGGCCCCTGGAATGAGCCAATCGTCCAGAGACGGAGAACGTGTATCCGATGGTGGCGGAGAGGGCAGCGACTACAGCCAGACACTGTGAATACACAGGGGCTGTATAGAGGCCGACTGGGAGGACCGTAAACTGGAAATGATGGTTGGCCACAAACCGGAGGTACCTTCTGTGCGGAGGATAAATGCCGACGTGAAAATACGCACCCTTCATATCGAGGGCGGCATACCAGTCTCCGGGATCCAAGGATGGGATGACGGTACCCATGGATACCCTGCGGAACTCCAGGTATATCATAACTTGTTGAGCTCCCGCAGGTCTAGGATAGGTCTGAGACCTCCCTTCACCTTGGGGATCAGGAACTAGTGGGGCTAGAACCTTTTGTCCCTTTCTTCCTTGGAACCTCCTCTATAGCTCCGATGGTGAGGAGCGCCCGCACCTCTTGCAAGAGGAATTGCTCGTGAGAGGGGTCCCTAAGTGGGATGAGGAGGGATAGGTTTGCTCGATTGGTGGTTGGGAGGACCCTGATTTTGGCCCTTTAGGGGTCCTGACCAACACCTACGACTGCCTCAGCGTCGCCTGCTGGCAAAGCCCTGTCGTTGTCTAGGCGTAGGGTAAGGGTGGTGAGGCTGGTGGAAAGGTCGGCAATGAGACGTCGGCATGTACATGCCGAGAGGGAGTGCATAGTGAGCTCGCTGTCCTTTGGGCCTTGCAGCCTAGGGTCAGTTTTGAGAACAGGCCTTTGTCATTGAAGGACAAGTCCTGTATAGTGTGCAGGAGCTCCGAGGGAAGGCTCGATAACTGGAGCCATGAAATGCGCCTCGTGGCAACACCCGAGGCCAGAGTCGTGGCTGTGGAGTCCGCTACATCTAACAAGGTCTGGAGGGAAGCTCTCGCCACTTTCGGCCCTTTTTCCAGGAGGGCATCAAACTCTTGATGGGAGATCTGAGAAACCGACTCCGAAAATTCTCCCACCGCCGCCCATAGTAACGGCTAAGCAGGGCTTGCTGGTTTGCTACGCGAAGTTGCAGGGCGCCTGCTGAGTACATCTTATGGCCGAGGAAGTCCATTCGCCTAGCCCCCTTGGACATAGGGGCTGGTCCCTGTAGGCCATGGTGTTGCATCTCATTGATGGACTAGATGCCAAGGGAGCAGGGGGAAAGACGTACATATAGGTGCCCGTCGCCCCTGGAGGATACCATGCACATGCATTCGACTCCCGTGCCCACGGGCGGGATAGTGGCCACTTGGGAGATTCATAGTGAATGCCACCCATCTTGGGAGGTCCTGATGGGCCCCCAGGCCGATTAGGGGAGGGTCCAAGGAGTACGCTTCTGCCACCGCCTCATTTGGGGCGGAGGGAGAAGAAAGGCCGGGGACAAGTGGGTCCTGTGTGGCTCACGCTCCTGGACGACCTCCTGATCCGGTGGGATGTGGGAATCCGGTGGCAGAACCGGACCTCCTCCGTACCGGTCGGAGGAGGACGGCTAACTGTCGCCCCCGGTACTCAGTGCTCTGCCGGAACAGAGCGCGATGGGATCACAGGTAGGCCTTTGGCCTGATGGCACGCCCAAGATGTACAGGGCAGCCACTGATGGGGGTCAGGGTCCTGGCCTGGGGCACCTGGAAGGCTCTGGTGTGCACATCCGAATGGATGGCCTTGGAGAAGTTAAAGCCCTGGGTAGAGTCTCCCTCTCCAGCTCATGGCGCTCGACGCGGCACTGGGGATCGGTACCGTGAGGCCTACCGGTACCGGGAGCGAGAATGGGACCTGCGACCGGAGCGGTGCCGGGAGGCTGACCGAGATCTCGAGGCTCAACGCCGGGAGTGGCTACGGGAGTCCAGTGCCTGGAGCGGTGCCGGGAGCTGGATGGGCATCGAGTGTACCAGGTTGGGGAACGGGACGCTGATCGGTGCCGCGGGTACGACTGGTACCGATATGGGGAACGGTGCCAGGACCGTGAGTGGTGCCGGCACCTGGCTTGGCGACAGGACCGAGAACATCTGCGGGACCGTGATCGTGAACGGTGCCACTCTGTGGTGCCGACGCAGGGTGGCCTGAGCAAGACAGGCTCGCCAATAGACAATATAACCCGCACCGGCGGTGCCGGGGGTTGAAGCAGCGCAGGTTCTGTCACTGCCATCAACTCCCTCGCTGTGGAAATGTTTCCGGCGTGGAGGGAATAGTGAGCTCAACCACGGCTCGCACCGGGGAGCGTTCAGGCGCTGGACTCAATGGCTCTTGCGTGGCCGGAGTCGACGGTGCCGATATTGTCGGTGCCGCGGCAGGTATCAGAACCGGGCAGACCGACTTAGTATAGCGCTCGGCTGTGGAGCAGGCGGCTCTGACGCAGCTGAAGAGCGAGCTCAATCGCGGCTCGTACCGGGGAGCATGTCGGTACCGGACTCGATGGCTCTTGCATGGCCGGAGTGGACGGTGCCGATACTGTCGGTGCCGCAGCAGGTATAGGTGCCAGGCAGTGCGACTTAGTAGAGCGCTCGGCTGCGGAGCAGGTGGCTCCGACGCAGCTTAACAACAGGCTCGACCACGGTTCGTACCGGGGAGCTTTCCAGCACCGGACTCGACAGCTATTGCATTGCCAGAGTTAGCGGTGCGGATATTGTTGGCGCCACGGCAGACATCGGTGCCGGGCGATCCGCCTTAGCATAGCGCTTGGGCTGCGGAGCGGGCAGCTCGGACGCAGCAAGAATCTTGAGCCTCTTCATCCTCCAGGAGAGGGATCCATGCCGGGTGGACATCGGAGCTATCGACGGCCGGTGCCGAGAGGCCTTGGCGGTACCGGCGATCCGGTGCCGAGGGGGCGCTCCTTGAAGACTAACCAGCGCTCGGTGCCGAGAGTGGAGGAGCAAGAGCTGCCTCCGTCAGGAGCTGCTTGAGACGAAAGTCCCGCTCCCCTTTGTTCTTGGATTAAAGGCCTCACAAATGCGGCACTTATCTGTGAGGTGAGATTCCTCGAGGCACTTAGGAGAGGATCTCTTGTCGGCATCGGCTTGAGGCCGGCCGAGGATTATAACCCTGTGGACCGGGCATCGGACCCGGCACTAGGAGAGGGGAAGGGGATAAACCCCGAACCCCTGTGAAATAAATACACGATACTATACTACAAACAAATAAAGTTGACTACAACTATAAAAATCTGAACTATATACGATACTTAACGAGAGAAACTACGAGTAGCTAGGGAAGTGGAGGTCAGCTAAGCAGCGCTCCACTGTTCCAACGACTGACATGGGCGGTAAGAAGGAACTGAGGAGTGGGTGAGTCGGCTGGTGTATATATCCGGTGCCATGGTGGCACCACTCCAGGGGGCGCCCAGCCGACCCACTGAGTTGCTAGGGTAAAAGTCTTCCGACGAACGTGCACGCAGCGCGCACACACCTACATGGAATGGATATGAGCAATCACTCGAAGAAGAACCACAGTTACCATAAGCAATCGTTTCTTCTTCGAGTTGTTGCAGCTGTGTTTTCCACTTAGGTGACTCACAAGCCGTACCCACCCCCAGGAGGCAAGGCTCTGAGTCTACCTAAACAAGGACTGCAGGACTGCTGTACCAAAGCCTGTATCCACCCTGGAAGATAAGGTTAGAGTGTAATGGTTCATGAATGTAGTATCGACAACCAAATAGCAGTCCTTCAAATGTCCAATACAGAAAAGAACACATTGAGAAATTATATGCATGTTGCTTGTGCCCTTGTAAAATGAGCTCACACCCAGTGAGGGGGGGCATAGCTGAGGCTATTTCATATGACATTTTGATGCAGGATGTTATCCATTTGGAGATCATCTGCAAATAAACAGTTTGACCATTCATGTGGCCTGCATACAAGACAAACAATGAAGATAAAACATGAAACTGTTTAGTTCTGTCCAGATAAAAGGCCTGATATCTAAGATATAGAGACAATGCTCCCCTCGAGATGAATGCAGCTTAGGAAAAAACAAATATAGCTCCTGGTTCAAATGAAACTGAGACAACGTTAGACACAAATTTTGGATGTGGTCATAAAGTCACCTTGTTTTTGGAGAACTGTTTATAAGGAAGCTTTGCCCTTAGATCCTGCCGCTCACACACACTCCCTTTACAGATGTTATCGCTACCAGGAAAGCAGTTTTCTGACACTACAGTGGAAAGGGCCAAGATGCTAGCAGCTGAAGTGGAGGACCCATCAGAGCTGCCAGGACTGTGTTTAGGTTCCACTGGGGAAACAGCTGTTTGACCAGGGGATGTAGACAAAGAAGTCTTTTTAAGAACCTTGTTATCATGGCATCAGAGAAGACTAATCTTCCCTGAACAGAGGGATGAAATGACAATATCACTGCCAAATGCATTTCCAATTAACTAAGTGCAAGCACCAACATCTGAAGATGTAGCAGGTGCTCCAAGATGTCCTGGATAGAAGCCATTGTCAGTTGAATTCCACTGGCTAATAACCACACTGAAAATGGCTTTCATTTAGCTGAGTAGGCCATTCTGTTAGAGGACTTTCTACTGTTTAGCAGGACTTGCTGGACAGTCGTCGAACACTGCTCTTCCTCTTCATTCAGCCATGAAGCAGCCATGCCATGAGATGCTGGGAGCTGAGAATGGGATGCAAAGTGCCACTGTGATTGTGACTAAGTACCTCAGGATGCAAATGAAGCGATAAGGGAGGCTGAACAGAGAGAGAGAAGGTTAGAGAACCAGCACTGTCTTAGCCATGCCAGGGCAACAAGAATAAGCTCATCCTGATCTGCCTTAAGTTTGAGGATGACCTGAGGGATGATCAGCATTGGGGGAAAGGTGTACAGGAGAGTTGACTGCCAACTGCGGTGGAAAGCGTCTGACAGGGAGGCCTGGACTGAACTCCCCTTGAGAGCAGAACAGATGACATTTCCTGTTGTCTTCTGTAGTGAACAGGTTGATTGTCAGGATGCCCAAAAGCTGTGAAGATGACCTGGAGGACCCTTATTTTCAGGGACCATTTGTGACTTAGGGAAAAATACCTGCTGAGATGGTTCACAAGATGATTCTAAATCCCAGGCAAGTGAATGGCTATCAGAGTAATGCTCTCCTCAGTGTAGAACTGTCACTGATTGCCTCCAGGCAGAGCAACCTTGTTTGTGTTTCCCCTTGTTTATTTACATAATACACTGTAGTGGTAATTTCATGTACTGGATATATTTGTTGAGGCCACGAAGGTCGAGGATAGGTCTTTCCCAAATCCAAGGGAGGGGTATCAGGAAGTACTGGAAGTAGAAGCCATGACCCCAGTGTTCTGGAAGAACCTCCTCCTCCATTCCCAAAACCAACAGAGCGTGGACCTTTTCGAGGAGCATTATCTTGTGAGAGGGGTACCTAAGAGGAGGGGAGGGTGGTGAGGAGATGTGGAGAGGAACTGGATGGCATAACCTGATCTGACGGTGCTTAGTAGTGACCCAGCTATTGGTAGTGATCAAGCTCCAAGCATTGTGAAAGCGGGCCAACTTGTCCCCAAAGGTGGGGAGATGAGGAGGGAGAAGCAACAACTGGACTGAGGAATCAAAATGGGCACTTGGAAGGAGACAGGGGAGGGTATGTGAATTGCTCAAACCCCAAGCCCAACTGCTTTCTCCTGTGGGATCTATTGCTATGCCTTGGAGGAGGAAATGGCTGGCCAAACATGCGCTGCAGATGGTACTGCTGCTGGCTGCTGTAGTGCTGCCTCTTCACTGCTGGCATGTACACCACCAAGGACCGCCGGGTAGATATAGAGTCCTTGTAGGAATGTGACATCTTGTCAGTTTTGTCCGAGAACATCATTTGGCCATTGAAGGGAAAATCTTCAATGGCTTGCCGGACACTGGGGACAACATCCCAATTCTGAAGCCAGGAAGCCCTCCTCATGGTGACCGCAGAGGCTGAACTGTCCATAATGCAGAGCACGGACTACAAGGATGTCTTAGCTCCTATGCACAAGGCCTTGGGTTACTGGTCTGAACTTTGACATAGCTATCCAGTTAACAAAGCCATACTTGGGCAACAAGGCTTGCTGGTTAGCAATACGCATCTGCAAGGTAGATCATCCTGCCCATTAGATCTAATTGTTTAGGAGTCCCTATCTTTGGAGGTGGACTTAAACCTGCCCCACCAGGCTCTCTCGTTCACTGCAGTTACAACTGGGAATTTGGGGCCGGATGGGAGTAAAACCACTCAAATTGCTGCACAAGGATGAAACAGCACTTTCCCATGTGCTCAGCCATGGGCCAAAGCTGGCATGGTCCAGAGGCCTTAGTCAGTTCAAGAAGTGCGTCACAGATAGGTAGGGCAATTTTCCCAGGGGCAGCCGGCTGTAAAATGTTCACCAGTTCATGGATGTTTTCTTGCAATATCTCCGTTTGGATACCGAAGTAAAGAGCACTTTGCAAAAGGTCTTAGTACTTCTTAACATCCTCCAGTAGGGATGGAGAAGCCAGGCAGCACAGCATCATCCAGAGACAAAGACAAGGTTCTTAACTGAACCAAAGCTGGATTCTGCTCCAGGTTTGACAGACCCAGATGGGATGACTCTGGAGGCTCCACACGGAGAAGGACCACCAGTGACTGGGTCTGCGGCGGATTGACGGACACCACTGCAGGACTGGCTGGCAATCTTGCCTTTGAGCAAGACAAACAGCAGACCTCTGCAACCAAGGAGTAGCCCATGGATTCAATGGAGGCCACTGACATGGATAAAGCATTGGAGGCTAGTAGGCGCTGGGCCAGGGACCTCTGTTCTGACCATGAGATGCACGCCAGTCCTAGTAACTGTAACTGTCCATGGACAGCCTTTGATGCCAGTTGGGTAATGGAGAGTGGGAGGATGACGACACTGATTCAGACATAGAGGAGCCTAGGGATCCTGAGGTAAGAGCGGAGCAAGACTAGAAGGAGTGAGTATGCAGTCAGACTCATCCATCACATAGAACGAGGATCGAGGAGGCACTGCTGATGGATCCTGTACTGTCAATAGGGAGCATGCTGGTGTAGGAAGCAGTGTAGGTCCCAAAGGGAACAGTGGTACTAGAATATCTGATGGTACTGATGTCAAGGACTGTGAAAGCCACCATGAAAACATCTGTGGTGCCGAATGCAGGAGAGCCGAGGAGATTCCTGGTACCAAGGTCCCCCATTTTGATTCCAGAACGAGCCCTATTTCCACAACCTGTGGAAGAGGAATATTGGGGTGGAGTGCAAACAGACCCGAGGGTTCGCTGGCTCAT